>NC_092796.1:52792156-53411462 GCF_918797505.1 Bemisia tabaci
TCAGTCTGACTAACTCGAGAGTCCGTAAATGCTTGTCATGACATTAAAATCAATTTAAATTGCTGATTTCCACAGTGCCAAGGGAGACTCGCCACTTAAACTTATCACTTTGCTAATGTGCCTATGATGCAGAAGTAGATTAAGTACATAAGAAAATTTTCGTTTAACTTCCTCAATTAGCGTACAAACTTTACATGGGAAATGAGAGATGTTTCTGGAGATCTGGGCGTAAAGAGATCTCTGAAAGTTTGCTGTGAAAAACATACATCTCACATAGAATGAAAGGCATTACTGATATGAATGGAAGATTAGTACTATTTTAAAGGTACTTCAGGGAAAATGCAGCTAATTCAGTTTGAAAGTGGACAGTGCCTGGAGCGCCAGCCGAACTTGCCACAGCTTCATACCATTAATTTGAGAAATTCAAAATACCTTTTAATCGAAACGATATCCTTAAATTTCAAATATATACTCTTCAGCCGGGAAGAGGAGCATATCTGCTATTAAAAGCCGAGATGTCAGGTTCAGATGTGGTAGTGGTTCAGATTCGAGATTTATCCATGTTCGAGTTCACATGATTTATGATTTGTTGACGTTTGATATCGAGAGTGAAGATTCGTTTTGAGGTTATGACTTATCAGCCAGCATAGAGTAAAGAGACTGTCTCTATCTTGTATGACATCATGTTCTAACTTTTTACACGGCTCCTACGGGGAAACCAAAGAGGGAAAAGCTGAAAAAGCTATTTTTGACCCCTTCAAGAAAAACTTTGACGGAAGGAAAATTTATTCCTTTAATCTACAAGTCTAAAATCCTCGAATGCACCAAATTTTAGCTCCTAAATCTTATTCTTGGTGGATAAAAAAAAATTCAATAGTGGACACGGGGCCACTAGGGACTATACTAAAGATGTAAAGTGATCGACGAATATGTATATTGAGTAACCTGTATGAATATTATCCAGTAGCTTGCAACTCAATTCTAACTCTACCCATTTGGTGAGAGAGAAAGAAAATCGCCCGGCGGGACTTGCGTTGTTTTTGCGGCAAAGGCGCATGGCGTTCCCCCGCGACCCTCTGAAAGCGGTTGCACCATCTTGGCGGGACGCTTAAGTGTGCGAGAGAGATAGAAAATCGCCCAGGTCGGAAGCGTATAAGTGCGAGAGAGACAGCAAATAGCCAGGCGGGACTTGGGTGGTTTTCCGTCAAAGCAGCATCGCGTTCCCCCGCGACCCTCCGAGAGTGGTTGCACCCTCGGTTGCCCCGTTCAAGGGCACCCAGTGCGAGAGAGACAGAAAATCGCCCAGGTAGCAAGCGTAGAAGTGCGAGAGAGATAAAAAATCGCCTTGCACGACGCGATTGTGTGGGAGAGACAGAAAATAGCCAGGTGTCTCGCTAAAGTGTGCGAGAGAGACAGAAAATCGCCCAGGTAGGAAGCGTATAAGTGCGAGAGAGACAGGAAATAAACAGGCGGGACTTGCGTTGTTTCTGCGGGAAAGGCGCTTGGCGTTCCCCCGCGACCCTCCGAGAGTGGTTGCACCCTCGGTTGCCCCGTTCAAGCGCACCCAGTGCGAGAGAGATAGAAAATCGCCCAGGTATCAAGCGTATAAGTGCGAGAGAGATAGAAAATCGCCTTGCACGACGCGATTTTGTGCGAGAGAGACAGAAAATAGCCAGGCGTCTCGCTTAAGTATGCGAGAGAGACAGAAAATTGCCCAGGTAGGAAGCCTATAAGTGCGAGAGAGATAGAAAATCGCCTTGCACGACGCGATTGTGTGCGAGAGAGACAGAAAATATCCAGGCGTCTCGCTAAAGTGTGCGAGAGAGACAGAAAATCGCCCAGGTAGGAAGCCTATAAGTGCGAAAGAGACAGCAAATAGCCAGGCGGGACTTGGGTGGTTTCTGCGGCAAAGGCGCATGGCGTTCCCCCGCGACCCTCCGAGAGTGGTTGCACCCTCGGTTGCCCCGTTCAAGGGCACCCAGTGCAAGAGAGACAGAAAATCGCCCAGGTAGCAAGCGTAGAAGTGCGAGAGAGATAGAAAATCACCTTCCACGACGCGATTGTGTGCGAGAGAGACAGAAAATAGCCAGGCGTCTCGCTAAAGTGTGCGAGAGAGACAGAAAATCGCCCAGGTAGGAAGCGTATAAGTGCAAGAGAGACAGGAAATAGCCAGGCAGGACTTGGGTGGTTTTTCCGTCAAAGCAGCATCGCGTTCCCCCGCGACCCTCCGAGAGTGGTTGCACCCTCGGTTGCCCCGTTCAAGGGCACCCAGTGCGAGAGAGACAGAAAATCGCCCAGGCAGCAAGCGTATAAGTGCGAGAGAGATAGAAAATCACCTTGCAAGAAGCGATTGTGTGCGAGAGAGACAGAAAATAGCCAGGCGTCTCGCTAAAGTGTGCGAGAGAGACAGAAAATCGCCCAGGTAGGAAGCCTATAAGTGCGAGTGAGACAGGAAATAAACAGGCGGGAATTGCGTTGTTTCTGCGGCAAAGGCGCATGGCGTTCCCCCGCGACCCCTCCGAGAGTGGTTGCACCCTCGTTGCCCCTTTCAAGCGCACCCAGTGCGAGAGAGACAGAAAATCGCCCAGGTAGCAAGCGTATAAGTGCGAGAGAGATAGAAAATCGTCTTGCACGACGCGATTGTGTGCGAGAGAGACAGAAAATCGCCCAGGTAGGAAGCGTATAAGTGCGAGAGAGACAGCAAATAGCCAGGCGGGACTTGGGTGGTTTTTCCGTCAAAGCAGCATCGCGTTCCCCCGCGACCCTCCGAGAGTGGTTGCACCCTCGGTTGCCCCGTTCAAGGCACCCAGTTCGAGAGAGACAGAAAATCGCCCAGGTAGCAAGCGTAGAAGTGCGAGAGAGATAGAAAAATCACCTTCCATGACGCGATTGTGTGCGAGAGAGACAGAAAATAGCCAGGCGTCTCGCTAAAGTGTGCGAGAGACAGAAAATCGCCCAGGTTGGAAGCGTATAAGTGCAAGAGAGACAGGAAATAACCAGGCAGACTTGGGTGGTTTTTCCGTCAAAGCAGCATCGCGTTCCCCCGCGACCCTCCGAGAGTGGTTGCACCCTCGGTTGCCCCGTTCAAGCGCACCCAGTGCGAGAGAGACAGAAAATCGCCCAGGCAGCAAGCGTATAAGTGCGAGAGAGATAGAAAATCACCTTGCAAGAAGCGATTGTGTGCGAGAGAGACAGAAAATAGCCAGGCGTCTCGCTAAAGTGTGCGAGAGAGACAGAAAATCGCCCAGGTAGGAAGCCTATAAGTGCGAGTGAGACAGGAAATAAACAGGCGGGACTTGCGTTGTTTCTGCGGCAAAGGCGCATGGCGTTCCCCCGCGACCCTCCGAGAGTGGTTGCACCCTCGGTTGCCCCTTTCAAGCGCACCCAGTGCGAGAGAGACAGAAAATCGCCCAGGTAGCATGCGTATAAGTGCGAGAGAGATAGAAAATCGCCTTGCACGACGCGATTGTGTGCGAGAGAGACAGAATATAGCCAGGCGTCTCGCTAAAGTGTGCGAGAGAGACAGAAAATCGCCCAGGTAGGAAGCCTATAAGTGCGAGAGAGACAGCAAATAGCCAGGCGGGACTTGCGTTGTTTTCTGCGGCAAAGGCGCATCGCGTTCCCCCGCGACCCTCCGAGAGTGTTGCACCCTTGGTTGCCCCTTTCAAGGGCACCCAGTGCGAGAGAGACAGAAAATCGCCCAGGTAGCAAGCGTATAAGTGCGAGAGAGATAGAAAATCGCCTTGCACGACGCGATTGTGTGCGAGGGAGACAGAAAATAGCCGGGCGTCTCGCTAAAGTGTGTGAGAGAGACAGCAAATCGCCCAGGTAGGAAGCCTATAGGGGAGACCGGGGCTATGTTGACCAGATTTTTGAAAACTTGTGTCTGAAGAAACAGAAGAATAGAATGCCATTTCTTTAATGCTCTAATCCTTGAGCATACAGTGTAAAATTAAAATCAACTGAAAACATTGTACAAAATACTTTAATTTTGTGAGTTTCATGCGTTTTTAAAAGAAAATCCATTTTGGTCAACATAGCCCCTGCTTGGGGCTATGTTGGCCACCCCCGGGGCTAAGTAAGCCACCTGTAAGGAAGCTATGTTAACCTTTGTTCAGTTGATTGTAACTGCACTTAAAAAAGCTTAGTATTATGCCCTTACACTTATCTTTCGTAATGTTTGTAAAACTCAATACCTTTGGAGCTGAAAATTTAAAAAAAAAAAAAAATTTTAAAGAACAGTATCAAATTTAATAAGTGAGTTGGCGTGAAAAGCAACTTAAAAAACGATAAGAGGATCTACTTCTCCTTTAATTAGGATCGTTTAAACTCAAAGAAAATGGATTTGAAACCTTACGCAAAAAAAATATAAAATGGACTGATTTAAGCAGAAAGGAACCAACCCACATTTTGGAAAAAATCGAGTTATGAGTGGTTTTGAACTCAACCACTGCTCTACTATCTATCGCCAAAAATTCAAAATTTTTGTTGGAGCAAATTTTGCAGAAATTGAATTTGAAGTTTATCTTTTACATTGAGTCTTATGCAAGAGCCAAACTTTAAAACCTCTTTTTCTCGGTTCGCTCCCGATGTGGCTTGGTTCCCTTCTGTTTAACTCCGTCCAAATGTAGGTATGTTTTCTTAGTAGGTCAACATAGCCCCAAAAAATGGTCCACATAGCCCCGATTGAGATTACCTCAAATCAAAGTCATCCAACTAAGAAACAAAGAGTCAAAAGCCATAAATCCATACACTAAAATCAAAGGAAAGGGGTCTACTTCAAATAGAAACAAAGATTAATAAGATACAAAATAAATACTCGCCACAGCAAACAAAATTCAAAATTAAAAAAATCGCGTTTTCCGGCTATTTTCGAAGGTAAACAAGAATGTTACAGCACAGAGCATAACAGAGGGGGACACCATCGATGTTGATATTTTAAATTGTTAGTCTACATCTCTGCCAACCTTTTTTTCTCATCAAAACATCAAATTTACGTTTTCCTATACAAAATTCTCACGATGGTTATCATAGCCTCGTGGCCAACATAACCCCGGTCTCCCCTAAGTGCGAGAGAGACAGGAAATAAACAAGCGGGACTTGCGTTGTTTCTGCGGCAAAGGCGCATGGCGTTCCCCCGCGACCCTCCGAGAGTGGTTGCACCCTCGGTTGCCCCTTTCAAGCGCACCCAGTGCGAGAGAGACAGAAAATCGCCCAGGTAGCATGCGTATAAGTGCGAGAGAGATAGAAAATCGCCTTGCACGACGCGATTGTGTGCGAGAGAGACAGAATATAGCCAGGCGTCTCGCTAAAGTGTGCGAGAGAGACAGAAAATCGCCCAGGTAGGAAGCCTATAAGTGCGAGAGAGACAGCAAATAGCCAGGCGGGACTTGCGTTGTTTCTGCGGCAAAGGCGCATCGCGTTCCCCCGCGACCCTCCGAGAGTGGTTGCACCCTCGGTTGCCCCTTTCAAGGGCACCCAGTGCGAGAGAGACAGAAAATCGCCCAGGTAGCAAGCGCATAAGTGCGAGAGAGATAGAAAATCGCCTTGCACGACGCGATTGTGTGCGAGGGAGACAGAAAATAGCCGGGCGTCTCGCTAAAGTGTGCGAGAGAGACAGCAAATCGCCCAGGTAGGAAGCCTATAAGTGCGAGAGAGACAGAAAATAGCCAGGCGGGACTTGGGTGGTTTTTCCGTCAAAGCAGCATCGCGTTCCCCCGCGACCCTCCGAGGGTGGTTGCACCCTCGTTGCCCCCGTTCAAGGGCACCCAGTGCGAGAGAGACAGAAAATCGCCCAGGTAGCACGCGTACAAGTGCGAGAGAGATAGAAAATCGCCTTGCACGACGCGATTGTGTGCGAGAGATACAGAAAATAGCCAGGCGTCTCGCTAAAGTGTGCGAGAGAGACAGAATATAGCCAGCCGTCTCGCTAAAGTGCGCGAGAGAGGCAGAAAATCGCCCAGGTAGGAAGCGTACAAGTGCGAGAGAGATAGAAAATCGCCTTGCACGAGGCGTTTGTTTGCGGGAGAGACAGAAAGCGTCTCGCGTATGAGCGCGAGAGAGAAAGGAAATCGCCTGGCGGGACTTGCGTTGTTTTTGCGGCAGAGGCGCATGGCGTTCCACGCGACCCTCTGAGAGCGGTTGCACCCTTTTCGCGGGACGCTTTAAATGTGCGAGAGAGATAGAAAATAGCCTGGAGGATAGGGACGCTTGGGTGTGCGAGAGAGACAGGAAAATAGCCAGGCAGCTCGCTTAAGTGTGCGAGAGAGATAGAAAATAGCCAAGCGTCTCGCGTGTAAGTTCGAGAGTGAAAGAAAATCGCCCGGTGGGACTTGCGTTGTTTTTGCGGAAAAGGCGCATGGCGTTTCCCCGCGACCCTCTGAGAGCGGTTGCACCATCTTGGCGGGACGCTTAAGTGTGGGAGAGAGATAGAAAATCGCCTGGAGGGCAGGGACGCTTGGGTGTGCGAGCGAGACAGAAGACAACCAGGCAGCTCGTTTAAGTGTGCGAGAAAGATAGAAAATCGCCTGGAGGGCAGGGACGCCTGGGTGTGCGAGAGAGAGACAGAAAACAGCCAGGCAGCTCGCTTAAGTGTGCGAGAGAGATAGAAAGTAGCCAGGTGTCTCGCGTATTAGCGCGAGAGAGAAAGAAAATCGCCCGGCGGGACTTTCGTTGCGACATGATAATCAGCAGAATTGAGATGAAAACTTCAAATGCGTTTTTAACAGTATACAAAGTCTCATAAATACGTCCTTCACCAAGAAAACTCTTCAGCTAATGCATTTGTTCAAATTATTCAGGTAATTACATTTCAGGGAAATGCAAACAAGATGCATAAATGCTTAGCCATGTTCAGTCATGGAATTTTCACGAAATGTACTTGAAACTATGAGAAAAGGAGGAAAAGTTAAAAATAACTAGACCGAGATCTGAGTGAGTATGTACAGTCATTTATTTTGATAAGAAAAAAATACATTTAGATCTATGTACAAAATGTAATTATTGTAGCATTTTTTCACGATAAAAATGAATAAGAGTACTGTCATTAGTTACATCCTTCAGAAAAAAGAGAAAATGTTCATGATTAATAATTTACATGGACACTGCTGTACTATTATCGAGGACAATAATTGCTAAGATTCATGCAGATTTAACACATTGTTGATGTAGGACTAAGTTACACAACTCAAAAACAGATGCTTACAGCTGTTTGAGTAAATATAAAAAAAAGTACCATTGGTTTCATGGAGTTAGACAAGTCAAAAACATACCTTTTTAGGGCTATTGATAAATTAAAATAGATTTTGCAAAGCCAATCGGCAGAAAATTTAAATTAGTTCAAATAACTAAAAAATCAATTTTAAAATCTGACTTGAAAAAGTAAACTAGATCTATGAGCTGCAACAGTGACATTTGTGATAGAATTTTAATATTCTGTTTGCAGATACATAGGATGTAACGCTGTTGAACCAAAAAAATAATGAAACATCCTCATTTCATCAGAGTTTTTGCTTAGCATAGGAAAAATAGAAAAAAAAACACCAAAGATGCCGGCCTTGATTGACACAATGTTAGCCGTCATTTTTGCACATTTATTGAACTCAAAAACAAACATAATATCTGTACACAGAAAGGAATAATGTACAAAAGAATAACTTTTTTGGAAGGGAAAAAAAGGTGAAGAGATATACATCTGACAAATATTGCCAATTCAACGAGTCTTGAGATACAAATCTCAGAAACTGAGGGCTAGAGGAATTCAAAAGAGATTGCTCATCAAAGATAAAGCTTAACTAGGAGAGGGAACGTTGGTAATTGGCAGATTTTTGCAACATTTAGATGTCCAGGGTACCCAGTAAATTGTATTGCTTGTATGCACTCATTTTTTGGGCGATAGGAGAGTAAAGAAAAAGTAAACCGAGTTAGTTATTAAAGTTGGAAATATTGTAACTTCTCTTGCATTCAAAAATATCACCGATTTTGAAATCTAGAAATTTTTCCAGCAGACATGTGGCTACAACTAAAAAAAATACAAAACTTGCAGATAGTGGATCCCAAAGTTTGTTTCTACCTGCTTATTTGCTGCATTGTTTATTTTTTTATTCCCTGTTGTGAGGTATGCTTTTGAAAATGAAATTTTTGCATTGGTTCATCGTCAAGCTAAGTACAACCAACAATCGACTGGAGAAGCTATGCCATGACCAATTTTACATTAAAATCTAGCTCACTTTACGTGGCCATAGGTGTTGCTGGGGGCTGCGGCGTAGCAACAGCCTGAGGTGATAATGGAGTCGGGGTTGTTGATGGTGTTTGTTGCTGCTGTTCAGCTGCAAGGCGTTGATGAGCCTGCTGCCTCGCACGGAATTCCGCTGCTTTCAACTGCTCTAAATGAAACTGTTGCCTTTCCGTAATCAATTGTTGACGCTGGTACTCCAGACCTTCTCTTTCTCGCTCCATTGTAGTCTCAAGCTCTTCAAAGTGCCTTAACTTAATTTCTAACTTTTTCATTTGCGTTTCTACGAGTAAAGCTACCAAAGATTTAATCTTCCGTTCTTCAACAGCTGCCAGGTGCTTAGCTTTCACAGCTGCAGCAGCGAGTGCTGCTGATGCAGCCGATTGTAACTGTGCATCTTTGATAACTCTGTCCTGCTCTGTCTCTTCTTTGGATGTTTCCTTCTTGTCAGAGGCATCTTTCATCTCAACATCTTTGTTTCCATCTGTTTCTGCGACTCCTTCTCCTGTCGAGGCTTCTTTCTTTTCTTCTTCTTCCTTTTTGATTTCTTTCACTTCCCCATCAGCTGCAGGTTTTTCTGGTTCCTTTTCTCCATTTGTTTCTTTTTCTTTTGCTTCCTTCTTCTCCTTGTCCTCTTCTTCTTCCTTTTCTGGGGCAGTTCCAGCTATGCCACTCTAAAAAATAAGAAATTGATAGAAAAATCTTAAATAAAGACCAAAAAATCAATGGTTCAAAGATTCATAGCGTCAAGGCACAAATGAATTGGAAGGATAGTGAATTGGGTAAATGGAAATTAGGAGATTGATATAGGCCAAAACTAGGTGGAGTGAGCTCTACACAGCCCACAAACTGAGAGAATTTCGGGAATCATTGCGGTAATGTTGGGCATCCAGAGGAATCAAGATTTTTGGTTCTTGAAATTTTTCAACAATTCTTAACTTTTCCCTGATCTTAAAAGCAAATTTCCTGACCTTTCAACGCAACAAAAATTTTTGGATCTTGAAATTCCGAGATATTTCTGAACTGTTCATAGGAAATCCCTTGACCCTTAATAGGAAATTCTTTGACTTTGCCTTACAATAGAAATATTTTTGTCTTAAAATTTCCTCCCTTTCTCCTGACCCTTCATAAGCAATTCCCTTACTTTTCGACATGAAAATTGCCATGCATTTTTATTTGGGAGCTAAAACAGGACGAACAAATTTAGATGGATAAAAGATATTAACAACAGGTGGTGGAGCCCCAGAGGCCTTTAGTTTCAAGAACATGAGGCTGGAGTCAAACACCTTAAAGCTATTCTCACTACTTCAACATGAACTGACAAATGAGCACCCATACCCAAATCATACATATTATACAATTATGGATGATTTGACTTCATAGGAAGTTTAAATTCAATTCTTTTTTCAAGTGACTAACCACCTTTTTTCACAATCCCTCGTATATTCAATCATTTCTTGATAAAGCACAAGCCAGCTGCAAAACCACTTTTTTGCACTTTACACGGAAAAAAATGGATTGCTGATTGAACAATTAAATTGTTAAAAAAATTTGTCCGACATATTCCAAATGTATATTCTACAATAGCGGAAAGTTAATTTAACCACAGGGGAGGTTAAACTAGCATTTTTTTATTGTAAAATCTACATTGAAACATGTTGGACACTTTTTTTAACTACAAAATTGTTAAATCAGCACTTTCATTTTTTTCCATGTATTTGCTGTACAAAATTACTAAAGTTGAGGGAATTGAATTTCATGGCTTTGTTTTTTAGCTGGTTTTGCATTGCCAACGATGTTCACCTATCCATAAAGAGTCATTCTGTCTTTATTCTGTCTGGTATATTTGAGGAGGAACCCAAAAAGAACCGGAATTTTGCTGTAACTTGGCAACGGTGGAAAATATCCAGGTTCTACTGATAGGTGGTGTAACTAGAAGCTATGATGAGTCACTAGGTCAAATTTCAACGTTGTAGTACATTTCCTTTTATTTTGGCGAGACTTGGTTTAAGGGGTTGTCTGGCGAGTTAGTCGTTTTTGAAGATGGGTGATTTTCACGGGCAAGGTGCAGCTAACTCTGTCAATTTTCAGTGTGAATCTTGCATGGAACATGATTCACTCATGACATGAGTGATTGAATGTTTTTCTTCGATCTGGAGTGTGATTTATTGTTTAAACTTCAGCTGGAACGCTAAAAGGGGGATCCATGCGGCAACAACGTGTTGTAGGCCCAAATTTTTCACAGCAATGTTTTGAATATTTCTGCATTACATTCAAGTGATATCTGCTAGTTAGTTAAATGATCTATAACCACCCTCATTCACAAAAATGCAATTTTTTTCATTAATTGCATCGGATCTATCAAATGGCGATGGCGGTTCGGAGCCATACAGGGGTTTCGAGCGATACAGCACCATTTTGAAAGCAAAAAACAGTGCTTACACTGAAGTTTTTGATGAAGCTTGTCCTCCAGAAGCAGCACTTCAAAAGATTAACAGAGAAAGTCGTGTTTTTATCAAGTAAGAGAGAAAAACTTGAGCCCTAAGTGTTGTTACCGAGAATGACCCATCTTCAAAAACTACAAACTTGTTAGACAACCCCTTAAACCAAGTCTCGCCAAAATAAAACCTGGAGTAGCGAGAAAGTAAAAAATGTGCTACGGCGTTGAAATTTGGCCTCGTGACTCTTCAAAGCTCTTAGTTACACCTCCTAGCAGTGGGACCCGAATATTTTCCGTTGTTGGCAAGTTACAGCAAAATTTCGTTTTTTTTTGGGTTTCTCCTCGTAAGTTCTAATAGGCCACAATTGAGAGAGCCTTAAGAGAGCCTCTGTAGCCCAAAAACTCACAAGATCAATTTAATATGTAGGATCAAATGAGACTGATTCAAAACGTATGAACCAAATTAAAATTTATTAGAAACCATGATACCTGAACGAGACCAGCAGCCGGATCGAATTTCCCATCTCGAGTTGAAGCTTCAACATTTTTAATATGGGCATCCATCAGAGCAGCAGGGACTTCATCCTAAGGAGACATAAGGCAAAAGTGATTCAAAACCTACTCCAAATTCTTCAAGTATTTCTATTGGTGGAATAGATTCATTAAAATTACATGAGTTCTGAGTGGCCAACTGAAATGAAAAACTCAAGAGTTTGAGTAGAAACGTTGTAATCCACCTTTAAGTTCTCTCTTTGAGTCCTCGAGAATTCGGAAGCCTAAGTTCTATAATTCTGTTTTCTTTCCTTGCACTTAGCTTGGAAATTTTGTTGTTTTCGTAATTTTTTCTCGAGAGTGCTTTTTCAATATGGCAGAAAAAATAAAAGAAAAGTGTGGTCTTTCGTATGAGAGATACTCATGAAAATTACAAAACCAGCTTGATGAAATAAATACGGACCTTTATGTTCGCAAATTCTTCCATCGCAGCTTTGGCGGCTGCAGAGGCGACTCGAGGATCAACAACAGAGGCTAGAAAAGCTACGGTGGACATAATGGGGTTTCCAGCTTTACTAAATGGGATGGGTTGATAAGCTAACGGTCCAAGGGCGCCCCCACCTGAAAAATATATGTACAAGTTGAAAAAAAACCACCTAGAATGGCACAACTACAGAAGAAGAAGAGAGTAAATGATCAAGATAAGGGCTTGAAACAGAATTTTGCTGCAGTTTAAGGTTAGGTTGCAGTGCATATTTGCTTTGTCACTGAATTAGTGCAGTACTATTCCGATGATTAATTTGAAGTGAAAAATTACAAGGTGAAAAATACAACAAAATCAGGAATGAAGGGTGGACAGGTTGAAGAAACAGTATCAGAGATCCCAAGGCTATTTTCATTTAATTAGAATTTCTAAGAAAAAAATTGGCCCCCGGCCAATTTATGCGCAGCGCAAGCGCCAACATATGGGGATATATGAGATATGGCTGTACACAGATTTGGTAGACACCGGACGGACGGACACACATTTTTCCAAGTATGGTTATTTTGACTCCACGGACCATGAAACGTCTAGTCATGATGAAATTTGAACTTTTTTTTTTCTTTCTTAGAGGATGACAATACTTCCTCTACCCTAGGGGAGCGAGAAAGTAAAAATTCATGAGAAACTTGGATGACACAAAATTCTTCTTACATAAGCAAGCAGAGTAACAAGTTTCTTTCAATTCTAGAATTTCCTGACTTGTTGAGGATGTTGGGTTTCAAAGGTGTTTTCCACAAGACATATTTGGAGTGCAATTTTAGCTCTGTCGATAGAAAGTATGTGTGCAATTGGAGCCATGCAGAGGTTTCGGCGAAAAAAGGAAGTTCAAAATTCCTTTGCAAAAAGGCTTTGATTTTACACAGTTAAGTAAACTTTACTGATTTTTTCAAGCTCTCTTAACTTCTCAAGAGGATGTTACCCTGAAGAAGACATGAGGAATTCTCCAAAGGAAAGATACTTACCGGCTTCAGGGTCTTCGAGGTAGGGATCCTCGATTGGGAGTCGTAGGAAATGCAGAATGCACTCGTCTTGAGTTCTTGTTCCTACATGTTCGCAGACTTTGTTCCAGTCATCCTTGTAAAGCTCGAGTGCTTCAAGCAAAAGCAGTGTTTCTTGCTCTGTCCACTCTCTCGTAAGACTGGCCGCAGTTTTATTCTTCATGACCCCAGGTTTCCTTACATACCTTAAAAATAGAAGGTAAGTGTCCATCTTTAGCATAGTAAAATATTGTCAAAATGTGAGAGCCTCCCA
Organism: Bemisia tabaci; assembly: GCF_918797505.1. Lineage (NCBI taxonomy): Eukaryota > Metazoa > Arthropoda > Insecta > Hemiptera > Aleyrodidae > Bemisia > Bemisia tabaci. The sequence goes on from NC_092796.1 coordinate 52,805,117, forward strand.
GTTCTGGAGTATCTGGGCAATCATGTACTATGTTAGAATTTAAACTTGATTGAAATACAGTTTTTTTTTTCAGAGGTTTTGAAAACTTGAAAGTTTACATTTCCTGTAATAAGTTAATAACCATCCTTCAGTTTGAGTTGAAATTCCACCTTGGGACCACCAAAAAAATCCAGTTGATGTAGATATACGGAAAATCAAAATCTGGTGAATTTTGAGGAGTAACATTGTTTTCATGGGAAAATGGCAGGAGCACCTGGAAAAAAATCTGATAAATCGCAAAATCTGGTGAATCGACCTCTTACTGTAACGAATTACCATATACTGCTCACAGAAGCGCTTACATCAATCATAGATGATAAAGCCAATTAGTTCATGGTAAAATATAAAATACTAATTATAAATATTTCAGCACCCATACTACAATTACTGATGCCAAACCAATTTTAAGTATTTTAGAATATTTTTTAGTTTAGCGGACAATAAGACACCAAACACAATTACCATGTTAAAAAAATTAAACATTTATGTTTATGATCCATTTTTGATAAATTTTAAAATATTCTTTGAGAATACGGCAAATATAGCACTGAACACAGATAAAATAAATTTAGTTATTGGCTTTGAGAAACCACACAGTATCAACAGGTTAGACAACATTCGTATATTAAGTATCAAATCGATGAACTTACTGATCTACTCTGAGTCCAAAGTTGGGATCTGTTTCAAGTTTGGAGATGGGCGTTGCTTCTGGTTTCTTCTCTAAGTCAAGTAACGTTTTAGCAGCAGAAGGCTGCGGTGTTTTCGGAGGGTTGACTGGCTGAAGACCTGAGGGTGTATCTGAGAGAACGTGGAAGTGAGAGGTTGGAGGAGGACCCATTGGTGTTGGACGGCTTTCAGCATCCACCTAAAAATAAAGATTATACATAACGTTTTGCCGGCAGCAAACCTTTTTGCCCCAAATTATAATTCAAACAGATTGGCAGCTCGGAATACCTTAGCCCATACCCTGCCGGAGGCAGTCGGATCCACAACCAGTCTGAGTTTGCTCTTAGCTGTTACATTATGTTCTTGACGCGTCCCGCGTTTCAATCTTACATATGTGAGTATTCACTGTTGAAGCCACCCTCTGGGGTGGCACTTTTTGTGCCTTTTTTCAATATGTTGCGAGTTGTAGTGACTGGGAGGCCACATAAAGCCATCCAATTTCACCTTTTTTTCTTTAGTTTCCAACCATGGTGTGAACCACCGCCACCTGGTGATTCACCCCTTTTTCTGTTAGTGTTGAGAGTCTCGTCATAGCTCATATATATTGAAATTTTGCAAGCTTCACAAAAAATGATAAAATTGAACACTTGTACTGTCATTGTAATATTCTCCTTAACAAGTTTTGCCTTAGGGTGACTTTAGTTGACTTTGATTTTGAGAAAAAGGTTCACGCGTTGACTTGTTTCATGAAAACTTCCGATTTTAATGGAACTCTCGCAAGTGTCAGGAATTTGAACTGGTTCCTATGTAAAATTTTGCAAGAGACACGATAGGGCCACTGGTTTTCTCTGAAATCAACTCGCAAGCTCAAGAAAAGCTCTCAAAGTTAAGACCGTAATGGAGGAGATATCCCACTCTGCCATGAAAGCCCACATCTATATCAAGACCAACTCTCTATGCAAAGATAGGGAGCACATACATTAACATGGTTGCCACTTTATTTCGGGACTCCAACACTGAAATGACAGCAACCCTGCTAATGTATTTGCTCCCTATCTTGGCATGGATAGTTTGTCTTGATATAGAGGTGGACTCTCAAGGTAGCGTGGGAGAGCCCCTCCATCACGGCCTCAATTTTGAGAGCTACTTTTGAGCTTTGGAGTTGATTTTGGACAAAAACCAGTGACATCATCGTATTTCTTGCAAAATCTTATGTAAAAAAATACTTAAATTGCAAATCCCTCACACATGCAAGAGCTCCATTATCTCCGATTGAATACAATGCCAATCATGAAACAGAGACGGGTACTTACTTAATTCACATTTTTAGAAACTTAGTTTTTAAAATTAACCAGATGCGAGCCAGACAAGACCACATTAAGAGTGGTCTTGTTTCGATCTACAGGTTGGCAAACTAACTTGACAAAAGCTGTAAATCGAAATAATGATATTAATGATGCAAGTGATTAATGCTGATAGAGGTCGCTAAAGCCATGGCACAATCGTTCATCCAATCGGCCTACATTGGCTAGAAATCCATGGGAGTCAACATGCTACAGTGTGTTCGAACAAAGGGCTTACCTGATAGTTGATGAGTCCCCATTGCTCTAAAAATGCATGAACTCTCATGATTGAGCAAACATCACCAGCTAAATTTCTTCTTGATGCAGTGCTAGTTATATACTCGGTAGGATTTAGGCGGTAAGTGTCAATCATAAAGTTTCTGTATGCTAGATAGATTTCAGGAGTTTTTGATTTGTTCTTCCCTGTAAAAAGAGAAAGGCATGTGAAACAAATGAAAATGTTCGTGGAGGAAACACCAAACAGCTGGCTGAAAAAGGCCATTACTCTTCTTCCATGAAATCTCAGTCGTATTGGTTTCTTTAAAAGCTAGGCTCCGGATCAACAGGTAAGGTTAGATCATCAAGTTCCAGTCCGTCCACAAAACCGACTGCAGGGAGATTATTAGGATTCAATATTTTACGAAGATAAAGTATCAAAAAAATACACATAGAATAGTATGTGTACCCAGTGTGATAGAGCATGTGATCAAGTTGTGAGGTTTAAGTTCATTGACCATAAGAGTCAACTTCCCTCATAGCTCACTAGCTTCTTGGCTTCATCAAAAGAGCCTCTATTGGTTTTAGGCAGGACGCGCCCTGACAGTATCAAGTTTTTCAAAAATTTAGGGAGTTATGGTTGTTCTGTTACGATAGATATTTGGGGCCACTAAAGCCAAAAATTAGGAGGAAAATGTGCTATCATCATTTTTAAAAATGTGTCCATTTAATCGAGGAGACTAAAAAATCTAAGTTAAACATTCAGAAAAAAGTACAGGACCTACCATTGAAAAATTCGGGCAGAGCTCTCTTCTCAATTGAGTGAATTGAGTTGTAATCAAACCATGCAGAATAGCTTGGAATAATTATGTGGTGTGTCTGTTCAGTGACATTATCTTCTTGCCCTTCATCCTTTACAGTTGTATCCTGAAAAATGAGAATACATAATTTGGAGAATTGAAGATTTGAAAATACCATTTAAGGGGGGGGGGGTAGGAGGGGAAATAGATTATTAAGTAATGTAACTTGAAATTCAAGGATTGTGTGAACACATCTTTCATTTTATTTGCTGTAGTTATGTGCCATACCATAATGAAAAATAAAATATTATTTTTCGGTATCTAAACAATAATATCTTTGTAGTTGCATAATCATGACCCTTCCTTAGTGATGTTAATTACTAGAAGAAAAAATGATGAAATTTCAACTCCCCCCCCCCCCTTGCAGGATGACAATACTTCCTCTACCCTAGGGTAGAAAGTAAAAAGAATAGAGTTGGACCAAAATGGATTTTCCGCGTCACTGGATTCGGATATCGATTTTTTGTATTCGGATAGCGGATAATACCGGATCCGGATAGTGCTTTTTTGCGCAAGAAAAATCTCCCCATTTCGCGCTTGGGACAAGTGGTACACTGAGTATAACACCATCAAGACCGCCATCCACGATGTATGTGCCTCCGCTCCGGCAACCTCCATATTTTTCAGTGATATGCTATGAGCCTGCAAAAACAAATACTAAAAAAAAGACCTGGCGGAAAAGCAGCATGGCTTTCATTGGCTTCATGGTGTGATGGGCCAGATGAATCAGATGTGCAGAGAGAGAAATATTATTATAAGTGTGCCTAAACAAGACTAAAGTGAAAAACAGCGCTTTGATGCTGCAATAACAAGCTGCAAACTGCGACATTACAATAATTGCTGAGTTACACTCGGACTCTGTTCTCTAATTTTTCTGGAGATAGGAAAATCATGGTGAAGCGATAGAGAATGCAATTGTAGTTGTAGAGAATGAATCAACTAAAAAAAAAGCACACACCTGAGTAGTAGTATCAGACATTTTGCCCATTTCACTGTCCTCTCCTTTATCCATATCTTCATCCAGATCAGCTAGAGTTCCTGTTTTCAAAGGCTGCGAGTCACTGTCCTTTTTAGATGACACACCTTAAAGAAAAATCAAAGCATATTACAGGGAGTTTTCACACACACAAAAACACAGTCTACTAAGTAACATCTACATCCTTTTATTCCAATAATGATATGTGTAAGAGAAAAGATGAGAGATTACATTATGAGAAAACATTGCAACGGAAGTGTCCAGAGAAGAACTTTAAAATTTTATCCCTACTGACTTCGAATATTCCGTGAAAAAAATAAATAGTTTACAGGTGAATAATTTACTTCATTTTTATCCTGGTGGGATTTAAAAGGGGGGGGGGGTGTTCACAAGTGCAATCTTATGCATATTTACAATAGTTATCTTTGCATATACACAAAACTCTCTAACATACATTTTATTCATTCATTATGAAGGCACTAATTTTTAGGGCAGAGAAAACATGAGCACTAAGGTCGTTTAAGGCGTTTTCCTCAGAGGCCCATTTAAGAATTGAGCTCATCTCTTTTGAAATATTTTACCTACAAAAGTTTACCTTGTTTAGGAACAGAGACTTCAGCTATGTTTGGCTCTGGAGTTGGCTCAGGCATATCTTTAGTCAAATCATCGCCATCTTCATCCCCTCTGGGTTTTTTGCTAGAACTGAGAATAAAAACATGAGACAAAATGGGATTAATAAGTTACTAGAAGCAAAGTAAAAAATGGAAATCATTGAAGGAATGTAGATGGAAGAAATTCAGCATCACGAGCTGGAAAAAGCAGCAAATTATGGTGCGCCATGATTTTGTTGCTAGGTAATGCTCTTAAGCATAAATAAATCCAATATGCCTCAATTTCGGATGAGAATTTTTCGGTCTTGCTTTTGTTAGTCTTCACGTCTCCTAAGTACCTTGTTTATTGGGGTGCAAAAATTGAAGTGCCAAAGTGAAAAATTTGCTGTTTATTACAGCCTTTACATATCCTGGGTAATTTGAAAGTCCTGTTGGCTTTTAAAATACATCAAATGAGCATAAAATTTCGCTTCTCCAATTTTTTTTCTTCAAGAAAAATCGTGTACTAAAATCTTCCAGAATTTAATTGTTAAGGCAAAGAAAATTAATAAAATGTTCACTCATGCATCTTCAACGATTTGTCTTTGAAAACTTAAACGATGAGCAGAAATTTACAACATCGCAATTGAACGTACGCCCTCTCTTGAGGAAGCATCACACACTTTTAATAAAGCCAAATACACATAGGTAAAACAAGATTTTGCAACTGATCACTTGCCTTGTCAATTAATAATGGTTACGTTTTCCTCGAACGTAGCAGAGGTTTGATAAACTTACTTAAAAGGTATGTAGGAGTAACTCTCCAACCTACTTGGTTTGGAGAAATTATGTTCTCCTTGAGAGAAAAATCAATGGTTTAAGGAAAATCGGAACATTTGAAGGAAGACAGAAAAATAGCTACCTTTTCCTTTTCCCCAGTTGCTTGGGTGGTGGTGATGGAGATCTTTTCCTTTTGTGTTTCTTTTTTGCTTTGTCAGGGTCTCCTCCTCCGCCCATCAGGTCTTCTACTGATAATCGTAACTGAATCAAAATGATAAGTTACATTTATGATAAACATGCTCATGAAAAAGAAACAAAGCAACATGATTTTGCTGAAATAAAACCATCCTCTACTCCGTATGTTGTGACAAAACTTTGTGATGAAGTTTCATGTGGTTTTTTTTAATCCTGAGCAGAGTGCTTGATTACATATCGCCTAGATTATAACTTTAGTATCCAAGAGTTAAAATCTACACAGAGTGGTACAATAAAATTGGGCACTTCATTTTCAATTCTGGACTGTTTAATACAATTATCAAAGACAATACATACACAGGTAAAACTCTATGGGGGACGTAAATACCAATGAGGAGCATGAAATACCCTGGTGATCACCATCTGAGGAGCAAGAATGTTGTGGTGCTGATACGGGCATTCATCATAAAATCTTGAACTGTACCATCACATAGATGTTATTTGCATAATATCAGAGAGAATGTATTTTTGACTTGAATACTACACTGACAAATTTGAAAACATTATTATCAGAGGCACCTTTGAAAAATGTATGCCATTCTTCAGAAAACAAACTTGACCGAGGACTTCTCCCGACTTACCCGATGGACTTTCTTCTTGCCGTTTTCATCCACTTCATAATCTTCTTCAGCCATCCACTCGTTATACTGATCCAAATCCAACACCCATGATGCAGAAACCTAAAAAAGTAAGTTCAGAGTGGGATTATAACCACAAGCTTGAAATGTGTAGAGAAAACAATGACATTATAACTTATAGACAGTGGGTACCTGGAACACGTGGTGGCTCTTTTTACTGAATTCGGCAACAGTCATCCATCGCCGGTGACGCGCTGGAGCCCCCGAATTTGCATCAGGGCTCTACCTGGTGCTAGACAAGCCTTATCTGAATGAGTTCTTGTTAAGTTCCAGCGTGAAGATTGACAGATTTTTAGAATTGTTTTAATATTGTTGTTATATTTGTTGTTTATAATTGTTGTAATAAGCTGATAGTGAATTTTACACTCTTATGAAAAGGTCCTTTTACATTTTCCTCTAAAGTCAACGGTTTGAAAGAGAAATGAGAAAAAAGGTCACTGATTGTAAGAATTTTTGCCTCGACCGTTTTAAAAACCCATATTTTCGACTTCAGAAATTATTTTTTCGAAAATTTTGTGGAATAAATTGATAGGAAATGTTACAGCCTTTCAGATATATCCTTAGACATTTTCCCCTAAAATCGACAGTTTTTAGGGAAAATGAGGAAAACAGGTCACCAATCGTAAGAATTTTTGCCGCGGCTTTTAGTAAAACTCCATTTTTTGGTCACAGGAATTTTTTTGAGTCTGTTTTATTTTAGTGTAAGTTGAAGAAGTTTAGAGTTACAAGCAAGAAACCAATGCAAAACACGCGTTCCCATGAGGCAGCGTAGTGGAGCCCTGAAACCCAGTCAATCATAAAACGACCGGGAAAACGGCCACTGCGCGCAAGCACGGGAAGATAGGGAACCGCACTGGGTATAAGCTATAATGTCTTTGAGAGAAAATGAGAAAATGTCATTACTGCATGGTCCTCTGTTGTCGAGCAAATGAATGATTATGCGCTAAAAGTATTTTTGCAGGCGCAAAGGTAGGTATAATATTTGGAGGGGATTGCTCAGTGATTGACTCTATGGGTTAGCTTGATGTCGTTTGGTGGAAAATCTTCGGACAACTATTGCTTGAGACCTTCCTGACACAGGTGTCTCAGGCGAATGAAGAAACATCCAAGTTTAGGAGAGAATTTTTTTTGCTCGACTTTCTATTCTGACCCAGCTATTAAGCAACTTGGAAAGGCAAAGTGTCTCTTGGGAGCATCCCAGGAGAGACTAACTTTTACTCAAAGGTACAAGTTTCTTTCATTTTCTTTACAAAACCCAGAGGTGCCTGTAATACTCACCCTCCAAACTCCCGTGTGAGACGGTGGAGTTTCTGGTGCGTCAATTGGGAGATCAGATGCTGGTAACCAAGAATCATGAGAGTCTGGGAAATAATACCAATGCATAAGGACCATTCGATCTCGTTTCACTGTTGGACGAGCATACTCTTCATCTAGTGGATCAGTGACCGGGAAAATTATATGACTAGCCTCCTCTTCATTTTCTGCAAAGGAAAATTTGTGAATTTAGAATATGAAAACTAAAAGATTTATCAAAAAAGTTAGGCGGTGAGAGCTGAGCTCAGTGAGAGTCGAGTCTGGGTAAAATCTACTCTCAAGTGAGTCAACCCATACAATGACCTTGCCATACAAGGCAAAAGTAATTTCAATTGACAGGTTAGGTTTTATCATGTTTATCTTATGTGTTTTATCTCTTACTCTTCCAAAAATAAGGGCTCTTTTATCCATACAGTACGATAAAGTCGCAATGTACCAGAGCGCCGATGAAGTCACTTTTTGAGGCTGTTTTGTCCAGTACTCCTAAGACTAGTGAGCAGCAACTGGTGATGCTGTATGCATAGGAGCCCAGCTCTGTATTTCACTCAGAAAATACAGATAAAAAATTCATTTCATAAATGAAAACCGGGGTTTGGTGCATATTTGGATAGTACATTAATAATTCCCAGAAACCACTAACAGCCCTCCATTCTTCCATAAGCTATAAGGTTTCCATTCTGAAAATGATGCTCGGTTTACACTTTCGGCAAACAAGAGGTTAGAAATGCATCGTTCTAGGATTGACTTCATTGGTGCACTAGTACACTGAGACTCTATTGTACTCAATGCTTTTTTTTTCTGTTGGTTCAATGGCTTATATTCCTTTGGGGCCTACAGCCAACTATAGACACATTGAATTGATGTAGCGGTGTTTATGTGATAAATGTTGTATGATTACTGAGCGCTTCTATCACATGAAATTCTTTGACAGGTGCGATTATCTATAATACACGAGAAAAGAAAGAAGGAATGAAAAAAAATGTAATACCAGTTATTGTTCCCTGATGCTTCTTGATTATTTCCTTCACTCTAGATTGAATGGGTTTGTCAACTTCTGGTTTTATGAAGACGTTGGGCAAGCTGAGGAATTTGTTATCGATTAGCGCTTTCTCAACTTTTGTGAACATTTCAAGATTCCGTTCCTGTTTTGATGGATTCTGCGTAAAAAATCAATTATTAAAACTGATGGAGAGAGTTTAAGAGTCACAACATATTATTGCTAAAAAAGATTTTATGAAAGTTCTTTTTTCTTCACCTATTGTTCAAGTGCTATTATTATTTCAAGTGCAGGGGGACCTGTGCATTAGCCACGAGGGAAATAACTGCACAAAATGAACTGAAATGTCACTTTACAAAAAACAATTTATATTCCAAGTCTGTTAACGCCAAGAGCGGTGCTTTACAGAAGTTCCAATAGCTTTAATTTAATTTTGCATGATGGCAGTTGCTTACAGCTTTAGAAAATCGTCGTACTGTGATCAAACCCAAGGTTTCATATCCTCAAGCTCAGACTCAGAAAAGATTAAAAACTTGACATTGACATAATGCTGATTTTTTTGAGATCTGAAAAGGTACCACTTTTCCCTCTTACAAAAAAGAATATCTCATCTTTGATGTACATTTTTAGGGCTATTATAAATAGAGAGGACTTTTTTCTTTACAAAGCTGAATATCCATACCTGAAAATCAAACCTTCGCCAACCCTGGTCACTCTTGAATTTATAAACAGTTGCCAGAATGTGAGATAGAGCTCCTCCAGGCTTAAAATCCAAAAACAAACGCATCTGAAAAGAAAAATTACAAAATAATTTTACTCAGAAACTTGCACATGTTTTAGGAATCAAGATATTTAATGTGAACTAATGAGATATTAGGCCCTCATGGGAACATTCCTGATTAGAAAACTGCACTTTCAAAGGCTTGAGAAATTGGGCTTTAAACTTTTTTTAAACAAATGAACAATTCTATTCTGTTTTTTTTTATTTTATTATTTTTTGTGCTTCGCACAAGTAGGTACTTGCTTATTTTCTACACTCTTGGCATCAGCTCATTGTTGCGTTAAGGAGTATTGTTCGGTGGAAATAAATTGGAAGAATTCCACACTTATGTGAATGAAATGTGTGTGCATCTTCCGCACAAGTTATGGGAAGATTAAGTATTTTGAATTGAGCTGTCCTTATCTGTTATGTTTAGGGAGTTTCTCTTCAAAGCCCTGGGTTTTGCTAAAAATGTACAGTTATATGAGGACTTTTTTTACCAGACAGCATATACCCATGTCAACATCGCTGAAATTGAACAACTCTTCCTCCTTTTTTTTTTTTCAAGTATTCAAAATCTATAATTAATCAAATATAAAATTACAGCTTATAGCGGCCCACTGAGCTGCCGGTCGGCGCTCAGTGGGCCTCTAAAATAGCGCTACGGAGCAGTAATTTTAAAACAGTGAATTTCTTGGAAGTATCAGTAATTTCTGAACTCAGCTACCCTCAAGAGTCCCTAAAAATGCATTTTACACGGTTTTAACATTAATCTGATTTAATAACAGTCACATCTGGCTTTCTTGCTCGCAAAAATCGGTCGGCGGGCATTGAGCGGAAACTTCAATCGCTCATGACTCGGAACCGTTTGGTTCCCTAGTTTACTTAATGGACCACTCATTGGATGCGGAAAAATAAGAACAATTTAAAAAACTGGTTTTGGTTCAAATAAAAAAAATTGAGATCTTTGAAAGCTCTTGGTTTAAAAGAAATTTTCTAGACCGAAAAACTGGGAAAAAGCACCTATGATAACTGAAAAATGTGATTTCGGGATTTTGACCTACTAAATCATAAAGAATGCAATTTAAGACGATTTTTTGTCCAAACCGGGACTCGATATCTTTCTTCGTTCGCGAGATATCAAGGTTCACAGGTTTTGCATTCCACCCCCCCTAGCGCCCTCCCCCCAACATTTTTTGGGGTCTGAAAATTTGGGGAAAGAAGTGCTCAACGATGAGTAATCAATAGACAAAGTCTGAAGAAATTCCAGAGGGGAGGCGAAAAAAGCCGTTATTGCATCAAGCTCTTTCGGAACGCAGCATACATATCCTCACCAACTAAACATCTGAATGTGTGCACAATCATTGCATTCTTGACATGGGTATACGCTGTTGGGTCCATAAGGTCCTCATGTATGGAGGATTCCTTTGTCAAGCTATACTGCTGTGCCTTGAGGCACCCTCAGAGGATTGACAGAATAGTGTTTGCCGCTTTTCAGCTGAGAGTAAGAATCCTTTTTACTTTGTAGGAATTAACATGTTCACAGTTACATACCCAAAGGAGAAGTGTTCATGCAAAATACTGTTGATTCAAATGAATTGAAAGACAAAAATTATGATGCCTTGGCATTTGTGAAAAATATCTGCACCACTAGGATCAGTCGTAATTTCGTCACCATAACCTCAGCACGTATGTTGTCACCTTTCGGCCAAAGTATCACAATCGCCATGCGACATTTAAAAATTTCCGCGGCCATTTTGTTTTTTTCAGAGCAATTGTTCAATGAAGCTGTCAAAAAATTTCAGTGCTTTTTTTGTTATGCTGCCGATAAAGTTCGGTTCAACAGACAGACGACAAACAGATTCAACCGGCAATTTCTCTGTAAAAAAAATAAAATGGCAGCGAAAACTTAAAACCCTCGCATCGCACTAAAGATACGTTGGCCGGAAGGTGAGGATATAATGAATTAGCAAAATTTAGCTGGGCTCAAATGCAGCAATAAGAATGGTACTTACAGGAAGTCGGGTGAGAGATGGTTTGGTGACATCTTTTCCCAGATTGTCTTCTTGGAACTGAATTAACTGCGTTACAAGGGTTGATAGAGATTTATTGGTTGGCGGGTCATTTTGGGTGTACTGTAATTAGAAAAATGATTATAAATACTAAAATTTGTTGAAACATTGAGCTAATGAAAGTTTCACCGTGAAACCATTGGGCCAGAGAAAGTAGGCTTAGATACACAAAATAATTTGTTACTGCATTGATACCTGCATCATACCACTGGGCCTAGGATACTGTTGAGTTACAACTCTTAACTATTATGTACTTAGTGTGGACAACATTGTAGCAACTGTCCATTTGCTCTTTCATACAAAATTGATAAGACAAGACCTATTGCCTCTGTTGAATTATGTGATGCATTTGGAGCTAAGTGCAGTGGTGAATGTAATGAAGGAAAAGATAAATAAAAAGAAAGAAAGTTGAATTGAATGAATAAGAAACAATGATCCAGGGGGTTAAACAAGTCGTATTCATTGACAGCTCTACAGTGGTAACAGACAAGATCATCGCTCCAGCGATGAGAAGGTTCAATTTACAAGAAACTTGAAATTATGTGGTCTCCAAGGGATTCCGTTTTCTTGACTAATGAGAGAACACAATTTTATGGACTACTGCTCCTTCAGAATATGAATTACTAACGAAAAAATTGCCCATGAGTTGGGATAGGAAAGCTGGTAGGCTTACCTTCTTGTAGTTTTTCTGCAACCATGATCGAATCCCGTCAAATGCAGCGACAGTCTCTGGAGATTCGTAAAACTTGATGTTTGGACCACCATCCTTCTTGGGTCCAAAAGCTAACATTTTGTAAAATCAACACCAAATATTAAAATAAAATAAGGCCGGGTGACGCTAATCGGAACTTTGGTATAAACATCAATAACAAGATGCAAGCTTCCACAATGGCCGCTTCTTCACAGAGAGTTCCTTCGATGCAGAGAGCAACCACCAAGCGTAAGCGAGTAGCGCTAGCGAGGCGCGGTAACTAAATTTCGTATTTTCATGTAGATGAAAGGATTTGGTGGCGCTAGAAAATAATAAAATAAGTTGATTTAAAAGATCACAAACACATATTTGAATAACTTAGTGGATTCATCGAAAAAATCATGTCCAGATGAAGTTGAGGCAATAACGGTTTTGAATTTGGTATTCTTCCATCACCAGTATCAACTTTCAATGTCCATTGCCCCCTTTTACCTTTTTCTTCGCCTATAGTAATTTCAAAATGGCTGAAGCAGTTAGTTGTTTATGAACAAGTTAGTTGATGAGGATTGTGGATAATTTGGAACGAGGAAGGAATTTACCCATAGGCTGTGCAAATACCAATTTAGAAATTTCCATTGTTCGTGGTGTGTAAGTCGAGTATCGTTGTAGAATTTCTTTCGTCGCGGTAATTCGTGAATTTTGAGAACGACTTCGTGTGTGTGACAGTGTTTCCGTGTTCTTCAAGTGTCATATTTCAAATTGTGTAATTGCTCCGGATTATAATCTCATCATCCTGCAGTTAGACCACTTCCAATAAATATTTTGATTTTCCCGAGAATTTTCATCAACTGAACAGTGATTGTATCAGATTAGTTGGATGATTTTGTCAGTTCATCAGTGGATAGTCTCCAAAGAAAATATTTAGCATCATAAGACATCGAGTAATCACAATTCACTTCAAATAAGTAGATTCACAATGCTAATCATGCAACAGATTACTGATACCGATTCCAGCCTTTTTGTTTGCCAGTTTCCAGCCGTAACTATTGACGCTTAGTCAATATGTCTAAATCGCAGAGTGTAGGTCATCTGAACTTGTGTTGTGCCCTTCGGCAGAGGTCCCAGCAAAGTTGGCACCAGAAGTGAACAGTACACTCCCAATGAAAATGGCTTGAGTCTTCTTAATAATTTGAAATAGTGCATTCGTAAACTTGACTTGTTCTATTTTGTTACCTGCAATTACAGCAGACGTCAGTGATACTTGGATAAGCCATAATGCACCCTGTGAGACGACGCAAAAAACGCCCTAACTATGGGGTCAGAACTGTTGATGTGCAGAGAGGTAAGAATGGCTTTGGTTTTACCATCTCAGGTCAACAGCCATGCATTCTCAGCTGCATTGTGCCAGGAAGTCCTGCTGAAAATTCTGGCCTCAGAGCAGGCGATTACCTAGTTGCCGTTGGAGGTCACAGTGTCAGTAAAATGAAACACAATGATGTAGTGCAATTGATTGGGAACACATCCGGCATTTTAAAGCTTCAAATTGCTGAGAATTATTACTCGGATAGTTCAGATGAAGATATGGTAGCAATCCGTCATAAACCAAAGTATCCACACAAATTGAAGAATTCTCCGCGATCTGGAGCTGCAAGCCAGAATCGAGTGGCCAAAGTAGTCAGAGATCTTACTACGGGTGCAATGTTTGATGAATCACTAGTAGAAGTGTCAATGTGTATGTCAAATTCTACTCCTAGATGTTCAAGTAAATCTCCCCACAAACTTATCAAATGGAAGGCTCCAGCACACCTTTTGCCACCCTTACCACGCCTCTACTTCTCAGAACCATCCATTAACAGAATGAACGGTGAAGAATATGAGCAAGAACTATTCAGAGCCATAGTTGGGTATTTAGGAACTATCGAAATGCCAAGGAAACTGCCACCTGGTTCACGTCTTCAGGTAAGGAAATAAAAACAAAGCTACCTTTATTATATTCTCTATATTTTAATCTTTCCTAATCACTCTCGTAGTATCAGTTAAAATTAAAAAGAAAAAATAATTTAGAAACTCATGCGAGTATTTTTATCGATAGATAGAGTTACCTAACTTGTAGGGAATAGGAAGGAGAAGAAAATCCTGAGAGTATCTTTTAACTGTTTCCAGGGTGTCCACAGAACTAGAAAATTTAGGAAATTGAAGCACTGCTTGAAAAACCGGGAAAAATCAGGGGATTCTATAATAACTTCAGTTAAGTCATGATTTTTCTGGGATTTGAACATTTCTCTGCAAAATGATATAGAATATGACTGTACGGGGACTACTTCTCACTCCCAAGGATAGTTTTATATTTTTTCTGATGTGCTCATTATATGGCTGAAACCTTAAAAATCAGGAAATTCAATTTTGAAAATCTTGTAAACACCCTGATAAACAAAACTGCTGGGAGAATTGCATATTTTTTTAATGTTCACGGAAATTTGCATAAAAACGTTTTATGGATTAATGATGGTCCGAGTGGGCACCAGGCAGGCAACTATTCGAACTCAGGAGTGGAGATGTGGTATCACGCCTCAACTCCTGAATGCTGCACCCTCTAACGCCATAGTAATAGACTTATTTGATGTCTTCATTCATCATGGTTCAATTTTGAACAAACACATAACCTTGTCTCTGATTCTCGGCATGGAGGTAAAACGTGTCTAAGTATTTATTGCAATTGAAATTTCTTGTGTTTACTGAGTTCTCGATTGATTTATGACCTGTCAATGACTAAACTGTGATAAATCAATACATTTAACTCACTCAGAATTTGTACATGAAGCTTGGGCATTTGTTTTGGTTTCAATGACTGAGTTAGATATCATATCGAATGGCTTACAATTAGTCACAAAATCAGTCTGTTGAGAATATGATGAGATTATGACTTTACGGGAACTACTTTTTAAACCTGTGGATAGGTTTTAAATTTTGTCCAGTTTGCTCATCACACGGCTGAAACCTGACGAGGCAAGGTATTTTGTCCTGTATTATCAAGGAAAACCTAGAAAAGTCAGAGAACTTCATTTTGAAAATCTTGTAGAAACCCTGAAGTTTCTGAAGCAAATGACACAACACCTCCATGAGTTTGCCAGAAGAATTGAATGAAATATGGGCCCTAAGATGAGTCTAGTAAATTTTTAGATCATATTTAATTTTCTGCAATTTTAAAGTATCTCTTTTTTGGGCGTGGGTAAGTTTTTCGTAATTCATGGTTAAGTTTAACGTTATTGATACCGAAAGTGTTTCTTCAACCTATCATCTCTTTTTCCAAGCCTCTAATCAATTTTCCTCAAATTGTCCTAAGTGTAATTTACTTTGATGCTTCTAACTTTTAGATATCCTGTCCATTTATGTATTTGTCTTCCTTTTTAGATTGTTCGAGGGTGTATTAAAAGGTTACGCGCTGAGAAAAGAACCCACACTGCCGTGCTAATGACTCTCTTCACTCGCAGTCTGAAATTGCAAAACCACACCGGCACAACTTTGGCCATTTACCCTGGTGAGAGAGTGACATTCTGTGGAGCGAGTTCGAATGAAGATCGTAGGCACTTTGGTGTTGTTACGACTTCCACTGGTGATGATCCTTCAGATTCTTGTCATGTTTTTGCGGTTGATCCAAGACCACATAGTGAGCACAACTTCCGTTCGCTCACTTTCAAAATTGAATGCACTATTGATACCAACTCAGGTCTGTGTCAAGAATACCCTATAAATAGTGATCCCATCTTAGCCATCATCAGGAAATTTTACGAGACTCCTGGTCTTGATGATGAAGAACCAGTCGCCAATTCCCCCCAACCAAGCCATGATAGCACAACAACTAGCAATAGTGACTCTGGGATTGGCTTTCGCGATGACTCGGGTAATCAATCTGATAGGATTCTCGTGGTCGATATCCAAAACCAGAGGCTCCATGTTCTACCTAATGAAGATAGCCCAAACTATCCTTCCAGAGAGCGTCTGACTGTCAGAGCCATGCCAGACCCTATCGTTGCGCCCACCAGTAATCGAAGTTGCTCTCCGATCAGTACATGCTCAGAAGATCCATTTAACTTGCGTGTCTCTCAAGAAAATATGAGTGTCAGTAGTGGGAAAAGTAGTCGCAAGACACCAGAAAACTCCACTTTTGATACAACGGTAAAGCAAATGGATATTTCCATGGAAAAAACAAGGTCTCAAGACGGCAGCTATATTTTCAATAATATAGACAACCATTTATGCTCTGCTGATGACATGAGTCTTGGAACCTGCAGCTCTAAAAGTCAAGATGCTTTTTTATCGTACAAACTATCGCCCAAAGTTTTTGGTATTCCATCCAATACATCCCAAAGCCTTGAGGATTTGAAGCTGCACCAAAGTTCAAACTTAAGTCGACAAGATACACCAAAGTCTAATAGTTGCAATTTGTTGAGATCTACCATGTTGATTCATCCTGCTCACTGGGGAAGTCTTCAAGATCTTCGAAGTATAGCAAATGATTGTTATGAAGACTCACCTTCAATGCAAAAAACTGTAAGTACCATACAAAACCATATTATTTCCTAACTTATATAATAGCTTGCTTAGTTCCAGATTGCCAAATGCAGTCCATTTCCCTATCACTGACATAGACTTGTCGCCGCTCGATGCGACGCTCGGAGGGGTTGTGAGAAATGGACGTATTTCTACCAAACGGAACTGTGTGCATTCTGACGTGAGCCTTGTTATGCATGTATTCTTATGGTCTCAGGGCTCATATCTTAATGCACATAGTTCCGTTTGGCAGAAATACGTCCAAATATGCCTACGCCTTGCCGGACGCCCACGTTTCACACACGGATTCTCCGTGACTGAAAACATCAAAATTGTAGTAGAACGCTCAGTAGAACGAGCCTATCGTCCCAATCGAACATGAAGACGGTGAAGCAACTAAAACTGGCGAATTTTCACATTTGATTCGTCTCAAGGACCGGTAGATGAGGTGCAATGAAGGATGTTTAATGGACCACTAGACAAGGTACGAATTTAAGCGATCTGCTCCATCTTTCTTAACCAGAATTTCACGTAGAAAAAGATCCACACAACGAAAATTACTGAAAGCAACTCCTAACGATAATATTAACGTTTTTATTTCACATTGGTTACGAGGAATTTGAACTGCCCGCTCACAAGAAACTCAAAGCTCTACGTGAGTCAATCGCGCACTACAACGGTTTCAGCAAGCTCCTCAATCGAGCGATGTTCATTTCCCACCATGTGTTGTTCAAACTATTAGCAATTTGCTATAACTGAGCCGAAGCGTCAAGATTGAGGTTGCTAGATTTTTATATCGCAGAGACTGTCATGATAACGTTTAGCGCGCGATGTGAATCACGTAGAGCATTGAGTTTTCATGAGCGGGTGGTTTGAATTCACGCATCAAGAATCAATAAATATCTTCGTAAGGAGTTGATTTCGGTAATTTTCGTTGTGTGCAACGTATTCTACGTAAAATTTTGGCTGAGAAACATGTATCAGAATGCTGAATTTCATACCCTGTCTAGTGGTCCATTATGGGAAAGTCAACAGAAGCGTATTTTCATTGATGATCAGTCGAGCCAAAATCCCGCGATAATGACGGTGAGATCATAATCGGGTTGGTAAGTAAACAGTTGAGGCTGGAGTTTCGAAATTGATGCTGGTCGGATGCTATCATCCTCATCAGGTCATTTCTCAACCCTACTTTTTATAGGTAGTAGAATTATTTTTTGGCTCCCACGTTTGCAAGAATTCCACTTTCTATGTACCGATGTTGTTTCGAAAAATTATGATCGCGTCAAAATAAAATACGAAACCGTTTGATCCACCTATTTTGGTTTGACCGAACCGCAACGAAAATACGCTTGAGAAGGCAAGAAAATCTCCACGAACCTTCATTCGAGGATTGCAGGCTCGCGTTGTACATACACTGGTTGGATATTGTGTCCACCGCACTGCGGGTGGTAAATAGGTCTGTCTGTTCTGACACCGAGAAATCCCAAAGATTAAAGCGCGCACTGTGGTGTGCATGCAATGAGTGAAGTATTCCTTCAGTCTTGCAGGCGCTACTTAATATGCGTCTCTCTAACGCCGCGCTGGCCGTGGCCGCACTGTGTTTGGCGCGATTATTTCGAACTCGTGTTAGAATAATCGCGGCATCGAATATAGGGGCTTTAAAAGCTAATGTTGTTTTTCGACGCCGTATGAGTATTCCAAATTGCCTCGTTTCTCCCGATAAAATGTATTTTCCGAGAAAAGTCAGGAAAGTTCTCTATGTTCGCTTTTTTTTTAGATAAAATGGACCCTTAAACAAGGTACGAATTTAAGCACTCCGATACATGATTATTCAGCAGAATTTTGCGTAGAACACGATTCGCACAACGAAAACTACTGAAATCAACTCCTAACCCAGATATTAACGTTTTTATTGTACATTGGTCACGGGAAATTTGATTTGCCCGGTCTCAAGAAAAACAATGCCCTACTCGAGTCAAATCGCGCACTACAACGGACTAGCGGACTACTCGATCGAGCTTTGTTTCTTTCCCACCCTGTGTTGCTCATACAGCTTGCTATAGCTGAGCCAAAGCGTCATGATTGAGGTTGCCATATTTCATACTGCTGAGACTCTCATACTGCCGTGCTATGGAAGAACGCCGTATGAACATTCGAGAGTTGCCAAATTTCCTTCGATAATATGTTTATTTTTGAGGAAAGTTATGGATATTTTTCCTTGAAATTTTCAGGGAATTCGGGTGAAATTGCGAACAAAATTAGCTGAAAAATTGGAAAGAAAATATTCATAAGTTTACCAAGAAATTCGTGTTTTATCAAAGGAAATTCGGCAACGCCTGAAGGTTCATACGGCGCTCTTCCTTGGCACGGCAGCATAGTATCGTTAAGCGTGCAATTTAGCCCACGTAAATTATTCTTTTTTCCATGAGCTTAAAGTTTGGATTTATTCATAAAAACGTTATTACCATGACGGGTAGGAGCTAATGTACAGGGTGTCCGGAAGTAAACGCACTTAACTTTCAGTATGGATTTTTCGGCTCAAAATATGACTATTTTTTCCGATACACATATGCCCGAAAACGCTTCATAAGTGAGCTATGCGCTTCCGAAGTTGCCATTTTTTTTCTTTCAAATTGATGTAACTCCTCGTTATTTTGTCGTAAGTAGCTGAAACTTGGTGTAGGGGAGTATTTTTTAGCGCACGGTTCATTTTTTGTGTTTTCAAGGACGTACGTCTTCAGGAAATAACATAAAGAGCATTCCCGGATTTTAAAATTGCGATAACTTTTTTGGTAGATGATATTTGGAAAAACGGATTACACCATGTGAAAGAGCGCAAAAAATCAGGTCCTGCTAGTGCTGCACAAAATTTTCCAGAGACGCGTCATTTCGACGCATCAGAGCTTCGAAAAAGTTTCAGATTTTCGAAGCTCCTTGGTGAGTAGGAAATTTTCACTGCAGGGACTGTAAGAATATTGCCTACGGAGCAAGGGGCTTCAAAACTCTGAAGGGTGAATCCGTCGCGATAGCTTCGGGATTTTCGAATCCCCTTGCTCCGTAAGCAATTTCCCTACAGTCCCTGCAGTAAAAATTGCCTACTCAGCAAGGAGCTTCGAAAATCTGAAACTTTATCGAAGCTCTGATGCGTCGAAATGACGCGTTTCTGGAAAATTTCAAAGCCTTTAGGTTCCAAGTGGGGCTAGAGAGCTGGCGAAAGACGCTAATGACGCTATTTGTGGGGCTTTTTCGTGTCGCGGGTCGGCGTGTTTTCACGTGGCCTGACGTTCCGTTGACGTCGCGTCGGCGCCGCCGTCGGCTCGTCCTCGTCCAGTTCTTCGCTCGTCCTCCGCCGGATCGGACGTCATCCGCCACCGCACCGAGTTTTTCTCCCTGTCACCCCCCTCCCCCTTCTTGCCGAACCTTTATTTTTTTTTTTTTTTTTTTTTTTTTTTTTTTTTTTTTTTTTTTTACCAATTTTTATACTCCATTTCTTAAATTCGAAACAGAAGATTTTCATTTTCCCCTTGCGACAGGAACGGAAAGCAAATAAATTTTAAAAAATTCATTTTTCATTTTTTTTTCTCGACCAATGAAAATCCATCAGAAATGCATCATTACTTTTCTACGTATATTTTTTTCGGCTTGTTAGGACTTCCATAAGTGTGAGTGGGGAGGGAAAATCTGAGTGTCTGGCACAGTGGCCACAGATTGTGTTTTTGACGAGTAAGTAGTGAACATTCGTAATTTTCTCGAGTTTTCTCTAAATCGGATTAAAAAAAAAAAAAATCGATTTTCGAACTAAACCAAACGAAAGTTTGTTTTTTCCGTGCGTTCGGTTCGATGGTTTAGATCTGAATCCAGTCGGCACCAGCGAAAGTTTCGAGTATTTTTAGTGCGATCGAATCTTCTCATGGATATTTTTTTCGTTCGTCTTTTTCAAAAAGACCATCATGAATTGTGCTGATAGACATTTTAATTGTGACAGGAGTAAATGAAAAACCCACCGAATTAGTGAGCGACTCATCGAGTGCGGGCTTCGATAGATTTGACTTGAACTAGATTTATTTCATCCAATAATTCTTTTTCCTTGGATTCGGCGAGCGTCGCGTCATGTCGGTCCTGGTTTTGTTTTCCGTTGAGAGTTCTTTCGCCGGAGTTACTCGCGTGTTTTCTTTCGACGGCCGTGTTTCATTCTCGGGAAAGCGATTCGAGATGGAGCAACACAGGTCACAAGCGCTCCTGCGTGGCGTGTTATTCTGTTATTGTTATTAATTCGAGGTGTCGGCCGCAATGATGTGTGGACTCACTTGATGTCTCAACAAAATCGGATCTCACCATCGCTCGCATATTCGTAGACCGAGACTCGGTAGTTTTGGTGCACTCCACTCCTCCTTGCGCGGTTATGTCGTGGATCGTTGGACATCAAAATCGAATCATCTGATTCACCTGATGCAGGTACGGAATCCGCCAATTTCTACTAAATTTGTATCCTTTCCAAGGCGAAGGAACGCAATTACATTCCAGCACTGAAAAATTCAATCAACTATGTCCATCAATATTTCCTATGAATTTATCTGCGCAATTCCTCACCAAAATTCTGCTGATTTATGCACTAGGGAAAACCTAGAAAAGTCGATAAATTCTAATTCTAAATCTCAATGCAATTACATTCCAGCACTGAAAAATTCAACCAACTATGTCCATCAATATTTCCTATAAAAAATTCTGCTGATTCATGCACTAGGGAAAACCTAGAAAAGTCGATAAATTCTAATTCTAAATCTCAATGCAATTACATTCCAGCACTGAAAAATTCAATCAACTACGTCCATCAATATTTCCTATTTTATCTGCGCAATTCCTCACCAAAATTCTGCTGATTTATGCACTAGGGAAAACCTAGAAAAGTCGATAAATTCTAATTCTAAATCCCAATGGCCCCCAAGAGGTTCTGGGTGGCAATTCTAGAAAAGTTTTAAAAGCAAGTGCTGCAATTAATAATGATTGTTGGATTCGCAAGTTCTAATTTACATCGATAAGACTTGTGAATTAATATGGTGGTAGAAAATGAGGAAATACCAGGAGCGAAGAAATAATTACGAAGTTCCCTAATTTTTCAGGGCTGGGCGTAATTGTGAGAGTTTTCCAGGTTTTCAATAACTTGTCACCCTGTTGAAGATCTCGCATCATGCTCGAGGATCCGGGCAATACCTCGAACGACCGTTTAAAGAAACAGTTGAGATACTTTGGAAGTTGCCAGGACTGCGAAGTTTTGTGTATATTTCTTTGTCGCTCAGAGGCATTTTAGCTCCGCTGATTTGCTCTTTAAAATTATCTAATTTCATGAGGCAATTTTCCTCAACATTTTATTCGAAGTTACGTGAATAGGACTGCATTTTGTAATTAAGAACTTCTGCCTCTGACTCATTTTAGAAACAGCACGCGTGCTACTCGTTTTCCTTAGCATATAGGTGCTTTTATATGGATGAGCCAGAGGTAGTTCCGTACTGGAAAATGTAGTCCAATTGGACGTATTTCTGTCAAACGGAACTAAGCGCCCTAGGGGGAGGAAGGTAGCGGGGGGTTTGGATTGGCGGCGGAACCAGGCGTCGGTCTCATTCCGTCCTATACTCGCAATGCTTTTCCATGGCGCTTTAGTTCCGTTTGACAGAATGCGCTATCCGCCATTCTAAATTCATCAAAAGGAACTCAATTTGGCGCTTAGTTCCGTTTGACAGAAATACGTCCGATTTGAATTAAGAGAGCGGCGAAGCTGCGCAATCATAGCAACACTTAAATGAACATAAGCCCGAAGAGACATGATAAGTTGGCATGTTTTTCGTTTTCATATGATGGCCTATCAAGTAAAGAGGAAGAGTAAAATAATTTTTTGCGAGGGATCATACTTTGTATGCCTGGTGGGCAGCGGGGCCGGGGCCGGTCATTCCTCGTGTGCGTCAAGTGACGTGATGACGTCGGAGACGGCAGTATTCAGACGCAGGGCACGCGTGAACCCATCAATTGGAATGGACGCCGCGCGGCCCGGGCCATGACTCAAACTCTGCCTCTTTAAGTGATTGATCAACTTCACGGCCATTTCATGAATCGTCCTCATTTCAAAAGAGACGGCGCAGGATTCATCCAGCCACTCTTACTCACTTGGGTGGTTAAATCCCCGATTCCAACCGAAATTCTCTTCCAATTCCGTTAAATCGGAGTTTACGGATTCCATCGAAATGAGTAGATCAAAAAACATAAAAACACGAACCCATCGACCACGATTTCACGGACAATTGGACGTACATATTTTTCTGTCAAACGGAACTGTGTGTATTAAGACATGAGCCTTAATCGAAAAAAAACTGTCATGCTTTTGACTAAAGCAACAAATTTTAAGGTTTCTGAGCAAAATATCTCGACTTTTCTTCAGGGTAGGAAAAAATTTAAAACTTGACACCCTGTCTGAAAATATTTTGTCGCTGCCACTTCCGCGTCTAATGAAATTTGATTCCAAACAACCGGAAAAATTCAGTAATTTAGGATCCCTAAGTAGAGAATTTGCAGGCGTCTGAAATTTGATAAATTTCGTGTTTAAGTGGAAACTGCTGAGTGGACTGAACACCCTTGGATACCCTTGGTTCATGAATTGAACGATTACCTATTGGAGAAGATATGACAAAATGATCTAATCTGCTAAATTAAGTGTGTTTAAATAGGAAATGCCGCCAGATGACGTCACTAGGCGGTGCATTTTCTCGATTTTAAATCGATTTTTGTACTATTTCCCATATCAGAAAAAAATTATAAAAAATACTGGGAAATCAGCTCTTCAAGCACTTCCAGATGAAGCGATTAAAATTTTGCATGCAAATTCTCCATTCTGTGATTGAGCGACATTGATTCAAGTTTAAGAGACTTCACTGAAAAACAATTCTCGGCGTTTTTACCAAGGTCCGTTGGTACCTTTACCATCTCACTTTTTTTTACCAATTATTGGTAATTTTACCAAGACAGACTGGTAAAGTTCCCCAAAAACCGGTATTTTTACTGGTTTTTTTTCCAGGTAAGAATACCACTTTTATTGGTAATCAATTCCCGGTAACTTTGCCATTTTATCTCAGTAATTCTACCACAGTCGATAAAAAATATTGGCGTTTTGACCAAGGTCCAGTAAGATTACCGAGAAAGTTCAATAATTTTACCGAGATTTCTCGGTAAAATTACCGATTCCGTAAATGGTAATTTTACCACGAAAAAACTGGGATCAAATAGAACCCTGAATTCTTGGTAATTTTACCCTTTTCTTAGTAAATACACCGATATATTTTTTTTCAGTGTTAAAGCATGTATGACGTCACCTTCTCGTGGGGTAGGTGGTTGGAGGACCTTATTGCGGAGCGAATAAACGGGAACTGCTCTAAGCGGAACGGGGCGGGCGGGCGGCGCTACTGGTTATTCCCAGGCTCGTTTTGATTTTTTCCCCTCTCTCTATGAAAGCGTAGTTGCATTATTAAAAGCTCTCAAACTTTCCTTGTTCACGAAGAGGGATGGGATATGGGAATCGGTGAGGTTGAATTATGCGAGCAATGTCGGGAGAAAGCGATTCCTGCCGGAGGCGCGCGCGCGATGCCGCCGTGGTAGGAGGGGAACAGCGCGCAATGGGAGGAGGCGCCATGATTACCAGGCCGAAGACAATAAGACATGGACATCTGATGAGATTCTTATTCTGCCGTGCTAAGGAAGAACGCCGCACTGGAAAAAAACATATTGGATCTGGAGTCCAGACTCTTGAAAACGTCGACAAGAAAAAATACTCTTGATTCAATCGGATTTTTCCTTGAATCAAAACGAAATCCGCTTAAATTAAGAATCCGCTTGGTTCTTGATTTAAGCTAGATTCTGATTGAATCAAGAGTAATTTTTCTTGTCGATGTTTTCAAGAGTTTGGACTCTAGATCCAAATGTGTTTTTTTTCCAGTGCGTATGAACATTCGAGAGTTGCCAAATTTCCCCAGATAAAATTTTCATTTTTCAAGAGAGTTGTGATTATTCCTTTGCAATTTTCAGGAACTTTAGGTGAAATAGCGAATAAAATTATCGGAATAATGGAGATGTTGCATGTGTGAGGAATTTGCGATTTGACTCTTGATTCTTATGTAAAAGTTCGCGAGAAACACGATGCTGCCACTGGTTTTCACTGAAATCAACTCCCAAGCTCAAAAAAAGCTCTCAAGTTGAGGCTAAAATGGAGGGGATATCCCACCCTACCCTAAGAGTCCACCTCTACATCAAAACAAACACTCCATGCAAAGATAGGGAGCAAATACATTGACAGGGCTGCCCCTTTATTTGGGGATTCCAAAACTGAAAACACGGCAACCCTGTAAATGTATTTGCTCCCTATCTTTGCATGGAGAGTTTGTTTTGATGTAGAGGTGGACTCTCAGGGTAGGGTGGGATATCCCGTCCATTTTGGCCTCAACTTGAGAGCTTTTTTTGAGCTTGGGAGTTGATTTCAGAAAAAACCAGTAGCATCATCGTGTTTCTCGCAAACTTTTACACGAGAATCAACAGTCAAATTGCAAATTCCTCACACATGCAACATCTCCATTGCGAAGAAAATTATCGGAATAATTGGACGGAGTTAAACAGAAAGGAACCAAGCCACATCGGGATCGAACCGAGAAAAAGAGGTTTAAAGTTTGGCTCCTGCATAAGATTCAATGTGAAAGATAAACTTCGAGTTCAATTTCTGCAAAATTTGCCCCAACAAAAACTTTGAATTTTTGGCGATAGATAGTAGAGTAGTGGTTGAGTTCAAAACCACTCATAACTCAATTTTTTCAAAAATGTGGGTTGGTTTCTTTCTGCTTAACTCAGTCCAATTGGAGGGAAAATATTCATACGTTTACCAGGAAATTCATGTTTTATCAAAGGAAATTTGGCAACGTCTGAAGGTTCATACGGCGTTTTTTCCTTGGCACGGCAGTGTTACGACGAGACCTGCCATCCGTGCTCCCGTCCATCTTTACCCAATCCAAGAGAGCAGTCACACCGAAATATTTTTAAAACTTTTCTTTCAAAATTTAACCAATCCGCGCGCTCAGCAACCGACGCGACTATTTCAGTTAAAACAGGAACATCCTTCCTGTTTTGGCCTGGCGTTCACTGCATGGAACGCATCAAGTTTGAGCCAAGAAACCTAGATTTTTAGTTGCATCCTCCATAAGGTCTATCGACTGTTTTCGAGTATTTTTCCTCTAATTGGAACTTTCAACAGGAGCGGACTTACATCGTAGGTTCAAAACTGCGCTCAGCTAATTTCTTCACCCAAAATGTTACTCGGTTTGATCCTGGTAAACTCTGTATTTTTGTCAAAACCGCGAGTTGTGAGAAAGAAAGTATGAGTGCGGAAAAATTAACGTCATTCCAGACGAAACGGGAGTAAGTCGACATTATCCCGCCGAAGATACCTGGTACTGCTGTCTCGAGTACAGTGCCACGCTTTTTGCCTAATCTTGTAATGGACCACTGGACAAGGTACGAATTTCAGCATTCTGATACATGTTTTGTGACTAAAATTCCACGCAAAACACGATGCGCTTATAGAAAATTACCGAAATTAACTCCTTACGAAGATATTTGATGATTCTTGATGCGTGAATTCAAACCACCCGCTCATTAAAACTCAATGCTCTACGTGATTCACATCGCGCGCTAAACGTTATCATGACAGTCTCTGCGATGTAAAAATCTGGCAACCTCAGTCTTGACGCTTTGGTTCAGCAGTAGCAAATTGCTTATAGTTTGAACAACACATGGTGGAAAATGAACATTGCTCGATTGAGAGGCTTGCAGAAACCGTTGTAGTGCGCGATTTGACTCGCGTAGAGCTTTGAGTTTCTTGTGAGCGGGCAGTTCGAATTCCTCGTAGACAATGTGAAATTAAAACGTGAATATCTTTGTTAGGAGTTGGTTTCAGTAATTCTCGTTGTGTGAATCGTGTTCTACGTGAAATTCTGATTAAGAAACATGTATCAGATTGCTTAAATGCGTACCTTGTCTAGTGGTCCATTCGTTGGTCGTGTGTTTAAAACCTGGTTCAAAACGTATCTTTCCGTGAGCTCGGAACTTCAGATCCGGTGACTGAAGAATCGCAACGTTGGTGCGTGATTTTGGTACCCTCTCGCGAGGTGGTTCTAAAGAGCGTTCGTTCCGGGTTTCTCTTTTGATTTGTAGCCTTTCCCCAAGTTAAGTTGTCATTTTATTATGTGTTCTTGACTGATTAAGTTGTTCTTCGTTCTAAAGAAGGTTCGATCTATCGAGAACCAACGGATCTGATTGGTCCAATTAGAGTACCTATATTGAGAGAGTATGGCCACTTGGCCCCATGGAGAGGCTTAGGACCCAAAAATGGCGGTGCTTTGTTTTGGTTTTTGTGGATGGCAGGGGGTCATTGCCAACTTTTGACGGTTATCACCAACCGCACTTGCTGCCAACCTTACTACATCTAAGATAATTTTTCTCAAAAATTGAACACGATTAGCCTTAAAAATATGTAAAGATGTCGCAATAGTGCATTTGAGTAAATTTCTCGTTACGATAAGCAAAGAAAACTACATTTTGAGTCATTTTGCATTACATTAATTTATGGCGTCCGCCATTTTTGGGTCCTAAGGGCTCCATTTAGCCTAAAATGGCTTAGCCAATCAGAGGTGGTAACCCCAGTGGCCATACTCTCTCAATATAGGTATACTCTAGGTCCAATTCAAGCGAATTTTCGCGTTTATCCGATCGATTCGTCTTGAATCCTGTTGAATCCGATGTGACTGATGTCATCAGTGCTATGATGCAACACCCATCGCAGATCCGTCGCCGTGAAAAGACGACGAAGTGACCGATCCAACGGAAACGAGCGGGAAATAATGTAAACATGACCTAAATGAGGTTAGGTGATAAGACTGAATGGTTGTTTCTTTAAATTTACGTTCTCTTTTATGTCCCAATTAATAATGAAATTTTATGGCGAACAAATCTGTATGAAGAATATGCTTTGAAGGATATGGCCAGTGTGAATAATTCAGTTCATCTAAACGAGGCTATCTCCTGATTTTAACAATTTCTATAGCAATGAAAACCACTACCTCCAATTTAAATACAAGAGAACGGCATGGACATTGAGCTTCAAGGAATAGGTTCAGCTTTTTTACCCGCTTCATAATTTGTCTCTTCATTTTAATTATAATTCGGAAGAAGAATGAAAATTTCTTACCATCATTTTTTGCCATGGTCCATTCAATCTTGCGGTAACTTACGGTTGAAACGTGAAATGGATAACGATCATGAAAACTCTAGAATATTTTGAAATTCCGATGAAGGATGAGTTATGAGCAAAACAATGGCATCGGATTCGCGCAAACCCCCAGTGTTCAGGCCTCTATAGACGATCAAATTCCCGAACCAATTCCGATCAAAGTAGCATCAAAGTGTCGGGAGTCATCAGTCTGAAATTCATAAATTTGCTTAATTTTAAAATGAAAACTTGACAGAAACGTTTCCTGTGGCAGGAAATGATGAATGATGGCACTCCTGTCTGATCTCACTTTGATCAAAAAAGTGCGGCCCGTCAAAATTTGATGGTAGATGGTGACCACCAGTCATCAGCATGTCTACTTTGATCGGAATTGGTTCGGAATTTGATCGTCTATAAAGGCCTTTCTGCGGGGTTCAGTCTGGATCCCAACGATGATCCCGGTGAGCACCAACCATCTGTTTGGTGAGCCCCGAAAACGCGGATCGGGCTCACGAGAAAATACGAATTCACCGGATCGGATTCACGCGCTCTACACGATCCGCCGCGAAAATTCGCTTCTGGTAACAACAACGGTGTCCATTGGTGTTGGTGATTGGTGAGACGTGAGACGAACCAGGACGGAACTTCCCAAAGAGGTTCGGGTGGGTTCGGAACTTCAAATAAAATTCGCTTAATGTCGTCTTTCTTCGAGGCAACTTTTGTCACGAAAGTCGTTCGTCACCTACGAAATCTAGGTATGTCTCTATGACACTCAGATATCGAGTCGCCCGGAATCTGGAAAAGTGAGAAATGTCGACGAAACTTGATCTCAACAATGCCAAGATAATTATGTCTCCCTTGCCCCCGCACGAATCTGTAATTTGTCTTTGTTCTCCAATGAACATCGATGAAATTTACGTCAAGGCTTAGGGAATTTTTCCCAGCCGGATTCACATGATGGATAATAATTATATATTTCTTCGGTCGAATGTCTCAAGCCTCGAGAAGTTGGGAAAATGTTTAAGCTTCATATTATAAGCAGCACGTTTTCCCGTTTTCCCCTCTCCGGTCCCCGCCACTCCCGTGTCTCCAATGAGAAATTTCAAGCTTTTTTTTTTTTTTTTTCGAAGGTCCCGACATTCCACTCATTGCTCTCGTAGTTGTGTAGCTGTTAGTATATTGAGTTGTCAATTTAGCATGAGTTTTCCAGTTTGAAGTGAATCGCAACGAAATTTAGAATTTAGAATTTTTTTTTTTCTCTTTTTTTAAATAAGCGAATGCACAAAAGAGTATACAACTCTCAAGAGCGGCCTTTTCGCCTGCCCTCGTCCGTGAATGTGAATCCACCGATGAATAATATATCCAAGCAGAAATCGCCATGCAGAAATAGAGAAGAACACCAGGCACGTAGCCAGGATTTTGTTT
Source organism: Bemisia tabaci (assembly GCF_918797505.1). Taxonomy (NCBI): domain Eukaryota; kingdom Metazoa; phylum Arthropoda; class Insecta; order Hemiptera; family Aleyrodidae; genus Bemisia; species Bemisia tabaci. Next base: position 52,834,583 of record NC_092796.1, read on the forward strand.
CGGGGAGGGGGGGGGGCTTGTGGGGTCCCTCTTCTACGGGGGGGGGGGGGGGGGGCCTCCTCCCGGAAAAATTTTAAACATTTGTCATACAAGACGCATTTTGATGCTTCCGTGAAGCAGATTTTCCATCAATGTCTGCGGAAAAATTACGTATCCTTTTGGAACTTTCAGCAAAAAATGCATGAATGCACTCGAAACAGATCCTGAAAGTTTTTGAAATTTCAACTCTATTTGGTCGCATTTCGAGGCTTCCGTGACGCAGATTTTCCATCAGTTTCTGCATAAAACTTACGCCTTTTTTCATACATTCAGCATAAAATACTTTCGAATTATATGCATTCAACAAATCTAGAAAATTTGTGAAATTTTAACTCTAATAGGACGTATTTCGAGGCTTCGTGACGCAGATTTTCCATCAATGCCTGCAGAAAAATTACGTTTCTTACGTACTTCTACGTCTTCTTTCTTACGTTTCTTACGTTTTTCTTACGTAAAACTTACGTAGTTACGTAGTCACGTCGTTGGTAGTTTTCCCCTCGTATATATATATATTATCACAACCACCCATTTTAAGCGATAGGATGGCTACACTCTTTTTCCTCCTTGTCTACCGCTTTGTTTATCAATCTCAATAATGAGTCTACAGGGGTATTTTTTGTTTTGACCGAGCCCACTGTAAGCGCATATTATCACAACCACCCATTTTAAGCGATAGGATGGCTACACTCTTTTTCCTCCTTGTCTACCGCTTTGTTTATCAATCTCAATAATGAGTCTACAGGGGTATTTTTTGTTTTGACCGAGCCCACTGTAAGCGCGTCGTGGCACGTCGCGTCGCGTCACGTCGCGTCGCGTCACGTCGCGTCACGTCACGTCGCGTCACGTCACGTCGCGTCACGTCACGTCGCGTCACGTCACGTCGCGTCACGTCACGTCGCGTCACGTCGCGTCGCGTCACGTCGCGTCGCGTCACGTCGCGTCACGTCACGTCACGTCACGTCGCGTCACGTCGCGTCACGTCACGTCACGTCACGTCCCGCCCACATTCCGGGGCCGCACAATGGATCGAGACAATGGGAGAGACCGGACGAAATTTGGAAACTTTAAAAGCTCACAACTCCGTTCAAGCAAAACTTTGAGGTTTTAATAATAGCTCTATTGGTTTCTGCGTAAAATTTTCTTTCGGAATCACCCCTTAAAATTTAAAATATGGTGGAATAAACGTCAAAATTTGCAGTTTTCACTGGAAAAAACACACTGGATTTAGAGTCCAGACACTTGAAATCATTGACTAGAAAAAATACTCTTGATTCAATCAGATTTTTTTTTAAATCAAAAGGAAATCCGCTCAAATGACAAAAAGACAATGGGAGAGGCCGGACGAAATTTGGAAACTTTAAAAGCTCACAACTCCGTTCAAGCAAAACTTCGAGGTTTTAAAAATAGCTTTATTGGTTTCTGCGTAAAATTTTCTTTCGGAATCACCCCTTAAAATTTAAAATATGGTGGAATAAACATCAAAATTTGCAGTTTTCACTGGAAAAAAACACATTGGATCTGGAGTCCAGACACTTGAAATCATTGACAAGAAAAAATACTCTTGGTTCAATCAGATTTTTTTTTAAATCGAAAGGAAATCCGCTCAAATTAAGAGGCTTGGTCTTGATTTAAGCAAGAATCCGGTTGAATCAAGATTATTTTTTCTTGTCGATGTTTTTAAGAGTCTGGACTCTAGATCCAATGTGTTTCTTTTCCCTAGCGTTTGTCAAAAATTTCACGAGCGACCTCCCTGATTGACTCGATCCACGGTGAGCTGCCGCGCGCCGCGCCGCGCGGGTCATTACTCTGCGTCGCGTCGGCTCCAGTCGTTGATTCGTGCGAAACAACGTTTCGATCGTCCGTCCTATTCGCAGTGCATCGCGTCAACAACGGTGTTTCGACGGAGGCTAACGGATCGGAATCAACTCATCAGATCTGTCATACAAGTCGGATCAAGAGATGTAGGATAGTCGTAGACTGGACGCGTGTCCGTGCCACCTCCCGGCAAGACTCAGCCGATTTACTTTACAGGGTTGCCAGCGACCGGGAAAACCTGGAAAAGTCAGGGAAAAAAAATCAACCGGGAAAAGTCAGGGAAAGTCAGGGAATTTCGGTGTTGGTCAGGGATTTTTCTGATTTTTCGTGTCGGAATTAGGCGCGGGCGGTCTCGGGCTCGCGTTGCGGGATCAACTGGATCAATTTCACTTTAACAGACTGCGTCAGATCCATACTTAAAAGTCAGGGAAAAATGTTGGAAAGTCAGGGAATGGAAAAAAATAATTTGGCTGGCAACCCTGTACTTATTCTTATTGTTATTGCAGCAGTGCCATACTCTCCAGTTATGCTTCGTGGCTTGTTTTACGAGACTCGGGTCGTGCCTCGTGCGGCAATCGAGTTCTTTAGGCACGTAGCCGGGGGGGGGGGGGGAGGCTTGGGGCTCAAGCGCCTCCCCCCCCCCCCCCCCCCCCGAAAGCAAAAAAAAATGAGGAAAAAAGAGAAGGGAAGAAGAGACGGAAGATGAGAAAGTGTGAGAAAAGAATAAGTTTGAGACCGCCGAAGATATTTATCTCTTTTAACGTAGAGTTTTAAATGAAAACATTATTCATTCCTAAAATGATCGTCAGAAAAGCCTCAAAATGCGTCCAAATTAAGTTGAATTTTCAAAAATTTTCAGAATCTTTTTGAATGCATATAATTCAAAAGTCTTTTTTGCTGAAAGTTTACGAAGTTCACGTGCTGAAACGTAATTTTTCTGCAGGCATTGATGGAAAATCTGCGTCACGGAAGCCTTGAAATGCGTTCCAATTAGAGTTAAAATTTCACAAATTTTCTAGATTTGTTGAATGCATATAATTCAAAAGTATTTTGTGCTGAAAGTATGAAAAAAGGCATAATTTTTATGCAGAAACTGATGGAAAATCTGCGTCACGGAAGCCTCGAAATGCGACCAAATAGAGTTAAAATTTCAAGTTATCAAACCTCATCATCAAGTTATAGCAAACACACGGATTCAGGGCCGGATTTACTTACTTGCCGCCCGTGGGCCGCCCCTCTCTCATTCGTTTTGAAACATCAATGAAAACCATCAAGTGAACGTGCCAGAGGGGAAGGGTGCACAAGACGCGTTCACTCGTGTTGGACACATTTTTTGCGTAAGCCCTGTCAACACTACTAGCAAAAGTTCAGTTCCGTAAACGTATCTCTGTGTGGACAAGGCCTTTCATTTGTAAGAAATAAACTAAAAAATTATGAAAGAACAAACATGACTGTGGCTTAATAATTTTAACTTCCGCCGCCGCGGTGTGTTTGGCGCAATGCTTCAAGTATTCCTACAGTCTTGTAGGCGCTATGCGTTTCCCGCCGACCGCTGTTGACCGCACTGTGCTTGACGCAATGCGTGAAGTATTCATGCTCTCTTGTAGGCGCCAATATGTGTTACATGCCGGCCACCGCGCCGATGGCTTCTCCCAACAAAAGTCCGCGTCGTCATTGCTCTCTGCGCCGCGCCGCTCCAGGCCAAATTGCGTGTTTGGTTTCTCTCTCAACTCGACTAATTAAAGGTGCGCTGTCTCTTGTATCACCGGAAGACGACAAAATTAGAAATTACTGTACTCTCAGGAAATAATTTATTTTGTCGCCTTTTCTCGTTTGTAATTTTTTTCTGAATCCGATTTTTTCAATACCTACTTTGAAAAAAATTGCAAAAATTTTATCCTCCGAAGCTCAATTAATTTTTTCAAAATTCTCGCCCATCAATCACTGGTTTGCGCAGAAATCCTCTGTAATTTGGTTCAATCATTTTGTATTTTTTTATGCCTTGTGTCATCGCAGAGGAGGGGAAGGGGGGGGGGAGTAAGAGGGGAATAAATTAAAGAGCAACTCTTTAGTTGCTTCTTCCAAAAAATGAAAAATAGGTCGTTAGATTTGAATAACTGAAACCTTTTTCTTACAAGGTATTATTCTCTGTCTAAACGCTGCTCAATTTTTGAGAAATATTATTTCTATCCTGCTTACTCCTACTTCAGTAGCGTAAGTTGCAGTAAATTGCAATTCCATGGTAAAGTCATGATTGCAAGCGCATTAAAGTGTTATGTATGTTGCCTGTTGACAAATTGAAGGGGCTTCTCCTATTCGTCATGGCAGTAAAGTTGAAATAAGATGCAGTTTTTCTTTACATCGCAAATCTGTTATCTTTCGTTCGTGAGTGTGATCGTTTAAAATCGGCATTTATAGACGAAACAATGTTTAAAGTGGCAGCAACTTGATTTCAGTCTTTTAGTCTTGGCCATGTAATCGTGGCTGGTTTCGGATGGGATTTAATTCGTAGGTATTTTTTTGGTGTATCAAACGCCTCGGCCTCGCTCGCTGAGGAGCCTGGCAACGATGCAGAGATTTAATCCTCATCAAATGATCCTCATGGATAAATCCCTATCTTAGCAATGCTTTTTATCCAACCAGCTCACTCATTGGCGGATCCAGCAAATTGGCAACATTGTCTTTTCTCCATTTAAACCTATGGAAATATATCGATTCTTTGAGGGGTCAGGTGCTCCGACAAGAATCGATTATTTAGCATAGATTTAAATAGAAGAAATTCGGCGTTGCCAAATTTCTGAATCCGCCTCTGAGCTCACTGCTCACTTGTTAGCCATTCAACAATCGAGCCGTTGTTCAGCTGAAGAGCTCTGTTGTTTCCGTTTGAAAGGAAGGTTTTCAGTAGGTTTTTTTAAAAAAAGAGTGTTTACTTATTCAATTTAGGGGTGCAAACAGACCACGAGCTTCCTCAACTAATATTCTAAAATGACCTCCTTCATTTTCGTTGTTTTTTCATTTTTTATTATGTTACAAAATTTTCTTTGATTTGAACATTACTCATTTTTGTATTTGTCCTCTGTTACAGCATGATAACTCAGGCAATGGAGTTACCAGCTGGGCAACATCATTTGAGAGATTGTTGGAAGACCCTGCAGGATTGCACACCTTTGCTGTAAGCTTACATTTTTCTATTGCCGCCAGATTCAATCATTGCTCATACAATCAGTTCATGGAGTAGATATTTTGTTTATCTAAACCACAAAATGATCAAATTTGTGAATTTTTCGAAGAAAGATTTATTTAATACGCGGTGCACCCTTTGCACCTTTCTCAAAAATAAATGAGAGTGAAGTGAAAATAATCTGAAATTCTTATCATAATCCTGATTTCTACCAGAAACTTCTCAACATTTTTAAAAAACAAACTAAAGTTAATTTTAAGTAACTCTACAGGATGGGGAATTCTTATATTTTTTGGTGTACCTAAGTTGCTCCAGATTTGATATGTCGAAATGCTCTATTTTTTTCCTTATTTTTCTGGTTCTGTTGTACCTGCCAAAAACTTCTGAAAAATGATCGATGAAATCCGCTGAAAATCCTTATAGTATATTTAACTGTTTCGGGATACTATTGAACATTTTTCTGAAGATTCTTGAGAAGCGGTCCATAAATTACGTCAACCACCCAGAGGGAGAGAGGGGTCATAGAGTCGGGAAAAATAGGTGACATGATTCATGTGTGGCCCCTGAAAGGTTTTGAAAGGATTTTTCCCTTACTTTTTTTAGAACTGCCCAGTTGTCGAAGGGTTTGAATTCACATCAGTAGTTTGAGTACATCATTGAGTTTAGGTAATGAATCTTTTCTTTCTTTGATGTGTAGTTACTAATGATTTTTTAATCCATTTATTTACAGGAATTTCTCAAGAAGGAATTCAGTCATGAAAATATCTATTTCTGGGCAGCATGCGAAAGGTACAGGCTGCAAGACAATTTGAAGAAGAGGCAAGAGATGGCACGGGAGATATTTGACAAGCACTTGGCTTTGAGGGCGCCCGAACCGGTTAATGTAGACTCACAAGCAAGACAAGTGACCCAAGAACAGCTTGATGTTGCCAATCAGAATCTATTCTCCCAAGTATGTAATGTATTGTTATTGCACCAATATACAACTAATCATTTCATCTTACCTTTCCTCCGTCTTTAATCCTCTCACTATTACTCGAGCTTTTTTCAAAGTTTATACTTTTGCTGCTTAAATTATGAGCGATGATAAAGACAGTAGATGCAAACATATTCATCTGTGATGTATAATATTTTTTCCAATACACTAAGCATTCAAGAAGTTTCCTTTGATCATAGAAAATTTGCAGCGTTTTTTTTTTTTTTTTTTTTTTTTTTTTTTTTTTTTTTTTTCATTCATTAAAAAGTGTTTTATAACTGAGGAATCTCTGGTTGAACGTGAATAGTCTAGAAAACTTGCTATCTTGGTAAAATTGGTGTCGTCTTCATAAAATATTCTGAATTTTTTGTGAACAATCATATTTTTTTGTTTACAGGCTCAAAAACAGATCTTCAATCTAATGAAGTTTGACAGTTATCCTCGATTTATCAAATCAGACTTATACAAGGAATGTATGCTCTGTGGTATATCTGGTCTCCCGGTATTCTCTCCCAGTAAATTGGATCCAGCCTTAGAAATTCACCGCTCTTCCTCTGTAGCTCAAACGCCAATTAAGGTAAGTACCTATTCAATCATCAGATAAGATTTTTCGAGTGATTAGTTTGCACTCAAGATTGACAGAGAGTGACAAGATTTTACCTCCACCAACTTTCGAGTCCCACCCCTCAATATCTATTGCCTCAAGTTTCAAATTTTTCTTCTCAGAATAGTAGCTCTGATATAGCTCTACAAAATGCAAAAACATTGATCAAAGTATCTTGCAACGTCAAAAAGAAACAGCGATTCAAAAATCGAAAAATCATAAAAAGGCGGAAATATATTTATACATGCATACTTACATTCTATTCTAAGGTGTTAATGGCCCAGTTATGTTAAAGTACCTTTAAATAAAAAGAACAACATACATATACGCATACACATGAATTTGAATGGCATATATTTTCGTGATCTATGACCCGTAATCGGTGCTCTTCACACAGTCTCAGGTACTGGGTCCGATATCATGGGAGAATGCAATAGTGTATTTTCCGAAGAAGAAAAAAAGATTTTGATAATATTTCCCTTAAGCAATGATGTATTTCTGTTTTCAGCTGAAAAAAAGTCGCAGTGATGCAGACGATAGGCGGCGAAAATCATTGCTCCCGTGGTCAAGGTCAAGATCTCGTTGTAAATCTCGAGATAGGTCAATTAGTGTTGCAGGCAGCTCGGAACAGGACAAGGATACAGTTTCTACAGGGAGTAGTCGATGGTCATTGGCATCATGGGATTTAGCTCTCTCTTCAACATTGTGTCGAGTAGTTTTACCTGATGATGCAACTGCTGTTGTTCAAATTAAACCCGATCAGACGATCAGGCAGATGGTCACTAAACTACTAGAAAAACGGGCACTTAACTATAATTGTTTTCAAGTTTTTGTCGGCCAGTCAACAAAGGTAAGAGTCAATGATTCAATCATTATATATTGCTCTCATTCTCCTACTATGATCATCAGCCCAACTAAATGCCGATAAAAATTATTTTCCCGATGGTCTCAACGGAATCTTGTCGGTCACTACGACTAACCAGAAGCAGTTTGCTGAAGTGGACTTTAGCAAACAATTTGATGAAAGTTTTTAAACTCCTGGCTCCGTTTGGCAAGATAAACATTGCACCAAAAAGTTGCCAAATGTGGCAACACGCCTTTCTAATGACTTTTCTTGCCATAAAATTACAATTTTAGTTCAATATTGCAATTTTTGTGAATAGTGTAAACTCCTTTTGGAAAATATTGCCGTAGAATTCATGATCATGACGAATTTATCGCCAAAAATCACTCTTTCTTCTAAATCGCAGTTGGTGACACACATTTGACCGGACATTCATGGTCTCATAAATTTAAAGATGATGGTAATTAATCAAGTTCTTTTGCATAAACAAGTTCAGGGTCATCATTCCTTTGAATATATAACTTACGTTTTTAATCGTTTTTAATGTTGTTCATAACCCACGGCAACATGACTACTCCTGTTATTGTGAAAATTAATGTTGCATACCAAAATTTATGTTTTCCTAGTTTAGCATCAATTTGATTCATAGTATTGCTGGGGTCGGTAAGATCGGTAAGATGTAAAGCAATCTCTTGTCCAGAATTCAAAACTCTCTACAGCCTCTATTAAAATCAAAATGATAAACTAACAACAAGAAAATGTTTTTCATAAGAGTATTTTTTTTCACAGGCTCTATCATTAGATGAAAGTGCAAGCATTGTGGGAGGTCAAGAACTCAGAATTGAGCCAAGAGTCGTCTTTCGATTAGATTTACCAAACAAGAAAACCATTGCAGTCAAGTCCAAACAGTGCAAGACTTTAGAAGAAGTTGTTCGGCCCATTCTTAATAAATATGGCTACCGTTTTGAAATGTGCACACTATGTCTGGTAAGATAAATATTTCTCTTCCTTGTTTTTTATCTTCCTGTTTGAATGTAGGAAACAGCTCAGGTCCTTTTCTTCCTATGAATCTTTTTGTTGCAGTGAACTCAAAAGGTTGGTTTTTTTTTAGTTAGCACTACAATTTTGCCTTTTGATGAAATTTCAATGGCTATTTTAATTAATTTATGTGTCATATTTTAAGTTTTTTTCTTTCTTCACTTGACCTCTTAATGTAATTGATTTTTAATATGTTTGCTCTCTAGTTAAGTAAATTTCGGAACAGAGTTTCATCTTATTCTCAGCTGTTCCCTCTAATCAAACAGAGATTTTTAAATAGCTACTTTGATTCTTACGCTGTAGTTATTCGAAACCTACTCATTTGAGTGTTTCTTCAAAAATAGATTTCTTCAAAATTTAAGTTTCCTAAGTACAAAATTTTTTAGTCTAATTTCAACAAAATCATCTCTCTAGCCTTTGCAGGAAAAGCAACCTTCATGCCAAAATACTTAAAAATAAGTTACTGGTACATCACATACTTATTATTGAAGTGATCTACTAATGTTTTGGATGAATTGCCTCCGAAAATTAAGATTTTATACCGGTGAATGGTCATATATATAATATAACAGCTCAATTTTAATTGCAGTGATATGGTAGGACTCCTTTGCTGTACTTTATCAGACGTGCATTAATCTGCAAATCGTTGAATTAAATAATTAATCAGGTTTGTTGCTTTGCAACAGCATCTGAAAGAAAGTTTTCCAAAAGAAGCTTTGCTCATTTTCCAGGGAAGAGATTGCATAAAATGTAATATTTCTTTTCCTCTCTCAAACAATGCAAACCGCTTTCATCTTCTATGTCATTATTTTCTTTTCAGATGAGTGAGAACCAAGTTCTAGAACCAGATATGGCTGTGAGGACAGTTGATAACCAACGGCTCCAAGTACTCACACGCAGCACACCCATACCAAACACATCAGGTAAGGTTATGCAAATTCTTATTTGATGAGACATTAAAAATGATTACTTTCTGTTCAAAAAAATACTAGTTTCAATATTGTTATTTAAACCAAGTGTTACGAAAATACATCAAGTTACTTTTCGAGAAAAAATGAGCTGAGCAACGATTCGTAAATTTTCTCCTGTCAGTGATTTCAAGCGGACAAAAAATATTATGAAAGTGAAAATGGTAAATAAACTTTGTCCTTAACACTGAGTTCTATGAAGGAATGAAACTTCAAACTTCTTTGTATCGTCTCAAACTTAATGCACTCTGGTGCATTTCTATTGAATTAAGTCCAGTTGGACGATTTTATTTTCATAGCGAATTCCAAAATTTTTCGGGTCCTTTTTCGCTCAAATTATGTCAACTTGCAGAAGTAGGATTGTTAAAGTAATCGCTCTTCAAAAGAACCACTCCCTAAAGATATTCTTCCTGTTTAATTGACACTGTGAAGATCACAAATTATGAAAATATTCAAGGGCAGAATAAATAAAAATAAATTTTTAATCTACAACTAAAAAAAAACTTTGTGTTGTTTGCTGAGTGATGGTAAACTTTTTGATTGAAAACTTTACAGTATGGAAGGACTGTCAGAACCAAACTTCAAAGCCTAAACATGGACCAAGTTTAGACGAAATAACAAACCGTGTATTTGAAGAACTTTTACAAGGCAAAGGTGATAAATCCAGAGTTGTCTCTGATCAAGGCTCTGTCAGGGTAAGCTGTCATACTTTAATTTTTTTAAGAAGAAACAAATATGTACTCATGATGTATTAGTAGGTTTGAGTTTTAAGAACTCGTTTAGTGAGTATGTCTATTGCGCACAGATGACACAGATATGTGACTCAATTTGTACTCAAAAAAGTACCTAGAAACTTAAGAATTTCAAAATGCAAAGTAAGGACTCAGGAAAGTGTGCGTTAGATGATCTCAATTCTTCCCTTCTGTGAAGACATGTACGGTCCGTATGTATGATGTATGTACCTATTTCGTGCCTATTTATTGTCTTCAGTAGAGTTGAAGTAGGATTCAATGCCTTGTCTTGTCATAGATGGCATCTCTCCATCTATCCAGATTAGGATCCACATTATTTTACCAACAGAACAGACTTGAGCATTTCTCATCATTTCTTTGTTAATTTTTCTTTTTAAGTCTATCCAATACAACTGATGACTCACGGTCAGCAATGGACATTATATTGCATTTCTTATTCAATTTTTGCCAGTTTAAGTGTGCAAGTTTCACAACCTCTTCATTCTGATTTTTCAGTCCGAAGAATGGAGTTCTGAGCATTCCTCAAGTATTCTTGGTCGCTTCATGCGCAGGGACTCAGTTTCTGTTGATAAGAATGGGGTAAGTTGGATTTTTTTTAACCAGAAATATGATGATGCACAAATTTATTAGTGCCATTATCAATTTTAAAAAATGAAAGCTGTGTATATGTTCTTTTTACCTTGAAATTCTTGTTTAACTTTCCTTTTACACAGACACCTGAAGCATGGAGTAAATTTGTAATGAGAAACGTAGAAATGACTTTCAAATTTTGATTAGGCGAGCCTGCTACCCAATCATGTAGAAGCATTTTAAAAGGCAAGCGGCAAATGGTGTTCTCGGTAATCTTAGGAATGCAGAAAGTTTGTTTCCCCCTTATTTTTCTAAGGCTGCCCCTGCCTTCATATTGCTCTCCACCTAAGACTGCGTGCTTCACTATTCTTTTGCACAAAACACAGTTTTCTACGCATGAAGTAGTGTGTCTAGCAGTTTCCGTCTGACAGAATAATGCATTTAATAGTTTCATTCACAGGAAGTAGCGCTGCCTTAACATTTTAAAAATCCCTTCTGGCAGTCTTTACATTTCAAAAACATCTTTCACATTTTTATGGTGAGCGTACCTGTCATTTTGTTGCGGAAATTTTGCACTGTTGAGTTCTCTAAATAAGAAAAATGAAAAGCAAGGACAGAACAGAGAGAGGCTTACAACTGTAGACCTTGAATTTTAATGTGGTATTGAATATTTAGAACACAACTAATTAACTGTCTATAACATGATTTTGGATATCAGATTCTAGGGGGCACTAATCTGTATTGTAGCTTGCATAGAAAACATTTTTACCAGTACAAAATTTTAAATCTAAGGGAACCAGTTCTTCAAAAAAAACGGAAAAACTAATGAAAATTTGCAAAATCATGCCACAGAGGAAAGATTCGATTTTAAAAACCTCAAAAATAGGTTGTTACAAATTCGTAAAGCTATGCCATACAGGGTTAAACTGAAATATCGACAATTAATAATGTGAAGAGGATGTAAAAGATATGAACTCAAACATTTTAATAAACCGAAAGTAACAAAAACTAAATGAAACGAAACAAACGGGAAATCGAGGTAACAAACTGTGAGCTAAATAATGATATAAAGAAAGCCGAAACTAAAAAACTCAAGCTCACAAAAATAAATTACAATTGCCGATGCGTTTCGGGGCCGCCCGGCCCCTTCTTCAAGGCTATCGGAATTTAACCTTGAAGAAGGGGCCGGAGAGCCCCGAAACGCGTTAGCAATTTTAATTTATTCTTGTGAGTTTGAGTTTTTAGTTCGGCTTTCTTTATTCGAAACATTTTAGTTAAGTTTGAGTTCATGAATTTCTCATGTGCACTTCCAAAAGTTTCCTGCGTAGTTATTGATTTTGAGCTTGGGAAATGCTCAAAAAAACAGCCAAATGCTGAAGTCGTAAGACAGTCAACACTGATTCCTTCTTGTTTCTTCTTTCAAAAATTTCTGAAAATTATTTTTCCAGGATGTAAGACCCAAGGCAAAGAAAGCATCAAGTATTGAAGGTGGTGAAAAGAAGAGCAGTGCTGTTAGTCGGTTACCGCCTCTTATTGCAAAGTGGAAATCCAGCAATAAACCTGATGGACGTTCTGAAAGTGATGGTAATTATTTCAGTGCTTTTCAGTTTTCATGTTGCCATATCGTTGGCTGAAGTTGAAAATTCGTATCTCCAATTACGACTTTGCAAGTCTTTGCCCGCGTTTTATTTTTTAAAAGAAAATTGTCGGATAACTTAAGCGTCTCCTAATGAAATTCTTCCTCTACATTACATCTTCCACCGTACTAAAGTAGTAGTTAGGAGACTCATTTCATTTTAACAATTCACTAATCTGAAATTAATGTATAGTTCATATGAAAGTAAACGAGATGAAACGTAAATTGAAATTTCCTTTCTTCAAAAATATGTATACTGAAATGAATCTGATGGACATACATGATCCCACCATACTTAGTAGATTAGCATAAAGAGGGGCTTAACGTTTGTTCCAAAATGTGTTTTTGTAGTAAAATTTCAATTTTCATCATTTGTCTCTCTTTTATAAATAATAAAATTTGATAATAAATTTCTTTTAGTTATCGCCTTTCTTCCCCGATGAGTGATTTTTACCTACACAATTTTCTCTCCTCTTTGCTTCCAGTCCTATACGAGGGTCTGAAACGGGCGCAAAGGAGTCGCTTGGAAGATCAAAGAGGAACTGAAATCAATTTTGAACTTCCAGATTTTCTGAAGGTATGTTTTGATAAATTTTTAAAATATTTATTGTATGAACTCACAGTAAAAGTGTTATTGTGTTGTTTAATTATAATTTTTACTTTATATAATAACAACAATGGGGTTTTCAGTCAGATTAGCAATTATTCAGAGCTTTCGTAAAACTGGGTTTTTTCTTTGGTCCGAGCAAGCAAAGCATTAACTTTTAAGATTAGTGAACAACCTATCTTTGTCGAAAGTAAAAATTAGATTCCATGGCCTCTATTGTCTGGTATGTATGCCTTTCCTTTCAACATATCGTCACCCTCCGCCCAAAATATCACGAGCGCCATGCGACGTTTAAAAATGTCCGCGGCCATATTATTGTTTTACAGAGAAACTGTTCAAGAAGCTGTATGAAAATTTCACTGAATTTTGTCTGTGCTGCCAATAAAATTCAGTGAAATTTTCTAAAAGATTCATACAACAATTTCTCTGTAAAAAAATGAAATGGCAGCGGAAATTTTTAAACGTTGCATGCGGTTGTGATATTTTGGCCGGAAGCTGGCAATATGTAACTTAAATCCTGACTAGTCTGTGCTCCACAGATAAGAATTTGTTGGCTCTACCCATGTAAATGAACTGACGTTTTTTTTTAGATATGTAGTCAAAGTCTAAATTAATTTCAATTTTGGTTGGAAGAGATTTAATTATTCCATGATCCATACTTATTTCTAGACAGTGTAATGGAAGTCCGTTTTCACATAATTGATATCAAATATGTATGAAAAAATTCCTGCCGAAGGAAAAAAGCACCTACTTCTTTCTCTGGTATTTTATTTTTTTGTTTGTCCTGTTATTATTTATTTATTTATTTTTTTTTAAATTATTTTTTTAAAATTCAATTTTAGGACAAAGAAAACGCCCCGCAAGGTAGCAGTAAGAAAATTCGGAAAATTCGATCTGAGGATGCAAACGAGGTAGGAAGCTCAAAGACGTTCCCAACAGAAACAGACGCAGGAGGAACTGCTGAGCAGGCATCATCCTTGAAACTCGGAGATGTGAAAAAAGTGTTATCAACTCAACTAGGAACAAGATATGTTGATACAGGATTCATAGATGGTATAATTCCCTCCCCGTCCAAAGCAGAAGAGTATTTCAACAATGGTACAAATTCTGCTGAGCTCAACAGGTTGAAAGTCAATGCAAGTCCCCTAGTGCAGTCCAACGGCATTAACTCTACCTGTTTAAACGAAAGTCTCCTCAGTAGGTTGAGCGATGTTCCTCCCCCTTTGCCCCCAAAACCAAAGAATCTATCTTTGTTGAATCCGTGGCCATCAGTCTCTTCACCGCAAGACATGAAACCAGATCTGAAGACTTGTCGAATGAGAAAGGCCATGTATTTAGATCAACCAAACGGTAGTTTTGTTTAGTGTAATTCAAGTTCACATATCGATGATTCTCAGTATTTAGATCTGGGTCTCCTAGAGGTCCGAAATTATACATATATTACTGCAGTTCCTTTGCCAGACGAAAATACTGATGACAATATATTGGGCCGCAGGTGTACTCAATGTGGATGGTGCAACTGCCACATGCGTTTCTCTGTTTGCGACATTTCAGACCTCCTGTCACACTTCATTTTTTACATGGAAAACTACTTAACATTGTTTATTAAAAATTTCGATGATTTTTTTCCTTTATGTGAAGAATATTCTGTGAAAATGTTAAGCTATGATGTTTGTTTAGTCTCCTTTTAAAAAATAAAATGGAAGGAAAGATTCTGAAACACCTCAACTGAGAAACGCAGTCTCCTGCAGTTTCACTGCTGATGTATTTGTCTAGCAGGCAAGGAGAAATCCTCTAATCTCAGAACCGTGAGTAAATTATACCCAAGTTCAGATCCTTGGATTTTTCCATTTAGTTAATGACCAAGCAATCAAAGATAGAGAAAATTAGTGAAGATTTCTTTCTACTTTTGATAGAAATTGGTTTGATTTATCGAGCGTATCAGATACCTTTATCAATCGTGTTTTGTTCAACAATACCATAACCATACCTACTTACAAGCAATGTTTTTGGGATTATAGTTCCAATTGTAACTGAAATTGTACAAATGATACCCGTAAAATGCGTTTATATGCTATTATGCAGTAAAATTAATTACTGCCTTTAATTCTAATTGCTGTTTTCCTCTACCTCAGCTGAGCTGAAACGAACAAATACAGAGAACCTTCACCTACTTGGTTTTTTTTTTAAAGGGTTTGCCTGAGGCATAATTAATGTAGATGGTCTGTTAGTAGATAGCTTTTTTTACTTCCTCTTTTTATGAAATGAAATCTTAAACATTTCAACCCGTTTGCATCAGCAACGTCTAAGAATTTTCCTCCCTATGTCTTGAGTATGGACTCTGTTGAATAGAAACCCACCAAGTCACATGTTTAAATTGAGAAAGTGGATTGAAGTTGCATTCCTCCATGAAGTGCAATTTTTAAGACGAAGTTTAATGACCATCCACTCGTTCAGAATATTTTTTCTCGAATTGGAATTTTTAGAAGGAGAAAATTTATGACTGTTTAAACTCAAAACTACTCCCAATTCATTTTTTTCCGACATGCGACTGGACGAGTTCCTGTTGAACTCAGTTCATATGAGCTTCAAAGGCTGAAAATGTTGATGATACATTGATTGCTCAAAATATTTGTTAGATGTTTTTCCTGGAAAATCTTGTACTGACATGGAATCTCTTATTTTCTGAAACTTTTTTCCGAGTTTAACATGGTGAAGTAAGACTGTTGAGTCCGTCCATATCATCTAGCCATATTATCTGTATGTAGGTACATATTTTTGTTTCCTCCATCAATTTTGTATATCATTGTTAATTGCAATCTGTGACTTTTTGTAGCTTTAAATGAGTATGCTTATTAGTATTTATTTTTGATATCTGCAGGGCCCGCAGTTCTTGCACCTGAAACAATGGGTTCTCATAATTTTTTTTTTATTTAAATGTGTTGACAACCTGCTCAATTTTATTGACTGAAAACCAATTTTACAAATAAACTGAAAAATCACAACAGAACTAAGACTTCTTGTTTTGTATCTCTGGTTTGGCTGATAGTACGTTTTCTTTTCCAAGTGACATTCTATCTTTTTTCATCTTTTTCTTTATGATAATTCAGTAAGACCGTGAGTATATTATTGAACTAAACACTGAAGGGAAAAAACAAAAAATATTCAAGTTTTGCCTTGTAAAATTTGAATTCTCTGTGTGAGGTTAAGATTATTTCTGGTACTTATATCGTTTCACCTCAACAGGGAGAAGCTTTACTTTTCATCTTGTCTCAGCTTATTAATTTGATCCATGCATTTTCAAAGTGTTTATCACTGATCTTTTAAAAAAAATTTCATTCGTTTGGAATTGAAACAGGATTTCATGCTGACTTGTTTTGCGATGAGCAGTATTTTAGTTTAACAACAATGTCATTATTTTCAGAATTTGTAACATTTTGGTTTTGCATCAGAGCATAATGAAAATAAAGTTTCTGCTGGATAAGCCAGACTATAAATAGGAAAGTAGATCAGTGGCTATAGTTTTCCTCAGATTGATAAATAAGTTCTTCCCTGTAAGATTAGCAGTAGCATTATAAATTAGCATAATTTTTAAAAGTATATATTTTTGTTAACATTTGATGTAACTATGGATTGTGAATATTTTTTATCATACTGGTCAAGTTCTCTTCTATCGTATACACATGATTTTCTTCTCATCGCTCTTCTCGTCTCTGTACCTCTGTTTCTCTTGATGCCTCTGAATAGAATACTCAAGCAATTTTCTTAGATTGCAGCTCTCTTCCAGTGACTGTTTGTACAAATTTTTCCTCAAATTAGTAACAAAATCGTGATATTATTTTTACCTACTTTTGGAGGTATTTTTTGTTCTCACACTGTGAAAACCAACCTTCAGCATTTTCTATAGCTCAGTTTTTTTCTTCTTTTTTTCTCTTTTTTTTACAACTTGAAAAACTTCCAGCTGTGAAAATGCCTTGTACATGCATTTGTACTTCTTTTACAAAATGTCCAGACACTAACATTTGTTAATTTTGTATTTGTTTTAATAAGTCTATTTACCTATTAAGTATACATATTTTGTATCGTAAAACAATAAATTATTTTGTTTTAAAAAATCACACTTTCTTGATACATTTTTTTTTCTTTCGTTTTTTTAAATCGTTTACCACTGTTTGCAATACTGGGGCTGCCATACTCTGGGCTGCCATGCCCAGAGTTATCTGGGCATGGCAGCCAAAAAACCTACCAGGGACCGTTGATAAAATACTTAGGGGACCCTACATAGGCTCAAACTTCCTCTCTAAGCCTGTGTTATGGGTGTGTTTACAGGTGGGAAAGGAGACGTTTGGGGCTGCATTACATAACACTGGAACAGACTTATAGCGCTAACTTTTTTAAAATTTAAGATGAGAAATCTACATGAGGTACTAATTTTTCATCTAAAATTCATCACAAAACGTTAATTTAAGGTGAAAGGTTCTACAAAGGGTTGCATAATTTTCATATGGGGGTAAGTAAAGGGGAGGGGGAGTAGTAAAAAAATCCTATTTTTAGAATTATGTATTTCATGAACGGCTCCCGAGCAGTCAACAGGTAACAAAGCATTTCAAAAACTGATGAAATGGAAGAAATGATGACTCAAAAATTGAAGAATAAAAACTTTGATTAATTAAAAACAAAAACATGATAACAAGAACATACTGAATCATAGTAAAATATTTTTTCATTGATTGTTTTATGCAATTATTGGATTGCAATATTAATTCAATCCTGACAAAACATCATTAATAATATAGTATGTATATGAATCATGACGATCAATGACGACTATAATCTGTTGAAACTATGACTTATATTACGCATGGTAAACTCACAAGTAAAATTAAGATAAAACTTGGGTATTTGGCTCATACTACTCAAAACTTGAAAGCTTCAAAACTAAACAGCAGTTATAAATTCTTGATAAAGTAACTTGACATTTTTTAGGATCTGAGTAGCAGAGATGATTAATGCAGCAGCATCAAAAGAGAGAAATACAGTAATACCTCGATTATCTGATGAATTGTGGCGGGAGTCGGCAACCAAAAAATCAGAACAGCAAACAAAATAGATCATATGTAATAGGTATGGAAAGAATAAAAAGAAAACAAGGAAAAAACTGAATAAATGAGCCTCATTGTCGCCCCAAGATGATCAAGGTAATACAGAGTTTAAAAATGGAAGGCATTTCTAGAGCAAGTTATTCTTCGCTGTTTATTAGGAATATTCACCTAAGTAAAGGGACAAGTAGTAGCTATCAGTCTTTTTGAGTGAAAAGGAATTTTGTGTAAAACAAAGTAGGTATTTTTTTTTATTACAAGCGTACTGCATACTGGAGATAAATAAATCTAATAGAACTGCCTGTTTTTCTAAGGTGGAAAGAAGAATGAAGGGTTCCCTGTCGCGATCAAAGTCTAATTTAAACTGAAGTCCTTAGTTAAAAGTAAAATGAGAACTGCTAGAAAGAAGTTTTAAGGTAACCTATTGCAAAGAAGTCAAAATAAAAGTTGAGTGAGATTTTCGTGATAGCGAAGAAACCACCCTGAGGGCTAGAAAATTGCTTGTGATCTAAGGATCTTATAGCTTTGGTAACAAAAATGAAAACTAGGTTCTGATATTCCATTTTTTCTCAGAGTATCTCAGTTACATATCCCCAAGTTCTTGAGTGGGATGAATATTAAAAAACTTCCGTAATTGCATCACAGCCATGGATATTAATTTAATTAACTAGCTAAGGAAAGCGTACAGCAAATTATGATCATGAAAGAAATTAGCCAGTTTAAAGTTTAAGTAGAGATGCAAAATCACTGATAAATTGATTTATTTTAATTAAAGTTCTATTGTGGCTTGCAGTTAGAATTAACTTGCTCTTTGGCAGATGAAACTTGGATGTTCACCAATTCGATCACCGCCTTTATCAAGTAACGTCATCACTCATTGATGAAACAGCTAAACAAATGGGTTTTTGTTGTCATCATAGTCATCATTCAAGAATGGGTTCTTTGAAGTATCTTCATTGACAAATGGATTTTTGGAATCATCATAACCAAGGTCACTGTCTAAAGTTTTTGATGTAGCTTCATTAGAGAAGAAATTTCTGTTTTCCAACGAGGAGGATATAGAGGAGGAGAAATTTTGGATGCTGTTTTGCAAGGACGAAGCAAGGTCAACATGGTTCTCTCCGGTGTGAGTCTGGCTTGATGATCCAAACATATCGATGAACTTTGATTCTGCAAAAAATTGATAAATTAGTATGTTTAGGCGGGAAGAATACCAATATTTCCTTCAAATAAAGTAGAGAAAATACTTCGAAACTGTGTAGAAGGATGTGAATATTTTAAAGGTGCGTAGTATGGGCTTTCTTATTAACTGTATGCTCTATACCATCAAACTTGGTGTGACTTGGTGAGCAGGCGAGTGTTTTTTACTGAAATAGAGAATTTGCAGGTGTGTGAAATTTGATGAATTTCGTGTTTAAATGGAAACTACTGAGTGAACTGAACACAAGGATACCCTTGGTTAATGAATTGAACAATTATTGGAGAAGATATGACAAAATGATGGTGCGTAGAATACAAAGTAACTTTGAAGTAAGTCTGCAGAGATACCCGCTTGTTTGTATGCAATTCTAATCTTAAGTAATTCATGGAGCCTAATGAGGAATAAAATAATTACATGAGAATTGTTATACCTGAAGCATAGTGATTCATAACTGGCATCAAGTCAAGTTCTGCCTTATCTATTGATTTACTTTCTGCTAATTTCCTATATTCCTTGACCAAACCTGAAATAGAGGCGGAAAAACATGAAAAACCAAAACAAAAACTGTAAAACTCTAACTCCTCAGTTTTTCCTCTGATGAGAACGAGAAGCAATGGGTGGAAATTACAACAAATAGATTTGATTCATTTATGAAAAATAATATGAAAGTTCAACAAGATAGATGTTTAGAAAAAATGCATCGTGAAATCGTTCTTGCATTAGAGCTTTTAAATTAAATTAATTCACAATTAGTTATAGTGGCCAGAGGTTGGTAACAACCCGAGCCAAAAGAGAATTTTGTTCCCAAAACACGAACTGAACTGAACTAAACTGAGCAGCTTCAGTTATAATTTCATTTAAAGTAAATACTTGGCTAGGAGCAAAACATGAGTCTATTTTAAAAAGTATAGAGTATACAGTTCCTTCGCTAGGCTAGCTCTCTTTTTCCTCTTGAATATTGTTCTTTTTTGAAGGCCTTCGCGAAGGACATGTTACTTCTTTAAGCCTGACGAGGGTGAAAAATATTCTCTGTATTCACATTTTTTACGGCAACACCTACATCATCATACACTTTAGACATTGTGCAATTCATCCTTCACATAAACAGCACGTTACATAATATTCTATACAAAAAGTGGCAAATGTAGGCATGATAGATGCTATCACTTAAACTAGAGAGAGAAACAAAAATTTGGTTGCCCTCAATTTTTGGCAACCTTCAAATTGATGCAAAAGACTATCAAGTAGTTTTTGCAGCTCTGACCAAGGAATTTACCGAATCACTGTATGAATACTAGATAGTTGGTTGCTAAATATCAAAACATCCATCATGTTTAAAAGGCGAGAGTTCTTAAAAGTGTTCCCGAGACCAGAAAAAATGGCTAGTTGTATGAATTGATGTACAAAAACTATCATCGATATTTTACTTTCACTCAAGACCCTTTTATCAGATATTATTTTCAAATTTTTCAAAGTCGATTATACAATTAATTTAAAGTCTGAGCAGTTATTTCAACATCAACAAGGACGGGTTTAACTGAAATCAGTCTAACTGCATTTCACATTGCCTGATTTCCTCTTATACCTATCTTATTCTTCAGACAGAAATCAAGACAAAACAATGCCTTAAAAATTGCTCTCAATTTCCCATGAACTGTACTCAATATACTCGCAAAATTTTAGGTAGGAATCTTGCATAGTTTTCTTGTAAAAAAATAAATACAAGAGAAAATTAGACAGCGTCTGATGTAGTTAGGGTAATTGTGGTATGGTCTATCCAATTCAAGCTAACTTGCTGAAAAAATTATCAAGATTTAAATTCAATGAAGCCTGATTGTTTAGAAGAAGAACTTGAGACTGAAATTGAGTGCAATAGTGCTAAGGAAATGCAAACTGAAAGTTTCAGAGGGAAATAAGAAATACCTGCAGGATCAGGGATTAGTGCACTTTTTCTAAAAACCCTTTTGCCAAAATAATGTGCTACAAGAGAGAATCCATCTTCAGCTGTTTCCAACTGAGTGTGAAAAGTTTGGCTCCCCTCTCGACTTTTTTCCTGTTAACAAAACATTCAATTCTTTTAGCGCATGGAGATACATTTTAAATTGAATTTGGACATTTTTCTACTAGATGGAACTAAGCGGCTTAGGGGGAAGAAGGGAGAAGGGGGTTTGGATTGGCGGTTGCTGCTGGGCGACGAGCTCATTCCATTCTATGCTCACAATGCTCTTCCGTGGCGCTTAGATCCATTTGACAGAACCTCTTATCCGGGATTATAAAATCCGCAAATAGAACTGAAATTGGCACTTGGTTTTGTTTAGCGGAAATGCTTTCACTTAAGACTCAATATGTCACTAAATCGTGTAGGAATGATTTCTCTCATCAAATTTATTATTTCCTGGTTATGCTTACACATTTCCAACAGGACTAATTGTAAGAATAGAAAAGTTCACAGAAGCAAAATTCTGAGTCATGCACCCCAATTTGTTGTTGAATTGGGATTAAAAATCGGATTTTAAACTTTTGATGGAAAACTTTCTCTCCTGAAAAAAAAAGTTGCAACCACTTACTTCATTTCTGTACCCATGGTGGGCCAATTGGGCGTATTTAAATTGAATTACTGACATTGTGAAATGAGCCCTGTCATGTATTTATCCTTACGGGTTTTACAGACCAGATCAAAATTCACAAAGTTTCTTTTGATTAAAATGTATCCAATTTTGATTTGGCTATTCTGAGTATGACAAATTAGAATTTCAAACAGCTTTTTCTGGAAATAAACGTGTTTTTAAGAACAAACGTCAAACCGCCTATAGCTTTGGTTTGGTTTCATTCCTCTAATAACTCAATTCTTGAGGACGAATTGACAGTCAATATTAAAATCAAAATAAGATGATGTGGTCGCAAGCATACTTGAGGAGTATGGAACTTCATAACTAGAGAGAGAGTTTGAAAAATTCCAGCTTTACCTGAGACTGGATGATATCCAAAATTGGTTGATTATTTGGTAAACATGCTGGGCATTCTTTCTCATTCTCAGCATAACTCTGGAAACAACTGAGAGAGAAAATAAAATTTAGATGACTACTTTTTTTCATAGAGGGAATTTTTCAACAAAGAGGAGAGAACAATTTTTTTTTTTTATGAAGAATACCAACAAATGGACGCATTTCTGTCAAACAGAACTATGTGCATTATGACGTGAGCCCTGTTATGCAAATATTCTAATGGGTCTCAGGGCTTATGTCTTGATGCACATAGATCCGTTTGACAGAAATACGTTCAGATATCGGATTGATTAGGGAGAAGAAAATCACTTTCTTCCTAAAAAATTAGACAAGCTGAATATTAAATCCTTGCTTCACCCATGAATTTGACATTCATCTTGCCTCAATCTGTTTCTGCCGTCCATCCAGAAGTTTCTGCTTGGCCTCCTACTCTGTAAAAGAGCTGTTGGAGGGTTTAAATAATGTCTCTTCAGGGACAAAATAGCTGTCCACCAGCCTCCTACCTTTAACTTGTACTACAGCCCCAAAAGGCTAACATGTACGAATAGTAAAATAAATACAGGACCTAATAAGAGGGTATCAGTTTTTGCAATTTCTCTGCTAAAATTGACCAACTCATGCAGGATTATTAAAATTAAAAAAACACACACACACACACACCCTCCCACACGCACAAATAACAATAATTGAATAATTAACATTTGACGAGAACGTTTTTCTCTTTCACCAGAATTAGAATTGCAAACAGTCAGTAACCTAGATAGAAGAAAGCATAAAAAGTGGAACTCATCACTCAAAAGTTTCCAACTTACATGGGTTGCAGCTATAAATTATAAGAAAAGAACAATATCAGCAAAGTAGTGAACTGATTTAACAGCTTTTAAAAAGTCCAATTTTATCAAATAGCTGCCAACCCCCTCAGTTTTAGCCATACCTTGTTTATTTCCTGTTGATTCTTTTTCCAATACTTGTTACAAACTTTAGTTATCACATGTTACTAATTTTGGTAAGTTTGTGGTACACTTACTGTTGATGAAAAGAATGCTGGCATAAAAAGTGGACGGAAGGAAGCTCTAATTGATTGTTACACGCACTACACCTGGAGCTCTGGAATACGACAGCACTGCAACAAGAATAAGAAATAAATACATCTTTACACAGAATATGCTACGGGAAAGACAGTTGATAGTAATGAAATAAGTAACGTAAGTCATTTTCATCAATTAAAAATAATTAAGATACGTACAGAAAAAGAACACACACACAAAAAAAAAAAAAAAAAAACTAGTTTTTAAAACAAAATCTTAAACAAGGATGGATAAATAAAAAAAAACCAATCAAAACTTGGTTTTAATCGGTTTCGAAAATTTTTTATTCTACCATCCTTGTTTAAGGTTTTGGCGATAAAGTGTTAACAAAGTACGTTATGCAACAATAAAGTGAAAACTAGATTTTAGGTAAATTAGGAAAAAAGGGTGAAACATCGCTGAGGGGCTGCACTTTTAACTGATGGGAGAAGTACATTACAAGATACAAATGAAAAACACCTCTTGGATGAAAAAACCACAGAAACAGTATTAGATGAAAAAACTTGTGATGAGAAAATACTTACTTGCTCTGGATTTCTCTAATCCTATCCCGAATTTTGGCTGTTTCTTTTCTGTACTTGTTGGCAAGTGCGTGTTCTTTTTCTGCAATACTCCGTTCATTTGTCAAAACTGTTTTCAAATAACTACGAATGGCACCAAGGTTGACTCCAACGGAATCAGTACAGGAAGCAAGCTCTTCTACCAATAATAAAGGAGAAAGCAGCTTCTCTTTCTCTGAAAATATAAAAAGGAATATTAAATATTGGATGGACATTATGAAGATTGATGAAGTGGCGACAAGTAAATTATTGTCAATTGTAGTAATTTGCACAGCATATGCAATGTCCTGGGAGGAGGGGGTGGGGATGGGGGGCAGAAAATTGCAAAACATTGACCACCGGCTGTGATCTGACGTTTTTCTTTATTGCCAAAGGTCTGATTTCATTGCAAAATACCTGGTAGTAATTACTCGATGAATGTACAATTTCCCTCAAATTTGTTCACAGTTATGGGCAAAAGAAAAGTCATCTGTATTCAAAATTACTTGACGGCCCAAAATCCCCCCCCCCTTCCCCGTTTGCTATATTAGCCAATCCTAGAATCCGGAGCGCCAGCACTTACTGCATTCCTGCTGACAATAATGAGTCCATTAGAAAGTTTTATGAATGCTCAATATTTGGTTAAAATCTGCATACCACTGAATATTCACTGATTAAACTCTAAACTTGGTCTCATTTTTAAACTTGTTAATAAAAATATTTGTCTCATGAGAATTTACTTCAAGCAGTGTTGAAACTTCGAACATTTAAAGAACATCTACAGCAATTATAAAATTTGAACATTGATGTTTGCAATTCAAGTGAGTCATTAGCACTTCTGAAAACATTTTGATGGTCTATCGATAATTTCTGGATTTTAGGTTACTTCTTGAGAATTTCCAAGCATCATGTGACAATGTCGTACATTGGGTAGTTATGCACAAAATTTGACCGAGAAACTTTTTGGAATTACTCTGAAAGTACGTCCCAATTAAAAATTGCACATAGATTTCCGCCTTTCCATTTGCAATATTCATTCAGGATGTAGATACTTATAAAGCTGTATCAAATTGTTCTTGGCCAAATTTCCGGTGCAAATATCTGATATGCTGAACAACGTGATGTGATGCTTCAAAATTCTCAAGGAAATTCCCTAAAAACGTAAAATCCAGACATTATCAATTAAGGGGTTTACTATTGAGTCATTCTGAAAAGTGCGAAAGAACGACCTTAAAGCAGACGGTCTCCGTTTTCTCTTTACAAGGTAGTCGACTACAGATTCTTGTTCAGTAGTCTGAAATTGATTTGGCCAATTTTCAGCTTACTAAAATCTTACCTATCACAGATAAAATTTCAGTCAAGATGGCAGGGGGCAGGCAGTTGCGGCGAGCTCCAATAAATAAAGCTTCTAGCCATAGGCCACGATTCTGGCTGCCGAATTTATTGCAAGTTTCGAGCACTGCATGGTAATTACCCACCGCAAGGTGATGGTTTAAAATTTGCGAATACCTGAAAAATATACAAAATATAAGTTACAGTAGCTGCTGGTTCCGTAAGGATACAAGAATTGGTAGAAATTTGGCATTTAAACGTTGCTATACCGAAATGGGCAAAAGAAACACTCAGTATGCCATAACTTGATGTGTCATGAAAGGGGGTCCTCGTTTGAAGATACTAATATTTCGGGGGTTGCTCTTCTTATGAATCGGGGGTCATGACCCTCAAAAAGTTTTCCCCCTTGGCGATTACGACAAGAGTCCAAACCAGAGCATTTTCACTTGATTATTGAAAAAGTTATAGCATATCAAGCGTTTTTTTGCCTATCCCGGTATGTTTGATTCAGAACTTAGAGTCAAGGTAAAATTTATAACTCCGGCACCGAAAGCAACATCAACAAACAAAAAAAAGAGAAGAAACATGTATTGTTTATGGTCATTCAATGTAAAATGTCAGATCATAGCCTAATATAACACAAACATATTAAACATCACATTTCCTAATTTTTATACTTAATATCCATGGTCAAAGAGCAAATCAGAAATCTCTGTTTGCACATTGGAGACTTCCTGTCATAATTTATTTTTTCTTTGGAAAATAATTTATAATTTCTTTGGTCAGTATAATTTCTTGCAACCTTCCTTGATTGCTCCTCTCTTTTAGCAAAATCTTCTGTATAAATTTCAAGGTATAAAGTTGACTTGTTTCCCTTTGCAAAAATAAAATAAAAGCAGACATTTTGAGACACCGCCATGAGGATACGTGATTTTGAAATTTGGCCATTGAATACTGAATAAAGACCAAAAAAATATAGTGTAAAACTAATGGAATACTTCTCAAAGGGGTAAAAATTCTTTTGCTTGAGGATTTAACGCCTGAATTGGAAAAGTCACCGGATTTTATCTATTTCTTATTACTTAAACAGTTTGAGGTAATGAAACCTTACAATTCTCTAGGAATTGAGGAGAAACAAGAAGAAAAAAATCAACAGTTGGTGGACTCATTGTTGCACACATGCACATTATTATAGTTCATAAACTTACATTTTATTTTCCTTGTAAAAAAACAGCATACCAGGAATAAAATTATGATTATGGCACAATATTAAAACTTGAAGCTTATCATAACAAGTATTGGATGACTCGAGAAGTCGCATCACTTGCTCATCAGCAAGATGATTTTTCGTCCGTAAATAATGCTCAATTAAAGTGTGATACACTAACTCACTCCGTTTACTTGGAATCTGCGACAAAAATAAATTGATAAATGGTGAAAAGAAGAAGAAAATACATATTTTCTTCAGCAGGGTAGTTTCAACATGAAAGTAGTAAAAATAGTTCTCTCTTTTGAGATCATCATGGAACTAGAAATTAAATACTTTGAGAATAAATAATAATGTCACTGTGTCATTGAGGGATTACATACCGATGAAGTTTTTTGTAGTTTCCCTAGAATTTCTTTGTTGGTGTACCCTTTTCTAACAACAGTTGAATTTACAGGAGAAAAAAATTAATGAAGTATTAAAAAATATTAATAAAGGAAACTCACTTGGACGTTAATAGAATAAGATTTTATTGGCAAATGTATTTCGGGCTTCAGTCCATACCCATTGCAACTCTCAGATATTCTCAGTGTAAGAAGCCCTGACGGTGGGCCAGAGCCAGAAATATGCACTCCAAAAAAGTCGTATTCTATTCATGTGCAAGTGAGTTCCTTTACATTATTTTATTTTTAACGAATAATTTTCTTGGGCAATTCCTCGCTCTGATCTAGAAGGAAATCAATGTTCATGGATATATTTGAGATCAGCTCAAAGACAGCCTGTGATCAAGATCAATACAACAAGAAATGTAAGACGTGCTCCATAACTGAGATAGGTATCATCAAAGACACCTGTTTTAAATTGCAGAATTCAGTCATTTTTAAAAAGTGTTTAAAACGCACCTGCACTAAATGCTCCAGAAATTCAACTAGATACTTGGATTTATTGAGGAACATCGGAATGAAGTCTATTGGGTTAGCATGCTGCACATTGGCAGATTTTTCTTTGGTAGAATCCTTTGTATCATTTTCTTCCTGAAAAAGATGGCATCTTTTAAGTACAAGATAACAACTATCTCACTCTAAAAATATATGCATTGCTTAGGTATCTATGAATTTTATAAACCTAAAGTTTGAGCTCAATCACTCATCATCTTAGAATTCTGAGGAAAAAATTCAAGATCTGTCTTTTTTCTCCTCCTCCCCCCTCCTTTTTTTACTTGCCTTCAACTCCGATTCCTGTGTCACATGTGAATGATTCAATATGATGAAGTTAACTTTTGTCTAACCGACAAGAAGAGACCAACATCCAAGGATGTTAAAAATCTTCTCTACTCTTTGGAATGTTGACATAAACACTCCGGCTGTTGAAGTAACATCCGAGCAATGTTGGATTAACAATGGAAGTGTTCATGTCCACGTTCTGGAGTTCTAACGCAGTTTTTTAACATCCTGCGATGTTAATCCAGCAACTGTTTTTTCCTGGTGTGTGATCGAAAAAATGTTTTAAGCAAAGACTTCTTGGTGTGTATGTCATAAAGTTCTGATCAGCAAGGTGCTAATCCCTGAAAATTTTGTTATAGCAACACATTGTAGGTGCAGCATGCATAAATTATCAACAGGATATTGGAGCATACGCAATAATCATCTTTGATTATTTCTTTATTTACTTTTTGACTCTGAGATTAACTAAATAATAATATCAAATTGGCTGTGTCGATTCTGAAAATAATCTTTTAAACTGACCTCTTTAGGAGTGAAATCTGTACAAAGTTTTTTCAAAAATTGGGTTGATTCACTGGGAATGTAATGTAACAGAGTGCTGCCATGTTTTTTCATACTCTCCGTTGCCTGAAAAAAGAGGACGTACAAGGGATGAATTACGTTCTAAAATGTAAGTATTACACATTTCATGCCAAAAAACACACGTTAAGATTACTGTTCTCTGTTCAAGTCTTCAGCAATATCCTCGAGATTGTAATTAAGAAAATGAGGACGGACTTGCTCTTCAACATTAGAGGCTCCTCTTATTTAAAAAAAAAACCGTCAGCATTTTATGAATTTCAAATTAAAGGAACTTCTGCAAGGCCTGGTGGCAAAAGTTCTATTTTTTTTACAAAAAATAATGAATTCAGGGTCAAGAGATTCATTTTAGAAAGTATATTGCCAAGATATGAACATTACCTCATCAAATGGTAATCTAGCGATGTAATCTAGAGCTGCCTCATACTCCTGCTGGTCTTCGATTTTAATTGTCAGGTACAAATCATGACGGCGGTGTTTTTTTGCCAGCTTCAGGGCATTGTCGATGCATGAACCTCGACAAGCTTTGATGGCCACTTCAACATCGAAATCAACTTCTTTGTCCTCTGTCTAAGGTAATTTAAAAGAAACAAAAATGGAAAAAATAAAGATATCTGACAATAATAGGGGGGAACAGGGGAAAAATTGAGTTTTCCGAATACTGTAAAGAACAGAAGTAATATTTAGCATTGAAAGAAAAAGTAATTCAGAAAGTATCTGCGAAAAAACCAGGGACACTTATGAAGGTTAAAAGCCAAAAAGCCTCCCTACATTAATTCCAAAAATATTAGAAAAGATGGAGGACAACAGTTGAAATAGAAAATACACTAAAAGAATGAAATGTAAGGCTCGTTGTTTACTTGACATGTGAGAGGTGTACATTTTTTTCCCTCTTATAAAAAAGTGTCATTTTCATTGATGGTGATCTGCATGGAAGAAGGGAAAATTGGGATCTATAACTCAAGGTTCCTGCAGTCCTATACCCATAACCAGATTGGTTTTTAACCACTATAGATCAGTAAAGCAAATATTAGAGAGTAAAATATTGTATTACATATAACATACCATGATAAAACTATTCAATTTATCCAGGTTATTCAGTTTTGTGTAACAGTTGAGCAAAAGAGTTGTGTGGTCACCAGAGGCAACTTTTTCTTTGTGCAAAGCATTAAGGTACGTAGTCAGAATATCGATCTGCTGAGAGCCAAGGAACTGGAAGAAATTACAGTGAGGGAGATCAATAAGAATAGAAACTCAAAGTCATATTTTTGTGAAATCACACATAAATTTAATGCATGATAAAAGAAAAAATAGCTTTAAAAAAAAATTCAATTAAGTTTATAAGAACATATTAATTTCCTGGGAGTTGACACTGATTACTGCTTAACATGGAAATTGCATATTAATAATTTAGTATGCATATTGCAAAGAAGCAAGTGGGCTATAAGAAATTTGGTAATAATTGCTTCTATTGAATCAGCTCTAATATTCTACCATGCTAATATAATGCCGCACATACGTTACAGGATTAATCGGGGGGGGGGGGGGGGGGAGTAATTAAACCAAGCTAGTTAGGTACTAAAGAGCATCTAAAGATTCTAAGACTGCTATCTAATAGACCCTATAATAGTGATTGTTAAAAATTGCTTACTTAGCGCAAACTTTTCTTACCGACATCTCTATACATCTTTGAATATTTAAAATATTCGGTTGAAAAGAGATTCATTAAACCTAATGATCTTCTACCATGTCATTCTTATAATATCAGAAGCTATAATATCTCTACTCCTTTAACATCCTACAGAGTGTCTGAAACTAATATTAAAGTCGTATCTATAAGAATGTTTAATTCACTCCCCTCCAATTCGAAAACAATGTTCAGAGAATCAGACCTTGAAAAATTTTTCACTGATCTTAGAAACTATCTTCTATCAAATCCATTTAATGAATCGAATGAATTCTGTCCACAGATTAAAAATTTTACAATTCTCCTTGTGAACACTGACTTATATGATAGCCATTATGTTGGCTCCTATGTACCAGTTGTAAGTAAATAAATAAATAAATAGCTTCCACTTGCTTTATTAAAAGTTATTCAAATTCTTCATAAGCAAAATCTCTGCAAAAACTTGATATGACTCAGGAACACTAAGAAATCCAAGAGTTCTTACCTTACAAATTACATAAGACGGTTCTAGGTTTCCGATTGTTTTGATATACTGTTCAATGGCAGCTTGATGATCCCCTTTTCCATACAGATGATCACCATACTGTCGAAAAATTTCTGTTAAACCTTCTGTGTCGTACTGATGATTTTTTGCCATCCTGAAAGGTGAAAAATATAATTGGGAAAACTGTCACCAGGAATTGATTAGATTTTCGTGTCAAATTATTAAAACTTTCATAATTCTAAAAGAACTTTAAAGAAATTTCATTTTCATGCGAACACATTTTTCTTTGCACAATTATTCCTTAAATTCAGCGAAGAATGCTGTAATTCGATTCAAAATTTTGAATATTTTTCTGCAGAAAATGTCAACTTTTGAGCAAACAACTTCATATTCATGCTTTATGTTTTCAGAACTATTCTGCATGATATAATGCAGCTACTCAAACAGTAAAAGAGATGAATATTAGATTATTTTCAAGAGATAGAATATTTTGTCAGAGCTAGATGTTCAAAACGGATGTATTTATGCTAAAAGGAGCTAGAGACAGGTGGGAAAGATGGAGTGTGCTATAGAAAGCTACATAAGGAACAGTGTAAGAGCAGGGTCACTCACACGAACTCAAGCGGCCTGAGTTCCTTTTGGAAAAATGGAAAAGTGGCAATTTACATTAAATCAAAAGGAACTAAGCTCCAAAACATCTAATTCATGAGTCATGGGCATGTGACACGTGCATTGTGTACAGGGCTCATAGGTTAAAGTGCACTAATCCCTATTCCGTCCTAGTTGACGTAACTGATGCTCTATAACTTGCATTCATTCTTAAAGCCCTCAACTGATGAGCACGCTTCTTCTTTCCCACTTGTCTCTGGTTTCTTTTAGCATAAATACGTCCAATTCTAGAATGGAGTTGAGATACTCTTACTTCAAACTCCAATATTAAAGACAAATACAAAAATAAAACATTTAAGAAAAGCCCAAAAATTATAAAGATAGTGCTTCAATTTTAAAATGAGGATAATCTGATAAGGGATCAAATGATAGCAGTTATTTTTAAAACTTAACTCATTAGATAATTTCTCACCTTATAGCTACATCGTATAAATTTTTCTTGAACAACAATGTGAGGCGAGCTTGGATATGCTTCTCAGCTAGGAGATGTAATGACAAATCTGAGGTAAAAATAAAAATCAGACCCCATTCAATGAGAACAGCAGTGACAGATGGCACATTCTGACTACAAACTATGAGCTTATGGTGAACGTCCAGTATCGTTACAGTGACTGAATCATTAATGCTGCAAAAGAAGGAAAGGTAAAAATCGAATTAAAATAGGCTGACCTATTAAAAAAAAAAAAAAAAAAAAAAAAAAAAAAAAAAAAAAAAAAAGGAATTAACAAGGAAAAAATGGAGTAAGAGATTTGAATTTTTTTTCCGGAGATTATTCGAACAAGAAAAACTCTTATGTTCTGATCTCAGAGAGCCTCCCGAGTTTAAACAAAAGAGAAGAAAAGTATTGATTTTTGCTGCGCTTTGACACTTGAATCAGTTAACATCCACAGTTCTTTTCCAGTTCGTAGCTTTAGTTATTGTAATGATTATTCCCACAACTGCATGATTCGCTGTAACGAATATTGATATTATGAAGACTTTTGAGTTGAGAGCTTGATTTGATGCATATGTTGTAGGCAATTAGCAATCTTAGGCAATTTGCAATTGACTTGCTAATTGCCTGGGCATGCCGCAGGTGATGGATTGAAAAATGATGCGGCAATGAGGTTTTACCTTGAAGTTTGGTGTGATGTTCTCAGTTTGAATGACATGTTGTTAAGCGAGTTACCAGTTGTAGTCACTTAGCAATTTTCAATTATTGAAAGTTCACTAAATGCCGCATTAGAATTCGGATTAAAAGCACAATTAAACTTAAAAATCATGGTAAAATTTGATTGTGAGTATTAATTTTTATAGTTTTAAAGTGAATAAAACGCGGCATTGGTATTCGAAACCTGATAAAAATTGATTTGTTTTCACACGTTGTAGAAGAAGGGCAGCGATTGTTGCAATTTAATTTGGCTTTATATCAGGAGCAATGGTTAATGGGGCACTGGGTTTTTAAAGTTAAGCAATTACACTTCTTAAATCCTTGTCCACTGAAAAGCGAGTAATGAGTTGCAGCCTCTTGTATTGAAACTTTTTTCTCCAAATCAATATCTTCCAGTTTCAAATTGTTCGTAGGAACTCCTTGCACCTAATTTCGAGAAAGCCAATTTTAACGTTAAAACTAAAAAAAAAAAAAAAAAAAAAAAAAAAAAAAAATTAACACTCATAATCCAATTTTACCATAATTTTTAAGTTTAAAATCTGCATATAATCCGAATTCTAATGCCACGTTTTGTGAACTTTCGGAAACTGAAAATTGCTGAGTGTTTGCAACTGGTGACCTGCTTAACAATATGTCATCGAAACTGAGAATATCGCACCAAACTTCAAGGTAAAACTTCATTGCTTCATCATTTTTTCAATCCATCACTTGCCGCTCGCAAATTGCCTAGGCAGTATGCATATTGCTAGGCAATCTGCTGGCTCGCGAAATGCCTAGGCAATTTGCAAGCCGATTGCAAATTGCCTGAGATTGCTAATTTCCTACAACACAACATACACTCATTTCATTCAATTTTGTCTATGAATGAAGTCGGATGTTTTGAAATTAATTGAAAACATAGTTTAAAAATCTATCAAATAAAATAATCCATACCTTGTATTCATGTTTGAATTTTTTGAGACAATTATAAGATATGTCCGAAACCAACTTAGAAGAATTTTTTCTCCATCCATTGCGTAACAAGGTCCACGTACATCGGATGTGTAACAATAAATTGCCTGCAAATAAAGGTATAAGAATGATTATATGATTTAGAAAAAGTTAAAAAGTCAATGGACAAGTTTCTGATCTTTCATCTGCTAATCAGCTTTTGTTCCATTTCAAATATATGAGAGCTGATAGTTCAATTGGACTACATTCTGCAATTCTGCAACTATGTATGTACCATTAGTTTTCCTCTGCACATGAGAGTTTTTACAGACGAGCCAGAAATTATAGTTCCTGATTGCAAAATGTACCTCAATTTGACTATCAGCATGCGTATCTATTAGCTTTAGGTATTTCCTGATCTTTTTATCAAATCTTGCACAGAAAGTGACCTCACTTCCAACAGAACAATATGACAAAGAAGAAAATCAATGCAAGAATGGTCAAAATGAGCATTACTGAATTTTTGACAAGAAAGAAGTCAATTTTGTCTTCTTGTAGGATCAACAGGAATTGGTTCCTGCTGATTTGAGGAGAATCTAGGACCTAACCTGAAAAAAAGGAAGAAAAGGAAAACAAACAAAGAAATAGCTTCGATTGATGCATTTAGTCGTTGAAAAAAGGATTACTGTTCTTTTCATGCTCTTTTGGTTTTCAAATATATATTACAATTTTTCAGGGAAAAAGCTTCTACTGTTCATGTGAATGATACATGCTTCTAATCTGAGGTCATTTTTGAATTCAGCGACTCAACTTTATCAAAAAGTAAAAGTACGAAGAAATTTATAATTTTTTCTTTCAAGCTGTAAAGACCAGGAAATTTTTTAGGGGCCAAAAACAGATTCTTTCATCATTGACTGGATTCCAGCAGATTGTAGCTCTGACCGTATATTTCTCTCATCCCTAAATTAAAAATGAATTATGACCGATTTTCCTTCTACGCCTACCACAATTCTTCTCCTTACATTTTTGAATAATTCAAATGTATGTACAAAAATTGAGGGTGAGGAAAATACCAGATGAGGATCTTACATCTTCATTTGCAATCATGAAATGGCAGTCTCTGATAGATTCGGTGGCCGTGGAACATTTCGGCTTGCAACCGATAGGCTTCAGTTTACCTTGCACACTAGAGGAACCATCATCCAAGTTCACCTAAGAGCAATAAAGTTTCATTAAAGAAATCTTGATGGATATGAGGAGTAATAACTTGTGCACAATAGAGAAGTACTCATACAATGTGGTCTACTTCAGTTACGAGGATTAGATTCTATCTAAAATAACAAATAAACACATTGAGCATGAAACAAAAATAGTTTTTTATAATTAAATGCAGACCTGAGTAATTTAAAACCCTTAAATTGATTTCTTTTTTTTAAAGAATAAACCTGGCAATCTAGACATACTCAAACAATATTTATAATAAATTTTTCATAAATATTAAAAGCTTAAAGAATTTTTCAGTGCCTCTCGTTTTTGAAATTTTTTTTGACGAGACACAGACATCTACCACAAAATTCTGAGAGTAAGAATCAATAGAGGCAGAGTGTACTTACTAGTAATTCATCGTTTTGCGATATACTATACAAAAACACAGAATCAACGGTCGTTACAAAGAGATTAGCATTTTTTTCAGTTGTTCGGAAGGCTAAACTTGTAATGAAGCGGTTGGTTTTTTTGAGGGTTTTAACTTTACTTGATTTACTTCTTGTAATATCTCCTGAAAAAAAAAGGATCATAAGGCTGTGATAAAACAAACAGTGTAAGGAATTTATAATAAACACATATGTACACCTGCCCCAACACAAACAAAAAATATTCATAAAATTATAAATCCAGTTTATTGAAAATTACAATAACCATTCATTTTTGTACAGTTTAAAAGATTTTAACGTTTTATTGAATTCAGATGTTGAATCGTCGATTTGACAAAATGACCAACAAACTGAAGCACGAGAAATTAATAAAAAAATGTATACATTAACAAAATATAAACCATAGGTTGACTTTATTTCTTTCAAATTTTTCTAAAACACCTAAATGTATTACTTTCTGATCTTTTGAATAGCAAAACCAGTGGATTTAGGTCCAGACTAGATCAAATAAAAATTGATCAAGTTGAAACAAAAAGGACATACCTCTGTACAAATTTATTGATCCATCAGCAAATCCAATAGCTATTAAATTATGTGTATCTGCAATGCAGAGACAGGACGCTGGTACTGCACTACTGATATTGCGATTGGTTGGAACTGCCCTTGTGATACGCACACATAATGGATTTTCATGGGAATCAGTTTTATATAGATTCCATATTTTCAACAAAGGATTGATTCCTGGTTCATCTGACTGTAAAGGAGAAAACATTTAGAGAAATTAAGATACTACCCTGAACAGAATTGCAGCTAGATTGTATGGTATTTAATTTAAATAGAATTCTTGATGGTTGGCAAATCCAAACTTTCCCCATATTTATGATAAATTGCTAAAAATTGTTCCAAGTTACTCAACGCCCATTCATCAGTTAATTCAAATATTTATGCAACATTAGCACATTTGTAAAACCATCACCTGTTGACAAAAATTAACTCACAGTTAAATTGCAAGCGATTAAGGGGAAAGGTCAAGCCATGCCCATTTAATCACAAACAGACAAGGAAATTGTTTTGATACATACATACATACAAGTCGCTTTACAGCACTCCCTCGCGCTCTACGACTCCTAACCTCCACTGCTCTCTTTCAAACCACAAATCTTGGGGGATTGAGCACCTTAACATTTCTGCTTCAATCCCTTCCCTCCAACCTTTCATTGGGCGCCCTCTACGTCTTCTCCCAGGAGGAACCCAGTCAAGGACCTTCTTCGGCAACCTGTCTCCTGCCATTCTCTGGACATGACCATACCAGATGAGTTGTTTTGTCATAATATCATGCACGATGGTCTGCTTGGCATCCATGATATCCCGTACCGTCTCATTCCTGACGCGATCCTTTCTGGAAATACCAGCGGATCTACGCCAGAAGTCCATCTCTGTTGCCTCTAAAACCTCCCGGGTCCGCTGTTTCATCGGCCATACTTCACACCCGTAGGTTACTATGCTCTTGACAATCGCGTTGTAAATCCTCCTTTTGTTCTCTTTGGAGATCCTTTGGTCCCAAAGGACTCCATTTAACATAGCGATTGTCCTCCTACCCTGCATATTCCTGTTCTTGATGGCCTGGTCCAATCTTCCATCCTGGGTTAAAAAACACTCCTAAATGAAGAATTGTTTTGATGACTTGTTTAAAATCGGCTATTTACGACTTTCAAATTTGCTCGCTAGTTTCTTACAGCTTCAGCTACAACAACTCCTTTCAAATGCTGAAGATTTAAGGAGAATTTTTGGTGAGAAGATCATCATTCAAGTATCTACTTCCAAGAGAAGAAAATTGTGCTCAAACAAGCTTTTCCTTTCTACAATGAAAATTTCAGTTTTATACTGATTTTGTGCTTGTTGGCTAAATTGCAAATACTGCGACTCCTTAAACTTGGAAACTTGAGTGTCTAACTGTAACCTGTTTGTGATACTCAAAAGTAAATCAAAATAAAGGTGTTTCTGTATTCACACAGTCCCTAAAAAGGTTTGCAATTAATTCTGTTGGGTGGTAGAGCTTTCAGCCTCATAAATAAGTCTGCCTACTGACAAGAGGCAAGAGTAATAGTGATATCTACTCAGTAGTACTGCCATTAAATATAGCATTTAGGGAGTCATCAGCAGAATGTGTAAATGAAGCTTCCTCTATATATTGTCAGGAACAAATTTGATCAGATCATTGATGCTAAAATAGAAATACGTGTCCTTTCATACCCCAATTGCTGCAAGTAGAGATGACGTTTGCGACTGCTCCAGAAAATCAACACGGAGATTGAATGCTCTGAAAGTAGTGATTTGAAAAATCCGATTCACAAGGTGGATACTTCCTTCTGCATCCCCAATAATCAAAAAATTGAAGCCGCTGGTGGTTGCGGTGACAGTAGTGCCCTAAAAATCCAATGGTAACTTTGATAAGTTATTTAAAGTAGATTGAAAAAGGCATAGGCTTTTACTTGGCATTCCCCAATTATGAGTTATTTACAATCAATGAAATAATTATGAATTGAACTAAAAAATTACACTGCCTGCCTTTAACTGCCAGCATAGAACATTTCCAACCGAAACAATTGAAAATTTGATTAGCATGCACATTTTGGATTGCATGAAGTTAGAATACATTGTCATTCCCTAAGGAATCACATGAAAAGCAACTATTGCACTTACAGTGAGAGTTTCAGCGATTTTCCCGGCGTCAAAATTCTTCTGTAGATCAAAAAAATTCAACTTCCTCCACTGTAAAAGAAACAAATTTGGCTTAGGAAAAAGAAAAAACAATGAAAAGGCTAACTGATGATGAGATAAGAGGCTTCTGAAATAATTGACACAAAATAAAAATGACCCATCATCAATGAACATTCTGGTTCTGGGACTGCTAAAAAGAAATGAGAATGTCAAGGGAAAAACGCAAGTTATTCCCTCTTGCCAAAGAACTATCAAGTTTAGTAAGGTATGACAGGATGTTGATTTAGACTAAAGGCTGGATCAAAAAAATTGTAACTTAGTTCATAAACATTTAAGATATGTATATGCTTCGTTCTTGACAAGGATTACAAAAATGTTTTCATTCGATTTGGGACTGATCGTTCTCTGCACTAGTTAGAAACTGGGAAAAATTACGTTGATGTTACGAAGAGTAGAAACCATGGCAGAAGAGGAGCTTTAACAATAATTAATTTGGAGCTAAACAGTAGCTTTGACGCTGAAACAAATTATGAAACACAAGAAAATGAAAAAGCTAGGGGAAGGTGAATAGGCGATTGTGAGTTCCTCTAAGAAATCCAATTGAGTAAATTATTGCTAAATTATTAAACGATTACTTACATCTAAGAATGCCATTTTTCAAGATAAACTCAATTCATAATAATTATTAACATAATTGAAATTAGTTAATCCGTAACAGCACATCTCTCTCCCTCTCTCCCATTTGTAAAGGAAGGTAAACTTAACCTATTAATGTCAACAATGGTTATCACAACAATGAATCATCATCCATCGTTGTCAGTTCTCTACAAACAACAAACACTAAGTTTCCCAATGCTGCCGCTTCAAGCTTTCTTTGATCAAAGCTTGAATTTTTTTCCTCCGTTTTTTTCCCATTTTTGAATATAGATCCAACAAACTGGATCAAACTAATCGCATTTTCCATTTGGAAAATAGCATGGGAAATCGGAGCCATATGAGGAGCTTGGAGGACAAAAGGCGCATAAGTTCAGTTAGGTATGCGTGCAAGAAATACGTGTTTGAAGTGTATTACGGCGGAAAGAAAGTTCATTCTGACTTTTTGGTGCTTAAAAGTAGGAATTAGAGAGCGAATTTTTCACGGTATGTACATTGAGACTAGTTTTACTTGAAATTATTATAATTTCTCAATTCTTTTCAAAAATTGTAACTTGTGCGTTTTATCCTCCAAGCCTCCCATTATTTATTTTGAATTCAGTCAATTTTTCGGGAATAAGATAACCATGACTGGCTTTTCGAGGATTCGGCGTTTCTACTAAGGTATATTGGTAATTCATTCCACTTTTTCCAAAAAAAAGTTCGAAGCTCTTGATTTTTGTCAGTGGGACAGTCAAAAACATCGACTCAAGTGAGAGAAAATTGATATTTTAAAAATGAAGATAGGTAAATGGTATTTTTGGAGAAGGTGGAATGTATAAATACCTATACTATACATCAATAGAAACACCGAATTCTCAAGAAAGTAGTCATGGATATTTTTTCCTCGAAAATATCGGCTGAATTCGGAAAAAATGTCTGGTTTCGATTTTCCATGTTATATTTTCCTTAAGAAATGCAAACGTGGTCAATTGGTCATTTGGTGTCTGATTGGCTGCGAAAAAAAGCGTGGAAAGATCAACTGGTAGTCACGCACTTTCCTCATTCAATGCGGACTCTTTTGCGCTTTTATTTTATCTTTATTGCGAAAAAACCTCGCAATCGACACCGTCATCGGTTTCTGTTGAATGCGAGGTTATTCTTCTAAACAGAATTCTCCTTTCATTTCTCCCGATTTTGCAAATTTTTTGGTTTAGAATGGTTATCTCGGCTCATGCGCAGCAGGGGCGATTGTCCGATAAATTTTCGGTTTTAAATTTCAAAATCTGATGAGATTTTTGACATGATCGGTCCGATAATTGTGATATATCGCACGGCAGTTGGACCACGCCAGAAACCACGACGAGTTCTTTTAGTTTTATCACATTTTGTCAACGATTTTTTGTCCGAGCTCTTGTTTTTTTCAGTAGTTTAAGTCCACGCGTTTTTTCGGTAGGGGAGTTTTGGTCCACTTATATCAATTATTGAGACGAAAAGTTAATTAGTCAGCATGTAAATACAGACAACATTTGCTCACGACGTTTTTGGACCCTGGTAAAAATTGGCGACAGGAGCTGCGTTTCAAAATACCATAGGAGTTCTTATAGCCGACTGAGAAGGCGATAGAAAATCATATAGCTGGCTGTAGAAAGTGGAAAAAATCATACGGCCGGGCTACACGAAGCTATAAAAAATTATACAGCCGGGCTATAGTTCCTATCTCCGGGCTTTACACTTTATGGCCTGGCTGTTGCTTTTTCGCCATCGGCTATAAAAGGCTATAAGAAATTGTGTAGAAATTCGTATGCTTTGTAAATCCTAAAGTTTGTACGGAATCACCTTAATATTTACAAAACGCACATTATATTTTCCTTTACTACATATTTGTTTTCATCAATTAAAATGAGAATAATCCATACAGAGTGTGCAAACATTTCAAAGTCATGAGTTGAGAAACGCTGACTCCACGAGATTAAATATTAGAGCTTAACACAAAGCGGAGCGGCGACGCACTGGCGCCTTCAAACCTAACAGGGATACTTCACGCATTGCGCAATGCGTGAAGTATCCCTGTTAGGTTTGAAGGCGCCAATGCGCGTTTCGCGCTGGCTGCCCATCCGCCGCGCCGCAGCGTACTACGGCGCTTGAAGCAACTATTTCACACCAGAGGTATTGCATAGTATCATACAAAATTGCAGGCGCTCCAACATGTTAGGAATGGCAGGCATCCGTCAAAAGTACGGAGCTTTCCTCGAAAAATAAATCAAAATACTACGCCCCAAAAAGAGAGCGGTAGTTCAAAAACTCACTAAGTCCTAGCATCCGTAATTAGTAACGTTTAGCATACGTTTTATCGCCAGGCTGTTGCTTAGTCGCCATCGGCTGTAAAAGGCTATAAGAAATTGTGTTGCCGGCTATAGAAGCTATTGGAAATCTTACAGCCGGCTGTAGGTCGCATCTATGGTATTTTGGAACACAGATTCTACTGCCAATTTTTACCAGGGGATGAAATGTTTAATGTCTTGGAAGAATGAGGGGTTGCTCGTTTTTTGTTTGTTTAGTTGGCCAAACGGAAACAAATAAATAATTGAGAATTTTGGCGTCAATTCCATGAGGGGAAATTCACTAAAACTCACTACACCTCTTTGGTGCAACAGGACTTAATTTTCTTTCAAGAAAATCCCATCTTCTTAAACCTGAATCGGATGAACCTTTTGATTTTCCTCAGCTGAAGGCTCTTAGATATTTTGCCTGTGCACGGTAACTTCGCGACGGCGCCGGCGTGCCGAGGCGCTTCGAATTACTATTTCGCCATGAAGGTGTTGCACAGTATCATACAGGATTGAAGGCAGTCCAACGTATCATGATTGATGGCATCTTTCAAAAGCACGAAGTTCCCTCGCAAATTAAATCGAGTGGCGACGAAAAAAAGAGAGGCGTAGTCGAAAAACTTGCTAAGTCCAAGTATCTGATCCAGTAACGTTTAGCATGATTTTTGAACTTAAGTAAAGGAAAAAGTGACTTGATTCAAGCAGAAATATGCTCAAATTTACCGCCGAGAAGATTTCCTTATAAATCAATAAAGAAAATAATGCCAGTTTGGAGAAAAAAGGATGCTTGAATAAAAAGAAAAGTCACTTAGATCAAGCAGTAACACGCTTTCATTCAGCTATTTTATTCTTATTGATTCAAAATAAAATCTTCTTGACGGCATACTCAATAATGTTTCTGCCTAAATCGAGTCACATTGTTCTCTGATGAAATTCAAAAATTATGCTAGCAGCTAGCTAAATGTTATTAAAAACGGATGCTGGGACTAAGTGAGTTTTTTAAATTACCACTCTCTTTTTGTAACGTAGTATCTTGATTTATTTTGCAAGGAAAGCTCTGTACCCTTAAA
This sequence comes from Bemisia tabaci, assembly GCF_918797505.1. Taxonomy (NCBI): domain Eukaryota; kingdom Metazoa; phylum Arthropoda; class Insecta; order Hemiptera; family Aleyrodidae; genus Bemisia; species Bemisia tabaci. The sequence goes on from NC_092796.1 coordinate 52,876,212, forward strand.
GGAAGCTTGTCATTCTTGTCTTGATACGTTGGAGCGCCTATGATACTGTGCAACACCTATGTCACGAAATAGTTGCTTGAAACGCAGCAGCACTCCGCGGCGCGGCGGGCGACCAACGTCACACGCGAGTGGGCGCCTACAAACCTAACGGGATACTTCACGCGTTGCGCAACGCGTGAAGTATCCCGTTAGGTTTGTAGGCGCCAGTGCGCATTTAGAAAATATTGTCAATATAACTTTATATATACGGACTGAAATATAATTTTTGGACCAAGTCACTGTTTCTTATTTTACGCGTGGACGTAAATTACTGGACTAAACAGGTGCCCGGACAAAAAATCGTTGACGGAATGTCCTGAAACCGTTCTTTTTTCAATGATAACTTTTGTACTTTGGCGGGGCACCTGTAGAATGGATGGACCGTCCGACCATCCCGTCGCGACGCGAAGAGAAATGAGAGAGCAGGTGAAATTCTCATCGCTCCTCCTTCCATTTATGATCGTGAAACCGTGCCTTTGCGGGTGTCTTCGGAATTGGGAGTCCGGGCTTTGGGGAGTCTACGATGAAAAATGTTTTCATAGCCTCACAAAGAGATTTTATTACCAGTGGGTGAGAAAAGGACAAAATGAGTAATTTCCATAGTTCTCCTTTCTTTGTTTACTAAGCGCTTGTCTTGTCAATCATGGGATCCACTGAAATGTTTTCTTCATTTCGGTGGGGTTACTCTAAAACTTAATCTCTAAAGAGTCGAATGAAACAACTGCTCGAGTTGAAGTTCTAAACAAACTACTGCATCGACATTTGCGAAGCCGGACCAGTGTTCGAAACTCACAGGCGCTAACGCGCCAAATGCGCCTAAAAAATCGGCCATGGCGCCTAAAAAATGAAGGCTCTGCGCCAACGTGGCCCCTAAAAATTGCCCCTTAAAAATCTGAATTTTCATATCAGGTGATTATTCGAAATTTTCAGCACTATATAAGTGAAAGCTTCTTCTATTCTTCACGATTTTATCCTTTGTGATGTTTGTGTCCCAAGTTACAGCTACTTACTAGTTCTGTTACGAAAACATCTTGCATCTAACTTTTCACTAAATGCGCCGTAATAGATAGGCAAAAAGTCAATTTGGCCCCTAAAAAATCTTCAATGGCGCCTAAAATTCGGGCTTGATGCATCTTTTGGCACCTAAAACTCAAAAGTGAGTTTCGAACACTGCGTCGGACTCAACTGTCTGATTCAGGCTCAACGGAGCAACTCAAAATTCCTTCATTTCACTGGGTATGCAATTCCATCTCGGCGGAGTGAAAATAGTTACGGGGGCAGCGCAGCGGGCTCGAGACAAGCTCCCCACCCCCGGGTCAATGCGCTGCGACTTACGCTGTTGTGTCATTAGTCAGCGAATTCTCCTCCAAGAGCCTTCATTTCGTCATAGGTATGCAATTCCATCTCCTTAGAATTAAGACGGTTAATCACCCGCGCCAGTGCTCTGCGCCTCCAATCATTAGTGAAATAATATCGACCATGAAATCGTTGTCTAGTGGCATAGACGTCATATAGTGGCATATAGTCATAGACGCTGGCTGGAGGATCTTATTTTTTTGTGGTGGGCACGGGCCTGTTGATCCCTCACTGGAATGTTTTGCCGTGCCAAGCAAGAACGCCGTAAATCAATTAAGGTTTTCCCGCGTTTTTTGGAACTTAACACTTCATAAAATAAAAACTGTTTCACCCATGCACCTCAAATTTTCAGGTTAAGTTTTTGATAGTATTTGCGAAAGAATCTGTAAAAACATTGTCCCTAGTCACAAACTTTTCCTGCTATGATACATTGTTTAAAAAAAAATTAAAATGGCGTTTACGGCGTTTTTGCGTTGCACGGCAGTATTTTCGAGCGACTTAAGCCAATCACAACTTGTGGGGGGGGGGGGGGGAGGCAGCCCCGTGGGACCCCCTCCTAACCACGCTCCTATTTTTACTTCAATCAAATGACAAGCAAAGTGTCCATGCGTCTTATTGTTAGCGGTGTAGACATTCGTGGTGAAGTTCACAAGGCCATCCACTTAGCGAAGCCCATCCTCCAAGCAGGCATCATTTCAAAGTTTCCGATGCCTCGCGGGTTTTACCCAGTTCTCCGACACCGGCAACGGATTTACCCGAGGCAACTTAAAAACCAGTGGCTTGGCGGACTTTCCGATACGTCGATTGATCTGTCATTTAAACCTATGGAAAAGGATCGAAAAAACAGGGTGTTCGCAACCAACACCTTAATAATCGATTCTTTACCATAGCTTCAAATGGAGAAATATCGATAATAGATCATTCACGCCTCTCCACTGTTGAAGACTCGCATGTTCCTCATTCAGTGGTCTTAGGAGTTGGTATCAAACATTTGTTTGCAATCTCTCTTCAATTTCTATTTTTTTGCACATCGGTTTGAGTGAGCGGAAAGTGCCGAAATTAATATTACTTAGTTTGATTTTGTGAAGCTAGTTTGTGAAATAGAGAAATTTGAATCGAACGTAATCGACAACTTTTCCCGATCTAGTGTGATTAATAAGGTAACAGGCCGTTTAAAAATGTCACAATTATTGTAGTTTCTTTTTAAGTTTTTGATAGATTTTTTGCTTGTTTTGCTTTGTTTTACCTAATTTACTGCATGCATTTAATGTGTAACTGCACATGCGCCAGAGTGCAATACTGCCGTGGTGAGGAAAAATGCCGTATAAACCATTAGCGTTGCCGTGTTTCCATCAACAAAATACCAAATTACTGGCAAAATTTTGAGTTTTTTCCTTCAAAATTTGGAGATAATTTAATTCGCAATCTAATCTAAAATGTCTGAAAACTTCACTGAAAAATATACATAACTTTTCTCATAAATGGATGTTTTATCCGGGGAAATTTGAAAACTCTTGAATGTTCATACGGCGTTCTTCCTTAGCTTGGCAAAATATCAGCGGCAATCGCGATCCTCTCATTGTCAGCCCATCCATCAAGTTCATTCCATACTGTAGAGGGCGCTCTGAGCAAGCATTCCACTACAAAGGTGTTGCATATACACGAAAATGAAGGCGCACCAACGTTTGTAAATTGACTGCTATCGTTTCTCACTGTGAGAGCCTTACTCATCGTGCGACGTGCGCCTCCCGTTTTATTGATTTTTGTCAAACTTGATAGAAGGAGGGGTTTTTTCTACTGGAAACTTGAATTTTCTTAAATTCTCTCGAATTGAAAGTTCCTAGCGCGCTTACTGCTTCATTTTCAGTATAAATGGATCTAATCCAGCTGACAAATAATGTTTGTTTTTTCTCTTCTCTTCCAGGCGGTATACATACTTTTTGAAGGGAAATCTAAGTAGGACAGTTATCATGGCGTTGATAGTGAAAGGTAAACTGGACGGGAGCGAATGTAAAGTGTTCGGAGCGAATGAGCAGCAAAGGATGATGCTGTCAACTGCCTTCCCTGGTACAGAGATGAAGCGAACAAGCCTCTTGGGAAGTGCTTCTCATTTGGTTGTGGATCTACCAGCACCACATGTTATCAACAGATTGGCCACTTTTGGTTACAAATCCTCCGCTTGCACTACCTCCAGTGGCGAAGCATCCAATCGGTCACTCATCTGGACCTTAAATTATTCAACCTGACAGAAACATCCCTCTTCAATTTTTTGTGAGGTAACTCAATGTATAATTATAATCTATAAAACTTCAGTAGTATTATACATATAATAGTGAAAAAGCAAGCATAAACTCCTTCAGTCAGGTCAGGTGTCTCCTCCAAGATAGTGACTTACATCACCTACAGTCCAAACCATAAATCCGTCCACTCGTTGAGTTTCACTTGAACCGAGACAGTCTTTAAGTCTAGCCAGTTTAAGTCGTTTTTCAGTTTATACACAAGTTGCAAGTGCTAAAACATAAAGTTTTCATCTAAAGGGTCTCAAACAAGATTCCAGGAGAAAAAATGAGATTAGCTTCTGATTTTGTGATAACTCTTGGCCAAGAAACAAGATGCCCACAGGTCAAGTTCTCGGCTCACATTCAACATTGACAAGAAGGTGTGAAAGTTTGATTTTATGATGGGTTAAATGTTGGTTCGTTGATGATGAAGAAGTGAAGATTTTATTTCAATGAAGAAGAGTCGATCCCTATATATTTTGACAAGTGTTTGGATCAACGCTTGGGCGAGGGGATTGATCAGGCTCCCATTATATAGCTCCGAATTTTGAGGCTTTTGCCGAGTTAGAGAGTAAAATATATGCTATTAGGTACTGAGTTTGCAAATGTAAGGAATGATGTGAATCACAAAAATTGTACGAGTGATCAAGTTGTACAGTCGAGTAATTGATAAGGATTTGGCTGATTGGGCCAGTTGCCGGCAAATCACTGGCCGATAAATAAATATTATCAGTTACGTGACGCGCAGCTCGGCACTCGTCTGCGCACCGGAAAAGCTAGAGCGCCTTCATTTATTTCTACATGCAACTTAGCAAGCAGATGAGCAGGAATAGTCGTATCACTAAAGGCGTTAATAACCACGCTACCTCACCACGCATCCATTCAATAAGATTTCTCTCTCCCCCTCTCTACTCCCTCTTTTCTTGTGTCCTCGGAAGTATTTTCATGATCCTAAGGGGAAAGTTCCTCACCCGCACAAACTTTGATGCACAGGAAAGAAACGAAGAAAATTGCATCTTAAAAGACATTTGTGAATCAAGTTTGAATATGCGGGCGCGGGCATTAGGTGTCTCTTTCAACGAAAAAGTACCCTCTGAACAAATAAAATTACATGTGCATGTGAACAGCTGATATAAAAATCACTTATCAGGCAGGACGACACACCCTTAAAAATGATTTTTCTTTCAAATTCTTTCTTAATTGGCAGTAATTTCAATTGAAAAAGTGTTAAGAAAACTTATACTTCCTAAGATTTGTATGATTATTTTTTCCTTTTTTTGACGAAAATAAAACAAAACATCTGGATACAAATTAGTTTTCATCACAACTATGGTATAGAGTCCCTGCTCCTAATATTTTTTCATCATGAAGTCCTATAAATGCACGCCGTTATATCGTCTTCACCGACTTAATCTGTTCATTGATCATAGCTAATTAATTGGAATCCATTAATCTAATCACTTCTCTAAATCAGACTCATACGGGTAAATTACCATTCGCTTATCCTTCATTTGTCTGAACGTCACATCAATAATGCCACTAGCGAATAATCCGATTGCCATCAGCCGATTCTTACTGGCGACGCACTGCGATGCCGAAATAAAAAATAAGGAGAGACCCATAGACCAGTCATTTTCCACCTTTCGCCCGATCACACATCTAGTATCATACTAAGTAAATGACGTCAAATTTTACGCTCATCTCCTGTGTGAAAAAAATGTTTTTTGCTTTAATTAGATCTGAATATTTTTTGCGAATCCCCTGTGAATCTATTAACTGAATGAAAAAATTGTGAGTCCATTTTCATTTTAATCGTAGTCAAATCTCATTAAACGCAAACGTTAAGTATTTTCTCGAGGGCGAGTTAGTTAGTTAGTTAGTATGTTAGTATATTTTAAGACATTCAGCATCACAGGCTATGAACGTTCTTTACAGAGAATTTTGAAAATGGGAGTATATACGAAAATTTAGATTTTTAAATTAAGAGAGGTGAAAAGTTTCAGAATTTTGTCATGTTAAAGTCATATACATTAATGAAAAAAATATTTGAATGAAAAGAAAAAATCAAAAGGTATCAAGGGTGGTTGCGAAGCGAGATCCGACGAATCTTTGAGTCATGATTAATAATAATTTTAAAAGTGTTCAAAATCAGGGACCGAATGTGGTTTAAAATGCCTTTTGAGGTATTGGCGCCACAGGTTTTTCAAAACCGGCTGTTCTCTCTCTCTCTCATTTTCTCGATAGCTCCGATAAATATATCTACATAAAGTGAAGGCAAAGCGGGTTCTTAAACTGGCTGTTTTTTCTTCTTTTTTTCAATAGGTTCTCCTCGGAAAAGTTTTGCTTTTAAAGAATTGAAAGTATGGCATTGCTAGTGAAGGGCAACATAAAGTCATCCAAATGCACCATCCTTGCGAATTCAGAAGATCAGCTTAACATTCTGAAGAAAGGATTCGGCGACGCATTGATTTTTGACACAGATTTTCAGGGAAACACAACTTCCAATTTGACCATCGATAAACCGGCGGCTTATGTCTTGCATGTTCTCACATCAAAATGCCATTTTAAGGCATTGACTTGCGTTATTGACAGCAGCGATCAATGCATTTGGACCCTGAGCAGTTTATCGAGTAACTTGGAGTTGCATGCGATCAAATGATTGGGGATCTACGGCATGATACAGAAAAAAAAAATAAAATTAAAAAATCCATTAAAATGTATTGATATTTAGTTCAAAGCAACATCTGTCATCACAGCTTGCGTTTGGTTGATTTACAGTCAGCAAATGAAGTGAACATTATTCTGACCCGCTAAAATTAGAATAGGGGACACTGTATAAAGAAAAAAATGCTGAAAAAATTGGGACCAGTTATGTTCCCAGATCCCAGAGACCGTCTAGAATGGAGAAAATACAACTTCAAGAGGAAATGATGAACTTGATTTTTCGACGTTTTTCACCCTGAAATGGACCGAGTTTAACAGAGAGGAACCAAGCCACATCAGCTATTGCCAAGTTTAACAGGGCAATTAATTTTTTTACGAGAGAACGTTTGTTCGGATTTTTTTGAAAATTTTAAGGAATTTGCTTCGTACCATGGAAAATTTTCACTGAAATTTACACAAAAATCCGCACAACCGTTTTCATGTAAAAAATTAAATTGCCCAATTAAATTTGGCAATAGCTGATGTGGCTTGGTTCCTTTCTGTTTAACGCGGTCCAAATGTCCCCTATATTTTAAATTTTCGTTCACCTGTTGCGCCGGGTCGACTAATTTTGAAATTCGGAGCAAGGGATGTAGCGTGGCGCGAGAAGGGCAGATCGCGTGCGTGGCCGTTGAGTTTGAGCCCTTTTCTGCGCAAACGTCCGCGTCGCGTTCCGTCACGATGGAGAGCGGCCGCGGGACTCGAGTCAGTATCGTTGGACGCGTTTGAAACGGCGGTGCCACGAGTTGCGTTCGTGCGTCGAACTCGCCGAAAAAACACGCGATCCGTAAAGCGAGTCACGTGAGACATCCAGTGAAACGTGTAGCCATTCCAAGAGTTGATATTCAATATTCATGCATCTCGGTGGGAACCAGTTGAAACGCTCCCAGTGACAAGTAAGTACCCTCGCAAATGTATGAGAAGCTACACTGAAAAAAAAAAAAAAAAAAAAAAAAAAAAAAAAAAAAAAAAATACAATGGATCTAGAGTCCAGACTCTTAAAAACATCGACAAGAAAAAATACTCTTGATTCAATCGGATTTTTGCTTAATCAAGAATCAAACCTCTTAATTTGAGCGGATTTCCTTTTGATTTAAGCAAAAATCCGATTGAATCAAGAGTATTTTTTCTTAGTGTCGATGTTTTTAAGAGTCTGGACTCTAGATCCAATGTGTTTTTTTTTCCAGTGAAGCTGAGCAATGATATTTCCATTTTTCTACATTTTCAGGATATTTATCGCACGATAACCTGTGCTTTCTCCACTTGTCCCGTGTTATTTTTCTCGTGCGGATTTTTATTTCACCCGAATTAATTCAGTCGATTAAAACATTGGACGTTTGATTTGAAAAATAAAGGATTGACAGTTTTATGGTAGCTTTTATAACTAAATTTGGGTAAAAAAAAGGTATTGAAATTATAATTTTAATATTGACAAAGATGCATTAAGTCGTATATCGTGATTTTTCTGCTAAAGGCGCAATACATATAATTTATTTTATTGTCTGTTTATTTATTTTTGTTGTTGTTGAAAAGGTTGTCTAAGAATGATGGTAAAGGAAAAATGGTTGTTTTTTGCGTCAGATTGACGCTATCGTTAGTGTAAATGGGAAATTTTTCAAATGACATGCAGTGGCGCCATGAGGCGAGATTAGTTTTTCTTTGTCAAAGCTGGATCATTGCCCCCTCTATTTTCTGTCCCTCTCATCCGATTTGTGGGTGGTAATGAGATTCAGATTCCACTGAGAAATGCAATTTTTTTGATATGATGAAAGTAAAAGACGATAGTCTCCGGAAGTTTCATCTGAAACTGCATTTTCTGAAAACCAGCGAATGAGCAGCAGACATTTCAATAAAAAGATATTCTCTACCTGCCTACGGCACGGCGCGGGTCGATAACTATTCGAACTCTAGTGTCAACATGCGGTATCACAGCTTTTTGAAGGGGCTCCGCGATTCAACGAGGACACGTAAGCATGAAAGGCAGTGCTCACTGTTCAACCTCCGTCTTTGCCCTTCACTCCTCTCAAAAACAAACTGAGTGAGATATCGCAAATTTCAACTGTAAGGAGGTATAAGGTGAAGCTCATCAAGATAATATATTTTCTTGATCTTCCTTTCAAGAATATTCAAACATATACGATGATTTTACAAATTCATGAGAAAAAAATTGCTGTGATTATTTTAAAAGTTAAGTAGTACCTCACAAACCCTCTTTCTCCTTCTTCCTTTGTCCAAAAGTGGAAGCTGAATCGAAAATTTGGGAATTTAAGTACCCTCAAACGGGAGTAATCGGGGAAATAGCTTCAACGACAGCCTGGTTTTCAAGTGGCGAAAGGAAACTTTCGCATTATTAATGTTGTCAACTCGCCCGAAACTAACATGAAACTTTTTAATTGATGTACTTAGTACGAAACTCCTATTTGTCTGCAAAGTTACACCACACCCGGCTTGGAGTAAAGCATTCGAGCTCCACGTTACACGTTAATGGTAACATTTGCAGTGTTTCGTTCGTCTTTACCTCTTACCTCTTCTCGCTCCTTAATCAGAGAAAATTTAAGCTATATACCTAGAAATGTGCGTGATTCGCCACATCTAATGATGGGATACAAATCCTATCTCTTTGCTAATCGATGGATAAATTCAATAAACGGATATTTTTTTTCCCCGAGCTCATCGCGCCCTATTCATAGTTTCTTCAGCCGTAGTTTTCCAACAAATGACCATCGCACTGAAAATAAAAGTTATGTTGTAATTTGGTTGTTGTCTGGTATGTTCACGCTTCCAACGCTTGATGGAGAATTTGCAGGTGTCTTAAATTTTGAAAATTACATCTTTAAAATGGTACCACTCGGAAAACTGAGCACGAGGATATCCTTGGTTTCTGAATTGGACAAATACTGGAAAAAATATGACAAAATAACCTAATCTGCTCACATACATGTGTTTAAATGGAAAATGCCGCCAGATGACGTCACAAGACGGCATATTTTCTCACTTTTAAATCTATTTTTCTCCAATTTCCCATGTCAGAAAAAAATTATGAAAAATACTGCGAACTCAGCTCATTAGGCACTCTCAGGTGAAGCAATAAAATTTTTGTGTGCAAATTCTCCAATGGTGAAGCTTTGAGTCCGTTTTGGTTAGGAAACGGATGACGATAGCTAAAGATGGAAAATATGGATCCCAAAATGCATTGTTGTAAGTTCTCGCTCATGTTTAATTTTTCCTCAAAAAATCTGACCAACAGTCTCTATTGAATTTTTTTATTAATTTTTTTTTCATCCCCAAAAAATTACCCAAAATTGCTACGATGCATTTTGATTGTAGTTTTTCTTTATGGAGAATGAAATATGATGGTAGATTTCTTGATGTTACAATTGAATAAAGCATATTAGGGGATCCGCATTTTTCGTCTATGATTAGAGGCATGATATAAAAACGACGACAAAATTTGATTCAGTGCTGTTAATACATGTAATGGCATGTGGGGTGGTTTATATATTTTAGTAGATTCACCGTAATATTTTGTATAATTCATTACATAAAGTGGTGCTTAACTCGTGAAAAATATCTCTCCGCACGCATATAGCTCGAGAAGAGTCCCCATTTATGAAACCTTGGAAAAATGAAATGCGTACACCCCATTGTTAGAATTAAGTGAGTAAGCTTGTTAAATTATAAATACGTGCACTACTGTTGCAATTAAGTTAACAACTGGGCGATTTTTAGTTTAAAGTTTCGTATTCACACACTGGGAAAAAACACATCGGATCTAGAGTCCAGACTCTTGAAAACATTGACAAGAAAAAGTAATCTTGATTCAAGCGGATTTTTGCTTGAATCAAAACGGAATCCGCTTAAATTAAGAGGCTTGGTTCTTGATTTAAGCTAGATTCTGATTGAATCAAGAGGACTTTTTCTTGTTGATGTTTTTAAGAGTCTGGACTCCAGATCCAATGTGTTTTTTTTTCTAGTGCAGGGTTAGTGTTTATTGCTTCGAGTAGAAAATTTTCAATCTCAACCCTTTCCTCTGCTTCTTCTCAGCTGCAACCGGTTAGATGCATAACTAGCGCGGGGCCTCTAGAACTTTTTTTTTCGTCTTGGAGAGTTTGTTTACCTAGTTTGATGAGCATTTCCGTCGCCAGCTTTCGCATCATGTTCTCCAATTTAATTTTGTTATTGTTGGACAGCAACTGAAATCCACCCCGTTTGGGTTTACCCAGAGTCAATAGGGAAACAATTATTTCTCAAATGAATTATTCGGGAACGTGCTGGAAATGGGCTCGCTGGTCATGGCGATTGTAAAACGTTTCGAGCTCGTAAACGGAACCACTGGTGATTGCTGAGCAAGCAAACACAAGCCCTGAAAATCGCCGCTCCCCTCCTCATCGAGACCGACCAGAATAATTGGTACCGTTGTATCAGCGCTGCCGTGATAAGGAAGAACGCCGTATGAGTCTTTGGACGTTGCCATGTCTCCTTCGATGAAAACCAAATTTAAGGGGAAATTTGTGAATATTTCTTTCCAAAATTTTCGGACGATTTTGTACGCAATTTAATCTAAAATATCTGAAAATTTCAAGGAAAAATAAGCATAACTTTCCTCAAAAATACACGTCTCATTTTGGCTAATTTGGAAACTCTCGAATGTTCATACGGCGTTCTTCCTTAGCACGGCAGCTAAAGCGCTATTGATAAGCGCTTGTCGCCAAGCCTGTTACACGATCCAAGCAAAACGGATCCCTGTATAAATTGGAGGCGACTGTGCGGAATCCTGCACCGTCAAAAGTGTTAATTTCGACAATAATTTGAATTAAATCGGACGGAGTTATGTGATTCCACGGAGAGTGGAGAATCCTGATTTAATTATGGGTGACACACTTTTACACTGCCTCGCCAAGGAAAAACGCCGTATGAGCTTTCAGAAGTTGCCAAATTTCCCTCGATGTGAGGAAAATTATGAATATCGACGGTGTAAGTCCGCAACCACGTATCTCGGTTTGCGACATCGCGCACGCAGACTTCGCTGTCATATACTTTATTTTTTAAACGGAAAATTACTCAACGGCAATGGAGATGTTGCATGTGTGAGGAATTTGCGATTTGACTCTTGATTCTTATGTAAAAGTTTGCGAGAAACACGATGGTGCCACTGGTTTTCTGGAGTTGCAAAATTGCCCCGGATAACCCTGGCAAAAATTTGTGATAGGAGCTGCGTTTTAAAATATACCATAAGAGTTCTTATAGCTGACTGAGAAGGCGATAGAAAATCATATAGCTGGCTGTAGAAAGTGAAAAAAATCATACGGCCGGGCTACCCGAAGCGATAAAAAATTATACAGCCGGGCTATAGTTCCTATCGTCGGGCTTTACACTTTATCGCCTGGCTGTTGCTTTTTCGCCATCGGCTATAAAAGGCTATAAGAAATTGTGTAGAAATTCGTGTGATTTGTAAATCCTTAAGTTTGTACGGAATCACCTTAATATTTACAAAACGCACATTATATTTTCCTTTACTTCATTTTTTTTTTTTTTCATCAATTATAATGAGAATAATCCACACAGAGTGTGCACACATTTCAAAGTCATGAGTTGAAAAACGCTGACTCCACGAGATTAAACATTAGAGCCTAACACAAAGCGGAGCGGCGGCGCACTGGCGCCTACAAACCTAACAGGGATACTTCACGCATTGCGCAACGCGTGAAGTATCCCTGTTAGGTTTGAAGGCGCCAATGCGCGTTACGCGCTGGCTGTTCGCCCGCCGCCGCGCCGCGCCGCAGCGCACCACGGCGCTTGAAGCAACTATTTCCCACCAGAGGTATTGCACAGTATCATACGAAATTGCAGGCGCTCCAACATGTTAGGAATGGCAGGTATCCTCCAAAAGTACGGAGCTTTCCTCACAAAATAAATCAAGATACTACGGCCCAAAAAGAGAGCGGTAGTTCAAAAACTCACTAAGTCCTAGCACCCGTAATTAGTAACGTTTAGCATACACTTTATCGCCAGGCTGTTGCTTAGTCGCCATCGGCTATAAAAGGCCATAAGAAATTGTGTTGCCGGCTATAGAAGCTATTGGAAATCTTACAGCCGGCTGTAGGTCTATGGTATTTTGGAACACAGATTCTACTGCCAATTTTTACCAGGGAAAACATGTATTTTTGAAGAAAATTATGCGTATTTTTCGTAGAAATTTTCTGACGTTTTAGATAAAATTGCGAACAAAATTGTCCAAAAAATTGAAGAAAAATATTCACAATTTTCCTGGTAAATTAGGTTTCTATTGAAGGAAATATGACAACGTCTGAAAGCTCATATGGCGTTCTTCCTTGACACTGCAGAATAGGGAACTGGTATTTCTGAGCCATTTTATAAACACCATAGGTGCCATTAGTAGAAACTAGTTCAGATAGGTAGTCAGATTAGTAGCCAGATAGGTTCCTCTCCGAATGAAAAGAACAACTTATTGCAGAGGACAGTTCAATCGGAAGTTACGTGATAAAAATGACGTCATTTCTATATTTGTCATTTAACCAATGTTAATTGCAAACATACCTCGTTAAGAAGTTGACATTTAGACCTCCTGTTGCGCGATTCGTTTTTGTCGTGACATTCCGTTAAGACAATTCATTTATTCAATCTCTATGTCATGCCTTGTCCGGAGGCCTGTTGTCAATTTTCAATTTCCTCGGATAAAACTGAAGGACGCCTCGAAACAATTTGACGACATCCATTAACAAAATCCAACGTGAAATGCTGAAAATAGAAATGATTACAACCGCAGTATGCAGAGTGCGCTACAAAGTTGATGGTGGTTCGCCAACACGTGATGGAGTAATTAAGACGAAGACGTAAGCGAAAAACTTACAAGAGCTACGCCTTTTGCGGAAACCTTGTAGGGTTTTATTGCAAAGCATTCGTGTAACAGGTGTGTAACGTTTGAATACTGATAACATCATTAAGTCCAAGCGCCTCAAAAGTGGTGGCGTCCGTGCCCTGTTTTCCATCTAATTTGAATATTTAGTTAAATTACCCCTGAAAACTGAAACCGACGTTCATTTCAGTTTCCGGGTTGAACATATCGGACCTACGCCAACAGCGGGTCGATTATTGAAATTGATAGACAAATCCATAGACAAAGATGACAAAAGGTATATGGGGGGAACCTATTGGTGGAAGCTGGTGGTTGCAATGGACAAAGGCAGTAGCTAATAGACTAACTAACGACAACCCACGAGAAACCCGACAGCTATTCCATCAATTTCTCCCTTAGTCTATATATAACAACCACACATTTCAACCAATAGGATCGCTCCTTACCCCCTATGTCTTCTTTGTCTGTAGCTTTGTCTATCGATTTCAATAATCAGCCCGCAGAAACGCACCAAGTGGGCAACTTCAAGGTGGCAAATTTGCCGCCTGATAAGAAATTATTTCTTGACCCTCTCGGAATCGGATGCTCTTCGGAATCTTTCTTGAGTCGGATTTCGCGTTTGCCGTGTTTTCGAAACTTACATATCGCGCGCAACGCGCGTTCCTTTAAGCTATTACACAGTCGTGGGGAGGGGGGGGGGGGCAAAATTATTGTGGGCACCGGGCGGCAAAATCCTAAATCCGGCTCTGATATAAGTTGAGCCATGCGTCGTGATAAGTTTATTGCACACAGTATGTCGCGATTTTAGGTTGCTTTCTCAGTAAATAAAAAGGTACGAATCGATAAAGAACATAAAACGCAAGAAATAGCGAGCGAATGAGTGAGGGGTTGAGGCGAGGGTGGAGAGGGGAGGGAGGAAGGGGGTTTAACGCATTCGTCGAGCCCTCGCGAAGTGTGCGAGTGACTTATGGGTTGAAAAACTTTCTTCATAAAGTAAATGCGTGAGCACCATATAAATTTCATGAAGAAATATTTCCGAATCAATCGCTGAATCGCGCCGTAGGAATATCACCAACATATGTCATGAGATGGGGGAAGTTTCGCCTGTGACCCCAATCCCGGTTATCGTTCAGATTATTCACTCAAGCAAAAGTTTTTTTACATACATCACTCTCTGTGTATATTGCGTGAATCGTGCACGGCTGGTGCATTGAAAAGTTAGTATTTTATCTCCATCCTACAATGAATGATTTCGTACCGAATAAATCCGACTTGAGTTATATCTCTATAAGAAGCAAGATCCTGTTGGAGAAAAAAACATATAATAAGACGCCGCTGCGCCGCGCCGCGCCGTGTGGCTGAAAAAGAACTGAAGTATAGGGACCAGAGGGTAATTTAGGTTCCTGAAATGTTGGTCCAAGGCCTTGCTCATTTAAGTAGTGATAGATGAATATTTGTTGGTTGTATCGGTCTCTAAACATGCGCGAGATTCTTTCTTTCTCGTTCCATTCTATTTCTCCGAGCGCTCTCAACACTAAGAAAATACGAGGGTCATCCAAAAAGTAAGGTTCCCTACCTCGTATATTCCGGACGAAAAGAGGTAAATCAAATCGGTAAGAAGTGACATACCACACACATTCTCAGCCCTGTTATTTAAGCCCTGTCAACACAAGCAAAAGTTCACGGAGCTTTGCGCGGAAGTTCAGTTCCGTAAACCTATCTCTGTGTGGACAAGGCCTTTCATTTGTATGAAATGAAAGAAAAAATTATCGAAGAACAAACATAAATGTGGTTTGATGATTTTAACTTCCGCCGCCGAGCCGTGCCGCGCTGACCACACTGCGTTTGACGCAATGCGTGAAGTATTCATGCAGTCTTGTAGGCGCTAGTATTTGTTACACGCCGATCGCCGCGCCAAGGGCTTCTCCTTTTCAACTCAAGTTCTCGTCATCATTGCTCTCTGCACCGCGCCGCTCCAGGCCATATTGCAAGTTTGGTTTCTCTCTTAACTCGACTAATTTTAAGGTACTGTCTCTTGTATCACCGAAAAACGACAAAATTAGAAATTACTATGTTCGTATACTCTCAGGGCATGAGCGATTTTGCCACTTTCTTCGTTTGTAATTTTTTTTCTGAATCAGATTTTTTTATACCTACATTTAAAGAAATTGCAAAATTTGCCGCCATGGGCTGCGGCCCATGTGGCAACCCCTTAAATCCGGCCCTGCATGAGTTTCGTGTGTTTAAAAATAGGCAATTTGCAATTCAATGAAAAATGGCTACTTAGGCTACTTGTTCAATTTCAATGCGAAACAATTTCAACGCGAAGTTCCCCTTCAATCCGTGGGTAGGCAACACACACAACAATTCGATGCCGCAGCAATAATTTTACGCAATCCCAGTTCATTACAATCTATGCTACTTGTGTTCTAGGATGATCCAAGATTGAACTTGGATTCGCAAGTCTAGGTCTCAAAAGCGTGCGAGAGCAGGATAAAAACTAATTTAAAGTCTTTGGTAAATATTGAATTTGGAAAATGTGTAAGATTGTGGAAAATTGCAAGTTAGATAGAGTTGGTATGTTGCTCCTTGCCTCATCTCAAATTGGCTTATTGTTGTTGAATTGTGTGGTTTTTTCACCTCCTTTTTATTTCTATACTGCCGTGCTACGGAAAAACGCCGTATGAACATTCGAGAGGTGTCAAATTACCCTCGATAAAACATGTTTTTTTTGACGAAATTCATGGATATTTTTCTTTGAAAATTTCAGAAATTTTAGATTAAAAATTTTGGGAAAAAAATTCACAAATTTCCCAGTAATTCCGGTTTTTTATTGAAGGAAACCTGGCAACGTCTGTAGGCTTATACGGCGTTCTTCTTTAGCACGGCAGTATACCGATACGCAAGTTGGTACATCAAGCAAGGAATCTTTTAAACGACTCTTCTCCAAATGGCTTGAGGTAAGGAGATAAAAAGGAAGAGAGAAGAAGAAGAAGAAGAAAAACAAAAACAACAACAACAACTTATTTTGTCCGTCATTTTAGAGGATCCGCTCCGAGGCAAGCTTTTTATTGCGTCAACTCATATCTATTGTCACTGCCATTGAAGTCGTAATTCAGCCTAAGAGCATACCTACAGAACACTTAAAATTCAAAGCATGCAAAGCGGAGGTAATTGCCGGCTTCACCGCGGAGCTTTATCTGAATCTTAGCTTAATATTCAAATTCAAATCGATCCCACTGAACTACCTTACACACGGGAGTAGTACTGACTAAAAATTGCAGCAACTCGAATAAATGTAAAATAAACTGGAAATGCTATAACTTCCCGATGAATATCAATTTTAAGGAGGAAAAATATAAGCAGCGGCATCCGATATAGCGGATGAGGAACGGCACTTGTTTTGAATTCGGGAAGGGGGGGGGACGGCCTGCGGCGAAAATATTCATGAACACGTAATTCTGCTCAAGTTTTGAGGGCAGGTTGCCACATTGCTCGCAAACATGTATCCTCATGCTTAACATTTTTCGAAAGAAGAAAAAAATGAGGGGAAGCACTTGCTTAAGAAACTGATAGTCTTTACGTAAAAACGGTTCTCAAAATCAGAGTAGGTATTTCCAGGACTTCGTAGCGTCAACTCACTCTTGAACACTGAAGAACTAGTGATTTTAATTTTCATGCAGTCAAAAATATTTTTTGGAATCGAGAATGTTAATTGCAAAAGTCTCCCTTTTTCCAAAACTGAGAACAGTAACGATTACCGACATAATTGCCTTCACTGTGAATGTTTAACATTCCTGTCTTGGTAACCATGCAAAACAAAGCAATTCTACAAATGGACTGAGTTAAGCAGAAGGGAACCAACCCACATTTTGGAAAAGATTGAGTTATGAGTGGTTTTGAACTCAACCACTGCTCTACTATCTATCGCCAAAAATTCAAAGTTTTTGTTGGAGAACATTTTGCAGAAATTGAACTTGAAGTTTGTCTTTTACATTGAGTCTTATGCAGGAGCCAAACTTTAAACCTCATTTTCTCGCTTCGATCCCGATGTGGCTTGGTTCCTTTCTGTTTAACTCCGTCCAAATATTGCAAAACCATGCAATTTTCTCGGTGTTACAACTTACGTTTTAGTTCAACTCACACATAATGATGCTTTACATAGAATGACCGATCACTTTTCCATGCAAACTTCCACCGACCTGTTGCCTTGCCATTGATAAGCTATAACTAATAAACTACCATCGATTAATTTGCGATCTCACCTAAATATTGTAGGTATACGCGGTAAAGTAAAGACGGCGCATGGTTATAAGTTGGTCGTAACCCTCATCCGTCTAAATTTCATAGTTGTAAAATGGAAGGAATTTTCAAAGGGAGGAGAGGGGACTCATGGAAAGTTGCGCAGCCAAAAAAAACTGTTTTATTCGTAAATTATTCATGATTTGATCAAATTCTTAGAAAACAGTCACTTTTACCCACCATTCATGTAACGTTCATCAACGAAGAAACCGCGATATGTTGTATTAATATTGCAACTCTATTGGAGATATAATTGTTTTAATTGTGAAAAATTTTTAGTTACCGAATAGTTCCTGGACGAGAATCCTCGTCGAGTAAACTTGAAATCTCTTTAAAATATATCTCTAAAATAACAGACACGCCATTTTAAACAAAGAGATTTTCTGTTGACGTTACGAGAATTCCCTTCCGGGAATTATTGATTTGAATTTCTATTAATCCAACAGAAAATTTTTCTCCGTGACAGCTTTGAGCCCTCATTCAACTTGCCTCAGATAATGTGAAGTCAACTTTCGTCACCGTCAGTGGCGAAAAGAGCCCTTATTATCGGGAGACAGGCAACTCTGGTGTGGTTACCGTTTCCAAGTTATTATGAGGCTGGATTCTGAGGGACAGAATTCGGAACGAGCTATTTATGCGAGAATACGAGCTATGCGCTATGCCAACGAGGAGCATTTGTCCGAGGAGCGCGAGCGGTGCGTGGAACATTGGAACAATGCATGCAAATAAAAGGCGAAAAAGTAAAGGGACAAGAAGTTGCCGGCTATAGAGATTTATTCCAAGTAAATTCCAACTTCCAAACTCCAACCTCCAACCCAGCGTAGAAAAGGAGTCTTCGAAGATGAAACGCTTACTCATAAATACTGTATTTTCTTACTTTATACATCTTAAGTTAAATTTACGAGTATGATATTACATATCATAACTCAGAATAATAGATATCATTATCCATTATATGTTCGCATTAAATTATAACTTCAAACTTATGTTAATCCTAATCAATAGATACACCGATGTCTCTGTTACGGTAGTAGTGACACTTCTGTTATTGATTATGTCAATAAATTTAAAAAAAATCAAAAAATCAATTTTTTACAATTTATTTAAATGTAGGTATAAAAAAAAAATCGTATTCCGAAAAAAAAAATTACAAACGAGAAACGGCGACAAAATCTCTTATTTCCTAATAGTATAGTAATTTTTAATTTTTCCGTCTTTTGGTGATACAAGAGACAGCACCTTTAATTAGTCGAGTTAAGAGAGAAACCAAACTTGCAATATGGCCTGGAGCGGCGCGGTGCAGAGAGCAATAATGACGAGGACTTGTGATGAAAAGGAGAAGCCAAGGCGCGGCGGTCGACGTGAAACGCATAGCGCCTACAAGACTGCATGAATACTTCACGCATTGCGTCAAACACAGTATGCGATCAGCGCGGCACGGCGGCGGGGGTGGCGGAAGTTAAGATAATTAAACCATACGTATGTGTTTGTTCTCTCATAATTTTTTCGTTCATTTCTTATAAATGGAAGGCCTTGTCACACAGAGATAGGTTTACGGAACTCACTTTCGCGCAAAGTTCCGTGAACTTTTGCTAGTAGTGTTGACAGGGCCTTCGCAAAAAATGTGTTCAACACGAGTAAACGCGTCTTATGCACCCCTCCCCCTGTTGGTTAAAGTCGATGTTTCAAAACGGATGAGAAAGAGGGCGGCAAAATACTGGCGGCCCATGTGCGGCAAGTAGGTAAATCCGCGGCCCTGGAAATATTTGTAAAACGTCTTGAAAATGTCGGCAAATGTGCATCTAAAATTTGACCATCTGCCGAATCATTGAGATTGTCGTGACAACGAAACTGAACAACGAAACAGTTTTCCTTCCATTCGTCTGGTTTCTCTCCACCGTCAGTTCCATTTGAAGACTCAAGTTTATAAAAACAAATAGGTAAGTTTACAATGAAACTCCATCGCGTTGAGTAATTCCGGCCGCAGCCGCAGCCGCAGCGCTCACACGATAATTCACGACGATGCAAAATCACGAAGCCTAATGATTGTTTTTCAAAGTTCTATTCGAAGTAAGACGAGCTAATCAAAGTTCGATGCGCAGCGGGGAAGGATCTGCGTCCTGCAGTCCTGCCACTCCTGCCGTCCCGCCTTTAATGAATTTTCCAAGAACCTCTCTCGATGCTGAGATCCGAAAACTTGATAATGCGCTGCCGGATTTGGCAATGCTCGTTCATGCAAGTTGGACCACATGTTTCACGCCAACTGTCCTCTGGCAAATCACCAATTTTCAAGAAATTTTTTGAATATTTTTCTGCCAATTTTTCGGGTAATTTTGTTTGTAATTTGATCTAAAGTGTCTGAAAATTTCAAGAATAAATATTCATAAGTTTCCTCAAAAGTAAACGTTTTATCCCAGGAAATTTGGCAACTCTCGAGTGTTCATACGGCGCTTTTCCTTAGCACGGCAGTATTACAGGATTTAGTCCAGTGCCCTACTAATCGCCGGAGCATGGCATTCTCAAACCTCGTATTTTGATCACGGATTTGCAAAATATTCTCTATACTATTTCATTTTTCCTTATGGAGAGCGAATCGACGTCATTCCTTGAATTTTAATTGAATATTCTTTAACAATGCAACAATAGGCCAGTAGAAAAAGTCCTTTATAAAATTATTTTTCAATCGACAATTCAGAGAGAGAAGTGTGGGGCTATGGGTTGTTTGGGGAAGCCTCTTTCTCCAAAAGACGCCCTTTGGTCTTGCGTCAGCTGCAATAAGGAAAGCGTATGAAGTTGGAAATTGCATTTTAATTAAGCATCCCAAGTTTTCCACCACCCACTTCCAGTTATGAGCCACCCATGAGTCTCAGGGGTAGTTGAAAGTTTTTTTTTTTTTTGCCGTGTCTTCTCGGAAATGCACTTTCAGGGTTTCGTCCTTTCGTCTTGGTCTTGGTCTTGGTCTTGGTTATCGTTGCAGTCAGTGATTACATCAAGGAGCCAGCATTTTAAGAACTTTAATTCTCACTTTGCATGTCTAATGGCTCGCTATTACAATTCATTCAGAGACACCATTTAGTGCACCAAAATGCCCCTTCGTCTGTGGTCTCTAGCTCTCAAAATATTATTCCGTAAAAAAGACTCTTTTTTTTAATGAAACATCAGTCAGAGAAGAAAATAATTCGGTGTTGGCTCTTCAAACGCCAATAACGGGCCAAGGCTCGTGAAATATTCAATTGATCGGCCATTGCGGTAAAATAAAACTCAATTAGTAGCCTGTGTGGGGGACTTGGGGGAGCTGTGCAACAACTTGTAATTACAAATTTTGTAAACAAGAATGATTTGTTAAACAAACATTTCATACCTCAGGGAACTGCATAGCTACCGGGAAATTCAATAACAATATAATGTAATCAGCAAGTAACGTGTCACCCTCGACCTTCGCTATTTCATGAATGGAAACCGGAAATAATAACTTTGGGAAAAAATCATTCGCAGGAAAGGTAATTTTATCAGGAGAATAAATATTAAGGGTGATTATTTCGTTGACCTAGTGAAGTGGAATTATTACCGATCTTAATACATTATACAGAGGGGAAACTTAATGCTCCACTCGTAAGTGTTGCGTTTCCCCATTCTTACCTGCAGATAGAGCTATGTCTTGTGAATCGAAATACGAAATTCATCATTTGTTATTTGACGCATTGTTTGATTAAGCATTAAATATTAAATTACGGACTATATTTGAGCATAGTATTTTAGTGTAATTAAATTTACATCTAATTGTGATTTTCCGTGAGCCCTTGAGAAAATTTGAAGGACAAGAAAATAGGTATTACGCAGAAAGATACCCGCTGCTGTGTACCCTGTACTGCCGTGCTAAGGAAGAACGCCGTATGAGCATTCGAGAGTTGCCAAATTTCCTTCGATAAAATGTTAATTTCTTAGGAAAGTTATAAATATTTTTCCTTCATATTTTCAGAATCTTTAGGTGAAATTGCGAACTAAATTATCCGAAAAATTTGGATGAAAATATTCATAAATTTACTGGGAAATTCGCGTTTTATCAGAGGAAATTTGGCAACGCCTGGAGGTTCATACGACGTTTTTCCTTAGCACGGCAGTGTAGTTCCCTGTACTTTGTTTATGGAAGGAACAGTCACGAAAATTTCAAAGTGCGAACTGTTAAGCGGAGCGTGTTAAACCCATCGGCCATCGGCGCTGAGTTCAACTTTTCAATCGATACGTCGTTACGGAGTTGAGGGCAAAAATTGATCCCATCGAAGGGGCTGACCCCCCCCCCCCCCCCTCGGGGGGGGCGTCAAGGGTCGTCGAGTTAAGGGAGTAAATACCGATGCGCGCATCAATGAGATTGGAAGGAAAAGTAAGGGAGTCAATAAAGAGGAAATAACCGGAATTAAACATACTCGGGTTATTCTGGGAGGCGCGTCTATTTTCGTCCCGTCTACGTGTAAACATGTTCTACTCGAGAGCGTGAGAATGAGGAACAATTAAACCTCACGCTCTGGTCACCTGTCGTCGAGCGCCAGCCGCGTCATCCTCCGTCTCTTTAGCATATCAATGATGCAATAACTGCTAAAGTAGACCTTTGGATGAGCGCCCTTGCAAGTCTTTCCTCCTTTTTTTCGGTCGAGCCATCAAAGTGCTACTATTGGATTGCGGATTTATTTCAACATCGATTAAGCTAGATTTTTTCAAAATTACCCATGCAGCCTATGTAAAAACGAGCGTTATTAAATTTCGTATTTGAAAAATCCCGGTTTTTTAAAAATTGATAGGTGTGATTTACTTAAATTTCTGAATCTATCATTGGCATATTCGAGTTCAAAAATTATAACACTTTCCTCCTACTATGTTGGGTTTTTTCTAAATGAACGTACTCCTACATAAAAATTGTACTTACTTTTCCAGAAAAAATCCGATGTTTCAAGAAACTGGTACATGATGATGAAAACCTTGATCGTTTTTGGATCTAGCAACCAGAAATATAAAAAAATATACTTACGTGCGTCTAACAATACACATGAACACGTCATTGGCATGTCTGAGCATCTCCCTGATTATCCTTTCATCAATATTTTTTTCCGATTGGAATCCAGGCTCATGTTTTTTCACCTGTCATCAATGCTTAATATGTTGGTTTGTCAACCTTTACGAAGAGCTGAACGGAAATAGGACATAATGAAGGTGACATCCATTTGTGCATGTTTGTACAAGATTGGAGGGCTGACAGCCACGCAGTGGCGTGGCGTGCTTTGCGATATATCGATTGATCTGTCATTTAAACCTATGGAAAAGGATCGATTATCAGGGTATTCGCAAAGAACACCTTAATAATCGATTCTTTACCACGGATTCAAATGGGGAAATATCAATAATCTATCATTCACGCCACGCCACTGCTTCAGTGAATGATGCTTACATACAGGATTAGAGGCGTTACGTTTAGTGTATTTTATCGAAGTAGTCCTAATTTTTTATATTGGATCTCGACTACGATTGTAGCCTTGAATGAATCTATATCAGACATTCATTTACGATACTGAAAT
This sequence comes from Bemisia tabaci, assembly GCF_918797505.1. NCBI lineage: Eukaryota > Metazoa > Arthropoda > Insecta > Hemiptera > Aleyrodidae > Bemisia > Bemisia tabaci. Next base: position 52,899,335 of record NC_092796.1, read on the forward strand.
TACTGAAAAACAGAGAACTCAAGCCAACTATGAAGGGAATAAAGAGAAACAGAGGACGGAAGCTAGAGTAAACAACAACGCAAAGGGAAACCCACTGGGTTACTACACCCCCAACACTCCACCCCCACCCACACCCGTGGTTCCCACTTACGGGCTTTAAACTCCCTTCCCTCACTACAGCCCATCGAACGTCTTACTCCCCTTCCTCACCCCGTCCATCGAGCATCTTAAAAATTATTTTATTAGAATCGAGAGGATTTTAAAAGAGGCAGAGAGAAAAAGGGGGAAGAAAAATGTTTAACTTATTTTTCTGAGGGAAAATTAATAAAAATTCCGAGGAATAATGCTCATCGTTTGTCTACTTAAAGTAAATGTGTTAAGGAGGCTGCGGCGTTGTAGATCGAGATAGGTTTTGCGGCTGTCAACAGCAAAACGTACTTTGGCAGAGGCAACGCGCAGAAGGAATGTAAATAAAGGTATGAATAAGGAACTTGAAATTCCCTAATATAAGTAGCTATGCAATTTGAGCGACTTACAAGTCAAAATAGTTGTATCATACGATCTAATCCTTCGCACTTAAAAGTAAAAGGAGAACGGGTATCCATTGCACGAGAATATAGGGCAGAAATCAATTGTTTTTATTGTAAATATGTCAAATTTATGTAAAACACACACGTATCGAATGTGTATGGAATAAATAAATATAAATGCCAAAAATAATGTTCGACAATCTTTCTCCTAAAAAATAAACAATTCTACTGAGAAACCTCCATAAAACTTCCCTTTAAAATTGATTATGTTACAAATATTTTTTAGGCAAAAATGAATATCTCTCAAATTAGCCTTCGCGAAAGTAAGGAGTATACTTTCGCTTAATTGTTTCGTATTTTTTTTTTCTTTCTTTTTCTTTCTTTTTTTGTCGAAGGGAACAGTTAAATTTCAAGTGTCAGGCTGAATAAAGTACCTAAACTTGACTGTGTTTGCATTGTTGCATTGCCCGTTTTTGAAAACAGTACTCAAGAAGAAGTTCTCTGGTTTTTACTGAATCTGGCGACGAAGTTGTAATGATCGAAAGGAGATTTATAACAGAGGCGCAAACGCCCCTCTGTCGCTTTTATTTTTGAGCTCCCACTCCGTGGCTTTCTTTTAAGGCTTTAACTTGCCATAGTCTATGATTTATGTCCAAGCATCACGCTCCTTTGAAGAGGTTATCCCTCCGTTCTTACTCTGTGGGCATTCCCATCCTGAAAATCCAACACAAATGCGAAGGTGTATAAGAAGAAGATAGTGGAACGATATCTGCTCCTCCAAAAAAAATGATAAATATATAAAAAAATAAATAGATAAATAAATAAATAAATAAATAAATGGATAGATGGATAAAAAAAAATAAATGAATAAATAAAATGGAAGAGGGAAAATTGAAAATAAAAAATACTTACTTAAAAAACGAAGGGGAGTGCGGAAGAAGCAAAAAAGTTATCATTAGGACTTTGTGATGTTCTAAGAATTGATCATATTGAAATGAATTGCGAAGCGAAATGAAGTAAAATGCGTTACAATCTTTAAATTACAAAACGATTTTAAGAATTTTGAAAAAGTTACGAAAATTAGCTAGAAAAGATTCATAAAAATGCTAGGTATTAATTTTACCCGAAAAAGGATTTCCGAATTAGCAAATTTGGCAGCTTTCAAATTATTTTACTTTTTACAAGTTAAAATCCTCAAAATTAAAGAGTCTTCCCGCAAATGTTTGTACATGCCACTGGCTACTGCTGAAAGGGAGGTAAAGCATGTTAAGTCCGTCAGCGAAGAAAACTTTTTACCACTGGATTAAATTTGCATCAAAGTTGACAAACACGCGCGTGCGTTGATAACCTGCCCATTACCAGTAATCATTGAGCCAACTTCAATTTGGACTTAAAAGAGCGAGGAATTTGTAACCCATCGAAATAAGACTGTAACTACGATTGAGTATAGGGGAGAATTTCATGAGCGCCGCCGCCCCCTGCGCACTATGGTCCAAAACTCAAGAATAGGAAGAAATAAGCCGGATAATGACTGAAAGATCACGAAAGTTTCGCGACTGATGTTTTTTGAGTCGCGAATTTCGAATTTGATGTCAAATTGCCTACATTTTAACACCCTGACCTATTAATTGTGGTCAAGTTCATAGCACGCTGCGGCACGGCGCGGCGCGGCGTGCTGCCAGCTCGAAACGTGCACTGACGCCTACAATCCTAAGAGGATACTTCAAGCATTGCGCAATGCGTGAAGTAGCCCCTTAGGTTTGTAGGCGTCAGTGCGCGTTTCGGGCTGGCAGCATGCCGCGGCCCGCGGCTCCCTCGGCGGGCGGGTGTTGGACGATTTCTTGCGTGGAGAGCTCCCTAGCAGAGAAACTCGAGTTAGGTTAGGTGTAATTTTTTTTTAAATTTTCGGCTTTTAAAATTACACACTTGTTGTGTGAAGTAATGAATGAACTCTCAACGCTAGATGAATAAAGGCAGGTCGTGCGCCATGCGCGCTGCGGACGGCGCAGGGTGGCTCATGTAATTCTCCCCTGTGCTCTGTCGCTGTAATTAACACAGCGAGGCAAAGGCCTACTCTCTTAGACTTTTTAATATAGTTAGTGAGGTGAACTTTGTCGCGTTCAGAGAAATACTGTGAACGAGAAATAGGTCGAGATAGAACACTTTCAGCCGGTTGGCTCAGATATCTACTCATCAATGTCAGCTTTGAAAGATTATTGTCCGAACAAAATTTCCTCGTTTATCAAGGGCATTTGACTAAGATCGGCCACATTGGCTCTGTAATCTCTCATTCGGAAAGTTTCATACAACCTCTTGGGAGTGTTTGTTACTCTTGAATTTTAGCCGTTCTCTTTTTGAGCTCGTAGTTCAATTGGTATTCAATTGGTTAGTTACCTACCCGTATCTCAGACGTCTCAGAGTCCTTTGAAAGGCAATCTACATATATGTGTGAGTGTAATCGTGGCCGATTATATTTCACGAGTAAAGCCTCCGTAAGTTTGCAAACTCAAGTTACTCAAATAGAAGCAGATAATTTTTGTCTCTCACATAATCTTAAAGAGCGTCGTCTTAGAACCTCTGAGATTTCAATTAAGTCTCCGCAGAATTTGCTACAAAAGGATTACGACCATAATGGTGCTAAGCAGAGAACACGGGTGAATATTGGGCGCCGATGGGTCGAATTTCGATACTTTTCCCGCCATAGATGGGAACTCATTGAAAAATCTACAGATATATCGGAAGGCCTCCTGAAAAACGTATCGAAGTGTCATATGGCGCTGCGCTGAGGCTACAGTCTCCAGAGCTTTTCTCGCTTATTTTGATTTATGGGACGTTAATGGGTTTATTGTTCCAACAGCTTTGTCGCCAGGGGGCCCCGCGCAGAGGCCTATCTCCGCGATTTAAAGAGCCACCCTGCTTTGTCCGAAATTTCACTTCGTTTATCATTCCACGTTTAATTATGGTATTTCAAGCAGTGTTCATTCGACGAGTCCTTGAACTTTCCCTGACATATCATTTACAATCCTCCATTGGCGTTTCCTGAGTGGACATTTTGAGCAAAAGGGTGGTTTCACGAAAACTGGAATAGTTTTGTTGCCGTAACAGACAATACATTATTCGGCCATATTTTTACTAGTAATGATAAAAAACTCGATTTTTTTTGCGCATTAATCTACTCAGGGTTACGTGTTATGACGCTTTCCAAAGATTTATCGCTCTAATTTTCAATTTTAATATATAAATGGCCGAAAATGTGCTGTCTGTTACGCTGCATGACTTTTTACCGCGTAACAGTCACCACCTTTTTGGAATTTACATAATATTAATTGAGAAGTAGAGCAATAAATCATTAGAAAGCGTTATAATACGTAACCCTTTGAAGATTAATGCGAAAAAATTCGAGTGATTATCATTTCTACTAAAAGTATGACCGAAAAATGTGTTGTCTGTTACGGCGACAAAACTATTCCAGTTACCGTGAAACCACCCAAAAAGAATCGACACGAAAAGGGTACGATGGTTATTCACATTACTAACTCGTCTCCAATTTTCAAGGTAGGCTAGTAAACATCTTCTATGCAGCCTTGTTTATATACCTACTTAAGTATTCGCGTCTTGTATTTATCGTATGCGAATTGCCACCCTTATGCTGAAAGGAACTGCCAACTGATTATTCAAATCAATAGTAATAGCGATTGATAAAGGAAGTAAGGAGAAAATGAAGCGATGCTATCAGTAGAAACGGTTGGTAGTAATGGACAAATGAAGATACACAACCTTACGGAAACTTACGTGAAACCCCATAAGTAGTCCACCACTTCCCCCTTAGTCTCTACCTAAGCACCACCCGTTCCAACCAATGGGATCGCTTCATTTTCTCACAGTCTTCTTTGCCTTTCATTATGTCTATCGATTTTAATATTCAGCTCACTTTTTGTAAATGAACTAAATCAACAGGAACTGTGAGGTACTAAAATTCTTGCAGGCACGCAGCTCTATGTTACCTACTTTATTTGTACATAAGTGAAAAAAAATGGTGTGGACCCAGCAACAATTCTCCACCTTGTTTGTACATAAGTCTTTCCGATTTTGAAGCAGATTTTTATGCTTTTCTACTAAATGAACTACAATCGAGGATAAAGACTGCTTTTGTATCTTCGAGAAATTTAAACGAGCAATTTCTAAAAAGAAAAAAGAAAAAAAAAATCTGTCCATATTTAGATGAGCCTTGATCTCACGATGGTACCAGACATTCCGTCATTTACAGTCCCCGAGGAAAGCTGCCCAGTTTAGCTGTGGGGCGCCGCGCGCCTTCAATTCCGTGCGACACTCCCGGCACTACCGCGGAGCTAGTTTAGTTGCGTGACCTAACGTAACCCAACTCGAGTCTTCCGTGGCAGCTCCACGCCTCATTTTCATGGATTTGAATTGGATTAGCATCATCATGCAAAGTGAATCAATGCCGGAAGTAAACGAGTATCTTGATACCGAACATATCCTGCTGCTTTACCGACTTCTTTTTCGATTTTCAATTAAAAGCAACACTTTTAAGGCTCAAACGTGGATCGACCGAGTAATACCCATTACGGCTGTGGCAGGTGGCTTCTGCTTATCGATAGGTAATGTTGAAAAAACAGTGGAGCATTGACCGGACACCCGAAATCATGGATTCAATCATCGCATTACTTATATAGCCCTCACGAGCAATGGATTTCAGCGCCGAGCAATTCGCTGTCCCGTGTAATCATAGTCTGCTCCCTCACAGTCGCTCGCATTGCACTGAAGTGGGTGTCGCGTTCAATCCAAGGTCGCCAGGTTGTGCGATTAAAGGGGAGTATTTTGAACGGGTTTAAATGGGGGAAGTGCTTATTTTTCAGCACCATTCGGTAACAACGGTTCAATCTTTATTAAGTGATGTGCTCGACTCTTTAATAAACGCAGGGCGTATGCGTAAGTAGCTCGTGTAACCCTACGTCAACCGCAGCTTGAGCGTAGAAAATGCAAGGGTCGCTGAGTTCGGCGAGATTTTCGCTCGAATTCCACCGGATTTTGAAAATGATTTAATTAGGGGCCGCCCCTAAATTGTGTAACAATCCAAAAAGGGACGTGTTCCCGTTTTTAGAAAATTCCTTCATTTCGTAATTTCGACACAACTATAATTATGTCGAAATTACATAATTGTGTCGAAATTACAAATTATATCGATAATTATCGATGCAAATTCAATTTTTTGCGTGGCTTCGGCCATGCTCCATCCCTCTTTTGAAGCTGTTCAACTCGGATTTCCCCATCCGCCCTCTGCAATCCTGGACAGGGAACAGCAGCGGTTTCAGTGCCGACGTGGTGCCTTAGGCTCCGAAACCAAAACCGTGTTGGGAGGGTGTTTGCATGTAAACGTCAGATAAATAAGCCAGCCCTCTGCTCCAAAAAACGTATACAAACAACCAGCGCCCATGATTTGAATTTTTTATGAATGTAATTAGTTTGCACAGTTCTACAAAGCATGCGTCTGTCGTGGGTCATAATTTTTACGTTAAAGGAAGGCCTTGTAATGTTTTGATCGCATAATAACTGGGACCGCGATTTTTGTGCGTGAGTGATAGGGGAGGTGTGGCCATGTGGCCTCCTTGAAGGCAAGTATTTTCATTCTGTCGTATTTTGATACTTGAAAGAAAAATTTAAAAAAAAAACAATCCTAAGACTTTGCTCCCGAATTCGACACAGGAGGTTTTTCTGCTCACGTGATATGGGAACACTCAAAAGATTCGCGTCATTTTCCAGATCAACTCTGAAAAAAATAATATGCTGTTTTGGCACCTAGGATGTTAAAAATGTGTCTGTGATCCCAAGATGCTGCCTTTATTGCCCTCGCAGTTAATTTTACATCCTGTGAATGCAAATTCAACTGCGTGGGCAATCAAGGCAGCATCTTAGGATCACCAGACACATTTTTGACATCCCAGGTGCTAAAACAGCATACAATTTTTTTCAGTGAATTTTTTCATCGGTCTAACTAACATTCGCACGAGAAAATCAAATGTACAATTATCTCGAGTACTAATTTTGAATGCTCCATATTGTAGTTTTCTTGCCGTTTTTTATTTTTCCAAGATAAAAAGCGAGTGAGTATTAATTTCTTAGAATATCATCTCAGTTTTCTTCAACCAACACCTACAGAATACTTCTTGAGAATTCCAAAGCATAATGTTCATTCGCCAGTAGATGGATATGATGTTTCAAAATGCTGTCGTATAGAATTGTTTTCCTTTTATTCTTTTTCCCCTTTTTTGATTTGCATTATCGCTTTTTACTCGGATAGCCTAGTGTGTAGGTAAACCCGGAAGACCACACTGGAAACATCGTTTTGCGATGAATTTCTAATTGAAATATATTTTCGGCAGAGAATATTCAGGGTGGCAAATAACATAAAAAGAAAAGAATGGAGAGCAGAGAAAAAAAAGACAACAAGAGATGGCGAAATCTCCAGTCGAGGGGATTAGCCGAGCTTTTATTGAGAAAATTCCTCAGGCTCCGGGGGCAAATATCCATAATTTTAACGATTGGCTGGCTTCTGCCTTTCTTTTCGCCTGTCAAGGAGTTTGGAGAGAGAGCAATCCAACTGTTTCAGTCAGCACGAATTGTATCTGAGTGTAAGTTTCGCTGTCCTGTGCTTTTAAAGAGAAGCCAAGCTGTCAATAAGTAGATTCCACCCTGCCATCCTTCCTGTCCTTCACATTAGGAGTTCAACAAAGAAACAATGCGTGATAAAATTGTAATTAAATTAATCAAATTACCTTGGTTTCATAATAATACCAAGATACACAAGTATTAATTGAAAATAATCAATGACGTGCACTCTACGTTTTCGCAAAGTATCCGTGATTCTTTTACTTAATATTGGCGCTGAGAGATCAAATTGAACAATACAACTTTCCAAGTTGCTCAAATTGCATAGTCGCTGATATGAAGGGGTTTTTAGTCTCTAGCTTGTAATTTCACTCGAGAAGAAACGAGTGATCGGTATTGCGTGTTTTTTTTTTATTTTTTTGAAGATGTATGGAAACCAAAATAATCCTGCCAACAAAGCTTTCAAACTTTGACAAGAAAACATCGCGAGATAGGAGCGAGGGCTGACGTGTGTTCAACATCTCTAACCCGGTTTTTCAGGGTGGAGTCAGGCAGAAAAGGCCTTTGAGGTCAAATAAAATGTACGAGATAAACAAACCGCAGCTTAAATGAGCTAATTCTACATCATTTGGTGCAAAGAGTAATCAGATTATAAGAGCACTTAAAATCTTTGAAATGATAAATTGCGAATTTCAGAAAAATTAAGTCCAAGTTTTCCGGCGGTGTTGCCAGCCTTCGCAACGATTCATTTGAAACCCTCTCGAACATCAATAGGTATGATTTTAAATGAATATTCCAGCCAATCAGTTAATAAATGTTCTGAGGGGAATTACATAGCCAATTATATTTTCATCATGTTAAAGACATTCTTAAAACGGTAAAAGAGACATGATAAGTTTTAAGGTAATTCTTAATCATTTTAAAAACATCATTAAAGGTGCAATGAAATAATTGTTTAATCGTTTATAAAAATAATTAGCAGATAATTTTTCCATAGCATTTTAAAGTTGTCGTTGAGAGTAATATTTTTAAATTACTTAAAACTTTTTTCTTTTTCACCTTTCAAAGAGGTCTTTCAGAGCTGAGAATACCCAAATTGTTATCTTGCTTTAAAACATTTATTGATTATTTTTCAAAAAGTGGTATATGCATCTCTCATAAGAATTGGGCCCAGAACGGAATCTGGTCATATCTTCACTTTTTGTAAAGGAAGGTTACAGAAGTTAAAAAATGGCAGAGTTTCTAATCCAGCCACCCGGGAGTTGGAGGGGCGGGGGAAAAGGTTTAATAAAAATCAACTTTTGGGCATAACTTTTGAACGGTTGCAGTGAACTTTTTTTAAATGAAAGAATATAAAAAGACCTTTTTATCGATTATGAGAACTTAACAATTGGTTAATTTTTGGCAAAGTTATGGCTTATCGAATTAACCTTCCTTTACAAAAGGTGAAGGTGAAGGTTCCGTTCTAGACCCAGTTTGTGTGGGAGATGCATGTACCTCTTTGCTTCTCGAAGCGAGCTGGAGTGCTGACCGCTGACTCCCTGCAGATTTGTGGGGGTAGGGCACTGTAGCGGTTAGGTGTCGCAAATCAGGAGAGCGCAATGAAAACTGCTCTAATGTGGGTATCCATGCCACACAAAGATCACAACAAAATGTTTATGAAAAATAGTTGTCCGGTGTGCTATTGGGGATAGTTCCTCTGGTCATTAATCCGAAGATGGTTTCTATAGAGGAATCTTTGAATTGCGACGCTCGGTGAGATCAGAGATGGCCAGGGAACCGAGGAGATGGGAAATGGGCGCTTTCGATAGTGACGCCTCGCGCCGGCCGCGGCCGCGCCGCGTGCGGAATAGATTGATTGCGACAACCGCGAATTTATGAACCGGGGCCGGGGCCCGGGGGTCGAGTCGCAGATCGGGGATAAATGAGCGACAAATGCGGTGTTGCCGTTCTTGGCAAACGTAGAGTCCCTTAAACTTAGAGTCAAGACAACCCCCTCCACCCTCTTGGAGTCACAAACGGGAATGAAGATTACGTAAATTGAAAGTTTTTCGTAATCTTTGATCGGCCCATTCTCAAATTCCTTTCACCGTTCCTTCTTCCATTCCGTTTGTTGCCGAACCCGCAATTCCCTGGTCCACTCCAGATTATAATCTTTGCAATTGGTGAAAATGAAATCTTTATTTCCGTTTGTGACACTGTGAAGGCTTAAAATACGGTAACCAATCAGAAATAGATACACTTCGTCTCAACTCTCAGTATAACGGGACTCTACTCAAACCCATAGCGATGTTGGAGGCGCGGCGGATGGGGGGGGGGGGGGGGGAGTGAGCTGCCGCTCCTGTGATAGCGAAGATAGCGGTAAGGGCAAAAATGAAGTTTTGAGAAAAAGGGCGCAGAAACTTTCTGAGCGGAAAATTGTATTGAAAAAAACCTCCGTTCTTCGTCAAATTGCCACCAATCGTCCGAAAGACTCCTAGAAATCGTTTGGATGATTACAAATTTACTCATTTTATTTCAATTACATGGAAATGGTATTTTTCATTTTCATGCTGGGCTATTGCTAGGCAAGACAGCCGTAAAAGCTATCTTCTGCATGCTGTCGTGGTTGCGTTTCGGCCACACAGCTAATACATTTTCAGGTTAGAAATTGGCAGAAAAGGGCGGCGCTTTAGTTGAAAGCACTGTTTATATCGGCTGTCTTGCCTGAAACTGCGTAATTTTTTGCAAACTTGCGGCTTTCTCATACGTCTCGTTTGTCATACGATTAGGATGAGTTTTGCTGTTTTAGCTATTTCAGTGATTTCATCTTGAAGAGATGCGACGAATTTTGAAGGAAACTGGATTTCGACAATTTGACACTTACTGCTCTCTTGGCTATTAGAGGAGTGGGGTCCGCCGCGGAAGGAGATCTGGCAACATCCGTGATCGGCTGGATATTAGCCCCGTGGTCATCCGGTTGTCAGCATTGTTCGCGCTGCCCGGCTCATTACGCTCGCTGATATTAATTAGAGTAATCGCAAAGCTAGGCGCGCGCCCCTCGCGTCCCGACTGTTGTCGGACCGGGCAGGATCGGCAGATTTTTCGCCAATGAGAATGCATTGCTTCTACACCCAGTCGCAGATGGCAGATCCAGAGAGGGCATCCCGTAGCCGGCACACCCCCCCCCCCCCCTCCGCACCGAGAAGAATGAGAACCAAGAGCAAAAATGGAAAATTATAGAAAGTGAAAGTAGCATGAGAAGACCAAACTGAGCCGGCGGCTGGCGGTCGGCACGTAACACATATTAGCGCCTACAAAACTGCATGGATACTTCACGCATTGCGTTAAACACAGTGCGGTCCGCAGCGGTCGGCGTGAGACGCATAGCGCCTACAAGACTGTAGGAATACTTCACGCATTGCGCAAAATATAGTGAGGTCAGCGCGGCGCGGCGGCGGAGGTTAAGATTATTAAGCCACATTTATGTTTGTTCTTTCATAATTGTTTCGTTCATTTCTTATAAATGGAAAGCGTTGTCCACTAGCGATAGGTTTACCGTTGCCTACGGTAAACCTATCGCTAGTTAAGTCTCGTAGGCAACGACCCGTTGCCTACGAGACTTAACTTTTTTTTGACGAGACTTAACTTTCGCGCAAAGTTCCGTGAACTTTTGTAGCCACTCCTCTCTAATTCTGTCTCTCGAAAACGCCGTACATGCATTGCAACGTTTGCCAACAAATGTTGTTTTCGAGAAAAGTTACAAATATTTTTCCTCGCAATTTTCCCGGTTATTATTTAAGCCTGGTTGCTATTTGCGGTAATGCAAACTTCATTAGGAATTCTGTATCATAAAACGTTTTAGTGATAAATGGGGGCCGTGGTGGGGGGAGGGGCAGAAGAAATCACGAAGAAAAGGGAGGCACTGGTATTGCGGTTTCTCAATGTAAATATGACAACGTTGGAGCATCAATTGCGTTGCAAAATCGAATCAATCTTTTTGAAATAGATGACAGAGCCGATCAGTTTTATGACCGAATAAACGCTTTCCGAAATAGTGGCTCGCAGAATCGTCCTGTGAATAATGGTTTTTGTCAGTTATCTAATATGTTTGTTACCCTCCCCTGACAGGACGTGAATCTGTAGATCATCGTCGGTGCGCCTCTGCTTGGAGCTCACAAGTCCCCAATAATCGCTATTAGTGTCTCGTCACAGGATAGCGATATATATTGCTTTTATCGCTTCAATCTATTTCGATATAACTGGATATAACGGAGGATCCCTATGCTGCTGTGCTAAGGAAAAACGCCGTATGAACCTCCAGGCATTGCCAAATGTCAATTGATACATCACGAATTTTCTTGTAAACTTTCTATCCTTGAAATATTGAATGTACAATATACGTTATATATGTATAGGTAATTTTTTTTATTTTTTCTTTACGAAATTATTACTTCATTTTGAAAACATTTATATTTTTAAAATGTGACAAATATTTGTAAAACCTTTTCCAAGCGAAATTAGCCTCAATGGGCCGCAGTTGTGCCGACATAAACTGCAAAAATGAATAAAAAAGGAGAAAAAACCAAGAAGCACGCAATCTTTATAGTTTTAACCCATTTGTACATCGATTTTTTAGAGTCAAGTACGTCAAATTTTGACCGTTTGGTTGCGCGTACACCTCGCTGCAGCACAAAATGTAGAGGAAAAAATTAAAGTGCTTTGGGAATCATTAAATTTGACACGGAACCACCAATATTTAAAAAACACACATTATATTATTTTTCTCCCTTGATAAATTGATACATCGACGGTGTAAGTCGGCAATCACATAACTCGTTTGCGGTGTCTGAAAATCTCCGCCTATATATCATTATTCTATAGGAGAAAAAAATTGACATTATTTCTTGAAGTTTTTGCAGAATTTTCTTCGCATAGAGAAGAAAAATCATGACAGTTTTAAAGAATTGCCATTGAGTAGTTTTCCGTTTAAAAAATAAAGTATGTCAGGAAGTCTGCGACGTAGCAAACCGAGTTATGTGATTGCCGACTTACACCGTCGACATATTTTTTACCCCATCAATTTAAATGAGAATAATCAATGCAGAGTGTACTAACATTTCAAAATCATAAGTTAAAAACGCTGACTATGCGAGTATAAATATTAAAGCCGAACAGAGCGGAGCGGCGTGCTGGCAGCGCGAGAGGTTCACTGGCGCCTACAAACCTAAGTGGAAACTTCACGCATTGCGCAGTGCTTGAAGTATCCACTTAGGTTTGTGGGCGCCAATGCGCGTTCCGCGCTGGCCGCCCGCCCACCGTGCGGCGGCGCCTGAAGCAACCATTTTACAACAGAGGTGTTGCACAGTATCATACGAAATTGAACGTATGAAGAATGACAGAAATCCTGTAAAAGTACAGATCTTTCCTCGCAAAATAAATCAAGATACTTATGGTACACAGGAAAAATCTAAGAGCCTTTAGCTGAGGCAAATATAGAGGTTTATCTGGTTCAGGTATAACAAGGTGAGAATTTCTTGAAGGATAATTAAGTCCTGTTACACCAAAGTTTGTAGAGAGTTTTAGAGAATTTTGTCTCATGGAATTGACGCTCCCCCATTTTTACCAAAACTCTCAACTATATATTATTCTCCGTTAGACCAGACAAACAAAACGAAAAACAAGCAAACAGCAAGCAAAAAGTAGAGCGATAAATCGTTGAAAAGCTTTATAACACGTGATCCTGTGTAGATCAATGCACAAAAAAATCCAGTGATTATCATTACTACTAAAAATATGACCGACAGCGTTGTCTGTTACGGCGGCTACAAAATTATTCCAGTTATCGTGAAACCACCCTTTAATACCGACAACTTTCAATAAACTCGTATAAATTACCAGTTTTTTAGATTTAAGTATAGTTTTTTTTAAAGAGCTATGGAATTGGTGATATTCATTATTTTACCTGTGATCCGTTTGGCGATTTTGCCATCCCGTTTGTTCAAGTTATTTACAACAGGAACGATAGGAGCATAGCTTTCATTCATTCGGGAATGCGGGATGGACCTGAGAGTGGCGTTAGCTTTCGAATGACGTGAAGCTTTTAACGTGTGGTCGTCGCTTTGAAATCAGGCGACAGGAGTTTTTGAATGCGCGATCGCTCAACCGTTATTGTTGCTGTGACAACGAGGAGTCGTGTAAAAGAGCTACCTTTGACCCTCCGACATAAATTACTGTCGAGGAAGACCGCGGTTTTGACGGGAGGGCATATATTCTTGGCTCAGCAAATCTCAGCTCTCCTGGATTTCAGCTCTTCACAGCAGACCCGTTTTTAATCTACAGCAGCCTGATTGTTGAAAGGTATGTCGGCACAATAAGAATCAAAAATCGATATATTACACAGCGCAAATAGGGATATGTCTTGTCTTATCTTGCCGACAAAGCCAGTTAAAGTTTCAAAAATCGAGTCGCAGCGCTCTGCACCCCCTTGAGTCCCTTGAATGGAGATGTTGCCTGTGTGAGGAATTTGCGATTTGACTGTTGATTCTTATTTAAAAGTTCGCTAGAAACACGATGGTACCACTGGTTTTCTCTGAAGTCAACTCTCAAGCTCATAAAAAGCTCTCAAGTTGAGACCAAAATGGAGGGGATATCCCACGCTATCCTGAGAATCCACCTCTACAGCGAGACAAACTCTCCATGCAAAGATAGGGAGCAAATACATTAGCAGGGTTGCCGTGTTTTCAGTTTTCGAGTCGTCAAATAATGTGGCAGCCCTGTCAAAGTTTGCTCCCTATCTTTGCATGGAGAGTTTGTCTTGATGTAGACGTGGAAGGTTTCAACACCCGTTTAGACGAACTATATCAGAGCAGAAAAATGATTTAGCTTTAACTTTGATAATTGCAGAACGAATTAAGCCTACCGAAAACAAACATGTTAATGGGTGAGACATGGTATCATGTTGACGCCAATAAATGTTATCTGGAAGTATACGTTATTAGACGGTTGCAAACTTGCTTTACTCTGAAAACTCTTGAAACTCTGAAAATTCTTGCATGTTTTTTGCGAGACATTTTGGTGGGGCCGGAACGTATCAACTTGCGGAACTTGAGAATTTCACTAAGCATGAGGCATTCAAAGCTTGAGCGTTTAAAGTTTCATGTTAATCAAATTTAGGAGACTGGACAAAAGGCGCCAGCAAGTTGACTGCTCGACCAGTGATGATCCCTTTCCATCAAAGGCTTAAAAGGCTCGAGAAAAGAACGGAAGAGCTCGGGGCATCGGTGATAAAGTTGCCGGTCGCCGGCGTGTTTGATTAATTCAATCAACATCGAAGAGACAAAACAGAAAAAAGGCGAAGGAGTCCTAATAAGGGAGGTTTAATACGGCGAGTCTGCTTTTTAATTCAGTTACTCCAGCTGGCGCTTTGACGATAAATTTGCCAGATCCTTGTAAATAAATACATAAATTCTGTGAGCATTATACAGTTGCGGGGCGATGAATTTTAGCTCACTATCAGGCAATTCTGCTCCGCTGATTTCGCACTGGGGTCAATTATTGATGCCGTAAGTCCCTCGTAAGTAACTGTATTGTCTTGGAGGCTCCGTGGGTTGGACTTGGGCATCGTTTCGAACATCACTTAAGGAAGGAGGAATTGAGGACGCACAATGAACGCTACGAGATTCAGACCCAAGAAAAAGGCTTCTCACTATAACAACACATGGCAAATGTCACCGAATAGAAGGAACATATATAGGAGTATACGTTAGTTTCTTATCTTTTTTCGATCGCCCGGGGAAAATTTGGACCTCTCGGACTTTTACTTCTCAGACTAGGTAAGGAAGAGTTGGGCTGAACTTGACACCTAAAATACGAGTAACATGATGGAATCGGAAGTTATTCAAAATACATTGCAATATTGTTTCGTTTAGTTCTATTCGTAAAATATTGTATCTATAACAATTTGTCAGTCTCTAACATTTCTTGGTGTGCGTGCCGTTGAAGCAATGTCAACTTTATCCCGAGGAAGGCAGAAAATCTAGACTTAGATGGATTGGAAAGCGACAAAAGAATCTCTAAGCCGAGAGATTCTGTAGCAATTCCCGCGCTCCACCGCAGCGGTTTGTATTCAGGTTATCTTGCGGTTTCAAAGCTATTAAATTGGAAGCTCAGCGAAGGAATATTCCTGTCAACGTTGCGAGACTGCACCAAAAATAAGTGTAGTCCTGATACCTGCCATTGAGTATATTAACATAAAAAACTGTGCGTGGAATTGCAAAAATATTGCTACTCCAAAGTCAAGTTTTCATGGCATGGGAATGGGGACGTCCTCGCTACGTTGCCCAGCAATTATACACGAATCTTGTGACAATATTCGCAGATCATTATATTCGAGTTAAATCGTGTGAAATCTGGGAGAATTTCTGCTCTATTTTCGAACGGTTTCGTTTAAAATCCGCATTTTTACAAAATAAATGAAAATAAATAAATAAATAAATGAATAAAGAATGGTAAGAAGTCTGCATTGTCGTAGATACGTGGTTTCGCGTTTTGGTTATCGACGTGCGATTGCACACCATGGACGCAGAAAATACGGTCGTTAGTTGTTACGCGTCCCGCGGTCGAAACTTGTGAGCGCGAGGAAATTTAAAACGCCTTCAATTAAATGCTCCTGCAATACGCACATCCATCGGGTACGAATAGTTGTATGCAGCGCCTCGGTGGAAGTCGCTTCCTTATCAATTATCACGTTGCGATGATGGCGCGTCGCGTCGTTGAGCGATTGAGCGGGCAATCGCATATTTGTGGTTGATTGTATGTGTTGTTCTGATTGTTTTAAAAAATGTACAAAGTTTAACCTCCCCCCTCCCCCCCAAAAAAAAAATAAATAAAGAAATAAAACGATTCTATAAAATTACTAGATTTTGGCCCAATAGGGCGAGCATTTTAATGAAAAGGCGACAGTTAAATACCACTGTTTTTATAATTTAAAAAACTCGGTGACTCATACCTAATGAGCGACAAATGTTTACTTCCATTATTGGCTAATATGCCTCGCCTGTAAAAGTTTCATTATATTGACACTACCTACCTGAAAAAAAAAAATATTTCCTTTGCATGTATTTCTTTGAGTCCTCAAATTAAGAAACGGATGAATATTTAGATATACCCGTATAGTATATGACCCGGAAGTTGGTGGAGGAGTACCGCAAATGGGGCCTCGAGGTTAGTGTCCGTAAGACAAAAAAGATGTCAGTCGGAGGTGCTCAGCAAAGCATAGTCCTGGAGGATGGTCAACATATAGAAAGTTGCGAACAATACAAGTACCTGGGGGTGAAGCTGACTTCAGATGGGAAGCTGGATCAGGCCATTCGGGACCGTAATCTTCTAGGAAGGAAAGCCATCGCCATGCTTAATGGGATCCTTTGGGACCAAAGGATTTCCAAAGACAACAAGAAGAGAATTTATAACTCGGTTGTCAAGCCTATTATCACCTATGGTAGTGAAGTGTGGCAGTTGAAGAAGCGGACCCAAGAAATGCTCAAGGCGACCGAGATGGATTTCTGGCGAAGATCGGCTGGAATCTCGAGGAGAGAACGTGTCAGGAATGAACGTGTCCGAGAGATAATGGGCGTTGAGGGGACGATTGTGCACGATATCATGACCAAGCAATTGGTATGGTATGGGCATTTGCAGAGAATGGCTGATACCAGGTTGCCGAAGAAGGTGTTGGAGTGGGTCCCCCCAGGTAGGCGACGGAGAGGGCGTCCAGCCAAACGGTGGGTAGAGGGCATCCATGAAGAGATGGAGAGATGCCAGCTTCCGGAGGATCTCTACCATGACAGATTCCTGTGGAGAATAGGCGTCGCAGAGCGCCCAAGCGCGCCATAAAAGCGGCTCATACATACATACATGAATATTTAGATTAATAGGATTAATTAAAAGAGGTTTCCAGTATTAACCGGCCGGTAATGAATTCTCTTACTGGCTAGATATCCTTATACTCAGTCTTTGATGTCTCTTTTTTACCCCTCCGGTCACAGATTATCACATCCGAAAGAAAATATATTGAATAGAGCACACAGATGTAAGCCGAAAAGGACCGCAAGTTGCCTCAGCGTATTCACCAGCAGAGTCGCCTTCATCTGCTGGTATAGGCAAAACGTGCTCCTACGGGCAGCAACAGTTGTATCACAGAACTTTCCCACTGATGAATAATAATTGCTCAGTGATCAAGCTAAAATGCAATTGAGTAGCCGTGAAAAAATGAATCATTTCAATGATAATTTGTCCTGAAATTCGAGTGTCTTTGAGTCTTTTGCTTGCCATAAACTGGGCTAAAAAATTGTAGTGAAGATCTAAAGCAAGTCTCAAAAAGCACACTAGTCATTCCACACGTGACGATAATCCACGGAGTAGACGATACAGGCTTTAAGGCTTCGTGTTCCATGATTCATTACAACTAAGCTCATTACTTACTTTATCTTCATAAGAGGAGAGGACTGCCATTAGCATGACGCATGACGCACGGTGCGGCGCGCGGCGCTGCGCACAGTGGATCGAGTCAATGAGAGAAGCCGAAAAAAATTTGGAAACTTTAAAAGCTCATAACATCGTCTATACAAGACTTTTAGGTTTTAAAAGTGGTTCTATCGGCTTTCTCGTGAGATTTTGCCCAGGGGCACCTCTTTAAATTCAGCATGTAACGAAATTAACATAGAAAAAATTGCAGTTTTTCAGGCGTCATTTTTCGAATCAATCAGAGAGGTCGGACATGGAATTCCGAGCTCTCTGATTGGTTGGATCCACTGTGCGGCGCAGGAACTGACCGACCGACCGTTGCCCGAAGCCCTGGATTAAGCGTTGACGCTTGGCTAACCCTCCAAAACCACCGCACCCGTCACCTTCCATCACGCTGCGCATCCCTCTTTATCGCTCTATTTAATGGGGCAGCAGAGAGCTTTGAATCAGTGAGCCTTTTTTACACGCGCTTACTCTCCAATATTTCACGTGAAAAATGATAGTGACGGCGGTAAATAGGTTTTTTTTACACGTGGAGTGACATTTCACTATTTTTTTCAAAAGAAATTAAGAAATAAATTAATCGATAAATAACATTTGACCCATGTTCATAGTAAACATAAATATTTTGCTAAAGGATCGGTTTCTTAAATTTCAGTTATATTAAATTTGTCGCGTTCTCCACTTCTATCATCGGGGCTTCTGAGTTTCAATTCGAGTACGATTTGATTTAAAATATTTTACCCAAAATATTTAAATTCTTAAAATCCCTCGAATTAATTTCTAGGGGAAAAAAGCTACCAAGTAAGTTTTTAAACCGTTTTAGATTACTTGCCCAAGATAACATACTGGAATAATGGCAGAAATTGAAGTAGACAGAATATCTAAATCTCACTAGAATATCGATTATTGGCAAGGAATGAAGAAAAATAAGGTTAATGGTGGAATCATCCAGGTAATGTCGGTACATTATGTTTTTTATTTATTTATTTGTATGTGGATGCAAGGGTGAGGGTGTGTGTGTGAGAAAGGGTGAACGGGGAGAGTGTGTTTATGTGTCGCACTAGGTGGTAATTTTCTTTCTTTTTCAGCAGATTCAAGGCTTAAAACCCGGAGGTAACGCAAATAAAACTAAGTTTAGAGGATAGATTGCGCTACGAGTAAATCTTGTTTCGGAGTATTAAATGTAGGTATGAACAATTGCGGAAAATAATATTCATTTTCTCTTTTCAGCATTCGAGTACAGAGCTAATTTGTGTATTAGTTTTCACAAAGTTTTTTTATGCAAATTATCCCTACCTAAAATAAAAAAAATATCATTCTAATCGTTCTCCAATGGTACCAGGTACCTTCCAATTTTGAAGTGCATCCTTAAAATGAACGTACATGCACGGGAGGGAGGAGAATGAATACAAAGAAAGGAGGAAAACTTTCAAAAGCGATGAGAATTTCCTCAATCCCTGAACACTAACTGAATAATTGTGGATTTACCTGCATTCTTTTAAATTGAATTACATTTTAAATGTAAGTTTCAATTGTTGTACATTAATGTATGCGCTACTATGAGCCCATTTTAATTCATCCTAAATGTTTCATGAAATTCTACATGGAGTTACAAAGAGTCGTCCCTTTTCGAGAAAGG
Source organism: Bemisia tabaci (assembly GCF_918797505.1). Classification (NCBI taxonomy): domain Eukaryota; kingdom Metazoa; phylum Arthropoda; class Insecta; order Hemiptera; family Aleyrodidae; genus Bemisia; species Bemisia tabaci. Next base: position 52,918,634 of record NC_092796.1, read on the forward strand.
AGGATGGTCAAGGAGAGAAAGTAGAAAGTGTTATGAGGAGGGTGAACCGTTAATACACACATATTTTATTCAAAACTCCCCGCTGGAGTATTTCTAACTATGGAAAGTGTTTGTAGCTTCCATGTTATCAAAAGAGCGAGGTTGACGGACGTGCAATGTATGAGCTTCAGATATTGCGAACAGATTTCGGATGTTCGCAAGCTTTGAATGATGCCGGTATTTTGTGTCAAAGCTCTTGATAAAAGAGCGGAAAGCGGGTTTAGCCACGCGTTGCCGCTTTGAGAAGAATTTTCCCAGTTTTACATCGCATGAAATGAAAATTTGGTCACCATCATGTGATGCAACGCACCTCATGCAAGAAAACCTATCAATTCATATTACGAATACACATTTTCCGAACGTAGGTAATCATGTTGGCGAGAAAATGAATTAAACGACTCGCTTCCGGCGCAAATTAAAAGAAACTGACGGGTGCTGCCAAATTTAGAGCCTAAGATTATCTATTTAAACCAAACCCGAGGTAAATCGGTCTAGTAGTTTCCGAGATTGAATGAGGACAAAACAAGCCTTAGAGTTTTAATTATATAGATAGATTAAATAAGACGATCAGCAACTGTAGCCATATATACGTTGATGTCTAGGAGAATTCCTGGACTTTGGCGAAATTCGATTAATAAGAAAATTTAAGATGTTCTCATTAAATTTTCTCACCGATTAAATTCGTAAGTTTTTAAGCTGACCGGCTATTTTACTCGAAATTTTAACTAAGAAACTTAAACAAATGCGGTGCATAATGTTACTTGTCTAGTGTTCCATTCCACTGAAGTTAGTAATCGATTGGAATGGTGCTGAATGAATTCCTTTTTCTTAACAAATGTAAGGCTGTATATATGTATTTTAAACTGCTCGTGTAATGATAAATACAATATGATGATTAATATAATGATAAATATAATGTAAATATAATGATAGATGTAATGATAAATGTGTGGTAAAAGATACGTAACGAAAAGAAAAAAACAAATGACGTGATTGTGAAGTAGCAAACAATATTCCTCCGCCAAAAAACAATCAAATCACCGGTGCGTGTCAAAGAGTGAAAGTGAAAGCAGCGTGGAACGCCTATGCGCCTTCATCTGGGTGGTTAAACAATTTGAGCTACACGGGCGTTAAAATAATTGTATCTTCAGTTTTAGTACTTCTCCATATCTCCGTAGAGTCTAACAGGGATCAGATAGGAGATATGTTGTGATTGTTGTGAGTATAGATCAACCGTTTTCGACGAGAGGCTTTCATAGGAGTTACTGATAATTGCAATAGTAATACGTTTCTTTTTTTTACTTTTGATAGTCTAAACAAAGTTTTCTACCCAAAAAAAAAAAAAAAAAAAAAAAAAAAAAAAAAAAAAATGTCAATAAGAACATTATAATTTAGCAAACTTTTCGATTTATTCTGATTCCAAGAGCAAAATTTTGAACTTGGAAGTACAGGCCAAATTTAGATTTTTATGGAGCAATTTAATATCGATGGCCATACTACACTATATTAATATCTCAACATTTATTCCGCTCATATTCAATTTTTTCGAAAGGAACTGAACTATTTTTACCCTCAGAAATTGTTCAAACAAAATTCAAAAATTGCTTAAATTCTAACTAAACTATCATTGTTGGTTTTTCAATTTAAAAAGAAAAATCGTTTGATGGGAAGTCCGGAACGTTGCAACTTGGGATGTGTGATTCTCCCGCTCCACCTAGACTTGTAATATTTTGGATCATTTTAATGACTATAGAAAATTCTATAGAATATTCCACGCGGGAGATAACATTGTAAGCTCTTAAATTTTAAATATTTCTGGTACGTTAACCCAGATTTTATTCTGGAACATATTCAAATACCGCATTACGATGTCCTACTTTTTTCCCCCATTGTTAGAGAAGTATTGCACCTGCACTCGTAATGAGGACGTTCTCAAATGTGTTTCAGGAAGAATTATGAACCAGAGGAAGGAGTCAGTGAAGACGGACTTTTTAATACTGGGAGATGAAGCTCCTCAGTACGTGACCAAACTTAGCAAAGATCGCATGTCCACCCTCTGGACACACCAGTACAAAGAAACATTGTATCCGTTTTCACAAGTTCTACGACTGCGGGTTCTACAGGTAAAGTTCTCTATATTTGAAAAGATTGCAGGGTCCATTCATTTTATGAGGGTCGCTGTGTCATTTTCACTTCACTTTCTGCTCTCATAAAACCTATTCATCCAGAAATTTGAGATCGTATTCCAAAACTTGAATATCAAAATTTTGCCTTCAAGGCCTGAAGGACGGGGAAGCAGTTCCATTTATTCAGAAAAACGTCCTGAGTTTTGGATGCATTCTTCGCTGATAAAATGAGCGGATTTTGCTGGAAACAACCTTACTGCATCAGGCGTTAGTTACTTTTCACTGAAGTCTCATTTTTTATACGGAAAACTAAGCAGCATTGAAACTTGACATTTCATGCTTCATCGACACTCTACACCAGATCGTCGTTTGTGCATTGTTGTCTTAAACAAATTGCAGTATACCTAACAATCCGTGATTTGTTAGATAGATAGTAAAAAGCTCTGGCACAAGTCAAATTTACAATTTATACAACAATTAAAACAATTTAACGATTTATTCACGATTCGATTTCGAAAATTTGGGCATTATTGTTCTCTCGGTAACACAGCAACTAAGTAGTTGATTCTTGAATGCAACCTTTCGTATTCACTAGCCTGTGTCACACTATCAAAATTTCACTAGCCTGTGTCACACTGTCAAAATACTCCACCAAAATTTCAAGGTCAAGTGCTGTGATTGGTCCAAATCATCGAATAAGCCAATCACAACACCTGACCTTTATATTTTGATGGCTAGTTTTGATAGTGTGACACAGGCTACTCAAGTTTTCAGTGGAGCTTGATGAAAACTTTTAAAAATGACCTCTGGTGCATGTTTGCAAGTCACGATTCACAACATGGCGGTCCGCTGAGAATATCCGACGAAAAAGCTACTATTTTTCTGCGAAGGTGGCATTAGCACCTAATCCGAAGGAAGCAGACTTCACATGCGGTTGAAATATCGAAGGGCAGTACATTGCAGCGCGATAACTGTCGTCGTTTCGTAAAAACCGGTGCTAAACAATTTCTCGACTTGCTTTTTTCGTTGGGAAAATTCCATATTTTTCAAGCTTGTGGACTAATCGTGACTCTATTTGAAAGGGTGTTGCCACGTTGGTGGGTTTTACAGAGGGATATTACTTCTCTGCATTAATAACCCTGCTCTGATGATTGACCTCGCAAGTTATTGGTTTTACAGCGCCAACGTGCGATTTTCTTCAGCAGAGGTAGCAAACTTACTACGAAGATAGAGACTTACCATTTTTCCTGACCAATCCTGAATAGAAACGTTAATATCTCAGCTGCGAGCTATTTTAATCTTTTTCGTTACGCAAATCCTGTTGTAAGTGAACTTTTTGAGCAGAAACAGCCTAAATTCGTACTTTGTCCAATGGCCCATTATTGTTTTGATCTCATTGTCAGTAACAATGCCGTCCAGGTCAGCAGTGTAACACCGGCACCGAATGAATTGCTATAACACGAAAAAAGTAACATTGTACAATTTTAACCAGAAAAGTAGGGAGGACCTTTTTGAGCATTGAACGGACAACGATTCCTTTTTTCTTGTTGTGTAGTTTCATGATTGAAGAAATGAAACACACTATGAACACACACTAAGTGAGATCATACATCATTATTGATGTTGAAACAAGAGAATTTCACATAAAAAATGAGCCGACGCCTACAGGTTGCGGAGGCTTAGGTAATATGAGTCCACATAAACTTCCCGTCTCTGAGACCTAAAAGTTCGTGCATGTCTTTCATCTACTAAGGATGTACAACAGCATTTGAAGCACCCCCCCCCCCCCCATTCCATCTTATACACACGTTGCAGCGATAGAAAGTGAGGGACACAAACTTCTACATGTCCCTCATCCGGGAGTTTTAGGCAAACTTCCGTCTCCCAAACTAATTTACAAACCTTAACTCATTTTATTCCAGTTTTAAACGTTGTAAACTTCTCGTCTTACTATATTCAATGAAAAAGCCTAATCGAGTTCTAGGAAATTTCTCATGATCTCTCGCGCCTGGTGGGTATCTGAAATTCTAAATTCTAAAACTTTTTTGCGTTCGTAAACAAGATAAAGTGATGTTGGAAATTTTAAAACTCTGTGTTCGCGTCAACCTCGAATAGCGAGGACAGACAACGGCACGGGTGATACTTCTGAGTTGGGTAGCCAGATCTGGGTCTGGTGAGAACAGTTGACTTTGAGTGAGTCGGTGGTGTTTAAGTGACATGTTGAACAAATGCCGCCCCTCGCTCCTGCCTCTCTCCCTCCCCCTTCTCACCCTCTCACCCTCTCCCCTCGCTATGCCACCGTTTTGTATCCTCCAAGCCCGGGCATAACGCCATCATCAACTTTTACCACACTTACGCAACCCATCAACCATTTCCACCCTTGCCGAAATTCGGGGGGTAGAAGGATATTCCGTGTTTGTTTTCAAAAGAAAAGTCGGAGATCTGGCACTGGGTGTCATCCTCGGCGTGTGGCATATTTGTTTGCCATCGCCGGCGCCGCCTACTGAAACTTTTAATGCCTCGTTGAACTCGTCTAATTAAAATGAATTATCTCACTTCCCCGGCCGAGAGAAATTCATGAGCTTGTAATTTTGCAATGAGCGTCTTGACGGTGAATAAATCCTGGTTCCAGCGCGTTTTGGGGCATAAATACTCGCGAGATGGCTTTAGGGACTTTGATGCGTTTTCTGAGCGCTTTGAGATCGTTTTCGAAACATCTTGTGCTCGGTTCGTCGACGGAAAAACTTAACTACATTTCCACGTTGCCAAATTTCCACTTGCGAATCTTATTTTTACCCACGGAACTACCAGCGATTTCTACCCGAAAATTTCACCAATTTTTTGTCCGAGCACTTTCAAAACTTGCAAAAATCAGCGAGAGTTTAAAAAAAATTACAAAGCTATATTCCTATGAAAAACTAATTTCCTCGAGTCAACTTAAACAAGCTTACATCTCCGGCCCTCGGGTGCCGAATAAGCGATTCAATGTTCCCTCGAATAGTTTATCTATTAAAAGTCGACCTGAGGCGAATTGAAATATGGCAATGCCGTGAGAGCAAAAATTAATACGGCTTAAAATCAGCTGAGTTTTTTTTAGATTTTTCATAACCTCACAATCGAGTAATTGATGATTCGACGTATAATACTTCGAACGCGTATGAAAACTGTTCCTTCATTAATAATTACCCAAAAGTCTAATGAGATGCGCTTGAAATGAGCTCGGATTTTGGAAAATTGCTCATTTGAACTGTTCCCTGGTAAAAATTGTCGATAAAAGCTGCGTTTCAAAATACCATAGGAGTTCTTATAGCCGACTAGGAAGGCGATAGAAAATCATATAGCTGGCTGTAGAAGGTGGAAAAAATCATACGGTCGGGCTACACGAAGCGATAAAAAATTAGACAGCCGGGCTATAGTTCCTATCGTCGGGCTTTACACTTTATCGCCTGGCTGTTGCTTTTTCGCCATCGGCTATAAAAGGCGATAAGAAATTGTGTAGAAATTCGTGTGCTTTGTAAATCCTTAAGTTTGTACGGAATCACCTTAATATTTACAAAACGCACATTATATTTTCCTTTACCACATATTATTTTTCATCAATTAAAATGAGAATAATCCATACAGAGTGTGCAAACATTTCAAAGTCATGAGTTGAATAACGCTGACTCCACGAGATTAAATATTAGAGCCTAACACAAAGCGGAGCAGCGCGGCGGCGCACTGGCGCCTACAAACCTAACAGGGATACTTCACGCATTGCGCAATGCGTGAAGTATCCCTGTTAGGTTTGTAGGCACTAATGCGTGTTTCGCGCTGGCTGCCCGCCTGCCATGGCGCTTGAAGCAACTATTTCACACCAGAGGTATTGCACAGTATCATACGAAACTGAATAAGGCGCTCTAATATATTAGTAATGGCAGACATCCATCAAAAGTACGGAGCTTTCCTCGCAAAATAAATCAAGATACTACGGCCCAAAAAGAGAGCGGTAGTCCAAAAACTCACTAAGTCCTAGCATCCGTAATTAGTAACGTTCAGCATACATTTTATCGCCAGGCAATTGCTTAGTCGCCATCGGCTATAAAAGGCCATAAGAAATTGTGTTGCCGGCTATAGAAGCTATTGGAAATCTTACAGCCGGCTGTAGGTCTATGGAATTTTGGAACACAGATTCTACTGCCAATTTTTACCAGGGTTCTTTCGTCCAGAAGTATTTCAACGGAAACGAACCATTTGAAGTATGCGATATCGCGATATTTTTGCTTCGATCAAACGGGTGAACCATAGATCTTAAGAGAAGTGAATTGATTGGAAGAAGCGCTTATGCTTACGCTTGAATTGCTTAAAACTTTGGAATGAAGTTACATTCCTTCATCTAGGAAACGGCGAATTTCAAAGATTTTACGAGCCGAGAGGGGAAGCTTTGAGGCTAGACATCAGTCTTTGAGACGAATCCAATTATGTTGGAATTCACACGAGCCAGGTGATCAAAATTGGGTAAGTGCGCCCTGCGCGTCGCATGGGTCGTTAAAACCCTGCTTTGAGCTGCATCTGAATCACTCAAAGACTTACTATCCCGGTATAATGGCGCTTCATGATGATTTCTGGGAGCCTACATAAATTTCCAAAGGACGTAGGAGGACCTTTAAGTTTTATCTATCATGAGGACATAGAATTTGATCCAACTGCTTAGCGAAATTCTGAAAAACGCTTACCGTAGATAAACGAGGGCTCAAACATTTTCAGGGGTCATTTGAAAATATATCACCGCCCGTTAGTCAAAAAGCTACCTTTCATGGCGCAAAACCGTACTTAAAAGAACATTAGCGTAAAATAGTACATGGCTGGGACCACCGCTTTTTGGAAGACCTCCCGAAAAAGTGCACACGTAATAATGAGGTAGTACAAAGAACGGGCGGTGAAGGAGGTTGTGCCGGTGATGGCTTTGATCAATGGGCTTATAACATGCTCCCGCTCGTAAAAATACCTTTGCCATTCTCCCGTGCTGAGAGAAAACGCCGTATGAGCCTTCAGCCGTTGCCAAATTTCCTCCGATGAAAACCGAAATTTCTGGGAAAATTGAGAATATTATTCTCCAAAAATTCCAGACAGTTTTGCACGCAATTATTTAATCTAAAATATCTGAAAATTTTGAGGGAAAATGTGCATGGGTGTTTTCAAAAATCCATGTTTTATCCAGGGGAATTTGGCAACTCTCGAATGTTCATACGACGTTCTTTCTTATCACGATAGCATTGCCCTAGCTTTAAAGCGGGTCTCTACATCTGAGCATAAAATCACAGAGGAAATCCTGAGGGGAAGGGGGTACATTCTACGTAGAGATAAACCATCATCAGCTACGCTACACGCTTCTCATCATTTTCGTATCTTCCTCAAACCTCCCTTTACTGATCATGAACGTTACTAATGAATACCAATTCGATAATGGAGGTGTTGCATGTGTGAGGAATTTGCGAGCTGACTACTGTTTCTTATGTAAAAGTTCGCAAGAAACACGATATTGCCGCTAATTTTCTCTGAAATTAACTCCCAATCTCACAAAAAGCTCTCAAGTTGAGGCCAAAATGGAAGGGATATCCCACGCTATTCTGAGAGTCCACCTCTACATCAAGACAAACTCTCTATGCAAAGATAGGGAACAAATAAATCTAGTTTTTTAACTTTTTCTCTCGAATCTGAGCGACACCTCACTGGCAGCATGGAACGGAGCACTGAGAGTTCACGCCTAGCGCCATCGCGCCTTCAATTTTGCAGATGCAACACGGACATCCATCATGTACGAATAGTTGTATCTCTGCGCCGTCATCAACGCGCCTCCTTTTACTTTGCTCAATTTTCATACTGTGATTGTTTCAGTTTGTCTTATTTGTATTTGTAACGTGCTTAAAAGACTGTAGGAGCAATACAGCCGTAAATAGGAGAGCCGTAATAATCGAGCCTCGTTTCTTAATTTTCTCAAGACACCTCATTGGCAGCACAAAGCGCTACCTGCGCATTTGGCGCTTTTCAATCCGTAATTCCTATTCTTACTCCATCTCCACTTTCCCTTCTAGTTTTTTGGCCATTTCCATTCTGCCTTTATGCTACTTTTTTCCCAGAACATTCCAGGTCATTTTCCTCTGTGCTCTCAATGAATTTCCTCTTTAATTTCTATTTTTGTTTACTTATTCAGTGATTTGTGACGTACCCTTTACAAAAGTGTTTTCTCATTCATAATAAAGTAGCATTATTTTTGATTTCCTCAATAATGGACCACTAGACAAGGTACGAATTTCAGCATTCTGATACATGTTTCTCAACCAAAATTTCACGTAGAACACGATACGCACAACGAAAATTACCAAAATCAACTCCTGACGAAGATATTTAATGATTCTTGATGCGTGAATTCAAACCACCCGCTCATGAAAACTCAATGCTCTACGTGATTCACATCGCGCGCTAAATGTTTATCATGACAGTCTCTGCGATGTAAAAATCTTCAACTTCAATCTTGACACTTTGGCTCAGCTATAGCAAATTACCAATAGTTTGAACAACACATGGTGGAAAATGAACATTGCTCGATTGAGAAGCTTGCTGAAACCGTTGTGGTGCGCGACTTGACTCACGTAGAGCTTTGAGTTTCTTGTGAGCGGACAGTTCAAATTCCTCGTAATCAGTGCGAAATAAAAACGTTAATATCTTCGTTAGAAGTTGATTTCGGTAATTTTCGTAGTGTGAATCGTGTTCTAAGTGAAATTCTGATTAAGGAACATGTATCAGATTGCTTAAATTCGTACCTTGTCTAGTGGTCCATTTTGAGCTCATATTACCTTTTTTTTTTTTTTTTTTTTTTTTTTTTTTTTTTTTTTTTTTTTTTTTTTTTTTTATTGCCCCTTAATATTTCTTCTCTCTCCGTAGGAAATTCCAAAAATGAATGAACCGCTTTGCCCCCACACTCATTAATATAGTCGCCGATGAATTGTTTTTTTTAGAGCTTTGTCTTATCTCATGTTAGATTAACCCATGATAGATCCGCGAATAGGACTATAGAGGATGCGAGGGGCCCTCGGGGGGGGGGGGGGAGGTGTTGCGATGTGGGGGTGTCCCCCGGGGTAAATATAAAAATATGATAACTGAACACGCTTCAAGAGATGAATCAACTATTTTATTTAAAGTTACGAAACTTGTACACAGCGTTGCCAACTTCATGGCTCAGAAATGTTGGCCATGTAGTGTGCAAGTTTCGCAAATTTAAATGAAATGGTTAATGTATCTCCATGAACTGGTGTTCAGTTATTATATATTTAAAAACCGTGAATTTTTGAATTTACAAACATATAATATATAAAAATAACATTTTTAAATTTGACAGTAATTACTCCTTTTGGCATTTTTGTCATAATTCTTATAACTTGTATTTTTTTGAAGGAACAGGTAATTTTTCTCTCATGATACGCGCTCACGTTCAACCCCACAAATTTGACCCGTAGATCATCACGCCAAAATTAGAATATATTGCCGCAGTTCCGTGGCAACAAATAAGGAGCATTAGGAGGAAAAAATTTCTCCACGGATCTCTTTGTTTCTTCCCGAGGAATTCTCAATCTCGGCACGAAACTTCAAACCTATTTATCATCTACTTTTCTTGTGGATTACGACATTTTTAAAATTGCCAATTTTCAAGGAATCTCGCGAATTTTCATTTCTCTGAATGAAAGTCAGTCCATGTCCTTTTATGTTTTATTTTCCTAGTTGATAATATATGTACATAATTATGAATACTGTTCAGTGTTCTGCGTATAATTTTAGTCTTTGCAAACGTTTAGATATCTCGCCTTTCCTTGTAATTTTCATTATATCTATTTTTATTTATTGCATATTTCTTATTTTTATTCTGTATTATTTCATTATATAGTAGGTATTCAATCGTGCAGGTTACGGTGAATACAAATTGTGAGAAGGAAAAGCAAAACAATCCGCAATAATTAGCTTCACTAATAATGATATTTTTGAGAGTTTTCAAAGAATCTAGTTCTCTGCCCCCCCCCCTTCCCATCCGAAAGTTGATTCTTTGACTTCTGATGACTTTTAATTGCTTACGAAATTTTGAAATTATACATGTCTAAACACATACATTGAGCCGCTTTCACAGCACCGCCTCGCGCTCTGCGACGCCCAATCGCCATTGCCCCCTATCCTCCCAGAGATCATCAGAGGCAGTGACACCATCTGATCTCCTTCTCCACTCCTTGTCGCCAACCTGTTACAGGACGTCTACGCCGTCGCCTTCCGGGAGGAACCCAATCGAAAACCTGCTTAGGCAACCGATCGTCTGCCATCCTTGCACATGCCCATACCAGACCATCTGCTTGAACCTGAGTGCACGATGTCCTTCTCCACACCCATTATCTCGCGTGCCTTTTCATTGTGGATACGCTCTCTTCTCGATATTCCAGCGGACCTCCACCAAAAGTCCATCTCAGTTGCCCTAAGCATGTCTTCTCTCCTTTTCTTCAGTTGCCACACCTCACTCCCGTAAGTTACGACACTCATCACGATGACGTTGTACATTTTCTTTAGTCTCTTTAGAGATACTCTGGTCCCAGAGAACCCCATTTAGCATCGCGATAGCTTTCCAGCCTTGCACATTCCGATCTTTATTAGCCCGATCCAAATTTCCGTCTTCAGTCAACCCAACCTCTAGATATTTATACCCTTCACAGTCCTGAATTCTCTGGCCATCCTCCAGTTCAATGCTTTGCTGATCACCACCGATAAACAACTTTTCCGCCTCATTATTCCGCCAACTTATACGCCTACATCTGATTAAAACTTATTCATGAACTCGGACGGGAATAGCCTGAAGTGGCGTGGCGTGAATTGCGATGTATCGATTGTTATACCATTTAAAGTTATGGTAAAGAATCGATTATTAAGGTGTTCACTGCGAACACCCTGTTTATCGATCCTTTCCCATAGGTTTAAATGGCATAACAATCGATATATCTTAATTCACGCCACGCAGCTGATAGCCTGATCCATGCCGACCGTCATCAGCCAAATCACACACCTAACATTCCACGATTATCAGAAAATGCCGAAGTTTTTCTGCCAAGTTGGCAACCGTGGCTGCTTGAGAGAAAAGTTCCTTAAAAAAGGCTCCGACTGGGGCCTTTTGTCACGTTCACTTTATTATGAATAATTTGAACACGATTTAATATTTCCTAATTCCCTTTTAATTCTCAGTCCAGTGCGTCATGCTTTCGCTTTTCTCTCCGCATCTTTCTTCCGAGTTTTTCCTCCAAGATGCGGAAAATATGAGGAAAAATAGGTGCCAGCGACGGTTCTGTGGCTTTTCCTTCCGCAGGCGTACAGGGTTTCCAAATGGAGTTTCAAACGATCAAATCCCATATCTTTTACAGCAGCATACATTTTATTTTAATCAAAAAGTTTATCGCTCACACTTTTTTGTTTTTTTTTTTTTTGTTTCTTTTGATCGAAAAAAGGTCTGTTGCACGTGAGGGATACAGCCAAATGAATAAACTTCTAGATAGAAAGTTTATTCAGGTAACTAAAATTCGGCTACCTAAACCAAAAAACTTTGGTGTTCAATATGAGTCGAAATTGAGTCCCTGCCGCTGAAGTTTTTACCTCAGTGCACGGTGGAATCGATCATTTTCCGATTTTCGATTCTTCAAATAGCAGACGGGCAGCTCATTCCGTAAATGTTATAATACTTAAGATTTTTGCGACGAGGTGGTTTCCTGTTTTTTCTTTTTTTTTTTTTATTAAGTCTCGCAACAGTTTTTGATTTTCCTTCTACCCGCGAGGAAAAGTAAACAGCAAATGTCAGCACAGAAACGAAGGAGTAAGAGACAAAAAGGACAGTCTGAGAACCTAGTAATAGCGAACTAGGGTAAGGGGGGAGGGGTCTCAAAGCGGATGGTATTATATAAAGCTTAAAGTTTGGCTTGCGGTGAGCTTCATTGTAATCTCTCATTTGCATAATTTATGAAAGCTGTGGAAATGGCGACGAAAAAAGTGTAAGCGTAAATAGTGTTGGCGAATGCAAAGTGACTCTTTGCGTATAAAAGATTGGATGAGCGTTTCGGTGGTAATGGAAGGCATTCGAGGGAGGTTGCAAAACCAAGCGTGCATATTCGTTAAAAATCAAATTAACTATGGAGACAGCGGACTGATTGTTAAAATGGATAGACAAAGCAATAGACAATGAAGACACAAGAAATATGGAGGGATCCTATTGGTGGAAGCGAGTGGTTGTAATGGACAAAAGAGATAGGTAGGCTAACTAACGGCATCCCACGAGAGACCCTTTAGTTGGTCCATCATTATTAGTCCCCTTAGTCTATAAGAACCACCCATTTCAACAAATAGGATCGCTCTATACTCCTTATGTCTTCTTTTTCTATAGCTGTGTCTATCTATTTCAATTTAAAATCGGCTCACAGGTCAGGCTTTGCGAAGTAGGCAGCTGGCTTGGATTAAAAGAGGGTTAATCAGGGGAGTAGTAGTTCAGAGAATTTTAATAATTTGCAGTCGATGGTGTGTCGAGTCCTTTCTCCGCAGGTCTTTATTTAATTTAATTTTTTTGAAAAGAATTTTAGAAGCGAAGTATTAGAAAGTATTAGAAGTATTTCAGAAGTATTTTTCAGCAGCGTTTTGCTGTATTAAATGCAGCGAAAAACTCTTTTTTCAAACGTACCATCATAGTTTTATGACAGTCCTAAGACTTCAGTCATATCTGAGTGACCCCCACATGGGAGCATGGAAAGACGACGCTATTAAGTCGAATCCTCAGCTTTTGCGCAATGTTCCAGGAACGCAAGATATTTCCAGTTCTGATCATTAGGAAGATTACTTTGGAAAAATCGAAATTTCTCTCTAGATGAACCAGCAAGGAATATTGGTGCCGAAAATTATCTTTCGAAACTCTAAGATTATGTTTTGGAGCCGATTTCAGTGTAACCACATGGATGATCGATTGGAATGTACTTTTAACTTTGTTTCAAAATTTTGGAAGATGATATTCCTCATGAACATCATCCTTAATGATTGATCTAGAAACTGAAATTTTGGTTTCCCAAAAGAATCCACCGAACGGTTAGAATTTGGTCATCAATCGTCCAGTATCGTGGCGTGCTTTGCGATACATCGCTTGTTATGCCATTTAAGCCTATGGAAAAGGATCGATAAACAGGGTGTTCACAGCGAACACCTTAATAATCGATTCTTTACCACAGGTTTAAAGGACCGAGTTTAACAGAAAGGAACCAAGCCACATCAGCGATTGCCAAGTTTAACTGGGCAATTAATTTTTTTACGAGAGAACTGTTGTTCGGATTTCTTTGAAAATTTTAAGGAATTTGCTTCGCACCACGAAGAATTTTCACTAAAATTTGCACGAAAATTCACACAACCGTTTTCATGTAAAAAATTAAATTACCCAATTAAATTTGGCAACAGCTGATGTGGCTTGGTTCCTTTCTGTTTAACGCGGTCCAAATGGCATGACAATCGATACATCGCAAGTAACGCCACTCCACTGCTCAATCGTACCCAGTATGCATGCGCAAAAGTTGAACATCTACCTCAAGAGGCTCAAGATCCCTATTTTGAGGCAATCTCGAGCAACCTGGAATCGTTCCAGGAGGAATTCGGATAGTGAGGCAAGAGGCAACACCATTGACGCGACTGTTGCTCGCGGTTAATTGAGAATTTCCTGCGGTGAGGAATCAGACGCCGCGCCGGGGGGCGAAATGCGGTAATTAGCTCAAGCTCGCAAAACGCCAAGACGCAGAGGAGGAAATCAAAGTAATGTTCCTGCCTTTGTAAGTACATCATACACCACCACCACCACCCACCCCCTGGGGCCCTGGCTATCAAACCACTACTACCGCGAAAAAGGAGGTGAGGATTTACCATCCTCGACATTCCCGAATCATGGGTATTTACCGTATTTACTCCAGTGTTCGAAACTCACCTTGGAGTTTTAGGAGCCAAGCTGCGCATTAAGCCCAATTTTTAGGCGCCATTGAAGATTTTTTAGGGGCCAAACTGGCTTTTTGCCCATATATTACGGCGCATTTAGTAAAAAGTTAGATGCAAGATGTTTTCGTGACAGAACTAGTAAGTAGCTCTAACTTGGGGAAGGCAAAAGCACGAAGGATGAAATCGTGAAGAATAGAAAAAGTGTTGTTTCACTTTTAGTTCACAAAGTTTCACTTGTAGTGCTGAAAATTTCGAATAATCACCTGATATGAAAATTCAGATTTTTAGGGGCAATTGGACAGCTTTATGCAATAAGGAACTAGGGTCAAATTTTCGATTTTTTTTTTATGATGAATTCCGTATCAGGAGGGTATTTACTTACTATTGAGAAAAAGAAAATCCTCAAAAACAATTTTTATCCCGCTTCAGCGACCCCGCAAAAATTTGCCGTCGCAGGATCACGCGAAGTTCATTTTGCAATTGGGACCTATAGTATGGTTCCCTATTGCGTAATGCGAAACTCGGATTTCCCATTTTGCAATTCGGAACTATAGACAGGACGGCATAATGCTTTCTCGGCATTCTCGGCTCCTGTTCGACCGATCTTGCTGATTTTTGGTATCCGGGGGTATTTTTCGACGGGAAACTCGAATTTCTGGTCAAATTTTGAAAATTCAAAAATCCAAGATGGCGGATGTGGCCTAAAATGCTATCCCGGCTCTTGTTTGATCGATCTTGCTGATTTTTGGTATCCGGGGGTATTTTTCGACGGGAAACTCGAATTTCTGGTCAAATTTTGAAAATTCAAAAATCCAAGATGGCGGATGTGGCCTAAAATGCTATCCCGGCTCTTGTTCGATCGATCTTGCTGATTTTTGGTATCCGGGGGTATTTTTCGACGGGAAACTCGAATTTCTGGTCAAATTTTGAAAATTCAAAAATCCAAGATGGCGGATGTGGCCTAAAATGCTATCTCGGCTCCTGTTCGACCGATCTTGCTGATTTTTGGTATCCGGGGGTATTTTTCGACGGGAAACTCGAATTTCTGGTCAAATTTTGAAAATTCAAAAATCCAAGATGGCGGATGTGACCTAAAATGCTATCCCGGCTCTTGTTTGATCGATCTTGCTGATTTTTGGTACCAGGAGGTACCGTAATAGCACACCTAGTCTTAGAGATGTTTTTAAAACGTGTCAATGACACCAAGCCTCATTTCTGAAATGTTTCACGTGATACTTTAATAACCCGAATGAAGTGTCAAACACGAAGCCACTCTGTGTTCAACACATTCCCATGTCACCACATTTTATGTGTCTGTGAAACATTTGCAGATTGTGTCACCGAAATGTTTCGAATTCATTTTTTACATATTTCAATGACACAATGGGCAAAGGTCTCCGTTGTCAGTGCATTTTTGACACATTTCTGACACATTTGTAAAACAATGAGCCTTTAACTCAGATTTTCCTCTGATTTTCCAAATGTTTATGACACATTTTCGGTATAATCACTACAGTCCATGTAGTGTTAAACACGAGCCCACTCTGTGTTGAATACATCCGCATGTCACTACTTTTTAACCATAAAAAAATTTTCAGACATCTGTTTTAGCAAATGTCGTGGAGGCATTATAGCTATCAAATCAAGTGCCTGGGCGGCCTGATTACAGACTATGTCTAAGGAGAGTATGGAACTATGGGTTCACTCCATCAGTATTGAACTATCAGAGGGATTAGGACGTCCTCACTTTAGAAAAGTATGCGCAAAGCATGATGTACGGTTTCAATATTTTAGATAATCCATAACTTATAAGCTCTTATGGAGATAAATGCGATGCATACCAAGAATTTAAAACTAGTTTTAACTCTGCATAATTAAATAGCCAAAAAGTAAACCTTGAGACAAAAAAATAAACCAAAATTTGGTAAAATTGGAAAATGAAACGTCAACGCTCTCTGGTGGGTTCAGTTTGATCTAGGAAAATTTTTAGAAAGGTCTGAGAAATGTTTTCAACTTGTGTTCACCAGGTTTTAATGACAATCAAGGCACTGTTTTGTTTAACTGATATATTCCTGACACATTTCTGAAATAAATTTCCTTACCCTTATGCGTTTAAATTAATTTTATAAATGGTTATGACGTACGATCGCCGCGGATCAATTAAATGAGAGTGATACGAGTATTTCAACTGGAGAGCAATGAGGGAAATTCGTACACGAAAATCTGAAGGCGTTTCAAATACCATTCTGTCACGTTTCATACATAGATTCAACATATAGCTGTACCTTATCAGATTAAAAATACGAAATATCTGTCAGTTGTTTCTGAAACATGTTTTTGAAGGATCTTGGAAACGTTGCTAAATTGTGTCAGAAATAGTCAGTTTTAAATGTCATGTTTATTTCTCAGAAACTTCGAACTTCCAAGAATTTCTGCAGCAACGTTTTAAATATGTTTTAGAAATGTTTCCAAAATATTTAGTTGATCTCCTTTCCCAACATATCGTACACAAATCTAATATGAATCTGTGCCTGGGTCGTTAAAAAAAAAATTGACACAATTACAAATTTTTTCCGATAGATGTCAATAAAGGTTCATTGATTTTCATATAAATTTTGGCAGCAATGTTCCGTAAATGTGTTTCAATCATAGGCTTAGCTGTGGCAATAGTTTTGAAATGTTTTTGAAACCTTTCTGATATAGTTTATTGAACGGACTGCAATATATTGACAACATATAGCTGACACAATTCTTACACATTTTTTGGGTGGGTTATTTATGCCTTTTTGAAATAAGTTTGAAACGTTTCCAACTTATTTTTAAAAAGTTTGAATGACCGCAATTAGAAACATTTTCGATTTGTTTTCAATACGTTTCAAAGACACGGCCAACTTGCCCATTTCATGTATTCGTTTTGAAAATTTGTTGGAAACATATGTCAATGACTGATCCGAGATTGACAGAATTTGAAACATTTTAAAAACCTTCCATTGGGTAACTGTGCTATTAGGGATTTTGGACGGGAAACTTGAATTTCTGGTCAAATTTTGAAAATTTGAAAATCCGAGATGGCGGATGTGGCCTAAAATGCTATCTCGGGCTGCTCGACCTATCGTGGTGAATCTTGGTTGTATAGGGGGTATTTTTGGCCGGGAAACTCAAATTCCTAGCCGAGTTTCGAAAAATTGAAATTTTTCAAATTTTGACATTGAGCTTGTTCAGTGATTTTTGATTTTTGCGTTTTTTGAAGTATTTACTACGCATAAGCCACAAATAATTTCTCCGATATTTTTCGCATTTCAATCCACGAAAAACAAGTTTGAGGTTGCGTCTTCTGAGCTCCCCTTTAAACGTGTGTCCGAGGAATGAAAGATCCCCCAGGGGATACTTACTCAAGTAAGGTCATTTTCGGCCACATCCACCATCTTGGATTTTCGAATTTTCAAAATTCGATCAGAAATTCGAGTTTCCCATCCAAAAATACTACCTGGTACCAAGATTCACCGCGATAGATGGAGCACGAGCCGGGATAGCATTTTAGGCCACATCCGCCATCTTGGATTTTTAAATTTTCAAAATTTGACCAGAAATTCGAGTTTCCCGTCCAAAAATACCCCCAGGTAACAAAAATCAGCAAGATCGATCAAACAGGAGCCGAGATAGCATTTAAGCCACATCCGCCATCTTGAATTTTTGAATTTTCAAAATTTGACCAGAAATTCGAGTTTCCCGTCGAAAAATACCCCCTAACCCCGAAAATCAGCATGATCGATCGAACAGGAGCCGAGATAGCATTATAGGCCACATCCTTAATCTTGGATTTTCGAATTTTCAAAATTTCACGATTCACGGGTTTGTTGACCTATTCAAGGGTTTATCGATCAATTCACGGATTTTTCGAACGAATCACGGGGTTGTCAATCGATTCACGGATTTGCGGATCGATTCGCTGGTTTTTGATCGATTCACGGTCGTCAATCGAATCAGTGCCGATCAAATCACGTCAATCGGTTCATGTTCTAACTTTTCGATCGATTCATGTCGGTCATGTCGGAATCATGACACCGGTTTTTCAATAATTTGTCGATCGAGTCGGTGTTGATCGATTCATGCTTTCATTTTTTGATCGATTCATGCCGATCAAATCTATAAACCCTCCCGTCCAAATTGCATGTGCCACCATTCTCGAAATATTAGCAAGTCGGTAGGTATCCATATTTTTGGCACACCCTGTTTTTTGTAGAATATCTTTCCGCAGGGACAATGCACCTCCCCCCTTCCTCGTATGATGGAAGGAAGGGGTGTTTTCTCTGTTGGGGTTAACCCTCCAGTTTGTAATAGTGGCACCAGGGTCGTCTCCCCTATGCAGTCAGTGCTAAAACAATCTATAGTTCCTAATTGCAAAATGAGCTTCCCCGGATTCTTCATTTTGCAATAAGGAACTATAGCCTTTTTTTGTAATTATTGGCAACAGTGTGATGTTTTTGACGAATCTGTCAACACAGGGTGTTAAAGGAACTCCATAGCTATAAAATGAACCATCAAACCGCAACATTGATCGTTTTGATGAAAAACGCCAATGGTTTTTGCAAAAGTTGCTCTCCTGAAAACCTACCGTTCTGCCTATAGTTCCGAATTGCAAAATGCTATCCAATTTTTAGGGGCCAAGTTTGCGCAGAGCCTTCATTTTTTAGGCGCATTTGGCGCGTTGGCGCTTGTGAGTTTCGAACACTGATTTACTCCCTTCCTAGGCAAAAACGCAGTATGATGGTCATTCAAGCATCACAAAATTATTTATAATACAAAGTGAATTTTATAGAAAACTGGATAATGTGATTGGTCGACCGAATCAATTGGACGATCGTCAACCGCATCAAAAGCACTTTATCGGCTCTAATAATCAACTAGCTAAAGGCACTTCCTCGCCGGCCGCGGCCGTCGACCAGTCGATTGTTCGGCCCGACAAAGAGCTCACTTCACATGCAGTTGCTGGTCGACCGGCTACTATTTCATTTTTTCCAAGAGAAGCAAGCCAACTTACTTAACAGCTTGGAAATACAGAACAATTTTTTTACGGAGAAAGAAATCAAGGAAGTTTTGTTTTCAAGAAATTTTAATCAGCCAATGTAACGGTACCTCCACCTTCATCGACTCCAATGATTCCATGAGCAGACCGAAAGAGTTGGTTTATGTGACAAAATATTTATCATTATGCATTTTTCGGCCTAAATTATCCCCTCTCGCATTCTATCATAATGTGCGCAAAAATGCTTCAAATTTCCTTTTAATTGGTTACAATTTCAAATTATCCCGGAGAAACTTGGAAACTTGGAAAATTTCGACCTCCAAGTTATGCTATCGATAAAAATGGCAATTTTCCAGGTTGGCAATACTGTTTTTCCTCCTTTTAGATCCATTTAAAAGATCGGTTTTAGGTGAGGCAAGCTGCCTCATCAAGAATCGATTGTTATTCATAGAGTTAAATGGAGGAAAGACGATGCTGTCATCTTGCTGGAATCGCTACTGATCGACAAATACTATTGTGGAAAACTTTAAATTTATCCAAATTACAATAATGATATGGTGTCATCCATCGTGTAATTAGTCGAATAGTGGCTTTAATTTCCATCAGTAATGCATATGTAGGATGAACAATTTATTTAATGTTTCAATCAAATATGAAGAGGTTTGCGCTCCATGACGTATCTTATTAAATAAGATCTTTGAGGAAATAGAGACTCCCTTGTATATGAAAGATCAACATGAGTTATTCGCAAAAATTGTCTTTTCATGCGGGATATTTGAATGATCCCTAACAAGCGTGGAGCAAGGCTAGACTCATTATTGCAGTCTCTTTGGACGGATTGAATTACGTAAAGTTGAATTTAAAGGAAGAAAGCGCAGATACGAACATGACGTAATTGCGTATATTTCACCGAGATTGCGAGGAAGCGGAACACTATATTTCCGGGAGTAAAGATGCTGAATGGAGCCTGATGCATGGTAGGGGTGGGGGAAATGACGTGAGAGACGTCTTCATACTGAAATGTCTGAATTCCGTCTGAAAAATTGGGTGTTGGGTCTCGGATCCAAGGAAAATACGGTCTTAAATGAGGCGACCTGAATCAGCCTAATACGTCAACCTTTGCAAATGATATTGGACCACAAGTTTTCTCTTTTGTATTAAAATCAATTTTCCAGGTTATGAAATTCAGAAAATTTGATAATTTTCCCAAAAATTTGGAGGGGCTGAAGCTCTGACACGTTTTTAAGGAAACAATTTTGGCGAAAAAGTTTTATTTTGGTACATAGAACAGCAGAACACGCCCCTGGAGTCTGGCGGTTAAATCTCAGAACACCCTGCATAGTTGAGATGTCGTAAAATTTGATTTGTTTGACCCTCCTTCTATGGCAAAGACTAATTTTGGGCTTCGGATTTTAGGGACACAAATCTTCACTGTATAGCTTGCGTAAAAAAAAACACAGTCCCAAATTTTTCCCATAACATTTCGGTATTCATTTTTTTTTTAAAAAAATTAAGATTTAGATTTAAAATTTGCAACATCGTTCTACTGAATAATATTTGATTAAAAAAAAAAAAAAAAAAAAACATAAAAGAAATTTGTCGTTACGTATCGGCAACACTATGCCATAGAAGGTTAAGGAGAGCTTACTTACCGGAACCAGCCCTCTGAAACAGTGTACTATTTCACCGCGGGAAATAATGAGAGGAGAACATATCCCTTTCCTCGAGGTATCAACGTATAAATCCGAGAGTGCCGGGAAAACGTCTTGTCATCAATACGTCAGGTTTCAATATTTTGCGAGAGGAACAAATCCTGTGTTGCTACATCGCAAATTTCGATCAATAGATTCGGTGGATACCTGCGGGACGCGATTCAAAACGTCCATATTGACGCGATGGAACATTTTTCGAAGATCCTTGAGAATCCCCTCGTGTAGTGAAGCTGCTGATACCTGTCGATATCACTTGATACACTGTGAGAGCAGATGAAGTAATTTATGAGGGATTTGTTGAGGCACCCGATCATTACGCTCCTACGTCCGACAATCAAGGGCATGTGATCTCCAGAGCGGTGTATCAATTTCCTGCTCGAAGATATACCTGCCTTTGTGCCACATCATACACGAGAAGCAAGACCAAACTGCGCACTGCGCAGGTCAGTCATTCTCGACGACGAGTTTTGGAATTCTACTACGCAATGACGTATAATTGGCTGCCTGGTGCCTGCAATGTATTTCTTATGGGACCAGCCAGACGTCAGATTGGCTGCTGCAGAGTTATAGCCGAGCCGCGCGGGGAAGTGGATTTCAAAAAGATGCGCAATAATAACTGACCTGTGTAGATTGGTTTTGATGAGGAGACTCAGGCAAAGTTTCAGTTATTGCCATGCTTGAGGCCGAAGGTAACGCAGATAATCCACGAACTTAAGAATGAATCGAGAGCAACGTATTATTCTTGTAGCCGTGGAAGTTGGAGATAGCAGTTCTGCGATTGAAAATAGTTCAAAATAGCAATTTCATAAAAACTGCGAATATTAGGTTTAAGTATTTTTGTCTTTGGTATTTTCAATACCAGGAAATATTACTCCTAGAATTGTTCGTCTCGTCTTCAATTATCTATCGTAAAAAATAACGTATTTTTGTTTTAAAAAAATTAGATTTTTATGTAAGTCGATTTTTTTATCGATTATAAGGGTTATAATTTGAGGAGCTTGAAGAACAAGGTGCAAAAGTGCAGTTTTTGCTATTCTACGAAACATGTTAACAAGGTTTCAAAAATATCCTTATGGCTAAAAGAAAGCTTATATTTATTTTTTGAGGCTTAAAAATTTGGATTTTATCCGTAAATTATTCTCAGAATATAATTTAGGACTAATTTGAAGTTAGATTCATAAACATCTCAATTTTTTCAAAATCTGCACTTTGAGCCCTATTTTCCGAGCCCTGCTTTATTTGCAGTTTGCAGCAGTGTCGATGGAAACTGGATCCAGCGAAGATTTCCGGTGTACACTGTGCAAATAATCCTAAATGCTGTATTCATAATTCTAAATAGGGGGGTGTTAAATAACTATCTCGTATTCGAAAATTAAATATTTATCATAAAAATGCATCGCATATGTATAAAAATCACACTTTCATACCGATTCAATTACAAAATATAAATGCATATAAATACTCTAAAAATATTTTATTAATAAATTATTCTTATTTTTTAATAAACTTTGCTGCTGAGAATATATACAAAATAAATTAATTCCATCTCATTTACTCTCTCCCTATTGACCACCAAACATTGAAGCCTCCCTTGTTTTCTTGAGCTGATGAAAGTGGTAGAAAAGGGAATTTTTCTGGAAGTGGGAGCAGCACAAGATGTGATAAGACAAACGGTTATGCAATTTTCCAGAGAATAAAATCCAGACTCACAGTCGACAACATTGTCACCAACTCTGATAACAAGAAACTTCCCACCAAAGTCGTCGCATGAGCTCTGGTAGAGTGAATTCACTATCCCAAAGTGTCAAATCGAATCTTCCCCATACAACTTTCCTGGAGGAAGCTTCCAAGATGTGATCAGGTGTTTTCTCTTTCCACATTCATATCTGCATGTGAAACCACGTTTGTGGTTCCTTCTGATGAAATTTAATCAAAGCAACAGTAGACGGCGGCTAGAGGCTATGAATGAAAGGAATGAGGCAAAAGAGGGGGGGGGGGGAAGTTGGTACAGGATGCACAAAAAGCTTTTTGGCTTCTCATCTTATATTACATTTGATGCAACTTGCCTTCAGGATAGTGATCTTACTTCTGATGTTGACTTTCAAGAGAATCGTTAAAATTTGAAATAAGATCCTGCATGAAAGTAAAAACATCCTTTAGTTTCAAAATCCAATACAACTGACCATGGTTCCTGCGTCAGTTTCAGTCCGCTTCGCATCAGCTATTTACTTAGACTACGTATATCATGGGCCTACCCCTCTAACTTCACTGCATACTCCCACTGCAACGTATCAAAAGTTCCGGTTATGTTTAATGTTTTTTTTTTTTTTTTTTTTTTTTTTTTTTTTAAACAATTTTTTGTTGATATTTTTGAGTAAGTGAAAAAAATTCTCAACGTTTTTCGAGAAAAACTATTGATTGGTTGTCGTTCAATAAGATAAAACATGAGTAGTAATTTGCAACGTTGCGACCGGAGGAACACATTTACCGACTTCAACCATAGACAGAGAATGACCCACTTGGACGTAAAAATACTAGAAAAAAAAAAAAAATATTATGTGTATAGAATTCGCGTGCAGCATAGTTTATTTAGCAGAAATACATCCAATCGGATCAAATGCAGTCAATTGGACTGCATTTTGCAATTAGGAACTATAAATTCTGGCCCGGTCTAGAAACAACGTATGTGCCATTAGTTTCCCTATGCACACAAGTGTTTTTTCAAATGAGCCAGAATTTATAGTTCCAAATTGCAAAATGCAGTCCAATTGACGTTCTGCTCTCTTGTTCGGCACGATAGATCTCCTCTCAATTCGCATGCCATTTTGAAGCATTCAACAGAAACGAATATATTTTCAAACTAAGCAACCAATAAACCCATATTACTAGTCAAGTACCAACTTCAGAGATCTTCCTCATATTGCTTCTCTTCTAATTTTTCTTTGTACGTCGTCGGACCTGTTCCGAGAACTTTCTCCTACATCGCGAAAATAAACAATAACAGTTTTGTCATTGACAAATACGTAAACTTAAGTATTGAGAAAGCGCGATCTCGTCCTGAATCAGCTCAATTTCAAGTACAAATAATCGTCCTACCGATTTCATGGAACTTTCTGTCCAGCGCAGTGCATTGTATTTATCCCTGAGCGCTCATCAATCATATTTCACGGCGCACCGAAGTTCGGGAGAATCCGAATCCGAGACGGGAGTATCATAGCTGGCAGATTTTGTCGCATTACGCCGTGGATCCTGAGAACTTTTCTCTCGCTTTTAACATGAATTCATAGGATTTCACAGGAAAGTGGCAAAGCTAAAAATGAGACTGGATGCATCACTCATTTGGACGCTCCGGGAACTGGAAAAACGTTCTGCCAGGGTTTGTTTCAGATAAGCTTTTCGATGGCTGCGAATAAATGGATGTACAAATATCGTATAGTGCCTTAAGCCACATGAAGTTCGCTTTTTTTTATTCTCTACTCTACACTTCACATATCGAACTCACATTATAAATCTCAAACTGTTAGAAAATACGGCAGAAATGCCGAGATTCGCGTTTTTGGCACTAAGAATCGACACTTCATCAGGAGATACGCACTTTTGCAATTAGTGTTTTAAACTTGTTGGAGGATTTGAATCATTTAAAGACTAAAAAAAAGGTTTCACACTTAAAATTCCTTATCAGATAAGATTTATTTGGTTATCGATGCTCCATCCATCTATGCTTTACGCTTTCCTAATGGACCAGTGGACAAAGTACCTTTTCTTCAATTTTGATTATTCACAGTTAATCAACGAAAGCTCATTTTATCCGTGCGAAACTTTTTAAATTCACAACCACTTTTGAGTAAATTGCGATCTTGTAAACGGCGACTCTTTCAGTTTCGCCTCAGAATACGATGACCGAACCAAGGGACTTAAAATACACAATCTGATCCAGCCGCCTGCGCTCTCTTCTTTGAAATGAGACGTAGAGACCAAAAACAATCTTATTATTTTTTCAAAATAATATTCCTCGGCATTTTTCGAATGTGCGGCTCGATTTAAAACCCAAAATTATGAACTTTTTGGTCAACATCGTTGTACAAGGCCACTCACAATGGATACAGAAGAGCGCCTTCAAATCAATCCATAAACTTAATAAAAAATTCTGATACCACTATTCGTGCGTCACGGCAGTCATTTTGCACACCCGGCCATTTGAAGGCGAATCATTGACTTCAGGCAACGGGGTACGAATTACAGCAACATATCCGTCGCGGTGTTTTGCAGTAGTGCGTAAGTTGTCTTGGGTTTTTCCTGAGACGCCATGCAAAAATCAGAATAAATTTGGATACAAATTGGTCTAGTACATTCTATTAAAATAACTTTCTTGTTTGAGTCAATTTGGCAACCTCGTAATGGAGTTACTTCCCTGTCCGGGAGACGACAATGCAAAATGTAATAATAAATAGAGAATTAATCAAGGATAAAAGACAAGCCAGGGTGAATAATATGTAAAATTGTAGAGGGCGCTCTGAAAAACACTCCAAGTCTAACAATACAGCCGTGTTTAGGAGAAACGCCGAACAAGCCTTCAGACGTTGTCAAGTTTCCTCTGATAAAAACCGAATTTACTGAACAAATTCTGAATGTATTTTTTTCAAAATTCGCAGACGATTTTGCACGCAATTTAATCTTAAATATCTGAAAATTTCAAGGAAAAATATGCATGAATGTCGTCAAAACTACATTTTTTATCAAGGAAAATTTGGCAACTCTCGAATGTTCATACGGCGTTCTTCCTCAGCACGGCAGAATAAGAGACTTTACTACGGGCCATACACACAAACATTTCTCATGTGCCCTGTACGGCGGTCAGAGCTCCCGAGCTGAGGGAAAATTCCGTATGAACCTTCGAGCGAGACTAAATTTCTCTCAATGGAATACAAGTTATTAGGGGAAATTTCCCCTCCACCCTCCTCAGGGAGCTGGGGGGCGGGGGGGCGGAGGTCTATATTCGAGACCGTGAAAATCAGATTCCTTGAGGACGATTCCCTGTCTAACCTTGCAGTTGTTACTGCCTTCGACTTTAAACAACCAAGAAAAAAGCCTGGCTGGCACGGTGCCAATGCGATGCGTGCGCGCAACCACAGGACTCCCCGCTGATTTGAAAAGTGGCGCGTCAATTTGTATTTTTTGCCGAGCGCGCCACTGGAATTGGCGGGAACCAATAGATCGTATTCGATACATCAAACGGGTGAGATTGTATCGATATCGATTGGTTCAAAACATAAACATAGCCTCAAAAGTAAATTCAGAAATCTGAGAGAACGGATCTTTTGAAACAGATTTTTTATACATTTGAGTACTAAATGCCAATGCAAAGTGAAATTGTCAGGAAATTTCTCATTTTCAGCTTTTCCAATTAAAATCCTTAGAGTTTGGTTTGAGGTTATGTTCTATTGTTTTGAACCAAACGATACATCGAACCGTTATCGAATACGGTCTATTGAAGTTCCGACTTGTTTACATTCGCATTGATGGTACATAACCAAGACGTAAACAAACGTGGTTTTCTTCTCTATATTCTCGTGAGTTTTGTGAGTAGAAGTCCTCGAATGCGAATATTTAAAGTTGCCCGAGGTTCTTGATTTTTTGGATAGGTGCAGAGTAGTTTCTATTTTCATATGCAAGCCATATCCCTCCGAAGAATATTCAATTCGGTGTTCCCAGTTCAATTTCCAACGACTCCAGGTGTGCTAGCAGTGATGTGCTCTCATCTGTAAGTTCTTGTTAATAGTTGATTTTTTCCTTCTCCCAGTTTTTCTAGCACTGTAGGTACTGTTTGATTACTGTGGCTTTCAAATTCCATAAAATTTCAGACCTACCATTTTGTTTCATTTGTCACTATATATTTATCACCAGGGATTCACTCTCATGTTACGGTCTACCTACTCCAAGTGTTTTTTAATGTCAGCGTTCATACCAATTAATTTATACTCTGAGTCACTTCAAACAGGGTTTTCATAGCTGAGAGATGAAGTACCTCTTTCTCAGAAATAATTCTATGGAAGGTCTCACTCAAACGCAGATTCGAATCTATTGAGCACTGTCCGTCTATTAGGAGCCAGCCAAAGTTTGATTTTTACATGATGATCATGCCTTTAAATTGTTGATTTCATGCCTCAGGTGTCGCAGATTTATGCATAGATATCCCTCAAATATTGATAACAGGATGGAATGAATGTTCCTTGAAATCTTGAAGCATAGGCACTTATTATTAGAGAAGGAAGGAAAATGAGTTGATCTGACGACAAACAAAGCGTGAATAAAACGCATCCATGAACATTCACTTTAAATGTCTAAAGTGACAAGACTTCGAAATTCTTTCAATCAAATCCATTTTTTCCCCTCTGCTCACTATACTGCAGCCATTTATTCTACACTGCTAAAACCCACTGGGATATACAAGGTTCCATTACAATGCCATAGGTATTCAAATTCAAATTCCAATTTTTTTTTTTTTTTTTTTTTTTTTTTTTTTTTTTTTTTTTTTTGCTACTTCAAATAGCTCACAAGGGCTAATGCGCTTTATAGTCAGAGAGCCAGACGACTTTGAGTGACAAACTCGGGATACATGTTTTGACCCCCTAAATCGATAGCCTTGCATGCACTGAGACGGAAAATTTTTGTCTGCCGCCCTCTAGCCTGTGCCATCACCCTCATCTAGGCCCTCAAAGTGGTCCAAAAAACACCATCTGGTGACAAACTCCTGACGCTCGGCAGACAAGTCTATTATTAAAGATCATACCCAGGGTGATTAGAAAAACTTTGTCTGCCACCCTCTAGCCTGTGCCATCACCCTCATCTAGGCCCTCAAAGTGGTCCAAAAAACACCATCTGGTGACAAACTCCTGACGCTCGGCAGACAAGTCTATTATTAAAGATCATACCCAGGGTGACTAGAAAAACTTTGTCTGCCACCCTCTAGCCTGTGCCATCACCCTCATCTAGGCCCTCAAAGTGGTCCAAAAAACACCATCTGGTGACAAACTCCTGACGCTTAGTGCGGTTGCAGATGTACTCCTGTGTGCAGCTTGTGTAATAAAGTTTGAATGATACATCATTCTCTTCGTTTTTTCGTGTAGAATCCGATTTTCGATGTTGTCAAGTCCAAAAATGATGCTGGTGCCCCCAATTCAAGATGGCGCCCAAAATGGCCGCCCCGGGGGTCAAAATTCCATAATTTGAGAATATTGTCGAGTTTGGTATCTATTTATATGTAATTTTGGTCGTAGAATTCATATCTGGTGTCAAAAAATCATTTAAACCCCTTAGGGACCGTCAAATCCAAGATGGCGGCCAAAATTTCAACTTTAATGATAATTACCCAAAATGCACCTTTCACTGTCGAATGACGTGTCTTCATTCATGTTAATTAGGTCAGAAAACCTACAAGGGAGGTCTACAATGCCACTGCACCCTATGGAGGGCCAGGGTTCACCCCCTCCTACCCCCAATATGGCCGCCGCGGAGGGCATAAATAGTGACATTCTCTCAGAACGTCATAGTAGGTGTCGATTCCTATGTAAATTGAGGCGTAAATTCCAAATTTCAAGTCATAAATCGCAAATGTGAGACTTGCAATGGCTTATCCCCTATATGGGGCCAGGGGAACCCCCTCAACCCCCTCTTCTTTCTAATATGGCTGCCATGGGGGGCATAAATAGTGAAATTCTCTCAGGACGTCATGTGAGGTGTCGATTCTTATGTAAGTAGAGGCTTAGATTCCGAATTCCAAGTCGGATTTCGCAAATTAGAGGTCTGGAATGCCATTACCCCTACGGGGGGCCAGGAGCAACCCCGTACCCTCTTCAAAACGGCCGCCGGGGGTACATAGTTGCAGTGAAATTCTCTCAAAGCGGCATGTGAGGTGTCGATTCTCATGTAAGTTGAGGCGTAGATTCCGAATTTTAAGTTAGAAATCGTCAATATCTCAAAGTGACAAAAATACTTAAGCATGGCAATCGCTCTGGCCTTCATCTTGGAATAAAGAATGCATCTTGGGTTGGGTTCAGTTATGTCGAAAGAGCTGGAAATGAATCGGATAATTTAATGGTGATTGACATATTTCACCGGTGTTCTTTTTCAAATGTACACAGAGGATTCTTATTGGTTTCTGGTTCTTTCATTATTAGATAACTGGATAATAGATGGTTCTTTTTGTAATCGATTTTCTTCTAGCAGGAGCGTGCGTTTTGTTGCAGATAACGCAGGAAACTGTAGGTGTCGCTTCCACTAGGAGACGAAACCCTGCGCTACAAAAAGCACTCCAATTGTCCAGTTGTTTTAATTGCAATTAAACTGAGTGCGTTCATAAACAAGAACATAGGAACTCTGAATGCAGATACACACTTCGTCGGCAAAAAAATTATATTTTTGTGGGAATTTTTAAAAATGAAAAAAACAGAAGCCCACCTGAGTCCTTTGCGTAAGTACATAGAAAAAGAATACGCGTGAAATTTGTCAATTACCATTAAGATCACCAATTCATTTCCAGCTCTTTCGACAAAAATGAACCCAAGCAGCATTTTTAGTCCAAAATGTAGGCCAAAGCGGTTGCCATATATTTAAGTATTTTCGTCACTATGGGATATTTACATGTTTTGACTTGTGATTCGAAATCCACGCCTCAGATTAAAAACAAATCGACACCTACTATGCCGCTTTGAGAGAATTTCACTGTTCCTATCTGGGCGAATATTGGAATAGCGGACATTTCAGGGTGAAAAAAGTCGATAAATCAAGTTCATATTTTCCCTTGGAAGTTATGTGTTTTCTTAATTCTGGACGATTTCTGGAATCTGAAAACGTATATGGTCCCAATGTTATCGGATATTTTTTTTAATACAGTTTTTCCTGTACAAACTCCAGCTATTTATGACGGTTATGAGCATGTGACAGTCATGAGTTTCGCAACATAAATGCTGCACGAGCCGTCATCTATGGAAACGAACATATGAGCACCAGATCTCTATCTTGGATTTCTATCTTGGTATCTTGGTTTCTATCTTGGTATAGGTAAGGATATGCCCTTCAACACATGGCACGCATGATTTTAATGAAAAACATTTCCAAATATAAAAAAACTAGCGTGACGGTCGTGAGTTCCCAAGTAAACAGAATTATTACTTGCCAACTATTATTATTGCGATTCACCAAAAACTTCAACCTGGTAATGATAAATACTTCGTCCCACTTCAGGGCATCCCTGGGCATCACCGACGCCGACCAGATTCCGGTTTTACAAACAGTTTGGTAGGAGCATTTATCTCTAGAGTCTAGCTGTGACGGTCGTGAGTAAACTTTTTCGAACGTTCTTATCCGCTTGTGAATGAATTATAATTGTCTTCTATTTATTTATTTATAATGAAGAAACGTATTACAGTATTTCATGATGTGCAAGTTCTCGAATAACGGTTTACTCTTTGAAATGTAACAGTGCAAGCTAGGAACCCCATGTAGTGTCGGAATGTCTGTGGTCGCAATGCGGGAGACAGTCGTGCGTTTGACTTCATTCAAAGGGTAAAAATTACCAAAAAACAAGAACTTTAGCTAATTTTTTAATGTTTGTTTTTCGGAAAAAGTGTTTTCTTCATATAAAGGCCAAAAAAATAGGAGTAGAACATATTTATATGCTAATAAAATACCAGGGACAAGAATCTACCTACCATATTTGAAATTTTCGCATATGTAATATATTATATGCCCCTCTCAGCGGCCGTTTTGGAGAGAAAAGGGGGTTGCTCTTGGCCCCCCGTAAGGTGTAATGGCATTCCAGACCATCAGTTTGCAATTTCCGACTTAGAATTCGGAATCTACGCCTCAACTTACATGAGAATCGACACCTCACATGCCGCTTTGAGAGAATTTCACTGCAACTATGTACCCCCGGCGGCCGTTTTGAAGAGGGTACGGGGTTGCTCCTGGCTCCCCGTAGGGGTAATGGCATTCCAGACCTCTAATTTGCGAAACCCGACTTGGAATTCGGAATCTAAGCCTCTACTTACATAAGAATCGACACCTCACATGACGTCCTGAGAGAATTTCACTATTTATGCCCCCCATGGCAGCCATATTAGAAAGAAGAGGGGGTTGAGGGGGTTCCCCTGGCCCCATATAGGGGATAAGCCATTGCAAGTCTCACATTTGCGATTTATGACTTGAAATTTGGAATTTACGCCTCAATTTACATAGGAATCGACACCTACTATGACGTTCTGAGAGAATGTCACTATTTATGCCCTCCGCGGCGGCCATATTGGGGGTAGGAGGGGGTGAACCCTGGCCCTCCATAGGGTGCAGTGGCATTGTAGACCTCCCTTGTAGGTTTTCTGACCTAATTAACATGAATGAAGACACGTCATTCGACAGTGAAAGGTGCATTTTGGGTAATTATCATTAAAGTTGAAATTTTGGCCGCCATCTTGGATTTGACGGTCCCTAAGGGGTTTAAATGATTTTTTGACACCAGATATGAATTCTACGACCAAAATTACATATAAATAGATACCAAACTCGACAATATTCTCAAATTATGGAATTTTGACCCCCGGGGCGGCCATTTTGGGCGCCATCTTGAATTGGGGGCACCAGCATCATTTTTGGACTTGACAACATCGAAAATCGGATTCTACACGAAAAAACGAAGAGACTGATGTATCATTCAAACTTTATTACACAAGCTGCACACAGGAGTACATCTGCAACCGCACTAAGCGTCAGGAGTTTGTCACCAGATGGTGTTTTTTGGACCACTTTGAGGGCCTAGATGAGGGTGATGGCACAGGCTAGAGGGTGGCAGACAAAGTTTTTCTAGTCACCCTGGGTATGATCTTTAATAATAGACTTGTCTGCCGAGCGTCAGGAGTTTGTCACCAGATGGTGTTTTTTGGACCACTTTGAGGGCCTAGATGAGGGTGATGGCACAGGCTAGAGGGTGGCAGACAAAGTTTTTCTAATCACCCTGGGTATGATCTTTAATAATAGACTTGTCTGCCGAGCGTCAGGAGTTTGTCACCAGATGGTGTTTTTTGGACCACTTTGAGGGCCTAGATGAGGGTGATGGCACAGGCTAGAGGGCGGCAGACAAAAATTTTCCGTCTCAGTGCATGCAAGGCTATCGATTTAGGGGGTCAAAACATGTATCCCGAGTTTGTCACTCAAAGTCGTCTGGCTCTCTGACTATTAGTCCCGTTCCCTCTCCGTCCATACAACCAGTCCCAGACAACCATCGTTTGAGACCATCAAACTCGGGTCGCCTGGCCGGGAATCGAACCCGGGACCTCCCAATCATAGACCTAGCGCTACAACCACTACACCATAGGAGGCCGACTTTTGCTTTATGTCACATTCATTTCTGTCAGTTTATGATTCAGGTGAATGATCGGGGGGGGGGGGGGGGGTGAGCATTTCAAAAAAATCGGAGCCTTTTTTTTTAAAATCGTGGGTAGGGGAACGCTATTTCGACTCAACTATAAACGACTATAATCGACGACTATAATATAACTATAATCGAATATAAACAATAGAAGAATATACAAGGTTGGGTTGAAACCTAACATGCGACTTTTTCAACTTGAAGATGGGCCGGAATGCATACGCTAGATTTCGCCCGCGAAATGTAAGATCAGCCCACGGCCGACGGCACGCGCGCCCGTAAATGGACGTATTTCTATCAAACTGAAATATTGTGTACATTTTAACAGGAGCCCTGCGACCCAGAAGAATATATGCATAACAGGGCTTACGTCATAATGCACACAGTTCCGTTTGATAGAAATACGTCCATTTATGAAAATTAGCGCAAACAGCACACTAAGTCAACGCACTGAGAGTCATCTATCCGTAGATCGCGGTCGGACCACTATAAAACGCCTTCAATTGCGCGTGATACTTTGCAACACACCGAAGTTGATATAGTTGTATTCTTAGGTTGGAACCTAACTGAAAAATAATTGCTCTACCAAATAAGGCATGTGAACCCGTTTACTGCTGTGTTTCAAGTCACTTTTCATATTTTATGACTATGATCGCCCCTGACAAATAATGTAAGCCTCAATTGACCTTCAAAGAAAGAATTATCACTGTATAAATGTGGCCAACGAAAGAGGCTCGCTCTCGCAATAGGGTACACGTGTAGTTGGGATGAGTGTTTTCCTCCGGCATGTGCAACCTGACTCACCACGAAATTAACGTAGCTGCATGTTGTGTCACAACCTAATTCGGTATTTATTTCATTACTTTACCCTCAGTGTATTATTGAAATGCCGAGTTCGTCTTTCGGAAAGCATCTCAATTTGTTAGAGTCGCGTTACAAGCCCTTGCCACAGGAGCGTCTAAATTTTGGATCGAAATAGCCGTGACACGCTCGTGGAAAACACTGAAATTGTACCTATTGTAAAAGCCGTGGGCAGATCTCAGATTGTACGCGCAAAATCTATCGTATGAAACCCGGCCCGCCGCGCCGCGGAGTTAAAATAGTTGCACATTGGGTCCGAACCCCACTTGGAATAATAGGGATTTGTTTATGTGGAAATTGAACTTAACATATAATAAATGATGTAAACTACTCTGTTGTTTGCAACATCCACTCTATTTTTAAAAGTTACAATGTGGAAAATTCTAATGTGCAGAAGTTCACAATAAATGCTTAGTTTCAAAAAAAAAAAAAAATTGAACTTGGAATATTCTTCTATCATTCTAAGCTCCGCGCATTATTCAAATGCCGAGTTTGTCTTTCGGAAAGATAACTCAGTTGGTTTATATCGCGTCATTTTGTTTGTATTCAATGCCTTTTCTCTGTTCACCAGTGGTGTGGCGTGCTTTGCGATATATCGATTGTCATGCCATTTAAACCTATGGAAAAGGATCGATAAATAGGGTGTTCGCAGCAAACGCCTTTATAATCGATTCTGTACCGTAGGTTTAAATGGCATAACAATCGATATATCGCAATTCACGCCACGCTACTGCTGTTCACTTAGAAGCATCGGGGGTGTCGCAAGGGGCATTCTCGGATGATTCCAATTCCAAAGGGGGCAATGGAAAATTACAAAATGAATTTCACTTCAAGTAAGATTATTTTACTATCTGCCGAGGCATTTGACAAAATGCCTGATTTGATTATTTGCCTGCGACGTATGCATTTCAATTTCAGTCTCATGGAGTAACTGTATAGCGGTTGATTTTCAATCGGATACGATCGGCACTGCTGAATTTTAATGAATAATGAATAAGATCATGAATATGCGCACTTGCACGCAGCACGCACTCCTCTTCAAACAATCGAAGTTGAGACCGGAACATTTCCAGTTGTGTCTGGTCCCATTCGTTGCACAATAATATTCTCGTTACTTGACTCCACTCTGCGAGTGTTGAGTGTTGAGGGCGCGTCAGTAATTATTAGTACCGTGTTTGTCAAATCGTGATACGAACTGGGGCAGTTTTCCTCTAAAGAGAAGCGAGCGACATCAGAAGTTGCCAGAGGCGGGACCAGCAATTTGGCAACAACGGATTTCCTGACCATTTAAACCTATGCTAAATGATCGATTCTTGTCGGAGCACCTGGCCCCTCCAAGAATCGATACTTTTCCACAGGTTTAAATGGAGGAAATCCGGTGTTGCCGAGTTGCTGGATCCGTCAATGGAAGTTGCTAACTTTTGTTGACAATTTCGTTTAATAAAAAGAAAACAATCGTGCGGATTTTCTCCAAAATTTCAGGGAATATCTTTCCTGGTATGAACCGAATTCCCTAAAATTTCCAAGAGAAATATTACCACTATTCTCTTGTGTTGAAAAATTCAAGTATTGTTCAAAGAAATTTGGCAACAGCAGAGATGTCGGTTCCCTTTCGACCGAGTTAGCATGATGGTGTCGTCGAGTTATGCCTGAGTCTTTTTTTTATTACATTAATTGGACAGCGTTAAACAGAAAGGAACCAAGCCACATCAGCTATTGCGAAATATAATCGGGCAATTTAATTTTTTACATGAAAACGGCTGTGCGGATTTTTGTGCAAATTTCTATGAATTTTCTCCACAATACAAAGCGAATTCCTTAAAATTTTCAAAAGAATCCGCACAAGCGTTCTCTCGTAAACAATCTAATTCCCCTGTTAAATTTGGCAATAGCTGATGTGGCTTGGTTCCTTTCTGTTTAATGTGGTCCAATTTAAAGTGCCCATGTATGAATGAATGTATAGGTACCGCAATTGCCGCAAGTCCCTCTCATATTTGACCAAGGTGTTATTTTTTTCCAAAAGTACTAATAAGGGGCCAAAAATGACGATAACATCATTGAATTGAATGGAAATATACGTACATAATCGCACGAGGGAATACTTACCAATGCAGTTGATTTAGAAGTTCAATTTTAAACCATCGCAGTTTTTCCAAAGAAATGGGGAACCAATGAAGAGGAGAAAGAAACTGGTGAAAGTCTTGACGAAACCTTCCTTGATGGTGCCCCCAAACTAGTACGTGAGAATAGATTTGACGATCAACAAGTCATCCATTTTCATCACCATTTTTTTTTTGTTGATTTTGATTCCCCATTTAATTATGAAACTGAAATCACCCCGATACCCCCAAACAGTATTTTCCATAAACTAGCCTTGTTTTCCCGAACTTGCTCATGCTTGCCTTTCCTTTAACTGAATTAAATAAACTTTTAGGAGAATCAAACGAAGGTAAACGTAAGGTGTGATATTCGCACAACATGTTTGATTTTAAATATGAAATAAAATGTGTAAATTAAATTAGAATTAAATGTCTCCTTTTTATATAAGCTACAGTAAGGAGTAAGGTTTCAGGAAATGAGCAAAATAATGGGGCTAATAATATTGGATAGAACCATAACGCGTGCAACTAAACGTGGTTTCCCTGCGTAAAATTAAATGTATTTTTATCGGATACTGTCATAAATATTTGATTCGTTTCGAGGAGCGTTAGACAAGGATCAAGTGAGACGAACGACCCTGGAAATCTGTGATTGGAAAGAGAAGGGCTACGGGGGAAGCGCTAAATATTAATGGACCACTAGACACGGTACGAATTTAAGCAATCTGATACATGTTTACTAACCAGAATTTTACGTAAAACACGATTCGCACAACGAAAATTACTGAACCCAACTCCTAACTACGACATTAACGTTTTTATTTCACATTGGTTACGAGGAATTTGAACTGCCCGCTCACAAGAAACTCTAATTGTAAGCTCTACGTGAGTCAAACCGCGCACTACAACGGTTTCAGCAAGCTTCTCAATCAAGCAATGTTCATTTCCCAACCTTGTGTTGTTCAAACTATTAGCAATTTGCCATAGCTATGAGCTAAAGCGTCAAAATTGAGGTTGCCAGATTTTTATATCGCAGAGACTGTCATGATAACGTTTAGCGCGCGATGTGAATCACGCAGACCATTGAGTTTTCATGAGCGGATGGTTTCAATTCATGCACCAAGAATCATTAAATATCTTCGTAAGGAGTTAATTTCGGTAATTTTTGTTGTGCGCATCGTGTTTTACGTAAAATTTTAGTTACAAAACATGCATCAGAA
Source organism: Bemisia tabaci (assembly GCF_918797505.1). NCBI lineage: Eukaryota > Metazoa > Arthropoda > Insecta > Hemiptera > Aleyrodidae > Bemisia > Bemisia tabaci. The sequence continues at coordinate 52,955,151 of NC_092796.1, forward strand.
TGCTGAAATTCGTACCTTGTGCAGTGGTCCATTGTCGACATGAGCATCCGGCTGCGGAGAATGACGATTTATTGTGACAGGAGTAGGATTCTCTTCGACGCCCGTTCGGAACGAACAATTTATTTTGAAATTTTTTGAATCTGCACGTTGGCGTGGATCGGCTCACAGCAACTATCCAAAATTACAAATCATACGGATGTAATCCGACAATTATATGGCGATAACTCATTCTCGTCATGACAATCTGCGGCTGGCCGAAGCAAGTCGTAGGCTCTTTCGGCGGCTAATACGAGCTTTTCATTACATGGAAACCGCCAAACTGTCACTTTTTGTAGCGATGCGGGAGTTACCTGATCAGGCTATTCATTTCAATATTTTCCCAGCTCCTGAGCAACATAACCGCAATTTGACGCACGAGTCTTTTGACGGAGGGGTTTTGTATCTGCTCTCGTGTACTTTTATATTTAGTACTTTTTCCTTAAAATTTTCAGATATTTTAGATTAAATTGCGTAATAAATTGTCTGAAAATTTTGAAGTATAATTTTCACAATTTCCCAGTGAATTCGGGCTTTATCGGAGGAAATTTGGCAACGTCTGAAGGCTCATACGACGTTCTTCCTTAGCACGACAGTATACTTCGTCGGCCCGCGTTTCGATATTCGCTCATATGAAAATAAGAACTGACACCGCGTGTCACTAGATAACACATCGTTGCAGCCCGACTAGGCTCTGTCAGATTTGTAACAAGACTTGGAGTTGCGTGCCCTACTTCCGTAGTTTCATGATTACCCGCTGCATTTCCTTCAACTTGGTCTCCCCCGACCGCTCATCTCAAGCTACATTCTGATTTCCTGATGCTTTCCCCATCTTCGATAGCAAATTTGACGGCTTGGCTTCTCTCCCTCTGTCATCCGAAATCCATGCATGTCCGAAACACTCAGAGTCGTGTCCGTAGATGCCAAATTTCCCACAAATTGTCTCATATCGACGGTGAAACTACCAGACCACGTATCTCGTTTGCGGTGTTTAAAAATCTCCACTCACATTTCATTTTTTGAAGGTGGTCAAATCAATATCATTCCTTACAATTTTCACAGATTTTTCTCCGCACCAAGAAGAAAAATCACGGTAGTTTTCACGAATTGACAGTGAGTAGTTTCCTATTAAAAAAATAAAGTATGACAGGAAGTCTGCGACGTCGCAAACCGAGATACGTGGTTTGGTAGTTTCACCGTCGATATGTGTCTCCCACCCAGGTACAATATATTTTAGAGACCCCCACAATCAATGGCGTAACTATCACCTCTGCCACACTCGCCGGGCTGGAGGGAGGGGGGGGGGGGGGGTGTGTAAAAGTTCCTAGTTACGTCCCTGCCCGCAATGCTATCTTCCCTTTTGTGTTTAAGGTGATTCGACAGTTGCATTTTTTTGTGTCAGAGCGACGTGCGATATATTGCATCAATTCATTCCATGATTTCAGCTACTTGTCATTTTTTTCGAATTTTGAGATCGCACTTCTGTCGTCATGAGACTGAAGAATTCAAGTACCAAATTTGACAAAGAAATTCAACGTGATATAGGCAGGGTTTTTTTTAGAGGACAAATATCGCTTTCGATACTGATATCTAAACTGCACTCGAATGCGACTGTTTTCCTCTGATAAAACCCTGCCCTTATCACGTTGCATTTCTTTGTTAAATTTGGCACATGAAAAATTCTTCAGTCTCATGACAACAGAAGTGCGATCTCAAAATTCGAAAAAAATGACAAGTAGCTGCAATTATGGAACGAATTGATGCGATACATCGCACGTCACTCTGACCTAAAAAATGCCAACCGTCAAATCACCTTAAGTTTCTTTCGGAAGGTAACTCTTAAATTTCGTAATGATGACCAATGATCAAAGAGTTGAGTAACTGGTACGGCAATCCCCACCTAATTTGCAAAAACTCGCCTTGCAAAATGCTCACCGCGACATTCATCGGTCATCGTCGGGCAAAAAATATCGGTGACCTCCAAATTCACTCTTGCATCTCTTAATTACATTGCTTAAACTGTTAGTGCCTGCGAAGCCTCTAAAATATATTGTCGCTACGTTGGAGGTGAAAATTAGTTGAGTTACTATATGAATACAAATGCCCTCTACTATTTCACCGATGAAGCAAGAGACGATTCATACATTGCAACAACTTGGTTATTCAGTTGCATTTTGAGCTCTCCCTGAGCCTCCGCGGGGGAAAAATCCGTTTGGTTTCCACTGCAAATGACACGGCTGGAGGGAGTGGAGGGCTCCGATAAATTAGCTCCAAGGGAGCACAAATGTATCGAGTAATTAAGAGCTTAATTTCAACCCCCGCTGAGGCCACGATCCAGGATGAGGGGGATGACCACCGGCTAGTCCGATCATCGGCCGGGAGGGGCTTAAACACCGTGCTCGTTGCTCTTTAGCCAACACGCGCTGTTGCCAATTTTTGTTTATGATTATGTTGCCTTTAACCCCTAGAAGTTATAGACTCTTGCATGAATTGGCAAATCTGTTGAGAAATTCATAGAAGGTGGCTGGAGCAGTGGAGGAGGTTATCTCTTCGAATAATAATTGGACTACATTTTGCAATTTGGAACTATAAATTCTGGCTCTTTTGGAAAAACACTTATGTGCATAGGGAAACTCATGGCACATACGTTGTTTTTAAACCGGGCTAGAATTTATAGTTCCAAATTGCAAAATGTAGTCCAATTACTCTCGCGATTGAGAACCGGAAGTGCTCCCGCCCTCAAGTTAGCGACTTACTGCGTCCAGAACACTGCCGTGCTAAGGAAAAACGCCCTATGAGCCCTCAGGCATTGCCAAATTTCCTCTGGCATATCATTGATTTTCAATAAATTTTTTGAATATTTTTCTGCCAATTTCTCAGATAATTTTGTTTGTAATTGGATCTGAAGTGTCTGAAAATTTCAAGAAAAAATATTCATAAGTTTCTTCAAAAATAAACATCTTATTCCCGGAAATTATGAAACTCTCGAATGTTCATATGACGTTTTCCTTAGCACGGTAGAAGAGCTCATGAGGTTAATAAATACTGAGAAGCAGCAAGAGGTAGAATTTTCTTCAATGAACTGCGTTTTGCAATAAGGAACTATTATTTTCGGCTCGCTTACAGAAGCACCTATAATCGTACAGGCAAACGAATGGCACACATGTTGTTTTTAAAATGAGCCACCTTTTTTTGTCAGTGTGCTGTTATGTAGGGTATAGGGTATATCGACGGTGCAAGTCGGCAATCACATATCGACGGTGAAAGTCGGCAATCACATAACTCGGTTTGCGACGTCGCAGACTTCCTGTCATACTTTATTTTTTAAATGGAAAACTACTCAACGGCAATTCTTTAAAACTGTCATGATTTTTCTTCTCAATGCGAAGAAAATTCTGCAAAAACTTCAAGAAATAATATCAATTTGTTCTCCTTTATAAAAATGACGTAGAGACGGAGATTTTCAGACACCGCAAACGAGTTATGTGATTGCCGACTTTCACCGTCGATATCTCGTTTGCGGTGTCTGAAAATCTCCGCTTCTATGTTATTTTTTTAAAGGAGAACAAATTGACATCATTCTTTGAAGTTTTTGTAGAATTTTCTTCGCACAGAGAAGAAAAATCACAGCAGTTTTAAAGAATTACCGTTGAGTAGTTTTCCGTTAAAAAATAAAGCATGACAAGAAGTCTGCGACGTCGCAAACCGAGTTATGTGATTGCCGACTTACACCTTCGATATGTCTCAAGTCCCCCGTCCCTGATTCCTCCTAACTTTCCAATCAAGATGTCGAGTTTCTCGGGGGGTATATTGCATGGTACCCATGGAGATTAGGTATGCAGGCGTATTTTATGGATGACTGCGCAACAACGCTCGGAATTCCTCAAGCTGAGCGAATGCTGCCGTGCTAAGGAAAAACGCCGTATGAACCTTTAGGCATTGCCAAATTTCCTTCGATAAAACGCAAATATCCTGGTAAGTTTTTGAATATTTTTCTTCCAATTTTTCAGATAATGTTGTTTGCAATTTCACCTGAAGTTCCTGACAATTTCAAGGAAAAATATTCATTACACAATCCCACCTATAATAGTTACCCGACCTATGTCAGCAATTCTTTCGTTCACGATAACTATCGTTAGATTTACGTTAGCTTTTTCAAATTTTGCAATTTTGTCCATTTTGGTCTTATGAAGAACTGTATAAATTTTTGGTTAAATCGCATTTACCGTTTACTTATAAACGGTAATTAACGTAAGTGCCCTACGCTGTTTTCCACTAAACTGTTTTTATGAAAGTTCCATTCCTTGGTTTCCTTGGTAACCTTTGTTTGCCATCAGCTGATGTTTTATTTCAATTTATTTTTTTATTTTTTTCATTTTTTTTTCTTTCTTTTTTAATAAATCATTGCTAGGTTAGTTCTAATTTTTTTGCGATCATTTATTCTACCTGCTCCCCATACCACCATTTTTTCGGGGTTATAGATATTTTAGCGGCCTCTAGACCCGTGACTCCAGTCACGGGCATTTCGCTAATATTCATATAAAGAACCCCGTACAGACCTTATGGGAGAGCGAAGCCTCAATTTACGCACATAAAACGGCGAATATCTCGAAAACCGCTCGTGAGATATTTTTCGGCCCATGAGAACTTTCGATCAGAATGACTAGCAGAGCAACATATCCAAGTTTCAACAGATTCTGGAGAGAGCCATTTCCCATAAGTTCTGTGCGGGGTTCTTTCAAGGAAAAATATTCATAACACTCCTGAAAAAATAAACATTTTATCTCGGGAAATTTGGCAACTCTTGAATTTTCATACGGCGTTCTCCCTGAGCACGGCAGAATGGGAAAGCGATTAGCGGGTAGCGCGGGTAGCATAGGGTTGAGGCGCTTCCAAGAGCGATAAATAAAGAACTGGGCGCTGAGCGGGGCTCCTTTAATATGCCAATAGCAGGATCGGAATCGGAATAAAAATATTTTACTGCATTGTCCAGCGGGGTCCAGCGATATTTCCACACCCGCCAAGTACTCGCGGTCTTTCAAGAAGATGAAGAGAATTCACATTTTCACTCAATTCAACATTCAGAATTTAAACGGCCTCAAGAAATCGCTCTACAGCATCCTTTGAGGAATCTCAGGTTGCATTATCTACACTGGAAAAAAAACACTTTGGATCTTGGAGTCCAGACTCTCAAAAACATCGACAAGAAAAAGTACTTTTGATTCGATCAGAATCTAGCTTAAATCAAGAACCAAGCCTCTTAATTTAAGCGGATTTCGTTTTGATTCAAGCAAAAAATCCGATTGAATCAAGTGTATTTTTCTTGTCAATGTTTTCCAAGAGTCTGGACTCTAGATCCAATGTGTTTTTTTTTTTTTTTTTTTTTTTTTTTTTTTTTTTTTTTTTCCAGTGTAAGCATGACCACGTCCCAGTGCAAAAATTAGGATTTTTCCTAAATATAGTCTCACATACGGACTAAATTTGCAATGAGAAACTACTATTTCCGGCTCATTTAGAAAACAACATAAAATGCTATTCCGCCGTGCTAAAGGAGAAGAACGCCGATTAGAACATTCGAGAGTTGCCAAATTTCCCGAGGTAAAAAGTTTATTTTTGAGAAAAGTTATGAAAATTTTTCCTTGAAATTTTTAGGAACTTTAGAAGAAATTGCGAACAAAAGTATCTGAAAAATTGAAAGAGGAACATTCATAGGTTTACCACGGAATTCGTGTGTTATCAAAGGAAATTTGGCAAGGCCTGAAGGTTCATACGGCGTTCTTCCTCAGCACGGCAGTATTAGTTGTACTTCGGTAGGTGAACCGGTAGGTGTTTCGGTTATATTTGTTCTTAATTGCAAAATATGTGCAAATATGTATTACGTACTCCTAAAATTCAGGAAATAAACCCCTGTTGAATATTGACATTAAGGCGGAGAAAAATGCCACTGAATTAGTAATTTATCTCTCTTGTATATGGATATGAATCCTGTATTTTGATTCTTGCGTTACATATTCTTTAAGCAGAAATAATAATTATACATCATTCCTCGCTTATCAAACCGGTGTTTTATCATATTATTTCAGCCATTTATAAATGAAAGGAGTCATAAAATCACATTATGTATATAGCTCAAAAAGACTTTTATTTTGACTTTGCAAGGAGCTGACTTCGAACTTTAGTTAGGCACTAAAGAAAAATTTTGTGGAAATGAAATGAGGAGCTACCCATCACTTTTAAAATAAATTAATATTTAAAAGATTACCTTCCCGATGATGACGGCAAATTAAATAAGGAGACTGAGAAAGTTTTGAAGTGTTTGTCTCCATTTCTCACTCGAGAGATGATTCAATTAGTTACGCAAAAGTTTTGACACCCTTTTCAGGGTTTCTCCAGTTTTAAAAAGTGAGATTTTTATAGAAAACCAATGCTTGGACCGAGCAATAATTAACTTCTGATCAATCCTTCAATGTGGGTCACAAAACTTTCTACTTGCAATGAAAGCTTAATATAATTTTCCGACAAAAAAAAAAAAAAAGTCTGAATACGTCCCAACCGATCGTAAAAGATTGTTTTGTGATTTTTTTGATAAAGTCACTGACGTGAGTGATTGGTTTCATATGGACACCAAAGTATTGTCATTAAAGTTTCACATTCAAGTATGGTAAACCGACTGGTTTTATCTTTGTCCGAGTAAGAGTCTTGAGACTGACTAGTCTTGAGAATCATAGCGAAACGCCTCCATACCGGGTGTATGCAATTATAATTGCGTAAAAGTTTGAATAATTATCTCTCAATGAACTCGTTATAATTTTTGTGACTAAAACAGTGTCATCTTGCTATTCTGTCCGTCTGCGAAGACTTCCATTCAGGAAGTTTTCCTAGAGATTGTATGTTGATTTATTTCATCTTATTTGTATCCTCCCAGATAAGATTTGAGCAAAATTCTCTTTACGTTTCGATTTCCGGGAAAGCGAGCAACAGGTTTGCTCTGTGCTACATAAATTAGTATATCAAATAAATATACGTGTAAGATTTTCTTTGAGGTCGCCCCGAGTTATTTTGTTCCATCTTTCGAGATTCTTCCTCTTAAAGAATAAAACAGCACTCCATTTCAATGTCCGTCTTTAACGAAAGTCTGTAAAAGAATCAAGAGGCTCACTCTTAGATATTTAAGGGATGATGAAGGAAGATACCGTCATTTCTGGAGCTCCGCCTTGAAGAGACTTTCGTGAAGATGACTCGTAAATCTGAGCCTTGTTTTTTAAATTATCATGAATGTGCCTTCATTTAGAGTGATAATGAGGCAAGAAAGCCGAATCGAGTTAACGACGAATTACGGAACGTTCAAACCCGTCCATTTAACTCCTACAATGGGAATCGGGTCAGGTGCGGTAGTTGCTTCTCTGTCGTCTCCTTGAAACTTTTAATTTTCGCTCATCGCCAACGAGCTCTTTTGCAGGATCTTCTGCCCCAGCTGGCAGAGAGGACTCGGTCGAGTTCTTTAATTAAAATTTCGCCTACGAATTGCCGGCGTAAAGGAAGAAGCAATTTCCCCAAATGACACGGCGTCTAGGCTTTTGTGCGTATTAGAAAGACTTGAACCGGTCACGGGTGGCTGTTTCGCTTTCAAACTAACCAGAGCGCTGCCGTGATAAGGAAGAACGCCGTATGAACCCTCAGACGTTGCCAAATTCCCTTAGATAAAACACGAATTTCCTGGTCAAATTATGAATATTTTCCTTCCAATTTTTCAGATAATTTTGTTTGCGATCTCACCTAAAGTTCCTGAAAATTTCAAGGAAAAATATTCATAAATTTTCTCAAAATTGAGCATTTTATCTCGGGAAATTTGGCAACTCTCGGCTGTTCATACGGCGTTCTTTCTTAAGAAGGCAGCGCGGGGAGAATTTCGCAATGGCAATTTGTGACGTTTTTGTGAGGATGATCTTGTTGCCCGCCGTTGCTTGTCGTTGCCCCGGGACCTTGTGAAAAGGGAAAGTGTGTAATTCGGCCGCACAAGAATTGTCATTAGTCTTGATAATTTAGATCATGAGCCTCCTCTCCCTTTCCCTTCCTCCTCTTCCTCTTCCTTCCTCCTCTTCCTCTCCCTTTCTCCTCTTCCCCTCCCCTCCGCCCTCGGTGTGCCTCCAGATGTCGCGCCAAATCTTCACCCGCTTTTCCGTCACGGTTCCCAAATACCTACTTGAGCTTTATAAGCTTTTCCAATGGCTAGGAAATCTAAGAAAGTCACACAAGCTTTGGGAGATTATACTTTTTTCGTCCGATTTTCCTATTTATGTCACATTATTCCCAGCACAGAGTTGGGCTCTGCGAGTTTTTTTAACAAAAAAGAAAACAATAAAAGAAAAGAAAAAAAAATCTGTCCATCTTTACATGAGCCTTGATCTCACGATGGTACCAGACATCCCGTCTGTTTACAGCCCCCGAGGAAAGCTGCCCAGGTTACTTTTGGGGCGCCGCGCGCCTTCAATTCCGTGCGACACTCCTCGCACTACCGCGGAGTTAGTTTAGTTGCGTGACCTAATGTAACCCAACCTAGAGTCTTCCGTGGCAGTTCCACGCCTCACTTTCGTGGATTTGAATAAATTGGATTAGCATCATCATGCAAACTTGAGCTTTATAAGCTTTTCCAATGGCTAGGAAATCTAAGAAAGTCGCACAACCTTTGGGAGATTAACCTTTTTTCCGACCGATTTTCCTATTTATGTCACATTATTCCCAGCACAGAGTTGGGCTCTGCGAGTTTTTTTTTAACAAAAAAAAAAGAAAAAAATAGAAAATAAAAAATAAAAAAAACCAAGGGTCTCCATCTTTTTAGCATTTAATTGAGATGTTACTTATTGGGAAAAAGTATCTCTAAATTCATTCAAGATTTTGATGAATAAAAATGGCCCGCGTTAAGCAGGACGGAACCATGGACATTAGCCATTACCTTTCATCAAACAATTTTGTTTTCTTTTTTTTTCTTTTTTTCAGGAGAACGGCCCCATAGATTATATTAAAAATTTCAGGGAATTTTCCTTACCTGTCAGAGAAAATTCCGTGAAATTTTCAAAAGAATCTACACCACCGTTCCGTGAAAAAAAAAAATAAATCACCCGATGATGGTTGATGTGATTTGATACATTCCTCTTTCCTTGATGTGATCCAAAGAATCCACGAGAAAGAGCGAATTGTCAGATCTGAAACGTCGCAAACCGAGTTGCATGGTTTGGTAGCTGAACCATGGATCTGAATCTCTATGACGAACGGAAAGGCGTTTTATTAGTTAATTAGGAAGGCAATGGAGATGTTGCATGTGTGAGGAATTTGCGATTTGACTATTGATAATCATGTAAAAGTTCGCGAGAAACACGATGGCGCCACTGGTTTTCTCTGAAATCAACTCCCAAGCTCAAAAAAGCTCTCAAGTTGAGGCCAAAATGGAAGGGATATCCCACGCTATCCTGGGAGTCCGCGTCTACGTCAAGACAAACTCTCCATGCAAAGATGGAAAGCAAATAAATACATTAGCAGTGATGCCGTGTTTTCAGTTTTAGAGTCCCCAAATAAAATGGCAGCCCTGTCAATGTATTTGCTCCCTATCTTTGCACGGAGAGTTTGTTTTGATGTAGAGGTGGACTCTCAGAATGGCGTGGGATATCCCCTCCATTTTTGCCTCAACTTGAGAGCTTTTTCTGAGCTTGGGAGTTTATTTCAGAGAAAACCATCGTGTTTCTCGCGAACTTTTACGTAAGAATCAGCAGTCAAACCGCAAAGTCCTCAAAAATGCAACATCTCCGTTGTCAGATCTGAAACTTCGGAAACCGAGTTGCGTAGTTTGGTAGCTGAACCGTGGATCTGAATTTCTATGACGGACGGAAAGGCATTTTATTAGTGAAAGGAACGTAATTCAGGTCTGCTGGGAAATTCAATGCGTGGATTCGATTGGGAGGAGACTCCTGGCACCCAGGCCCAGGCTCTAATCACGGTGAGCAGGTGTCTCTCTGAGCGGAGACGATGTGGCAGCTGGACTCTCAATCTTAATTGAACAGACGAGGAAGTAATGAGAGCCGTGCCCTAAGGGCCCGCCGCCCGCAAACAAAAAGAAAAATCCAACAACTTCCCTCGTATTCTCTCAGACTCTCCAAAAGCACAGTACTCAGCTGAGGGTCTCAGCTGAGCACTGAACTCTTACGGACCCCAACAACTCTTCGCTTATGGCCGGTGAAACTACAAAAACGCGTATTTCAGTTTGAGACGCTTCAGACTTTCTGACATAATTCATTTTTAAAATTTAAGAATACTCAAGGTCATTTCTTGAAAATCTTCCTGATTTGCCTTCTTCGTGAAAATGAATATTTCAAGTCATAGTGGTTAAACCGCTTCTCATAAAATAAAATTAGATTGGAGATTTTGGGACACCGAAAACAAGATGGGCATTTTGTAGTCTTCGTCAGCCGTGTTTTGAACATGCTATCGCGCGAACGCGATCGCGGCAAAAATCTATGTCACGCAAAAGTCTTAAATGACACTGTAGATTTACAAATAATATTTCGATTTTGCACAAGATACCATTTAAAAGTATCAAATGGGGCTACGGCTGAACATTCATAGCACGTGCCACATGGGTAGATAATCTGACCGTTCATACAGGCATAGTTGGATTTTTTTTTTTTTTTTTTTTTTTTATCAGAAAGATCAGGAGCAGAATGCATTTTGTAAAAACTAGGAGGGATGCACTTTTCACGCCCTGCGTTTTTAGTGTATTTTCCGAAGAAAATACACTATTTAATTTTCGATGGAGCAGTCTCTGAATCCTAACTTTGGATTGCGGTAACCTATCATCCATGTGCTAACTTCTGAATTGCAATATGACTATGGCCAACGTGCGAAACCACGTATTTCCATCGCGGTGTTTCAAGATTTCCGCTCCTATTTTATTTTCTCAAAGAGAAAGTAGCAAACACGTCTTGAAATTCGTGCAGAATACACTGCCGACAGAGAAGAATACACAAGGCAGCTCTCCAGAAATTGCGTGGTCTAGTTTTCTGAAGGAAAAGTAACGTATGACAGCTCTGCTGTTCTAAGGAAAAATGCCGTATGAACCTTGAGGTGTGTCCAGATTACTTTTAATAAAACACAAATTTTCTGGGTAAACTTATGCATATTTTTCTCCAATTTTTTCAGATTATTATGTTTGCAATTTCACCTAAAGCTCCTGAAAATTTCACAGAAAAATATTCATAACTTTCCTTAAAAATAAACATTTTAACAAAGGAAATTTGGCAACTCTCGAAGGTTCCTAAGCGTTCAGAAGCATTCTTCTTTAGCACGGCAGAGCTGAAGTCTGCAACGGCGCAAACAAATTTGATTGGATTCGCATTTTGGCCGTCGATTTGCAGGTCAGAGAGTCCCAAGAATTTGGTGCTTAAAATGAACCCAGTCAATGAAATGATTTCTAATGTGTTCTGAATTTTTGTTGACAGATAGTGTGCGGTATTTTAGTGGTTATAATGGGATGTGTCGCATGCATAGAAGAAAGAGGAGATCTTACGAACCTGGATTTGGAATCCCAGCTGGTCTCTCCACAGTCATAGCGGCAGGTAATTTGTTTATCTCTTTTTCGGCTGAAATCATATCTCAGTGCTGTAAAAATGATCGCATTATGTATTTTATGCTTAAATTCTCCTCTTTATGAAATAAAAATTAATTGAAACGAAATGATACAGGAGATTATTTTTGAGAAAAAATCGCGCACTGAACGCGCGCGTCGTAGATAGACGGAGTGAAAACATTGGAATTTGCAGTTAGCAGCATATGGACGTGAAGCACTTCTATATGATAATGCCCGAAAAATATGAAATTCCGGGTAAAAAGCTTTTTCAAAAATTCAAGGGAAATAGTGTAGCTCCGAATCCATCGAAAATCAACGGATTTGAAGGGTTTCGCTTCTAAATTTCACACTGGACTATGGCGGTCAAAAAATGGAAGCCCTCAAAGAATTGTCATAAAATTCAGCGCTCTTACGCTGCGAAAATAGACTGATAGTTACGTGGTAAAACTTGGATGGATCCATTTTCCAACTAGCTGTAATAGGAAGATTTCACCTCTCACGACTGTGAATCTTTGAAAATGGTCAGCGCTGCAGACTTAAGGAAAGACAGGACGCCTTCAATTGTATGCCTACGCAAAACGGAAATCTCTGAAGCACGAATAGTTGCATCCGATCGCCGTGTGGTGTATGTGCCGTTGTGTGCTCGTCGTATTTGTCAGCCTCCCCCGCAATTTTCTTTTTTGCGGGAAAACACGGAACTTTTAAATTGGTAAAATGCGAATCTCAATATACTCACGCGAGTACATCATAATTTTATTAAATTACTTTAACAGTATTTTAACAATAATTATAATATTTGTGAGGGGAGTGAAACACTGGAAAGTACTGTAAACTTGCCCTTGCTTTAAAATATACCATTGACAATGTAATATACAAGAGAATCTTTTTTCGACGCTTTAATTACAAATCATTTAACTGGCGCACAGCCCTGTTCCTTTTTTTATTGTATGCCCAGTAATTGTATGTAGCGAGAAAAATGAATTGTAGATATAAAGCTCTGATTAATTTTGGAAGTAAAATGGCCGAGGGAGCGAAGACTTGGCGAGCGTGAACGCCTGTCGACCTGAGGTTGAAATTAAAGATTCCGTACGTCTGCCACTTCTGCCAGTCGATTGGAGTATAGACGCAGCTTCTGCTTCCTTCTCCCTCCCCCCCCCCCCCTTCATATTAGATTGCACTTCCGCTCCAGCTGACGAGTGTTGATTTTCATTACTGCCACTCAAATGTGTAACCTTGTCACATCTCTAACAACTAGAATAGTTAAGAGAAATCCTACTTTCTATTAAATACTCCATCACTTGTCCTGAGAGACCTCAAAAATGTAAAAATGGAAAATTAATAATTTATATTCCAAGAAATTGTTCATTTGGAGCTGATCCACGCGAATGCCACATGCTACAGTGGCGGGTTCCCGGCCAAGGGGATCCCTCCTCGGGCCAGAAAAAAGGGAAAAGAAAAAAGAGGGGAAATGACGAAAATGTCAGGGAAAATTTGTTAAATCACCTTCATTTGCTTGCTAGAATGGGTTTGAGATTTTGAACAAGAAATTTTGCGCGAAAACTATTTTCAATTATGCATTTTTTAACCATCCGTCAGATCTTCAATTGTCGGGGAATTTCACCAGAATGTGTCAGGGATCAGGGAAATGTCAGGTATTTCCTTTTTCTAAATTCCGTGGCAACCCTGACTTAAATGCCTCAACTTCATTAAAATTTCACGCAAGGCGCAATTCACTAATAAAAAGTCACTGCGTAAAGAAACCTCTAACGGGAGTTAAATTAGGAAAATAGGACCTTTCAGAGAACGTCATCCATCCCCAGAGATATCAGAGTATATCCGACTAAAGACCGGAACGATACAAAACTTTATAAATAGGTACTTCATCTGCGGTAAATCTTCAAGTCCGCAGTTAGAAACCTGCGAATTTCTAGCGGGTGTTGAGGACCCATATCTTCTCGTCTCCACGCAACTGCAATTAATCTGGAGCAGAGAGACGGATCGTCTTAATGATAACCCTGCAAATACGGGTCGTTACCCTGTTGCGTAATACGTTGTCCCTATCCGTCCCTCCTTTCTGAATTGGAGGATTTTGCGAGGTTGCCAGGAGTCAGACGAAAGGTCGCCGGCTTTTTCATGTCTTTTATAGTGAAAATTCCTAATCATGCAGCTGCATTGTGATCAGAAGGAATTTCGATTGTAGCGATGGAAAAAGTTTTAAGGAAGAACGTCCCAGTAGCGACGACCCTTAAATCAACATTTTAGAAGCTCGTCGCAAGTTCAAAAAGAGAAATCTCGAAAAAACTTTTAAAATTTACATTCAGGAAATCCTTTTCGATTTTTTTTTTTTTTTTTTTTCAAAGTAAAATTTACAAGAAGTAAACTTTAGTAAGTAATGCTTAACCTTAAAATACCATTTTGGCTCCTGTTCGATTGATTTTTGTGAAACTCGGTATCAAGGGTACTTTTTGACAAGATGAGATGGAAAAGAAACCTCTCGGTATAACAATTTCGGACTTTCAAAATTCGTTTAAAATAAAGTATCCGTTTAAAATAAAGTTGAATACTTTATTTAAACTGAAAATTTCATTTTCAGCTCTTTGTAACCCTTATATATGAAAATTACTCATCGCTTGGCATTCCACGTATGTAGCGCAAATAGCACACTAAGTCAACGCATGGAGAGTCATCTATCCGTAGATCGCGGTCGGACCACTATAAAACGCCTTCAAATGCGTATGATACTGTGCAACACACCAAAGTTTAAATAGTTGTATTCTTAGGTTGGAACCTAACTCAAAGATAATTTCTCTACCGAATAAGGCATTTTAACCTGTGAACTGCTGTGTTTCAAGTTACCTTTCATATTTTATGACCATTATCGTCCCTGACAAATAATGTAAGCCTTAATTGACCTTCAAAGAAAGAATTATCATTGTATAAATGTGGCCAACGAAAGAGGCTCGCCTAAACGGAAACCTGTTCATGAAACTTTCCTAGTTTTTAAGTGTGTCCGGTATATAATGGGAGCTATTTTTTAACAGAAAACTTGAATTTCCAGTCAAATTTTCAAAATCCATTAAAAAAAATCCATAATGGCGGACACGGCCTAAAATGCTATCTCTGCTCCTCTTCGATCGATTTTTGTGATACTCAGTATCCCGCGGTATGTTTTGACGGGGAACTCGAACTTTCAGTCAAATTTGTCAACATTCCAAAATCCAAGGTAGTGGACGTGGCCCAAAGTGCTGTATTGGATTTTCCAATTGTTTGTTGGATGTTATTGGATGTTGTAACATAACGCACTATTTTGTTAAAAATTAATCGGCTTTATATATATGAACACATGACTTGATGCAAATGGAATTTTTTTCCAAAACCGATTATAAATGACGTACTTTTATTTTTTACACGATGGCCATTCGGGCGGGCCGCCCATCTTTAGGTGACTAAAACGTTTCAGTTGGCCATAGCGTAAAAAATAAAAGTAAGTCGTTTATAATCCGTTTTGGAAAAAATTTCAATTTGCATCAAGTCGTGTTTGCCAAAAGTATTTATCCTCGCAATCAAGATATGTATTTATTCTCTGTTCATTTTCAAAATGAATTCTCCGTCAGTCGATACAGACCTTGATATGGGCGCGCTCTCCAACACTGATGTGTGGAAACTCCTTGTTTACTCATTCGTTTGATTATGTATCTATTTAGTTTTTGATCCGGTTAAATTGGCTCTGAGCTTGAAAAGTCATTTAAAATGGTCTTTATTTCATTATCATAGTTATTTAGCACCTAGCATTCAAGTAGACAAGCGGGTTTTCTCTGAAGCTCTGCAAATTCCTTAGTAATTTATTAGTTCTATCTGGTAAGAATAACGGATCCAAATAGTGAAGGATGGAAAGCCAAGGGACCCATCTCCAGGTTGAGGGAACTGTGACAGGGCTGCGGCCTAGGCGCGTACTGGATTTACATCTTGTCTACTCAGGCTTTAGCTTTTAACAAATTACGTCAGAGCTGTATGTTCAGGGTCTCTAAGAAATTCGCAAGCGAGAATCTTCCTAAACGCTCCCTCATTTTTTTCTAAGTCGAGGAGGAAGAGGAGGAGGAGGAGAAATTTTCTGACTATTCTCTTTTTTTTATTCTTCTAGAAACCGGCCCAAAACAAGTGGATAGGTTACGAAAATTAGAAACGATAGTTAAAATAACTGCTAAAATGTAAATGAATGAAACTTTCTTCCACCTGTTTTTTTTTTTTTTTTTTTTTTTTTTTTTTTTTTTTTTTTTTTTTTTTTTTAATTCAAGTAAAACGGTCTATAAGAAACCGCTGACTTTTGCAAAAAAAAGTCTCTTTAACAAATTTTGAGTGTTGAAATACTACGAAAATATTTTAAATTGTTTTAAACTTTTTACTTGAATTTGCCTCTCGTAATCTTGAGGTCAGAAAGACATTTTTTCCTTTAAATTTTAACAGTCTATTGGAGTTTTCCTTATTTTTAAATGCACAATTATTTTTAAAGCATATTTTTTAACCAGTCCTTATATTGCCACCAAGGAAGTCATTTAATAAAATTATGATCCCCGCATGGCCGGTAAATTAATTGTGTGAGTTCACGGTGAAATTAGCGTCAAGCATCGAACGATCGTTAATTCGAAGTTGCAATTTTATATTACGGAAGTTGTATATTTACGGTTGAAAACGCGTGGAAATACCAGTAAAATTGAATAATGTGGGGGAAAACTCGCTGTCAGGTTATATCAAATGCACTAGCTTTTTCAAAAGGACAGAAGTTTATTTCAGTTAATTTTGACATGCGATTTCTGGTGATCCGCTCTTTAACCTCATGCGCCATTTAAAGACCTGCAATTTGGTCAAAAGTTAAAGTACGAAGCCGAGAGAGCGGGAAAAGGACGGGTGGCTTAATTATGCTGAGAGGAAAATCCACATTACCAGCACAACGAGAGATTGTTATCATGCCCGAATTCTAATGTAAACGCAAAAGACGCAGATAGTAGATAAGCACCAAGTTTATTTAACAATGCCTATATTGCTTAGGAACTGGCAGAACTTACTCACATTTACGCTCTCGTAAGATGGCGGTGTGGAGACACCGTTGCAAGATTTTCAAAGAAAAACACGGTATTTTCAAAGGAGTTGTATATTATAGCACTTACTAATTGGGGTTACTACAGATGTTAGGGGGCCATTTTCTTCCTATTGTTCCAAAATTCCTGATTCAAAGTAAAGCGGTCTAAAATGCAGTAGTCTATAATATGTATAAATAATAAACATTGTTAAAATAAATTTTTCGAATCACTTTTTCAGGCATAATGTAAACGATGAAATTTTTCTTATCGTAGGGAGACAGGAGAACCCTTTAATGATGGCTCAAGTTGCAAAATGCGCAGCTTCGATTGCGACGTTGCAAGTCGCCGCTTACGTTTTATTATTTTTAAAAGAAAGCAAACCAAAAGTTAAACTTGAAATTTTCTGTGAGTGTTTCTCATCCATTCAATAATATTCGCAGAACGTTTTGAAGAGACGCGCTGGTTCGTTTAAAAAAAAACACGAGGAATTCGAAGATTTCCGACTCTGAGAAGGACATACACATTATCTGACTTTAACTCTCAATATTTTGCATGCGAGTTCACATCTTTTCTGATTTTTGATTTCTGATCAAAAATTTTCTTTCCTCTTTCTTGCAAAAAAAAGAAGCCTTACGTAACGAATTTTCAAGTAAATGCCCTACTTAGGCTTTAGCTTATGGCTTAGACAGAATTGTAACCAACAGGATCGTGGAGGATATCTGCAGTCATAGGTGATTCGACGGGTGCCATTTTTTGTGTCAGAGCGACGTGCGATATATCGCATCAATTCGCTCCATAATTTCAGCTACTTGTCATTTTTTTCGAATTTTGAGATCGCACGTCTGTTGTCATTAGACTAAAGAATTCGTACCAAATTTGACAAAGAAATTCAACGTAATGAAGACAGGTTTTTTTTCTTTTTTTGGAGGAAAAACATCGCATTTGATATTGATATCAAAACTGCACTCGGATGCGATATTTTTCCTCTGAAAGAACCCTACTTTATTACGTCGAATTTCTTTTGTCAAATTTGATACATGAATTCTTTAGCCTCATGACAACAAAAGTGCGATCTCAAAATTCAGAAAAAATGACAAGTAGCTGAAATTATGGAACGAATTGATGCGATATATCACACGTCGCTCTGACACAAAAAATAGCAACCGTCGAATCGCCTGAGAGCCAAATAACAATAACTGTACATTTTCACCGATGCGAGTAATCAGGAGAAAATCATGCAACAGCTCCAGTGTCTGCAGAGTATTTTGTAATTTTTAAAACCCTGTACTTCGAGGCTGGCGTCAGATCATAACCAAGTTGTTAACATATCGATAGCCAAAGTGTGGGAAGACGTATCTCCGTTTTCTACGATGCAGATTTACTGCCGTACTTTATTTTTTCTTTGCAAAACTGGTCGACGTAATTTCTCAAAAATCTCCTTGATTTTTCTTCTTTATAAGCAGAATATTCTGTGTAAATTTCAAGTTATAAGTCGCTTGTTCCTCTTCGAAAAAATTAAATAGGAGAGGAAATTTTGAAACATCGCAATGAAGATACATGGTTTCTTACTTTGGCTATCGACATACCCTCACTAAGTATTGTAAAAAGTGCAAAAAATTCGAATATATTTTTCTTTTCTAAATTAAATAGAGACAGGCAGAAAAACATTTGAGGATGAACATGTATTGAGTATTTCATGAACACAAACAGGAGATGCGGCTCAAAAATATTAGCTCGAAGCTTCAGAACTGGGATGGTACGCTTGGCACCAGAGCGAAGGGGCCAGAAAAGCTGTCTCTTCATTCGAGTCACGCGTCAAGTGTATTCTTACTGGCGCAATTCAAACGGCGCTTTGTGATTGGGTAAACTTGTCTAAGAGCGATATCGTGTTACGCATCTTCGGTAGTATTTTCATAACACCCTGCCAACAGCGCCAGCCGCGGAATTTTATTGCCTTGCCGAACGCCGCGCCGTCGCTTTTGAATTTTAGCGAGCCTCCTGAACTGTTCTCATATGAGAAGTTGTGTAGGATGACTTAAAATGTAGACCCGTTCCCCTAAAATTTTGCTGGGAGTTATTTACTACACACCAATGCCTTTCGTGGGCTATTATTGCATGTCTTTAAAAGTGTTCAGTAATGAAGTGGGTTGCAGGTTCGTAAATACAATTATTTGAAGGTGCCTTGAGAAAAGTAAGTCATTGACACCTTGAAAGAAAGAGATCGATACAGTGGCGTGGCGTGCTTTGCGATATATCGATTGATCTGCCATTTAAACCAACGGAAAAGGGTCGATAGACAGGGTGTTCGCAGCAAACACCTTAATAATCGATTCTTTATAATAGCTTCAAATGGAGATATATCGATAATCGATCATTTACGCCACGCCACTGGATCGATACAGAGAGCGGGTAATACCGGTATAAAAACTCATCTTAACATGCATCTGCGCTTTATTATAGCTTATATTGAACAGCGCAGTAACAAAAGACTAGAAGATTTTAAATATTTTATTTTAGTCCGTGAATGCCCTAAATACTTTGAAATGTTATGAGCTGAATTTAACTTTGGCCGGACGAATACGTGCAATGTCAAAAGACACGCCGATAAGTAATTAACGATGGAAGTTGTAAGCATTAAACATCCCTAATTACGCTAATATTCCTGGTAATGGAGTGGGAAGAGGCAATGGAAGACGACGAAAAAGGCGAATAAATTAGTCCCTGCCGGCCAAACAGACGCAGACTATCGGCAAAGCCGCAGTCCGGAGTATGTATAAAATAGGGCCCTAAGAAGGTCGATGAGTGCGTCTCAGAGGGGCTTGTTATCTTAATTTGATGGGCTTTCTCGCGAGATTATCACCAGCGTTGCCCGATTGTTCCATAAATAACACATACAGGGTGTCTCCGAGTGTAACGGCCAGACTATACTTACACTGAAAAAAAAATCTCGGTGTATTCACTAAGAAAAGGGTAAAATTACCAAGATTCAGGGTTCTATTTGATCCCAATTTTTTCTTGGTAAAATTACCATTTATGGGATTGGTAATTTTACCGAGAAATCTCGGTAAAATGATTGAACTTTCTCGGTAATTTTACTGGACCTTGGTAAAAACGCCAATATTTTTTATCGACTATGGTAGAATTACCGAGATAAAATGGCAAAGTTACCGGGAATGGATTACCAATAAAAGTGGTATTCTTACCTGAAAAAAAACAGTAAAAATACCGGTTTTTAGGTAAGTTTACTAGTCTGTCTTGGTAAAATTACCAATAATTGGTAAAAAAGCGAGATGGTAAAGGTATCAACGGACCTTGGTAAAAACGCCGAGAATTTTTTTCAGTGTAGGTCCGTGTCCTATGGGTAAAAAAAGGCCTCTCTTCAAAAAAGTATTTTCCAAAAGTGCCCTCAGTTGGAGTTACGGTCCCCCAAGTTTTTGTAAAAATCACCTTTTTCATTAATTTTGGCGTCAATTGGACTGAGTTAAGCAGAAAGGAACCAACCCACATTTTGGAAAAAATTGAGTTATGAGTGGTTTTGAACTCAACCACTGCTCTACTATCTATCGCCATAAATTCAAAGTTTTTGTTGGAGCACATTTTGTAGAAATTGAACTTGAAGTTTATCTTTTACATTGAGTCTTATGCAGGAGTCAAACTTTAAACCTATTTTTCTCGGTTCGATTCCGATATGTGGATTGGTTCCTCTCTGTTTAACTCCGTCCAATTATGGACCGAGACTGTTACAAATGGTCATCTCCTCCGATGTTAAGCACTAAAATTTTAGATGCTTTAAAAACTATCAAAATTTGAAGATAAAGGACAAATTCAGAGGTCTTTAAGGAAAAATTCAGTTTTGCACCCCTAACCCCTTAGAATCGCCGAAATTTTCTCTGAACTTGATACGCGTTGATATATTTGAGGTCATGCATGAAATCAGTGGTTAAAATTACGGAAAAAGCCCTTCATCCCTGAGTTTTAGTCTATAATCGTCACCAAAATTCAAAGTAAAGGAGAATTTTCTCAAAAATTTGCAGAGGCTGTTAGATTTGATTGAGCTATGGATGGAGACACTTTTTAAAAAGAAATATACAAAAGAGAAAAGTCTTATTATGACCCATGAACTTGCTCCTACAGTGTGGCTGTATAAATCTGGGAAATCCTGTGATATTATTCAAAAACGGGAAAATAAGGACGAAAAGGCAACCTGCGTTACAGCGGGTAGGCAACCCGTGCCCATAAATTAGAGCTCTTTTCTGTGAACCTGTGGCTTTCCCCAGCGTCTATCCGGGGAAGTAGCAAAGCTCAGGTATCTGGCGGCGGCGGTGGCTAGATTTCTTGAAGCTCCGCCGAGGATTAGCCCGACTTGGGACCGTTTTTTATCCCTTTATTTTGCCCTATTGTCAAGCTCATGTGACTTACGACAATGAGGTCTAGAAAATATGCGCACGGTTGCCCAGCAGCCTAAAACATTGTTATTAAAAAATCTGGTGGATCTGCCATATCGACGGTGAAACTACCAAACCACGTATCTCGGTTGCGGTGTTTAAAAATCTACGCTCACATTTTATTTTTTTAAAGTAGACCAAATCAATATCATTCCTTGAAATTTTCACAGAATTTTCTCCGCACGAGGAGGAAAAATCACAGAAATTTTCAAGACTGGACGTCAAGTAGTTCTTCATTTAAAAAATAAAGTATGACAGGAAGTCTAAGACGTCGCAAACCGAGATACGTGGTTTGGTAGTTTCACCGTCGATATGCTCGTCGTTCGCGTCAATTAGTGACTGTGACAAGATCGATCTATATAGATCAGTCATTCCCGAAACCGAAATGACAATCTTCTGCGCATGACGTCAGCATTACTGCCGCGAAAACCAGAAAAGTCGGAAACAATGCTATTCTTATGAGAGAGAGAGCAAATTTTTCTCAATGAATCATTTAAATTTCTTACTTTTAAACTTTAAAACTTTCTGAGTGTCGAATGGAACGTTTAGACATTAGCGTCCAGGGTTATTCAATTCAAGACGGCGTGCAACGTTGCAATCGGAGTAGAAGCGGGGTTTTCGCGCGCATTTCATCAATATTTGACTCCGATCGTGGAAGGCGCTCTTGATACAACTATTTCACCACGGGGGATGTCCACATTGCCGCTTGCTAGATTGAAGGCGTTCTGAACTGTGATGACGGCTCGGTCACACTGCGCCTGCAGACGCGGTGCTAACAGCGGAGCAAAACTAGAACATCGCTTCGACATTCTCTACCTGCTTTCTGTTTCTATCAAAGTTTACCGAAACACATGAGTCACACTTGCAAAATTTTGGATCATCGCTAATGTTTTTTTTTTTTTTTTATTTATTTTTTTTTTTTTTTATTTCAAAACATTAAATTTTATGTAAGGAAACCGATGCTTACATCCCAGAGTTCTCTTGAAATTGAGATTGGATTCTTGCAATTCGTCACTTTTAACAAACAGAAATGAAGCGAGCAACTACATATTTGAACTGTGGGTATGGTAACTAAGTGGGTATGTGGTATCATACAAAATTGAAGGAAAATCATACGTTTTCGTCCTTCCCAAAGTATCAGATGTTTATGAGTTTTATGCGCACATTTACGTAGCCTTAATTGAGTCAGAAATTTACGTGTATGCCACGATATTGATGTGAATAACGCGCAATTATAATAATCTTTGAAATTCGCCAGGAACACGACGTATTTGCCGTGATATCGTGGTAATTATCGTGTAATTTCTAATTTGTTTTACAAAATCCCGGAAAAATCACTTTTTCTCCGCGATGTAGATGACAAACCCGCCATTGCCGAGAATTAAACGAAACAGCTGGTTGAATACCGTAATTTTTCGCGGCTGAAACTCACCAGCTAACTTCAATTAAACATTGAACTGACAAAAGTAACAAATCTTTATGAAAATAACCAACTTTTGATTGGGTATTTTTGATTATTATAATTATCTTATGAGCTTACTGCAGAACAGACCAAAATAGCAGCTTTAATCAGCATGCTACTAATCTCTGCATTTTTATCAAACCAGTGGGTCTCGCCAATTTTGAAATAGTAAATAATAATTCAGAAACACAATTAGTAACTGATCACTAATCACAGTGATTGCTGATGGTGGGGGTTTTCCTGTGCGTAGCACGGGTTTCCTGCTAGTGACCTTATACATAGGAGGAAGAGGAGGCTAATACAACAGCGAGAAGTTAAGATCAACAATGACATCAAGTGAAAACGAAGACACCTACAGTGAGTTGATATAAGAGAGTGCACTAGTCTAATGGTCTTGATGGAGGTGTCGAGGGAAAGTAGAGCACCCCAGTGTGAAAATACTTGCGCCCTTCTTGATTCGGTTCCTCTCAGATGAACGAAAGAGCAAGAGCTATAGATATGAAAATTACTCATCGTTTGGCATTCCACGTACGTAGCGCAAATAGCACACTAAGTCAACGCATTGAGACTCATCTCTTCGTAGATCGCGGTCGGACCATTATAAAACGCCTTCAATTGCGTGTGATACTGTGCAACACACCAAAGTTGAAATAGTTGTATTCTTAGGTTGGAACCTAACTCAAAGATAATTGCTCTACCAAATAAGGCACGTTAACCTGTTAACTGCTGTGTTTCAAGTTACCTTGCATATTTTATGACCATTATCGCCCGTGACAAATAATGTAAGCCTCAATTGACCTTAAAAGAAAGAATTATCATTGTATTAATGTGGCCAACGAAAGAGGCTCGCCTACATGGAAACCTATATATCATATATGGATATCTATATATCATAGATCTCGCTTAGATATCACCAAACTCTCCTGTTCCAGATGTATTTTTCTGTGGGTCGGCTCATTAGGCGGTAAAAGCTCAATGTCCAACTAGGAATCCGGAAGATGCAGCCATTTAGTTTTGCTTTCCGTAGAGTCATCGCCTGGGGTGATTTTTTCCCCTCTTTTTTCCATATTAGGATTAACATACGATCCATTACTTTGAGTTTGAAGAAGATCTCGGATGTTCGGATCTCGGAAGTTTTTTTCTTCAGGTTTATTTTGAACGAATGTTTTATTCCTCTCGTATGTTAGTTCTTGTACCATGGCCCATTACAATATTTTACCGAACCCAAGACTGCCGTGTGAAAAACACCGTATGAACACGTGAGTGTTGCCAAATGTTCCCCGATAAAATAATAATTGTTGAAAATTGTTTTGAATGTCTCTCCTTCAAATTGTCAGATGTTTTGAATCCAGTTGCGAAGAACAATCTCTGAAAAATAAAGAAAAAATATTCACAAAACCAAAATATTTCGGTATTATTAAAGGAAATTATTTAACGTTCATAGGCTTATACGGCGTTCTTCCCTCACAGTCTCAAAGTCGTTGAGCAACCAAGTCTAGAGGAATGTTTTATATTAAAAAAAAAAAAAAAAAAAAAAAAAAAAAAAAACCGCGGACAAGAAATTTACCGAAGCTCTGGTTCTTTAGCCGTAAGTCCTGTATCCCTACAGTATTGGGGAAGAAATCGGGTTGAAGTTTGAGGGCAACTTTAACATGAGCTTCCGTGAGATTAATTAGGTATCTTGACTGGGCTTTCTCGGATCCGACTTGTACTGACGTGCCGAAGATGAACGCCGTATAAACATTCAAGAGTTGCCAAATTTCCCTCGATAAAATGACTAATTTTGAGGAAAGTCATGAATATTTGTCCCTGAAATTTTCAGGCGCTTTAGGTGAAGTTGCAAACAACATCATCTGAAAAATTGGAAGAAAAATACTCAAAAATTTACCCGAAAATTCGCTTTTATTAGAGGAAATTCGGCAACGCCTGACGGTTCATACGGCGTTTTTCCTTAGCACGGCAGTGTAGCTCGGGCGTTCTTTTGTTTATTCAACTCGAAAGACGGACGAGAAGATTGATTTCATGGATGGATGACTTCTCCCCCGCGACCGCGAGATTGGTGGGGCTCACACCGGGGGGGGGGGGGGGGGTTGCGCGTATGATACGGGGGTCGGGATCTTAATTCTCGGGTCGAGGCAAGTTCCCGTGGAAATTCACACGGAGCGGGAGGACAGGAGCTCGTTTGGGAAAAGTTCCGAGGCCTCGAGGCTCAAGTGTGATCGGTATTCAACATTCGACGTGGCCTCTGTCTCCCGCTTGAAATGAGCCGAGAAGCAACCGCAGCCCTTTGCCCGCGCACGCCGCACACCAGTACACGCTCCCGCCACACTTGCCGAATTTCAGGAAACCTCATTCGACACTTTGCCTTAGTGCATGGTGTCTAGTTTTTTAAAAACCGGGATTCATCGGGGAGTGAAAAGTTACCGGGAAAATCAGGGAATCTGTTCCAGAAACCAGCATTGGCGTGGCGTGCTTTGAGATCTATCGATATTGCCCCATTTGAAGCTGTGGTAAATAATCGATTATCAAGGTGTTCGCTGCGAACACCCTGTTTATCGATACATTTCCATAGATTTAAATGACCGATCAATCGATATATCGCAAACCACGCCACGCCACTGGAAACCAGGAATCTCTTCTCTAACCATCCAGAGATTATTTCGTTTTCAAATTTGGCAGTCTAATCTGACGTGTGCCAAAGAAATGGCCGTAAGATTAATTAAAATCGATATTCATATCTGAAACTCTGGGAGATTGTATTCTTTTCCCCGAGAAAATCCCGGGAAAGTGGGAGAAAACTTCGGTTTCTCATCGAGGAATGAGCTCCTGAAAATCAGGGAAAAATCAGGGAATGAGCTTTTCCAAGAAAACTAGACACCATGCCTTAGTGCAACAATAGTTATCAGTCGCTTGCAGTATCAACATTATTGCCGATACTGCCGTGCTAAGGAAAAACGCCGTATGAACTTGTAGGCGTCGCCAAATTTCCTTAGGTAAATCACGAATTTTCGGGAAAAGTTTTGAATATTTCCATCCAATTTTTCAGATAATTTTGTTCGCAATGTCACCTGAAGTTCTGGAAAATTTCAAGGAAAAATAGTCATAACTTATCTCAAAAGTAACGTTTTATCGAAGAAAATTTGGCAACTTTCGAATGTTCATACGGCGTTCTTTCTTCGCACGGCAGAATAGTTATCAATTATCAATCAAATAATGTACTGAGGGCATTGCTATTAGTCCTACTCTATACACCTTGAGTTCCTCAAGTCACTTGAGTCAAGTGGCAGTGCATAGGGGGAAGTATTTTTCAAAAACTCATAATAAAAGAAAGAAATTAAAAGTAAATATGTATAAAATCTGCTTTTAAAATTCATTAGAGAGGAGGCAATTTTTGGACACTTTTTTATGTTAAATCTACGTAAAAAGACCGTAATTTTCCTAAGAGTAAGTATTTCAACAATTTTCCGCCCTTTAATTCCACTTTATTCTCCTTTATTCCGCTTTTCGTAGTCTTACAAAAGAGTATGTGCAAAAAGCATGATATTTCTTCTATAAAGCTTCGTAGTTTTAAAAGTTATCTTTCTGGAATCTCCAATTTTTCAATTTCTTTTTCTTTTTGAGCAGTCGTCCCTATCGGGGGTTGTTGTATTTTACTCTCCGAAAATTCAATAATGAAAAATAAAATTGTTCTTGTTACCTGTATACAACAGAATAATTGAATTTTTCAGCAAATTTTTAATATCAACGTTGTTGGCAATGAGTTTGCTCTCTTCCTTATAAATCGCAAAGCTGTGTCTTGCACACGTGAAAAAATCATGACAAATACCGCGAACTCAGCTCATTAGGCACTCTCAGATGAAGCAAAACAATTTTTGTGTGCAAATTCTCCATTGTTGAACCTCTTTCTCCCTCCCCTTCCATGAGATAGTTCATGAAACTCGCACTTTGATTCACACAAAAATCGTGTACCAAATCGCCTCGCTGAGCCAATATGTAGTAAGGATATTAAAAGTGGCAGCGAGGACTAAGCGGATATTACTTCGTCACACCATGGGTGCCAATCTCTCCGGGAAAATGAGATTTTCGCATTTGAAACGTGATGTGTGCTACATTCCGATTTCGAGCCGTGGCAACACTGCGGTGGGAAGCTGCCGAAAATCGGCTGAGTTCCACGTCCGGATTTATTAAATAAGTTTCTCTTCCTCTCACCGCCACCGTCACATATCAGGGATGATATTTGGTAGAGCTGGGAGGGTAAGTGGAGGACACGCTGCTCGTTTTTCCGACTCGTTGGCAAAGATTTGTCGAGTGTTATATTGAGTGTTACCCTTTCTCAGCTGTCCAGGCTGCCGCATTGGTCACGAACTTCTGCACTGAAAAAAAAAATCTCGGTGTATTTACTAAGAAAAGGGTAAAATTACCCAGAATTCAGGGTTCTATTTGATCCCAGTTTTTTCTTGGTAAAATTACCAATTCCATAAATGGTATAATTTTACCAAGAAATCTCGGTAAAATTGTTGAACTTTCTCGGTAATATTACTGGACCTTGGTAAAAACGCCAATATTTTTTATCGACTGTGGTAGAATTACCGAGATAAAATGGCAAAGTTACCGGGAATTGATTACCAATAAAAGCGGTATTCTTACCTGAAAAAAACAGTAAAAATACCGGTTTCTAGGTAAGCTTACCAGCCTGTCTTGGTAAAATTACCAATAATTGGTAAAAAAAGTGAGATGGTAAAAGTACCAACGGACCTTGGTAAAAACGCCGAAATTTTTTTTTCAGTGTGGGAAAGCAGGAGAATATCTTCTGGTACATAACGAGAATCACATCCTGGAATTTTGAATAGTTCCGTCAGTTCGAAAAATTGAGTCAATGAGGTTGGCAGGGTGGGTTTTGCGGGGTCAAATCCCCCAAAAGGCTCGTGTCCCTCCAGAACAGTTGGACGGCATTTTGCAATACGGAACTACAATTTTAGCTTATTGTAGAAACAACATATCGACGGTGAAACTACCAAACCACGTATCTCGGTTTGCGACGTCGTAGACTTCCTGTCATACTTTATTTTTTAAATGAAAAACTACTTAACATCCAGTCTTGAAAATTTCCGTGATTTTTCCTCTTTGTGCGGAGAAAATTCCGTGAAAATTTCAAGGAATGATATTGATTTGGTCCACTTCAAAAAAATAAAATGTGAGCGTAGATTTTTAAACACCGCAAACGAGATACGTGGTTTGGTAGTTTCACCGTCGATATGTGCCATCAGTTTCCTTATGTAGATAGGAGTTTTTGTGTACAAGCCATGAATTACAGTTCCTTATTGCAAAATGCTGTCTAGTTATGACCGCCCATTATCATCAAAAGAGCTCTTAGCCCCCTTGCCGCCTTTCCCCACAAAAAATCTCTCACTATACGCTCATGCTTCGGTCAAAACAAAATTACTTGAAATTTGATCATGATATAGAACTCCGGTGGCAAGTAAAAAAAAATGTGTTCTAGTCTCAAAGGTTCCAACTTATTTACGTTCATCAAAAAATGAAAGAAAAAAAAAAAAAAAAAAAAAAAAAATTCAATAAGTACGCTTTATTCTTTTCATTGGCCAGAATGGAAAGAGGGGGCACTTCCGGTATGATCTCTATTACTGAGAGGCCACCGGCGAAAGTCAGCAATACACTTTTACTTGTTTAAAAATTAAAAAATATCGTAAAAATTTATTGTGAAATCGGACGGGGAAAAAGATGAAAAAGTACAAAATGCATTGATAAAGAAACTAATCGATGTTAAGAAAGGACAGGGCGAAAATTGACGTATTTGTAACAGAGATTCTTCTACCTAGGCATTCAATGTTATTATTTTCTTTTTTGACATCATTTATGAGTTTAATCTTTCTTCTGTTGATGGCAGGTGCCAGTATTCACACAAGCAGAGGTTTTGGAGGGTACCGACCGCCATCGGGATACGACGCTCTCTCTAGTCTCAGGTTTCTCGGCCCTACCATCCAGATAGCAGCTCCTCTGACATGCCTTTGGCTCACTGCTTTTTCTATGAATATATTACTCTTAGTGCAATCTATTCTAACAGTCAAACAGCCCAAGTAAGTGCTCAGATTCTTCCTCGTGTGTAATATTTCCTGTGAGAATCAATCTTATTGTAAGTGAGGGAAAGAAAATTACCTTTTAAAATGAACCAAGCCAGGAGAATATTCCCCTGAAAGAGTAAATGCGAAACTTATGTCTCATTGAATCTTCGTTGACATCAATGTTGATCCAAGCACCTGATTTCTAGAAACTCTAGTATTAAGGTGGCGTGATAATGTTGAGAAATTTCGAGATGGATCATTCCCCGTCGAAATCCATAAATATCACCGTTAGTCGATCACCGCTGACTGAAATCTGAATATGTCTTAAAATATTTGATCACTCACTCCAAATGGACGTATTTCTATCAAACGGAACTATGTGCATGAAGACATGAGCCCTGAGACCCATAAGAATACATGCATACCAGGGCTCACGTCATAATGCACATAGTTCCGTTTGACAGAACTGCGTCCAAATCATCGTCCTAAATTCCATGCTAACTCAAAAAATCTCGAGATGATCCGTATAAATTCGAAACAACCGCAAATTAAAACGTTTCCTCAGACTCCGTGCAATCGCAGCGTACTTCACGAAGGAGATGGACAGTGTAGCGCCTTCAAAATCGAATGTATGCAATTAGGTTAATCGCCGAGCTAATATACTTGCTTTCAGCAATGAGTTACACTCGCATCACATGACAGTTCTCCTTCGACACAAATTTCGAAAATAAACGAACGTCCTTGCTAATGGATAGTATTTCAAAAAATATTTAGAAAGTTTCAGTTTTCTTGGTGCACCACGGCGCAAAGTCTAATTGGACGTATTTCTACCAAACAGACTTATGTGGAGGTGAGAAATATGGGGTGTGCTCGTGGAAGCTGCATAAGAAGCAATGTAAAAGTGGGCGTGATTCCTTTTGAAGAATTGGAAAAGCGAGATTTTACATTCTATCAAACAGACCTATGTGCCAACTGAATACGGAACTCATGAGCCGCGGGCATGGCAAGAGAGCCTTGTGGACAGGGCTCATGAGTTAAAGCGTCCCGACGACGATGTCCCCGCCGCCGCGCTCCCGAGTCCACCCTCTCGTTGCCGCTGACGTCACTGGCGCTTTATTATTCTCATTCACTTTTACGGCCAGAGAACTAACGAGCACACCCATATTTCTCACCTCCACATAGGTCTGTTTGGTAGAAATACGTCCAATTATAGATAGAACGACGAGAGAAACGACTACCGGGGCGGTCTTTAACTCATGAGCCCTGTCCACAAGGCTCTAGATACATGTCAGCGGCTCATGGATGCCGCACTTAGTTGGCTCACAGTTCCGTTTGCTGAATTGGAGAAGCGGGATTACACGTTCTGTCAAACGGAACTATGTGCACGGTGTATGAGCCGTGGGCATGTGACAAGAGCCTTTTGGACAGGGCTCATGAGTTAAAGACCGCCCCGATCGTCATTTCCCATTCATTCTAATAGCCCGAGAACGAACGAGCACACCCCATTTTTCCCTCTACACGTAGCTCCGTTTGATAGAAATACGTCAAAATGCTCTCAAAGTTAGTTTCACTGAAAAAAAATTATCGGCGTTTTTACCAAGGTCCGTTGGTACCTTTACTATCTCACTTTTTCTACCAATTATTGGAAATTCTACCAAGACAGACTGGTAAACTTACCTAAAATCCGGTATTTTTACTGTTTTTTCAGGTAAGAATACCACTTTTATTGGTAATCAATTCCCGGTAGGTGACTTTGCCATTTCATCTCGGTAATTCTACCACAGTCGATAAAAAATATTGGCGTTTTTACCAAGGTCCAGTAAAATTACAGAGAAAGTTCGATCATTTTACCGAGATTTCTCGGTAAAATTACCAATTCCATAAATGGTAATTTTACCAAGGAAAAACTGGGATCAAATAGAACTCTGAATTCTTGGTAATTTTACCCTTTTCTTAGTAAATACACCTAGATTTTTTTTTCAGTGTTAAGCTAAAAATTGTGGATGGTTTTCAGCTCGAGCGAGACATCTCTGCTGCTCTCGGTGATCGAGATGACGCTGACAACTCTGACGTTGGCCACGGGGCTGGTGATCATGCGGATCGACTGCGTGCACGACCCCGACTGACCCGAGGCCATGGCGCCGGCCGGCGGCACCGACTTCACCGCCTCCGGCACCGGCGTCAGCATGATCGCAGTGCCTTCCACCTCCTCCGAGAAAACCACCCCCGCCCACTCACACTCCGCCCCCTGCCCGTCGGCCGCCTCCGCCGCCTCCACCTCCGGCAGCTAGAACTCCACCTGGGTCTGAACCACCCGCCCATCGCCTAATCATCACATTGCCTCCAACTCTTTGCTCCTTCCTACGAGAATGGAGAGGCCGTAACTAGTCAGTTGTGTGACGTCAAGCTAGTAGATATTTACCGAAAACAACAAGCATCTCCGGGTCATCAGTACATCGATGTGTGAGGCAGCTGCGTGGACCAATCAGAGTGGCCCTCGATCGGCCGAAGTTGCGCGAGCGGCCCGTTTGAATCTGAGTGGAGTAACGATTTTCGGCATTACGCTTTCATTTCCTCGATTTTTAGACGATGTCACAAATGGGTTAGTTAGTTTTCGAAAGTGAAATTTCATCCTCTTTCGAAAAGGTTCTTATGAAATTTTGTGTCAGATCAACTCTGAAAAAGATATCGGCGAGAAATCATCGCGCGGCAAGCGTTCTCCCATAAGAACGCGTGTTAAACCGCGGCCGAGTTTCATCTACTAGTGTGACGTCACAGAATCATAGTTACGGCCTCTCCATTCTCGTAGGCAACGCTCCAAGCTGAAGCTTCATCTTGGTTAGAGTACCAATATAGCGAGAGTATAGACAGATGTGAAACTCCGAAGATCCATCGGGCCTTCACCGATGCCTCCGCGAATGAAGTTAGGGCCCAGAAATGCAGTCAACCTATGAATTTCAATTATCCAGAGCGATTTACTACACGGAGAAAAAAAATTCGTGCCTGGGACCCGAAGTTTATAGGCCATATGTATCGCTGAAGTTTTCGGATTGAGCATCTAAACACTTTAGGTCCAGCTGCTGAGGTTTGGATCACACATCTGAAACTTCAGTTCTTACATCTGAAGTAATTTGGTTTTCACATCCGAAAAACCTCGGTTCTCACATCTGAAGTACTCCAGATGTAAGAACTGAAGTTTCAGATGTGTGATCCGAACCTCGACAGCTAGACCTAAAGTGTTCAGATGCTCAATCGGAAAACTTCAGAGATCCATACGACCTAAACTTCGGGTCCCACACACGAGGTTTTTTCTCCGTGTAATACAATTGTTATGAATCAACGTTTATAAAGCACGTATTCGACTTAGTTTTTGCATAAATTTACCCATTTTTGCGGAAGAACGCTCATTTATGCACATTCTCGGCCATTTTGGTTAGCATTGGAATCTGCAGACTGGCAGTGAAATTTTGTGTGTTAGAAGTTGGTTAGGAGGATGGCTGCACTTTTGGGCCCTGATCCCTCCATAAAGCGATCTGTCCACATTCTCGCTATACAGGTACTCTAAACCGGGTTGTAAGCCCATCACCAGTCTCAGCTCCTGCCTCAGGGCATTTTGTTCCTGCATCCATGGTAAAAGATCGGGGGAAAAACAATGGACATCGGCGTTGAAACTACCAGACCACGTATCTCGTTTGCGCTATTCAAAAATCTTCAGCGCAGATACAAATAATTATTGAGCTCTCAGGAGGTTTCAGATCATTATTGATTATGTATTAGTAGGTAACGAAACAAGAAACGTTTATTTTTAATTTGTATTTAAGTCTCTGAATATTTGAACACTGGACGAATAATTTGTGTATATATAAACTGGTGCATAATCACTGTTAATTCTAAAATTATAAAAACTGTAAATCGATTTTTGTGTTTTTGATCTGTCAGTTTTTTTGCCAGTTTAATCTTTTCTGCTGGTGAAAGTCGTTTTAGTATACTTAATTTTTGGCAAATACACATTATACAAGTCGTGTTTTTTTCTTACGTAACTTAATTACAGCTGCTTTATTTTTCAATTTATTTTCGTGTTTTAATTGTTCTTTGTCCTGTAAATATTTTACATACATACATAAAGTCGCTTTTATAGCGCCGCCTCGCGCTCTGCGACGCCCAATCGCCATTGCCCCCTATCCTCCCAGAGATCATCAGACAATTGGCACCTTCTGATCTCCTCCTCCACCCCTTGTCGCCAACCTTTCACAGGACGTCCACGCCGTCGCCTTCCGGGAGGTAAATATTGAATATTCCGCCTGTAAATATTTTTAAGGCAAAAATAACTGGAACCAAGCTTCAACCACACAAGTTACAATTTTGACGAGTTCATAACGCTAGCTTTTTCGATTGTTACCTCTTTCGTCACGGTTTGAAGAGTGGCGTGGCGTGCTTTGCGATATATCGATTGATGTATCATTTAAATCTATGGAAAAGAATCGATTATTAGGGTGTTCACGGCGAACACCCTAAAAATCGATTCTTTACCACAGCTCAAATAGGGAAATACCTCACGCCTCGCACGCCTTACCTCACGCCTCGCCACTGAGTTTGAATCTGACCCAGAGACTGACCGGCCCATTGACATGAGTGTTGTGAGCCTGAACCACAGTCAAACAGACGATTCACATGATCAAAGAAAAGCCTATACAATTAAAATTTTGAGACTCGTCAAAAGCGATTAATTAATAGCACAGCTTCAAAATAGTAATGTAGATACCCCAGTTAGGTTGCGATTTAGAATTGGAACCTTTCTCGGAAAACCAAATATTCGAATATAAATGCATGACTACATTTCAGAGCAGGAAGAGCCATTATTACCGTCCCATTTTTCATGTGATGGGTTCAGAACCAACACCTCAAAGGTATAACGTTTAATCGAGCGCTTTACTATCACCTAGTTTAAAATGTTCGTTCACACATAAAAATAATGAGAGAGAATGAATTGATTCGTTCCTCCACAGCATAGCGGAGGATAGTAAGTACGTCAACTAGGAGCTGAACGACATGATCTGAAAAAGATAAAACGACTTTCTTTTCTTCTTTCTTCTTTCTCATCAAGAGGCAGATCGATGGCTTAGTGTGAAAAATACGTATCTCAATTATTGCAACGCTCGAAAATCTCTGATTAGGGTAAATTTTGTTCGAGGGAAACTAGTCCGTTTTCCTTAAAATTTTTTGCAAGTCTTATAAAATTACCGAGGAAAATTCACAAAAAATTTCAGTACAGATTGTTGGTTGGTTTTCTTTTAAAGGGAGTCATGAGTTTTTATCCTTATACTGTAAAATTTACTGATGCTAAGATGCACTTTTTTCAAGCTCTACTAGACAGATTTTCAATGATTGTTTTGTTAAATTCCTTATCCTTTCTTTTTGCTGGAAACAGGAGGATTTTTGAAAATAAAAAAAATGAAATTTTCTTGAGTTTTTGGAAAAAAAATTGTGAACTTGTTTGTTGAAATTCCATCCAGAGTAGATCCTGGAAAAAGCGTAACTTCGGGTGAAAGAAAGGTTGTTTTAAATGATTGTTAAAGTTTTTTATACACCTAAGAATGGCGCCGAAGGGCTACTTGGGGCTTATTCATTACTCTAATTGGTGAAACAATGATCAAACTTTTAGAAACTTGGTCTTGAATAACAGCTGAAGATTCGGAAAATTTGATTAGACAACAAATTTAACCAAAAATGACTCGTGACTCTCGTTAAATTTTTGTTTTCAGCTTTTTCTTCTGCTGGGAATGAGCGAGTAATTTTGCCAAAACGTCCTGCCGATGTTTTCGTTTTATTTCGGCTTTAAGGCCCTTTTTTCTGGATTTTCTGTATTCAAACGTTGATTTGAAATCCCACAACCCTTTTATTTCTTCCCGCTTATTTATTTTAATCATCCTATAAAAACTGCCGGATCGCTAATTCAAATCCTAACTTAAACACTGTTTAATATTGCGGTCAAAACTTTGAAAACATATCAAGGACCGGAGGCGTGGAGGCTACTTCAATTTTACTCATCCGTCGGTCACACTTGTAAGGCGCAATGATACAACTATACGTACTTTCCGGAATGCGGGAGGTATCACGCCGCACTTGAAGGCGTTTTTTAAACTGCCAGTTTCGTGACCGAGATTGTCGTGCCGCTGGGAGTCAGGCGCACCAGAACGATGGAAAGATTGACCTCACGACCTAATTCAACAGTTCTGCGCTCATCTCCCTGTTTTAAAAAATAAAATTTGAGCGGAGACTTATAAAGTCACAATCTGAGGTGCGCCATCATGTCCGCCCTCCGTCTATTCGGTTGAATGCTGCCTTGCCAAAGGAAAAACGCTGTATGAACCTCCAGGCGTTGCCAAATTTCCTTTGATAAAACACGAATTTCCTGGTATACTTATGAATATTTTCTTTCCAATTATTCAGATACTTTTGCTCACAATTTCACCTAAAGTTCTTGAAAATGTCAAGGAAAAATATTTATGATTTTCCTCAAAAATGAACATTTATCGAAGAAAATCTGGCAACTCTCGAACGTTCATACGGCGTTCTTTCTTAGTACGGCAGAATGCACCATACCACCGCGTCTTGATCCAGACACACGTATATAAGACGTGAGAGCTGAGTTGGCTTTTTTAACAAACCCAGGAGGAGGAGGTGGTGATTTTCATCCGGCTCAAGATTCGAAACGAGAAGGGGAACTAGACTATGAGACTAGCGTTCATGCTCGCAGCGAGCGATTGCAATTGCGATTGTGACAGTTTACTTTCTCATAAACCCTGAAGTAAATTTAAAAATCACGGAAGCAAAGGAGCACGCAATCGCGAGACGGTGCACAGTGGATCGAGTCAATTAGAGACGTCAGACATGAAATTTTTGACTAAAACTGTGCATTTTGATGTTTAGTTCGTCCCAATTTAAAAGGGGTGTTTGTAGTAGAAAATTTTACGAGGAAGCCAATGGAAGCTCGACTTTTAGAACCTCAAAGTATTGTATAGACGGAGTCATAAGCTCTTAAAGTTTCCAAATTATGTCCGACCTCTCCTATTGACTCAATCCACTGTGCGGCGATGCACAGTGGCACCGCAAAGCGGCAAGCGTCCAAGCGGTGTTAAGCTACGGAACCTTAGGCGCGTCTGGACGCGGCGTCCTGGACGCCGGCGGAAAATGCTGCTACCGAGTCGAGGGCGAGAAGACGCTCACATTTTGGAACACGGCACCTTAGGAGCGGAATCCGAGGATTTTTTCCGCTCTGTCCGCCGTCAATTTCTCGAATTTTCGTTGATCGGACAGTATGCTCTGGGCCGCGAAAATGGCTGTGCGCGCTTTTTTTTAGGAGGGTGTGGATTCGATCGACAAAAATCGACCGAAAAATAAAAACGTGAATCGATCGACACCAATCGATGGACAAATTACTAAAAAACGGGTGTCGATTCGATCGACAAAAAATGTGGATCGATAGACGAGAAATGATTGACAATTAAAAGGAAAACCGGTATCTAGTCAATCGACATGAATCGATCGAAAAACCAAAACGTGAACCAATCGACGTAATTCGATCGATTCACAACTTGGTCGATCGATTCACGGGTTTGTCGATCAACTCACATGTTTGTCGATCGACTCATAGGTTTGTCGATCGATTCGCAGGTTTGTCGATCGACTCATAGGTTTGTCGATCGATTCACAGGTTTGTCGATAGACTCACAGGTTTGTCGATCTATCCACGGCTTTTGTCGATTGATTCACGGGTCGGTCGGTCGATCCACGGCTCTTGTCGATCGATTCACGGAATTTTCGATCGATTCGCGGCTTTTGTCGATCAATTCACGGCCTTTGTGATCGATTCGTGGGTTTGTCGAACTAAACACATTCAAAAATCGGTAGGAAAGGCAGCGGACTGAGCGGAATTTCTCGGCGTCTTCGCTCCGATCTGTTCGCGACTGATCGGAGCGTCCTCGATCGGCGTTTTCCGCAGCGTCTCTTCGCCGCTAAGGTGCCGTCCCCGCGCAAAAATCATTAGACAGATTTATCGGCGTCTGGACGCCGCGTCCAGGACGCCGCGTCCAGACGCGCCTAAGGTTCCGTACCTTTACTTGGTGATACCGGAGTAACCAGAGACACGTAAAAAACAGCCCTTTTTTATTTGCTTAGTTCTCAGTGGCGTTTGCCGCAGACACCAAGAAAGCGCAGCACACCTTCCCGAAAAATATACAAGAGCGACTTGTGCATCTCCGATCGTGACGTCCTATATCTCTGTTTTCATTTTTCAACATAAATCTAACCAGCAGTTTTTCTTCACTTATTCAAAAATATTTCTATATAATTTTAAGGACTCTCTTTGGTTCGTTTTCTGTTGAAAATACAGATTTTTAGAAGTCGCGATTGGCATAGACATGTAGATAAGGAGTTGGGCCGCGGAGCGGCCAGGCGACATAGCCCTCTAGTTGACTATATTGTCTCTGAGGAAGAAAGCAATAGGCTCCTTGCACGTGTACCGCTTCAATTTGGCTGACTGAGCGGCATTTGATTTGAATAAGTATTGGCTGGAATGAAATAGGTGTGAGAGGTGCGTTTTATAGAAACACGGTGCAATGCGGTGGCGGGGCGTTTCGTATCTCGTAAGGGGGGTGCCGTGTCGCAAATTTTATTTCTTGGCCGGAAATTTACTGGGGCGCGCTTGATAGCCTAGTGATAACGGCCCGTGCCCGTGGCGGGGCGCAGACGAAGCGTTCCCGCGAGACGCACACGGAGCCCCGTAAAAGTTTATTGAAAAAGCTCGCCTTTTTCTTATCACTGAGTCGCACGCTATTGCCAAGAGACTTTACCCAAGCTGCAACTTCAGCCGTGCAAGGATTTACCCCCTCAACGTCTTCTATCCTGCCAACTTTCCAGAGAAACTTCACGCGTGTCGGTCCCATGATTTAGGGACTATTCAAGTATTACGTAAACAGCTTGAGAAGGGAGGCGGGGGGGAGGTCAAAACTTGCCTAATCTACCAGGTTTGGAACCTCTGGGTCGGAAGGTCAAGTTCAGTCTTACGTAAATCCCCTCGCTCAAAAAAGAAAAAAAATTGATGAAAATAATTTTTTACAGGTATTTTTCAGGTTATGTCCAGTATTTTCTGATCAATTAAATTGAAGAGGCGAGTCTTTTGTAGTTCAAAATGCAGCGAGAGGTTGTCTTGGGTGGTGTCACGATAACTGGAATAGTTTTGTCGCCGTAACAGACACCACATTTTTCGGTCATATTTATAGTATTAATGATAATCACTCGAATTTTTTTGCATTATTCTACACGTGGTTACGTATTATAACGATTTTCAAAGATTTGTCGCTATACTTTTCAATTTTAATATAGAAACTCTCGTAAGATCCCAAGTTCTTGAGTTATGACGAGTATAGTAATTGGACAGATCTGCCGTGCTAAGGAAGAACGCCGTATGAGCCCTCAGACGTTGCCAAGTTGGCTTCGATAAATACCCAATTTACTGGCAAAATTGAGAATATTATTTTGCAAAATTTTCTGACAATTTTGTACGCGATTTAGTCTAAAATATCTGAAAATTTCAGGGAAAAATATGCATAAATGTTGTAAAAAATACGTGTTTTATCAAGGAAAATTTGGCAACGTCCGAAAGCTCTTACGGTGTTCTGCCTTAGCACGACAGAGTTCCACTCCCCGCCCGCCTATCGAACGACCACTCCCAATGGCGTGGCGTGCTTTGCGATGTATCAATTGATCTATCATTTGAATCTATATAAAAGATTCTTTACCACAGCTCAAATAGGGAAATATCGATAATCGATCATTCACGCTTCGCCACTGATCACTCCATGTGTGTTACGTACGTATTTTCGTAGGCCGCCGCCGGCCGCCACCAATCTACAGTTTCTAAATCATTGGGAGGAAGTGTCAAAATGTCCAACTAAAAATACTTGAACTGCAGCTCCTTAGGCCAAAATACTAAATCTAGACAGCCTCATGAGGAAGCCTCAAGTTAAGTTCCCAATTCATTCGTGGAAAAACTTGTACACTTCAAAAGTTGAGGAACTTGGCAACAACAAAATTGACACCGTCCCACTCTGGATGGGAAGACGTTCCAGCTCTCGAGCTCAATCATGAAGAAAATCTTTCCTCTTTCCGGTAAATAGAATTTGGCGAATTGTCTCCGCTTCAAACCAAACGAGGGAGCTGCAATTAACGCGAGTGCAATTTACGCAGATCAAGAGATCAGCTCCCTTGATTGAATTGTCATCTCCCCCATTTTAATCTGAAAGCTTGGCTCTCAAGGAGACAGGAGACGCTTGTTCTCTCCCGTTTTTAACTTTTACAAGACTTTAAAAATGAACCCTTCCAGTCCTTCCATAAATGAAGCCGCGACACCATGCAGAATTAAAAAAAATCGCTGGAAAATTTGACTTCAGATGAACCGTTTACGAATCAAGACGGACGGAGTCTAAAAGAAGGGGACCTCAGAAGTGAACTTTTCAGTGCAGCGTAAACCTCTAGATGGTGATGGTAAAAAAAAATGTAAATGTGATTCGATTTCCGGCATGACAGTCCTCTTTATATTTTATTAAAAGAAAGTTTAAGTATGAGCATTAATCGGACAGAGCTTTTTGTAAACATAAAAGGAGTCCAAGGCACATACGAGTAATAATGGAACTAACAAAAAGAAGTTTCGATTTTTTTTTATAGGAGTCTCATGTCAAGACAAAATTCAAGGTTCATTATCACATTGAAAATATTCTTTTCCGGCTATAAATCTTCGAGAGAAGAAAATGCACGGGGATAGTTCGTTCAAAACTATACTCCTAGATTATTTTTCTATAATGCGACTTGATTTCTAAATGTAGTCCGTTTCTTAGAATTCTTACAAATTTTTCTTCATTCTGTTCAGAATAAATTGTAAACTCGGAAACCGTGAATCTTAACTCGTATGCCTTAAAATTTACTCCTTATTTTATTTTAAGATACTAAAATTGAACGTGTAGGTATATCGACGGTGAAACTACCAAACCACGTATCTCGTTTGCGGTGTTTAAAAATCTACGCTCACATTTTATTTTTTTATATAGACCAAATCAATATCATTCCTTGAAATTTTCACAGAATTTTCTCCGCATGAAGAGGAAAAATCACGGAAATTTTCAAGACTGGACGTTAAGTAGTTTTTCATTTAAAAAATAAAGTATGACAGGAAGTCTGCGACGTCGCAAACCGAGATACGTGGTTTGGTACTTTCACCGTCGATATGGGAAATCGTATGAAACTCTGCGCTCCTTCACTTCTGTGGTTATACGATTTGAGCTGCGCAGATGTTGAAATATTTGTATCTCAAATTTTGGTACCTCCGCTCTTAGTTCGCGACTGTCAGCGAAAGGATAGCGAGAATATGCGACCCACATGAATCTCTTTTTAGGACGTATGTTTTTAATTGTTTCTTATTAATCTTAATCATGTTTGTATCTTTTTTCGTCGAGAAAAAATTTTTGATTTTAGCGTTGAAGAAAAAACACATTATTAAAATTATGATCAATACACTCGTGGATCTTCGTGAATCTGCAAACGAGGCTCCAAAATCTTGATGGGAGTCAAAATCTAAAATTAAATCCCACCTATCTTAAGCAAGACTGAAGCAAAATTCCAACAATATTTGCCCGCTTTATTTCCATATCAGTTCGAGGATTTGCCTCAAAATCAGGGAAAGTACTATCCTCCTCTGCATTTCACGGATTAAATATGGCAACGCCGCGCCGGTTTGAAAAGAGAAATCGGCGCGGCGGACCAACATACGCAGAAGAGAAAATTCTCAGGCTCATCTTGTCACCCTCCGGCCTGGAGCTTGGCCACACCGCACGGTGGACCGAGTCAATTAGAGAAGCCGGACATGCAGTTTTTTACTTAGACTGCGAAGTTTGATGTTTATTTCCTCACGTTTTAAATTTGAAGGAGTGACTCTAGAAGAAAATTTCACGAGGAAACCAATAGAGCCACTTAGAGTCCCTGTATAGCAAGAGTATGGACAGATGTGAAACTCCGAAAATCCATCAGGCCTTCACCGATGCTTCCGCGAATAAAGTTAGGCAGCGGCGGATCTAGAAATTTGGCAACACCGGCTTCCTTCATCTAAATCAATACTAAATAATCGATTCTTGTCGGAGCACGTGACCTCTAGAGTCCCTTTATACTGAGAGTCAAGACAATTCGGCTCATGGATGTCACAAACGGGAATAAAGATTACAGAAATTGAACGTTTTTCGTAATCTTTGATCGGCCCATTCTCAAATGCCTTTCTCCGTTCCTCCTCTCATTCCGTTTGTTCCTTGCCGAACCCGTAATTCCCTGGTCCATTCCAGATTATAATCTTTGCAATTGGTGAAAATGTAATCTTTATTCCCGTTTGTGACACTGTGGAGGCCTAAAATACGGGAACCAATCAGAAATGGATTCAAATTGTCTTGACTCTCAGTATAAAGGGACTCTAGTGACCTCTCCAAAAATCGATACATTTCCATAGATTTAAATCGAGAAAGGACAGTGTTGCCAATTTGCTGGATCCGCCAGTGAAGTTAGGGCCCAGAAATGCAGCCAATCTATAAATTTAAATTATCCAGGATTTACCAATACTATTGTTACGAACCGTCGTTTATAAGGCACGTATTTGACTCAGCTTTTGCATAAATTTACTCATTTATATGCGGGTGAACGCTCATTCCTGTATATTCTTGGCCATCTTGGTTAGAATTGGAATTTGCAGACTAGCTGCAGTCTGGCAGTGAAATTTTGTGTGTTAGAAGTTGGTTAGAAGGATAGCTGCACTTTTGGGCCCTAAGACCTCCATGAAGCGATCTGTCCATACTCTCGCTGTACAGGTACTCTAGAGCCACTTTTAGAAGCTCCAAGTTATGTATAAACCGAGTTGTAAGCTCCGAAAGTTTCCAAATTTTGTCCGACTTCTCCTACAGACTTGATCCACTGTGCGCCGGGGTCGGGGATGCTTTTGGCATTGCGGCCGGCAGAGTGGCAGCCGGACCGGACAGATCTGTCCAAGGCGCCTAATAACACCAATTGTACTGCCGTGCTAAGAAACAACGCCATATGAGCCTTCAGACGTTGCCATATTGCCGTCAAGAAAAGCCGAATTTACTGAGAAAATTGTCAATAGTTTTCCTCAATTTTTTCAGTTAATACAATAACTGAAAATTCCAGGGAAAAATTTGCAAAAATGTCCTCAAAAATACACGTTTTATTCGGGGGAATGTGGCAACTCTCGAATGTTCATACGGCGTTTTTCCTCAGCACGGCAGTAATAACACCAAGTGTAGTTGTCCGTCCCATGCAAATCGCACGTGATTGACTCGGAAGTATTTACGATTCCAAATCCTTCCTCTCCCCCCCCCCCACCCCCAGCCGCGGCTCAACGCACCCCACTCACTCACAGGTCTCCCCCGCTTCAGCGCTTGAAGCTGATCTGCAGCCATTCATCAAAAAGACTGAGTTTACGCCTTGATCCCGATCACCCAAACCTGGACATTATTTTTCCGGCCAGCATCGAGGGGTTTAACTGCCGTGCTAAGGAAGGACGCCGTATGAACATTCGAGAGTTGCCAACTTTCCTTCGATAAAATGTTTATTTTTTTGGAAAGGTATGAACATTTTTTTTATATATTTTCAGAATCTTTAGGTAAAACTGAGAAGTAAATTACCTGAAAAATTGGAAGGAAAATATTCATAAGTTAACCAAGAAATTCGTGTTTTATCAAGGGAAATTTGGCAACTCTCGAATGTTCATACGACGTTCTTCCTTAGCACGGCAGCATACGAAAACGCCCCTGCCTAGTCAGTGTCCAATGTTATGAATACGACATAAATGTTATTTTAACTCCTGGATGCAACTATTCGAGCTTCGTTGATGTCCGTGTTGCATACACGTGGGAGTGAAGGCGTTTTGGCTGCCCAGCATTGCACTTGCCTGCATTCAAAGTCGCTGGGTTATGTGATGTAATGTAAATATATCATATCGTTGGTGAAACTGTATCTATCAATCACGTATCTTGGTTTGCAACGTCGCAGACTTTCTGTCATTCTTCATTTTTAATCTGGAAAAATCCTCAACGTCAATACTGGAAAAAATTCGGTGATTTTTCTTCCCTTCGCGATAAAAATTCTGTGAAAACTTCAAGGAGTGATGTCGATTTCTTCTCCCTCAAAAAAGTAAAATGAAAGCGGAGATTCTCAAACTCCGCAAACGAGATAAGTGGTCTGATAGTTTCACCGTCGGTATGGGTTTCAATGGACGAAAAGTGCTGAGTTTCTGCACTATTTGGTAACAATGACGATAATGAATTCACATAAGACTTATTCATGACTCCTTAAACTTTCTGACAACAATGGAAATCTTTGCCCTTCTGTGCTGTGCTGTCTTATAACTTATCTTGCGTTTTTGAACTATCCATCTTTCCGTGGATCGTAATACAAATACCTGATTAAAAAAAAAAAAAAAAAAAAAAAAAAAAAAAAAAAAAAAAAAACCTGCATTATTTTCATTATTTTACTGGGTGCTTGTATCTAAAACCTCCTTCCATTTCCGTATTAAAAAGCGCATCACGAGAGCTACGATCCAATAAACTGTGATAGTTGTAGTTATTTTTGTCTGTGAATGAATGGTAAGCAAGTCTGTATGCAAGCTAATTTTTATTTCTTCAGATTGTACAAATTTTTATGAGTTTGCGAGAAAGGAGTTTCCAGAAGGATAGGTTGTTAAATACGAGCAGCGAATACTTTAATCAAGTTAATGTTTCATCACAATCAATTTTTCGACTGAGGAAGCCGTTCTTTTAATCCTTTCTCGCTCTAACGCCGATTAGCGCGATTTTATGCCAAGGAAAGTATGCTGGAAAGAAGTGGTCATAAAAAGAATTGGGAAAAAAGTGAAAGTGATGGAGTTACATTCCTTACCATATTTCCCCTCTTTAAAGAATCTTAATCATGAATCTTCCTTGAAATTTTCTGCAAAATTTCCTCACAGAAAATTCCAAATATTCACAGAAAA
This sequence comes from Bemisia tabaci, assembly GCF_918797505.1. Taxonomy (NCBI): domain Eukaryota; kingdom Metazoa; phylum Arthropoda; class Insecta; order Hemiptera; family Aleyrodidae; genus Bemisia; species Bemisia tabaci. Next base: position 52,998,951 of record NC_092796.1, read on the forward strand.
TTGTCATGATATAATTTGGTTTCTTCTCCTGTCAAAAAATAAAACATAATTGGAGATTTTGCAACACCGCAATGGAGATACTTGGCTTCTAAATTTGACCATCAAGTGCAGAAAGAGCTTTGTTCCGTATACTGTGGTTTTAGGCGAGCAACAAAGCGCGGTTGACATTTATACAATGATAATTCTTTCTTTGAAGGTCAATTGAAGCTTAGATTATTTGTCACGGGCAATAATGGTCATAAAATATGAAAAGTAACTTGAAACACAGCAGTTCACAGGTTAACATGCCTTATTTGGTAGAGCAATTATCTTTGAGTTAGGTTCCAACCCAGCAATACAACTATTTCGACTTTGGTGTGTTGCACAGTATCACGCGCAATTGAAGGCGTTTTATAATGGTCCGACCGCGATCTACGGAGAGATGAGTCTTAATGTGTTGACCTAGTGTGCTGTTTGCGTTAATTTCATATATGGATGTATTTCTATCAAACGGAACTATGTGCATTAAGACATGAGCCCTGAGACGCATAAGAATATGTGCATAACAGGGCTCACGGTATAATAAAAGTGTATCGTTAGTGACGCAAGCTTCAATTTTAAGGAGCTCATCTTATCTTAAAACTTAATTTTATACTGAGCCAACTTACATCCGTCATACTTTTGGTTTGTTTTGATATTATATAGTTAAAATGACAGTTTGGCGTCCAGAAAATGTTCAAGTATTTATAAACTGAGGTCCCATTTCAAGTGGATGGTCACACACAATCAACCCTACTTCCCTGCCGAGGAACATTAGTTTAAGGTGATTCGACGGTTGCCATTTTTTGTGTTAGAGCGACGTGCGATATATCGCATCGATTCGCTCCATAATTTCAGCTGCTTGTAATTTTTTGCGAATTTCAAGATCGCACCTCTGTTGTCATGAAACTTAAAAATTCATGTACCTTTGACTAAGAAATTCAATGTATTAAAGGCAGGGTTTTTTCAGAGGAAGAATCTCGTGTTCGAGAGCAGTTTCGAGATCAGTATCGAATGCGATATTTTTCCTCTAAAAGAACCCTGCCTTTATCACGTTGAGTTTCTTCGTCAAGGGTACATTAATTCTTTAGTCTCATGAAAACAGAGGTGCAATCTCAAAATTCGAAAAAACATGACAAGTAGCTGAGATTATGGAGCGAATTGATGCGATATATCGCAAGTCGCTCCGACACAAAAAATGGCAACCGTCGAATCACCTTAAATAGATTTTGCATGGATTAAAAACGCCAAATTTGTACAGAAAATATGGCAACACTGCGCCGCGTAGTTGCCGGCCGACCATGTTGCAGGTGACCAGAGGTGAGGCTGAGCGGCCGGAGCCCAAAAACAATAGGGTGTCATCTCCGCGACGGCGACGGTGCCTGCGGGGAAGACCCGCGGCTCGGTGGCGCTGCACTCTAATTGGCTGGCTCCCAGATGGAAAACCCCCGGTCAAAGGCCAACACCCCTTTCATGCAAATGCGATCAGACTGATTTCGAGTTCGAGTACTCGACTACCCTTATTCACGGCTGGTGGAGATTTTGATCGCTCCTCATCACCTCGCGATTTCACCCCGTCTTTCGTGACTTTCTAATCACCGCGCAGCACCGCGTCCGCTTTTTCTCGCCGGTATCTTCGGCTATTTTAAATCAACCATCACTTCAAATACTTTTTGAACATTTTTGCTCTTATCAAAAGGTTTTTGTGAATATCCTGAATATTTGTGCCCGCTTGTGGCAGTGTTTTGTAAAATTTGTGCGTCTCTGTGTTTGTGCGAAAAATATTTTTCTGTTCCGAGTGACATCATTCTTTCCCCACGGTTTTTTTATTGTTTTGTTAAGTGTTGCGATTCAAATCGCTGAATTGCCGATTGTCCGTTTTATTTCGAAGTTTTGTGTGGTGATCTTGGACAAGCTCTCTCGCCCAATAAAGTTCAACAATCGCTGAAAATCGTGGATTATCGGACGTTGGATATGTGACGGACCTTTGCAATAATACATCAGGTTAGTGATTTGTAGTAACTATTTGCACTGCTTCTGACTGGTAAAAATTGAGGGGGGGGGGATCATCCAAACATTGAATTCACGTGCGTGACAATCTATTTTTAAAATCACTCGAAACTTTATGCATTACCTACTGTAGCCCGTATCAAAAAAATTCTATAAAAATGTCTTGAGAGGGTACCTCATTCCCAGTAGCACAGATTGAAATCAGTGTCCTTTACATGATACGATTATAGCTACTGCGTCAGATAATGTGTACATTGCTTATCTACTGATTCAAGGCACACGGCTTATTAAACTTTACTTAAAATTGAAATATGTTACGATGTTTCACTGCACTGCATATTGCCAATCTTTCTAACTCATGGAACTCACTTTGTTGCTTGTTTAAAATCGGCATTTATTGACCAAATGATGTAAAAACAAGGAATGTAAAGGTAAAAAAAATATATATTATTTTAAAGAATCGCAATTTTATCTTAATAGTATAATTGCATTGTGATACATGGGGAATGAAAGTCATTCCCTCTATTAATTTTCAAAATATGACATGCGACATTTGCATTGAATTTCAGAGCGCCTTAATCTAGAGCTGCCTATCTATTTTCGGGATCACCATCCTAAATCGTCGAAAAGAGCCGTCTATAGTTTTTATGATTAGGTACTTTCGCTGTGAAGGCTGTCCCAAAGTTTAATAGAGTCAGACCATGAGAGCATGTCTCATTGGCCAACATGAAAACTCTTTTATTTCTCTATAGATATCTTTAAAAGTACCCCTAGTGGGAATAATTAGCCTCCTTTCCTCAGTTCTAGGAAAATCGTAGTTTTTTTTTTTTTTTTTTTTTTTTTTTTTTTTTTTATTATTGATTCGGGCGACATTCACGGACCAAAACTTATGAAAAATTGATTTTTCCATTTTTATTAATGTCCTATTTTTTATGACCTCGAAGATATTAAATTCTCAAGTTAAAGAAGGAAGGGCTTATGGCGTTTTAAAGGCTCTTGGATTTGTAAATGTTTAAAAACCTGTTTTTTGAGCAATAAAGGCCTTCACGACAACGTTGCATTAAGCGTAAAATATTCCTGGAAAATGAAGTATTTTGCGATTTTTTTCCAGGACTTTTTTCCCGATAGATTTGTGCGAAGCTGGTCACCCAACAGAGTTTTTTACTTTAAAAATTCCAAGAACCCTTGAAATCCCGTGTAAACTTGAAGTGGTCTGGCGCCTTCAATTTCCTATGCATACTACAAAATATCTTGCGTGTATCAATACTACCGTGCTGAGGGAAAACGCCGTATGAACCTTCAAGCGTTTCCAAACTTCCTTTAATAAAACACGAATTTCCTGGTAAACCTATGAGTATTTTCCTTTCATTTTACTAGTCAATTTTGTTCACCATTTCACCTCAAGCGCCTGAAAATTTCAAGGAAAAATATTCATAACTTTCCTCGAAAATAAATATTTTATTGAAGGAAATCTGGCAACTCTCGAATCTTCATACGGCATTTTTCCTTAGCACGGCAGAAAAATACCCAACCCTCTCAAATGAACGTGAATCGCGACGTCTAGATCTTTTGATTATTTGAGAGAATCGCAGCATGTCCATGTTCTTGGTTTACTTTCTTCCTCTTCAAAATATGTAGTTTTTAAAGAACCATGTGATATAAAGCAAATATTTTACTCGGTTTCTCTGAGGCTCAGCGCCCTCTTTTTAGAATCTCCCTTGCGTGGGTGCAGAAATGTCTCCGGTATCAACTTAGGTGATTCGTCAAGCTCAAGTGACGCGGTCGAACTTGCGTGCGATATATCGCATCGATTAGGTCAAAAATCTTGGTCGATTTTGAATTTTTAGCAAAAAACAGGACGATAGCCCTGCGCATGAGCCTAAAGAATCATTCTAAACCCAAAAATCAGCAAAATTCCAAAAAATGAAAGCATATTAGAGTTAGGGGAAAAACCTTTCATTCGATACAAAAATCGATAGCTCCATCGAATGCGAGGTTTTTTCCTAACACTATTCTGTTTTCATTTTTTCGGAATTTTGCTGATTTTTGGGTTTAGAATGATTCTTCAGGCTCATGCGCAGGGGCTGTCGTCCTGTTTTTTGCTAAAAATTCAAAATCGACCGAGATGTTTGACCTAATCGATGCGATATATCACATGCCAGTTCGATCACGTCACTTGAGCTTGACGAATCACCTACAGAATAAGCTTTCGGAATTAAAGTTGAAAGTTTAGAAAAACAGAGAAATTTCAACAGTAGGTACGTACTTTAGGACGCATGAATATTAATAGAGGTCTGAGTATAATCAGAATCACCCGTAACGTGAACAATTCATTTTTCCTGACTCCAAGAGTCCACGCGGAGAAACTATCACATCGCCCGGAAACTGGATGGATGGGTTGAATCATTCGTTTACATTGGCTGTTTTCATACTCGCCAAGTTTTTATTACATGACTTAAAATGCCAAGAAATAAAAAGAATGAGCGCAATGATAATTATTTATGGCTCTTAAAACTTTGCAACTTCATCGGGTATGACCTCTAATGTTCGTTTTTCCGCTGAAAGGACGGAGCTGTTCCAAGATTAACTAATTTAAACTTTCGACCATAAAAACTGAATAAATAAACCTCCAGGTCGAGAGTCAATTCGCACTTTCCCGCAAAGTTTCAGCAATTTATCGCTTTTCAAAATTTAATACCTATTTTTTGTCCTGTTAATGTTCGTGAACCGTGAAATTACTGAGGAAATGGGAAAACACGCGCATGGTCTTTGAGTTAAACGACAAAAGAACTCGCCTTCAAATAAATCTGATCTTAACGTCGCGATGCAAGAAAACAGGTGAGGTCAGAGTCAAATGGATCTGAAGCCGGTGCACTAGTAACACACTGCCGTGCTAAGGAAGAACGCCGTATGAGCCTTCAGGGGCGACGGCAAACTGCCACCCGGGTGGCAGTTTTCAAGAAATTTGTATGAAAACTGCCACCCGTATAAATTTGAAAACTGCCACCGGTAGTGAAAACTGCCACCCGTGTAAATTTGACAACTGCCACCCACATGAATTTCGGCGCACAGAGGGTCGAAGCGGTATTATGGGAAGACTGATTGTGAATCTCAAGCCAGGAGAAGTAGAAATAATAAGATAATGTCTGTGCACAATCAGTTTGTGGGTTAGGACTCACAATCAGTGGAACGTCCGAGTGAAGAAGATAATGTCTGTTTACAAGTAGTTTGTGGGTTAGGACTCACAGTCAGTGCAGCGTTTCGTGCAAGCATCATAACAAGATGTGCGATGATTCTATGGTTCAAGGCGGGAGCCAAAGGGGAAATGACGTGATTTTTCGGGGCGATTATAAGTTTGTTTTTCAAAAAAAAAACATACTGTAAATTACTGTGAAAAATACTTTTTACAATTTTTCACTACTTTAACTAAGAGTAATGCCAAATGATGAAAAAAGCTCCTAGTAGTGATGTACTCTTTGACTGTAATTTTACTAAAATTTTACTACTTTTAACTATTTTTTACTATAAAAATACTGTAAATTACTGTAAAAATACTTTTTACAATTTTTCACTACTTTCAACTAAGAGCCCATTGACCTCTTTTCACCATATTAAAATTTTTTAAAAAAATTGTATTGAAAAATAACTATTAAACACGCCTATTAAAAATCATCATAGACACTGCTCAATTTCTTATCATGTGTTGATTTTCAGTAGACAGTCCTCAGCCTGTCCAAGTGTGAAGGAAAGTTTGGTAAACTGTGCGACCCCGCTCAATCGCGCTCCTTGGTCAAATTTCAACGGGTGGCAGTTGTCACTACCGGTGGCAGTTGTCAAATTTACACGGGGGGCAGTTGTCAAGTCGGGTGGCAGTTTTCAAATTTATACGGGGGGCAGTTGTCCATGTTTCCAGGAAATGGGTGGCAGTTTACAGCCTCCCGCCTTCAGATGTTGCCAAGTTGCCTTCGATATAAACTGAATTTACAGGGAAAATTGTGAATATTTTTTCCCAAACTTTCAATTTTGTACGCAATTTAATCTAAAACATCTGAAAATTTCAAAGAAAAATGTGCATGCATGTCGTCAAAAATATAGGTTTCATCACGGGAAATTCGGCAACTCTCGCATGTTCATACGGCGTTTTTGGCTTAGCACGACAGCACTGAAGTTAGTTATCGATGATTCTAGTTGAAAATGCGTATGTGTGATTGCAACGTTGCAAATCTCTGCTCGTGTGTCCAACACCCCCCCCCCCCCCCCGGAGGAAACTACAATCAGATTTTCTTGAAGGCAGGGGCGGATTCAGCAATTTGGCAACACCGGATTTTCTCAATTTAAACCTATGCTAAATAATCGGTTCTGTCGGAGTACCTGGCCCATCCAAGAATCGATACATTTGCATAGGTTTAAATGGAGGAAATCCGGTGTTGCCAAATTACTGGATCCGCCAATTTTTGAAAGTATCTGTGAATTTTGCTTCTTATTTGAAGCCATTATACGAGATATTATGCTACGGTTGGTTTTAATTTAAGAGTCGAATACTGCACAATCTGAGGTCTTCACACCTTTGAATGAAGATATGAGTTTTTAACTTCAGAGATCGATAATTTTTATCGAACAATTTTTTCGTTCCGAAACCATCCGTAGAATGCTAAACCAGCGGATCATGCCATTCCAGAATAATGCAACGATAGATTTCCAGTTTCCCAACCTCTCACATTCTTGTTTACAAGCAAAACAAAGCTTCATAATGCTGCGTCGGGCCCCCTGCGCCCTGCCTTAAGAATTTCACGTATCTCTCATCACCCATGACGCAAAAGTCCGCATTATCACATGAAGTGGGTAGAAAATTGGGGGAAATTTTGGAAAATAATCAACTAATTTATTTGTGCTGATAATCAACATCGCTGGAGCAACAAGCGGACTCCTGCTAAGCCCCTAAAAAAGCACTTAAAATTGAGGCACTGGATGCGAAAAGGGCACTTCTCGGTTGCAGTGTTTCAGAGTCTCCACTAATATTTCATTCATTGTAAGGAAAGTGAATGCATCCATTTCACTAAAAATTCTACTGAATATTCCTTATGATTCTACAATATTCTATGGCAAGAATTCTGGAAAAATCACCCATTAAAGTCTTCTCCAAGGGATTAACTAGCAATAGAGATTCTGAAACACCGCAATCGAGAAGTGCCCTTTTTGCACCCAATGCATCAATTGTTAGGTACGTGAGGCTTTATTTAACTCTCCAAACTTCCCACCCCCTATACATCGCTAAGCAACGTGGCAGGAACCTAAATCCCCACTTCTCTCACTCCATACTACGAACCATATTGCCGTGCTAACGAAAAACGCCGTATGAACATTCAAGAGTTGCCGAATTTCCTTTGATAAAATGTTTATTTTCGAGGAAAGTTATGAGTTTTTTGCCTTTAAATCAGAATGTTTAGGTGAAACTGCGAACAAAATTATCTGAAAAATTGGGAGGAAAATTTTCATAAGTTTTCCAGGAAATTTGGCAACGCCTGAAGGTTCATACGGCGTTTTCCCTTAGTACCAGGGTCGGACTGGCTCGCATCTGAAGGCGTAGACCCTTGGCTGGCTAAGGAGGCACAATGTGATATTTCGTGGTAGGGCATCTCCTGCGTGGAGCGGGGTTCAGAAAATTTTGGCAAAGCGGCACAAGTTTACGCTATTCTCAGGTTCAACGTTTATTAATCGTACGGAGTAAAAATTGCAAAATTGAACGTATTGAAGTAACCGACAGGCTTCTGAAATTATAGAAAACATGAAAAATTAAAGCCACTAGACGCGTCCAAGCACCGTTATCTCCAAAAAAGCGAGCCAGTGCTGCGGTTTACACGAGCTTAGGACGTGGGTCTGCAAATCCATACTGAAAAGAATCAGACAAGAACCTGAAAAAAAAGAACGCGTATCAACACAGTCGAATACAGAAAAATCGTATTCGGGCCTCTTTTTTAACTTTTTCCCCGAATCTGAGCGACACCTCATTGACAGCATGCAGCAGAGCATTGAGAGCTCACGCCTCGCGTCATCGCGCCTTCAATTTTTCAGATACAGCACGGACGTCCGACAAGTACGAATAGTTGTATCTCTGCGCCTTCGTAAACGCGTATCCTTTCCCTCGTTTTATTTCCATATTGTGTTTATTTGCGTTTGTCTTATTTATTATGGTGCTTCAAGCACTACGAGAGTAACACAGCCGAAGGTAGGAGAGATGTGTTCGGGCCTCTTTTTTAACTTTTAAAATATGTTTAAAGGTCTCTTAAGAATTCCATAAAGGGTGGATATGTCTAAAAATCAAACCGAATATCGCTTTTAGGAGAGTTACGATAGCGAATGGAGGAGGGGGGTAATAAAGCGCCTGTATGTCAACAAAAAGGTGAAAAATTCACAGGAAAGTGTTAACGCTTCAGAAAGTAGTTCTTGGACCTCTGTTCACCACATCATGCGTAAAAGCACCTTTCTTTACCCCTAACTCTCTTCTTCCGTTCACTTAAGGAATTTTCGGCACATATTCTCGGTAGTAATTTTTTTTCTCTTCTTATTTTGCTATCTGTCAGAGGGGCGCGTTTTTGGTGCACCAAGGGGGCGTATCTGCCAATGACAGATTGGCCTTATGGCCAGTCCGAGCCTGCTTAGTACGGCAGCAGAATTCAGGGATGATCTTACACAATTTTCTCGGTTTGCAGCATTGAAAATTTGTTCTTATTCGAGCTCGTGCCAAGGGTGATGCATTTATCTGGCACCGAATCTGAGTGCGCTGAACCCTTTTCGGCATGAGTTAAGTTTCCATCTTGGATTCTAAAGGACACATCTATCGACGTTGTAGGTCCGCCACCACGCATCTCGGTTTGTGACACCCCGTGTATCTTTGTACGAATAAAATTCCGCCAAAACCCCAATGAATGGTGTCGATTAGTTCTCCTTCCAAAAAAATAAAAGGGAGCGGAGATTTTCAAGCACCTCCAACGAGACACGTGGTTGTAAACCTACACCGTCGCTGTGTTGTAGTCTCCGTAAAAACATAGAGTCCCAAATTCCACATTTTTTCCGATAATTTTTTCAAAAGAGCTAACATCGACGAAACTTTGAACAATCAAAAAAAAAAGAAAAAGTAAATGCGTTGTTACGAATTAACACCATGCCAGGGAAGGTTAAAACGCCCATCAGCTGCATTTCGGAGGGTGAGGGTATGGACTTGATCGACATGAATCGATCGAAAAATGAAAACGTGAATCCATCGACACCGATTCGATTGACAGTTCATTTGAAAAGAAGCGGCGTCGATTCGATCGACATGAATGGATCGAAAAATGAAAACGTGAACCGATCGACAATTCATCGAACGGAGAGCTCGAATTTACAACTCCGTGAATGGGGAAACTGGGCCGGTATAATCCCCACCGCCCCTCTCGCGAAAATCTCGGCCTTGACTTCTGCCACAAGGTCAGCGACCTTTCCCGTTGGACCAGCCGGCAGCGTAGATAGGCAAAGGCCTGTTCTGTACTCTGGGCCTTTGATGAAATACGATCTGGACATGATACTATCATGCCGGCCGGCACCGCCCGCGCCGCCGTGTGATGCGCGGCTCCGCGAAATTATGACGCGAGCTCGTGATTTCCACGCTCCCTCAGATCTTTCGAGGGTTTGGAATACTTGTTTCACTTCGAAAAGTTTCGAGTAATGCCGCGATGATTTATTCATTCGGCTATTCTCAATTCCTTGGTCAAGAGTTGTATCCACACGAGTGGATTTATTACTTTTTGCCTTTCTTATTTCATGCTCGTCTCTTGAGAATCCTCGGTGTTGAGTGGATCTGGGGGAAATCAATCCAAATCTTCAACTTGCCACAAACTAAGTGTAATCTTAGCGGCTTCTGTTGTTCCCCCCTTTTTGGAGCTAAGAACATATTTTATAGCTCGGTCGCCAAATAAGTAAACGCATAAAACAGCATTGATAGGGAGGGGAGACAATGCTGTTTATGTACTTTCAGAGACTCAAATATCTACATTTAATCCTAGTCTGCCAAACATGGGTCATTTTTGACCCGGCGCTTCGTAAGAGAACGCCCATTTTTCACCTGCTGCCCCTGGAAACTTTACCTTCACAAATATAGCTCTACAAAAACATTGAATTACATGAATTTAAAAGAAAAACCACTGAAAAATAAAACTTTCGAGTAGCTAGAGCTTTTTTTACACGACTACCACGAGAATGACAATACCGGGTCAGTTTTGACCAGTCTCCCATTTCCTGCGGAATTTTCGTTTTTTTTTTTTTTTTTTTTTTTTTTTTTTTTTTTTTTTTTTTTTTTTTTTTTTTTTTTTTATTTCAACGACCCATGATAATGCTGCTATCATCCCTAAGGTAAAATCGAAGCCAGGGATCATCCTATACAACAACAAAACTAAAACAGGGGTTTATACGATGGCTCAAATGGTCAGGTGCTATACGGCCAGACGACGGACGCGACGTGGCCATTTGCGTTTTTCATGAATATGTTGAATGTTGGCTAATCTAAACTTTGGACGAAAAAGATACTATTAGGCCTATAAGTCTAATTTTAGGTTTTCCTGATGTAAAATATCGTTTAAAATACGTGCATGCATTAAAAAAACTAATAAAAAAGAAGATCCTGTGTATTTTAATTACGGGTCTAAACTGACCCGGTATTGGCAAACTAGTGGAAAAAACTTGTTTGGCAGACTAGGGTTAATACACAGGGTGTTCAAGAAGTTTTGCACATTTCCGGGTTTTGAGCGAACAAAAGCACCCATCGATTTGCAGTTTGTATGTGCTTAAAGTAGACGTAATTGCCAATAAAACAAGACTAAGAACAACTCTCTAGCTAAAAAATGACAGAGATACAGGGTTTTAAGAATGATATATGAAGCGTGACCGCCTCCAGGATTTTCAGCAACAAATATGTTTGTCAAGAAAAAAAAATTAAATGAGAATTGAGTGTTTTTATTGAAAAAACTTGCAAAATCTTACGAAAATTGACGAATTCCGAGCTTCTTCGTTGGATGACACGGCTGACTCAACATTCGGCTGTTTTTCGAAGTATTTTCTACCACTTTGAACACAAAGCTTCAGCGGTTTTGGCCACTTCACAAGGATCGTCTTTTCGAAGTCTTCTTGATGGAGGGTTTTGAATAATTTTTAAGGAGCGGTTCTGATCTCGGCTATAGAATGGCTCTTTCCTGAGTTAAAGACATTTCTGAGAGGCACACGGTTTGATCCCACCTACACGTGTACCTACCCTATTGCGAGAGCGAGCCTCTTTCGTTGGCCACATTTACACAATAATTCTTTCTTTGAAGGTCAATTGAGGCTTAGATTATTTGTCACGGGCGGTAATGGTCATAAAATATGAAAGGTAACTTGAAACACAGCAGTTAACAGGTTAACGTGCCTTACTTGGTACAGCAATTATCTTAGAGTTAGGTTCCAACCCAAGAATACAACTATTTCGACTTTGGTGTGTTGCACAGTATCACGCGCAATTGAAGGCGTTTTATAGTGGTCCGACCGCGATCTACGGAGAGATGAGTCTTATTGTGTTGACTTGGTGCGCTGTTTGCGCTAATTTTCATGTATGGACGTATTCCTATCAAACGGAACTATGTGCATTAATACATGAGCCCTGAGACCCATCAGGATACAGGTGGCTCACGTCATAATGCAGATAGTTCCGTTGGGTAGAAATACGTCCAATTACTCGGCACGGTATTGAAAAATTTCAGCATTCTAAATTCTTGGCGGGACCTATATTCATATTTGATAATATCATGATAAAACCCGAATTGTAAAGACTAAGGCAGTCTGTAAATGTCTGTGTAAATTTGTTCAATTTTAAGACTACAATAAAAAAAAGAAAAATGAAAAAATATGATGATGAGCCAAGCTACCTTTACTCTTTTGGAGTCTAAGCATGATGTTTAATTGTTCTAGTTCTCTTGAGGAAAAATACGATGAGCAAAAGGAGTGCCTCGCCTCTGGGAAGTGAGGGCGCGTTGTACTGTCACCCGGGGAAGAAACGGGACTACGACGAGAACGAGCTGCAAAAAATCACGGTGAGGATTCAACGGAGGATCACCCCAGAGCGACAATCTTTGGCTCTAGTCAGACGCAGCGTTTCCTGTCCGGAAAGGATCGTCATCCCCCGGAAACCAGGTAACATTTCACGCCCAGCGATAGGTCCCATCAATTAATTTCAATATTCAGTCAACCCAACGATACACATTTAGGCCTTGTCCACACGAGCGCGGTTCGCAGAACTTATTTCGAGGAACTTGCTCCCGGAACAAGTTTTTAGCTGAGCTAAAACTTATTCCTCCAGAACCCGGAACTTCCCCAGCACTCCGAACTTCTACATATGTTTCTTTTGATGTGAATTTGCTTGTTTTTGTTTTTTACGTCCTTTACATATCTTGACATTTATTTTTGTTACTTTGGCGGTCGTAATAATCTATTATTTTGCAATAATTGTATAGTTTTATTGAAGTTCCGGTTCCAGTTCGGGCGAACTCGTGTGGACAGCATGCCTCGTTTCAAGGAATAAGTTCCGGGAACTGAGCAGTTCGCGGAATAAGTTCCGCGAACTGGGCTCGTGTGGACACGGCCTTAGGAGGGTCTGTGAGATTATTGGGCCGCCATCGACTTTTTCGTGATTACTTATATTTTTCCATCAGTGTTAGTTTCAAAGCGGTGAGAAGATGAGCTTATTCAAAGCCAAAGGCGAACCATCGCCATTAGGTAGTGGGCCCTGTCATACATATAAAATGCCCACGGGTCTAAAGGCTCAGGTCATAATGGAGATAGCTCCTATGCATGATTTCATTACATCAGCCGTGGATCTTTTTAAGGCTTTTTTAACTTAAAGAATGTATTCAAGACTTAAATTATTATAACGGGATTCGTAAGTGGCAGTCTTTCAGAGGGATCACCAACCCTTAATCGAAGATTAATTTTTTCTCAGTCAGAGCCTGCTTGAGGGTTCTTCTGTCATACCGAAAAGAGAGGAGGGATGAAAGAAAGGAGGGAAAACCCGCTTTGAAAATATTTGCTCGGGCCTTCATAATTCATTTTAATGCAAAACCCTTGGCAAAATGTTGAAATTAATTTTCCTATAATTCAATTGTGCTCAACCGGGTAGAGCACAAAATGTTTCGAAAACTTTAGCACGTTGTCACTTTGCGTCGCCGCTTTTCCGCCTGGTGGAATCTGTGGGAGACGGCCGCTTCAATTTTAAAATCCCTGCTTTTCCACCTCATCTTTATTTTGCAACTCTATCATCCTGCTTATTGACAAGTCTTTTCAGCCGATTCGACAGAGTTTATGTGAGGAAACTGTTTAAGAAGTACCAACACCTTAAGTACGAAGGAGAGGCGCGTCTCCATAAAAAATATTTTCAAGAGATAGGTATACCTCTCTGAAAGTTAGATAATCTGAATTTAATCGCGTTGTCGCACAGTACTTCAGTGTGAGGGGTTGTGGCCGAAGTAAATTTCTCAAATCATGTTTTATCTTAATTTTGACCCAAATTAATTTCGAAATTTACAGTCAAACAACAGCTTCTCTCAAAATTTTCCAAGAATTTGCCTAAATCATTTCAAAACAGAAGATAAAAGTAACAAAAAGTGACGTGAAAACTAAAAGACAGCAACTTTCCATTTTCGGACTTTCTTACACTTTGCAAAAAACAAAAACAAACAGAAAACAAAAGGTCATTTTTTTCATAAGGAAGATATTTTTCCGTTTGTTGACACCATGCTCAGGGCCCATTTTTGCGTTTAACTGCCTGAGCACGACGTCAACAGAATCGGTTTCTGTTAGACGGGCGTAAGTCCAAAAGCTCATGAGCCCTAGCTTTCGTTAATCACGCAGGACGCTAGGGCTTACGAGTTTTTGGACTTACGCCCGTCTAACAGAAACCGATTCCGTTCACTCCATGATCAGGTTTTTGGTTTGTTGACACCATGATCGTTGTCACCATGCAACGTTACTCTTTTGATAGCTACCTGCTGGTACCACCCCCGCGTTCTCGTGAAACGTAACCCTTCCTCACTTAAACGGCCGATTAACTTCGCCGAGTCTCTGTCGAGCGGTTGATTTATTCAGGCGGGACAGTTGTCATAGCATGACCATCTCACAATTTGTTCTCATACTAACGCTCTCAGCTTTTATTTGGTTTTATTTGGCTTTGGTAATGATTCTCTTCATGTCTGTCTTTCACCTTTAATGGTATTTTTTTTCGTTGTTTTATCCTTGAATTTAGCCACATAACAGTAAAAGGACAACTGGAATAATTGCGACGAAGACGGATCTGTATGCTGCTTGGAGATACAAGGTGAAACTTCTTTTGTTTTTATTTTTTCTAAATTGTTTCTGTGCTAAGTGTTTCTTATTTGTTTCTAAAACTCGATTGATCCCGCGAAGAAATGCTATACCTAGATCTGTAATTGTGTGATACACGCGAAAAGGAAAACTTCCTGCTTAGCTGGAAATTCGAGTTTCCATTGCAAGGAACAATGCACATTTTGCACTGCTGTATTGCATTTTAAGAGTTTGAAAAGAACGATTTCTTGCATTCATTTTTAAAGTATATCGCAATGTGCTGACTGAATGAAATTAACAAATGTCTAAAAAAAATTAGCTGCGCTCACGCTACATCACAGAAGCAAATCTCCGTTTTTATTTGAACTCCTTTGGAAAGGAACCGGAACGGAACCGGAAAAGAACAAGGAAATGATGATCGGTCAGAAAACAGATAAAATTGTAAAAATGAATTGTCCCTCCCGATATTGAATGGCATTGCCGATAATCAACGTACTCTGAACGCAAGTTAAAATTGCATGCAACAGCTCTTCAGAAATAGCTACTAGAGTACCTACCTATAAACGGGAGAGTATTAATTGCCATCTCTGCGCCGCTTTCTGATTGGCTCATCAGTTTTAGGCTTTCATGGAGCTCCAAAGTTGGCCCAATGCAAATAAACCCGACCTGAAGGAACACGCGTTATCGGCTGAGAAATGAATGATAATCACACTCAAAGCTTAATTTTCGGAAAAATATTCGTCAAAGTTCGATCCGAACTCAATTCAGAAGTTGGATGTAAAAAAATTTCTATCACATCCAAAATCACGTCTAGAACTTTGTCGCCATCTTGTTTACATTGTTTACATTCAGAGACAAACATTGGGCCAAACTAGGAGGGGAGGGGCTGGGGTTTGTTTACATGGGGACAACTTTGGGGCTCCATGATAGCCAACCAATCAGAGAGCGGCACACTTTTTCTTATAGTAAAAGGATTGAGATGGCAATGCAATATTCTCCCGAATACAGGTACTCTAATAGCTACCGCTCGACGATCGCTGGCCGCAGCGAAGAAATGTATACATTCGATCTATATTTGGACGTATTTCTATCAAACGGAACTATGTGCATTATGACATGAGCCCTGTTATGCAAATATTTTATTGGTCTCAGGGCTCATACCTCAATGCACAAAGGTAGTTCCGTTTGATAGAAATACGCCCATTTAGTCCGCACTTCCGATCCAGATGCACACCTTTCCTGCACATTGAAAAATACTCGCAAAAAGGTGGGGCACTCTGACATGTCGATGTTTGAATAGGAACTTTCAGGACGGAAAACCCGAGAGAAAACTTTCCAGCGCGGTAGTATGATTGAGAGGGAGGGGTAAGTATCCGATGGGAGGAAAGTTAGGGCCCGGGCGCCGTTACTGCTACGTGGGTCAAACTGCAAATACGGCCGGCCGCTGAGTTGAGCGACTTGCGAAAGAGCTTCCCCATTATGGAAGTTGAGCCGGGAAGATGAGTGAAGTTGTGGAACATGTGTGATTCTTAGAGGGCTCCAGATCTCGCAGAATTACAACGAGCGGGCCTTTTCATCGCTAGTTTCAGACTGCTTTTTCGCATCCGATCCCTTATTCTCCTACGCAAGGATTCGGGACGGTTGAATAGGTAACGTGAAGGGGGAGGGGGATGAGGCGTAGCAGCTTTTCTCGCTATCGCGCCGTCAAGTCAGCGACAATTTTCCTAGGAGGACAGGGGTATTGTTCGGTGGATCACGAGAAAAAGCAGAGGTGGTTTCAAGAGCAGTTCTAACTTTACCGAGACAGCACAATAAAATGTCGTAACAAAAATACCTGTCCTAGAGGTGGACGCGTGCATGGCCGAATTCTGCCGTGCTAAGGAAAAACGTCGTACGAACCTTTGGACGTTGCCAAGTTTCTTTCGATAAGAATCTAATTCTTTGGGAAAATTGTGAATATTTTTTTCCAAAATTTTCACACTATTTTGTACGCAATTTAATCTAAAATATCAGAAATTCCTAAGAAATATGTGCATAAATATCGTCAAAAGTACATGTATTAACAAGGGAAATTTGGCAACTCTCGAATGTTCATACGGCGTTCTTCCTTAGCACGGCAGAATTGGCGGAGATACCCATCTCAGCAACGGTGTTTCAACCTTTTCGATCCTTTCTAATTGCTGGAATTACTTTATGTCTTCTGATGATAAGATAATTCTAATAATATCTTTTACTATTTTATAAATTTTATTCCAACAAATATGAAAAATTTGAGTCTCATCCTTGAGGTTGAGAGGTAAGAGACGTCTCTTTTCTAAAATAATTAGGATGTATATTATTTTTCTTTTATTTCGTCAGGAGGACCATCCGTTGTAAAACTAGTTGATAACACAAAACTGTCACAAAAAAGAGGCCGAAAAAGCTTAGAAAGTGAGACGAGCTGCAAAAAAGGCTGGAAACTAGCACAACCAACGATTGCCCAGACTTTGAGAGATGCTCAGAGAAGAATTCCACGCACATAAAAAACTGCTGAAAAGTGAAACTGACAAGAATTCCCAGTTTTATAAAACTGTAAGTATAAGCCATTTGTCAAATCTTTAGTTAAATAATTTTGCATCTGAGTCCACGATGTAATTCCGTTTTAATAAATGTGTCAAAACACAATTTTTCGTGCAGATTAGGTAACGAAATTAACGGCCGAGTTTCTATGACAGTATTTATCTACGTATCTATTTTAAGAGTTTGAAGTAAAAGATTATTTCTTGAATTTAATTTTTATGTATATAGCAGTGTTGCTGCGATGGTTGAAATAAACGATTAGCTACCAAAAAAAAGGGAGGGGGGGAGAGAAAAAAAGGAGTAAGCAAACTACATCAAATGATATTAATCAGACCCCCCTTTGTATTTACACTCATTTTCTTTAACAATAAAAATGATTTTTTTAAAGTGAATGTATGTTGCGGTGTTTCATAATTTCCGCTCTTTTTTAATTTTTTTTTTTTAAAAAAGAAATGATCGGACATTTTGACAAGGGACTGTAAGGGAGCAATTTTGAAAGGGTAAAGAGGAAACGCAAAAATAGTCTGTCCAAAAACGATGATCAGTTTTCCTCCAGAAAATTTTAATACGGCAGGAAGTTTGCAACGTCGCAAACCGAGATACGCGGTTAGGTAGCTATAATATTGACTTGCAGCACTGTCTTGTTCACAACTTCAGGCGCTTGATCAAGGCGCAAGCGTTGCCGCACTCCGCAGCATGACTCAAATTTGATGAAATGCAGCGCGCCTTCAAATGAGCGCGTAGGCAAAATTGGCAGTCAATGAGTACGAATAGTTGTATCACAGCATTTACATCGTAGGCATAGGCATCCAGTGAAGGCGCTTTGTGTGCTCTTAATCGTCGACGAGCGCAGCAGCTGTGGTTGCTTTGTTGGTCAGTTTTATCGGTATCAAATGCAACACTACCGAGTTTTTCCTTCTCATCATTGCATTCTTGAAACATAAAACTACAAAAACCCTCAAAAACATTTTTCGGGCAAAAAATCCGGTCGAGGAAATTGACGTGTCACTTCCTTTTAAATGTACACACATGTCTCGCACATTATTTTTTTCGGGGCTGATGTTTCAATCGTGTTTTAAATTGATAATTCACAGTCTGCAGATATGTTCCATAGTGCCCTTGATTTTTTAAGGATCAACCGTAAGAATAGGTACACTATAGTCCTAGATTCTCATTTTAGATGGATCCATTTACAAGAAACCCTGAAAATGGGTAGGATCACTTAATTTTTTCAAAATTTTTAAAGAGAAAATTATTATGCTGTCATGTCCATATGAATCAAGTAACTACGTCATGTAACTACATTTTCAACTTTTAGTGGTATAGATTCAGGAGCACTTCTCATTACATTGCTTCTTCGTCAGAAAGTAAACATTAAAAAGACATATTACGGCATATACTGTATTTTCTTTGTTCTTTATGTGTGCATTAATGAATTATTTTTGTAAGTTACAGGTCATGAATTGTCTTGGGGTAGGATAAATGATCATCTAAAAACTATAAAGATTTTTCTATTATGAAATATTTTTCCACTCCTATGTATTATTGGTATTCCTTCCTTCTCTTTTCTGTGCTGCTTTCATTTACTTTAATTTTTTCTTTATGAATTCAAAAGCTCCGTAGCTCAAACTACTTGACGTTTGTAATTTTTTTTTTTTTTTTTTTTTTTTTTTTTTTTTTTTTTTTAATTTTAGAAATCCTGGACCTTTTGATTTGATCTTCGAGAAAATCTTGCTTGTTTTCAAAAATCGTTGCAGACCATGCGAACAGATTTTTCAGACAGCTTCTTTCAATTATTAAATATATATTTTCTTTTCAAAGGGTTGGGGGTTGGTACACGCAAAAAAAAAGCGCACGGCGTCACTCCTCCCGCGATTGTCATTTTCCAGATGATCTGCTCGGCAATGTTACACGTCTAGGTTACCGAATCACTCGTTAAGGTAACTATGAAGCGCATACCTAGGTGTATCCTGTGCGTGTAGCAGTTGCAGCACAGGTACCGATGCGCGTAGCATAGTAACCTTAACGAGTGACTTGGTAACCTAGACGTGTAACATTGCCGAGTAGATCATCTGGAAAATTACAACCGCGGGATAGGAGTGACGCCGTGCGCTTTTTTTTGCGTGTATACATGTTCTTGGTCTATCCTGTCATCTTTCATTTTATATATTATGATCCTCCCTCACGGAACATTTTCAAAATTGTGATACGAATCTTGAAGCGATGAAACTACGACATTCATTGGTTCTTCTTTTCTGATTTAAAAAAAATGAATGGAATAAAATTCCTGCAGAAATTTTGAGACTTATATAGCCACCGATGAACATGTCTCGAAACTTTCGGCGTCAAAATTCGAAAGCTTACGTTCATCACACATTAATTTCTTTCATATTTTATAATAATATTATTTTTTTGTCTCATTTTTATAGGAGAAGGCTCGCGGCCTATTTTTGATCGAGTTGAGCTTTATCAGAACTCCAAAGATGAGACATCTCGCATTGTGGACTGTCGACAAGTCGTTAAAGTTACAGGTAAGAGGCCTATTGATTTGGCCATTTATTTGCATGGGTGAGCAGTAATCTATTACCGAAGGCACAAATATCGATTATTCTTCGCAAAACACCAGTGCTCGACTACAATTCGGAAGAGTCCGAAAGTTTCTCAAAGTAAGCAAGAAATTTTTTGTTTTGCTTTACTCTGTGACACCTCTTTATACAACGATAGCAGATTCGTTTTTATTTTATTAACTTATTGACGAACAACTTTTAACTCGTCCAGTAGCGATTCTTACGAAAGTGGCAACACAGTTATCTCTGCATTCAAAAGTATGTAAAACAACTCTGGTAAAAATTGGCGATAGGAGCAGCGTTTCAAAATACCATAGGAGTTCTTATGACCGACTAAAAAAGGCTATTGAAAATCATGTAGATGGCTGTAGAAAGCGGAGCAAATCATACAGCCGGGCTATACGAAGCTATAAAAAAGTATACAGTCGGGCTACAGTTCCTACCGCCGGGCTTTACACTTTATCGCCATTGCCTATAAAAAGCTATAAGAAATTGTGTAGAAATTAGTGTTAAAAAGAATTGTTGCCACTGCAGGAATAACTGTGCTTCGGAAATCATTAAGTTTGATACGGAACTACCTTGATATTTACAAAACACACATTATATTTTCCTTAAAACATATTTTTTTTTTCATCAATTAAAGTGAGAATAGTCCATACAGAGTGTGCAAACATTTCAAAATCATGAGTTGAAAAACGCTGACTCCGCGAGATTAAATATTAGGGCCTAACACAAAGCGGAGCTGCGATCCACTGGCGCCTACAAACCTAACAGGGATACTTCACGCATTGCGCAATGCGTGAAGTATCCCTGTTAGGTTTGTAGGCGCCAATGCGCGTTCCGCGATTTCTGCCCGTCCGCCGCGCCGCGCCGCGTGCCACGGCGTCTGAAGCAACTATTTCACACCAGAAGTATTGCACAGTATCATAAGAAATTGAAGGCGCTCCAACATATTAAGAATGACAGGCATCCTTCAAAAGTACGGAGCTTTCCTCGCAAAATAAATCGCTACAGAACGCCGCGTCGGCTCCAGAAGCTATTGAAAATCTTACAGCCGGCTTTAGGTCTATGGTATTTTTGGACACAGATTCTACTGCCACCTTTTACCAGGGAATACTGCCGTGCTGAGGAAAAACACCGTATGAACCTTCAGGCGTTGCCAAATTTCCTCCGATATAATACGAATTTATTGGGGAAGTTTTAAATATTTTTCTTCAACATTTTCAGACTATTGTGTTCGCAATTCAATCTAAAACATCTGAAAATTTCAAGGAAGAATATGCATAAATTTTGTCATAAATACCTGATTTATCCGGAGAAGTCTGGCAACTTTCGAATGTTCATGCGACGTCCTTCCTTAGCACGGCAGAATAGATTCTACTTATCCAACTCTCACAAAGTATGGATATTTTTAATGGATCTAAATGCAGGAGGCCCGGTGTTGCCAATTCGCAAAAAAAGAATTCCTCTACGTGCAAGGGGAGCGAGAAATGTGAAGAAAGAAGGGCTTAATGTATAAATGTGTAACTGCTTGTTTCGTTTTGATTACAGACAAAAGCTATAGCAAAAGCCGTAGTTCGTCATCATGTTCGGGCAAATCTCTTGAGCGTAGAAAAAGAAAAGTTTCCAATGATGAGGAAGCAGTCTCCTCCTCCTCGTCGACTCGAAACGAGATTTCCGTGAGTATTTCTAGTTCAATGTTGTTTTCCATGTCTATACCTGCCCTCATAAAACGTTTTATTTGCTTCATCGCTAAAACAAATCGAATATATCAGCTAATCAGTTGGTCATTCCCGTCCCGTGGGCACTATAATGAGTTATGTTATTTATTGTTGTGAGCTCGAGCTTCCCAGGATTAAAGTCGAGCGTGTCAACTCGGGTTTCTAGCCATTAAATATGTGTGTGTGTTGCATTCTTGCGGAGTTCGACTTTAAGAAAACTGCCCTAGTGGCAGCGGCTGTTGGAAAGCGCGCTTCCTAACAACTAAAAAAACCGTTAACAATAAAAATACCCTGAAAACACCTTTAAAAAAACCCATAAAAAACCAAAAAGAGCTTCACGTCTGATAAAATTTACATACGATTTTGCAAGGAAAACTACTATAAATTTCCTTAAACGTATTTTAAATTTTTATGAAACATTAAATGCAAAGTGCCATTAGACGCATTATTATTAACTAAGACCGCATGCATCATGATATAAATGTGATTTTTACTTCATTTTCTTTCAGAACCATGAGGATAAACAGTCAAAAACCAACCGATCGAGATCCAAGGAGCATAGGTCCTCGAACTGTAGAGAAAATGAGACAACGACACACGATGCAACTCCTAGTCGTAAACAAGATACGACACGAGAGAGCAAAACCGCCACCACTAACAACAACAACATGATCCGTGAAATGAGCAGCAGCAGCAACACAACTCGTGAAATGATCAGCAGCAGCAACAACACCACACCAACAACAACAACGAACAACAACAACAACAACAACCAACAACAACACCGTGAGCGAGAAACTCATACTGTGAGGGAAATAATTGTTCCATTGATGCATCAACTGAGGCCGGTGCATCCGATGCACCGAGGCCCACCGCCAGCACCATTCTGCATCATGCCTCCACATCGCCAGCCTCCGCCTTTAGGACCGCCACGATTTTTTGGGCCACCGCCATTCCGACGACCGCGTAAGTACCTCCCTGCTACACTACTCCTTCAAAATTTTTCAGGTGAACTCTCTTCCTCATTACACGTATATAAACAAGACGTTTCACAGCGGAGCGAGTCAAATGGAAGAGGTCGGACATCGTGGTGGCCATCCATAAATCACGTTACCCCCTGATGGAGGGGGGGGGGGGGCTGGAGGTGAGTGACATGTAGGTGACAAAGAGGGAGGGTTGGGTCAAAAATTCATGAAAAATTGGTGTCGTAATTTATGGACGGCCCCGTATTTGGAAGCTTTAAAAACTGCAAAACGGCGACGTTTCTACGTAGCCCCCCGGGTTTCTAGTAAAATTCCCAGCACTAAAAAATAAGCCTTTCAAACGTAAAATGTGACGAAATAAACACCTAAATTCGCGGTTTTAGAGAAAAATTTGGTCAAAAAATTATTCAGAAATGATTGTTGCTGGACTTTTTCAATAACCGTCTGGAATGACTCCGCCTGGAACGCGGTACGTACCTGACTCCGCGAGATTAAATATTAGAGCCTCTAAAACAAAGCGG
Organism: Bemisia tabaci; assembly: GCF_918797505.1. Taxonomy (NCBI): domain Eukaryota; kingdom Metazoa; phylum Arthropoda; class Insecta; order Hemiptera; family Aleyrodidae; genus Bemisia; species Bemisia tabaci. The sequence goes on from NC_092796.1 coordinate 53,021,690, forward strand.
AGCGGCGACGCACTGGCGCCTACAAACCTAACAGGGATACTTCACGCCTAGCGCAATGCGTGAAGTATCCCTGTTAGGTTTGAAGGCACCAATGCGCGTTTCGCGCTGGCTGCATGCCCGCCGCGCAGCGCCGCAGCGTACCACGGCGCTTGAAGCAACTATTTTTTAGCGGCTTACAATGGGAATGGCGCAGAATTTGTGCAACTTTCTTGAGGGTTTACTCCAAAATTGTAAATTCAGCAAATAATTCATCCTTAAATTTTACATTTGTACTCTTCTCTCTTTTTTTCAGCCCTTCCTCCTCGTTTACGACCACCGCCATACTACTTTGGATAGACGCGTAGTATTCTTTGATGAATCCTCAACAATTACCAAGTATAGGTAATCTATTTGATTCCTTTCCGATTCAACGAGGAGTTACCATCGGTCTTCTTACCAAAAGTTCGATTAATTGCTAAAAATTACTAGTTAATCGTAACGGATTGGCAATTTTACCAAATCAGTTAAGCACGATTGTGAATTTGTGTCTGGTAGGTGCAATAGAGAGCAGACAAGATTGTAACAACATTTTAAGAGACATCAGATAATAACAACTGCAGATCATCATATTTCATGAGACCAAGCAAATCTTTCAGAATACAACAACCTTTTTCTTTGAAAAAAGAAAATAAATAAATTGAGAGATATAACAATAATTATTACCTGTAAGTTATCTTTTCATCCCGGTTTTTCTTCAGTAATTCCTTGTCCTTAGGCGATGTACATTTCGGAAAAATTATTTCCTTCTTCAGGCCACAAAATTTTTTGACCAGCACTTTTACATTGTGTGCGTTCGAAAATTGCGAGACACGTTAAAATATGAAAATCAGAAAAATAAAAAATAAAACACACGTAGACTAAACAAAAATTAATTGACTATGTCACCGTACCGGGTCGCGACCAATATATTACTCAAGTTTTACCATATACGAGTAATAAATCGGTCGTGACCCGTTACGGTACCTAACATAGTCAATTAATGTTTGTTTAGTCTACGTGTATTTTATTTTTTATTTTCCGATTTTAATATTTTAACGTGTCTCGCAATTTTCGAACGTGCACAATGTAAAAGTGCTAGTCAAAAAATTTTGTGGCCTGAAGAAGGAAATAATTTTTCCGAAATGTGCATCGCCTAAGGACAAGGAATTACTGAAGAAAAACCGGGACGAAAAGATAACTTACAGGTAATAATATCCAAAACCGGTAAAATGTATAAACCATTTAATAATATAAAAATAAATTACCAAGTACCGGAGCAAAAAAAAGAGAGTTGACACAACTCATCGATTATGTTGCTCACTTATTCTTATCCTATTTTATATAGCTGACTGCATGATTATAAAAGGAATGATAAAATATTGTGCAAGTTGTTGTTTAATCTAGCTCGGGGGGATTTTTTTTTCTTTTTTAATTGATCTTCCTATTTGTTTAATAACTTATGATTGATTTCTACAGATATATATGACTGTTTTTTTTTGTTTTAGATTATTTACTTTACTTTGTAAAATGATCTGTTATTTGAACAAGTCTCTGAGCTCGCTGTAAATAAAAATAAAAAATACTATTTTTATTGTATTTGTGTGTACTTCTTTTTTTGCAGCATGTTACCTAAGCATGTTTTTCCAGTAAATTGAGTTTTCTCCAGAAAAAACACTTTTTAGGGGGAATTGACTTTATGGAAAATCCTGATGAATATCTAGAAGAAAAATGATTATCATTTTTTAACTCAGTGCTAAAACATGTACCAGACACATCGCTCATTTTTTTCTTTCATTTTCTGCTTTAAAAATAAATAATGAGTTGGAGGCAGCGTGAAATCAGTTATGCTGTTTGCAGTGAAAAGTTTGGTTTTATCGGGAGGGTAAAAAGCCCTTTAGGAGACAACGGGTGAGTAAAGTTTCGACACTGAAGGTTTTTTAAATGGTGTGTGCTTGCACTGAGTAAAACTGAGTAGAAATTTTTCAGAACTGCCTTCTTTGGCAAGTACATATGTAAACCTTGTTTCTTATGATTTGGAATATTGCACTTTGGTTTGAGATGTGATTGCTCCTTCAAAAAAATATAGTTTAAACTCAATCCAAAATAAAGAGCAGGATGACTAATAGTTATTGAGATTTGAGATCCGTATCCCTCTGAATACATGTTATGGAAGAGACTGAAAAAACGTAAAACCGAAAGTGAGCTTCACTTGAGAATTTTCATTGGCTCTTGAAGGAAGGATTTCTGCAGAAAAGGAATTTCTTAAAATGACCCTGAAAGTTTATTGCCAAAGTGCGAACTGAAATTCCTCTGATTGCGACATTGCAGACTTCTAGTCATATGTACTTAATTTTTTCTTTGGAAAAGTAGTTAGCTTATTTTCTGAAAAACTTCCCTGATTTTGCTTCTCTGTTAACAGAATATTTTGTAAAAATTACAGGCTAAAAAGTTGATGTGTCTCTCCTGGGAAAAATACAATAGGAGCAGAAATTTTGAAGAAATATCGCAATAGAGATATGTAGTTTCGCACTTTGGCCATCGATGTGGTGTATTAGTCCTCCATAATCACATCATTTACATTTTATCCATTTTAAATTATTTCTTAAATATGGGAATCTTCAAAGAGAGGAAAACAACAAAACAGACTGAAAATGTTTCATCTTTTTAATATTTAAAAAAAAACCGTTGTCAGGTACAGAAAAAAAACTCAGTTCAGATAATGTTTGATTTAAGGAACAAAATCTATGAGACGTAAAAGGTAACTTGGACGAGGAAAAATGAAATTATGATGGACTTATGACCAACCAACCAATATTTGTGGTTAATTATTACTTGGATTTCCAGTTTTATAAAATAGCTTAAGATGGTGATCAATGAGACATATCAAAAATTTTCTCTACATTCATACAGCTGAAGAAGCAAAATAATCTCCTCTGAAAAAGTTTAGACAATTACTTCAGAGAAGGTGAGATGTTTCTCTCCGCCTCAAGAATGCGTGTCAGGTTAAGCTTACTCTAAATGATTGTATCATGCGTGAAATACTAATCGGTGCTGATACACTGAGAGAGCATTCAGAACTTTCCACAATGGAGAATTTGCATGCGTCTGATGTTTGATGAAACTTCGTGTTTCAGTAAAAAATACTGAGAGAACTGAACACATATTTTTGGTTCATAAATTGAACAATTATTGGAGGTGATATGACAAAGTGATCTGATCTGCTGAAATAAATGCGTTTAAATGGAAAACATTGTCAGATGACATCACTAGGAGGTTGCTTTTTCACACTTTTTAATCTATTTTCGTACTATTTCCCATTTCAAAAAAGAATTATGAATAATACTGCGAAATCAGCTCGAGCTGATTCAATAAATAATCCAGCTGATAAAGATCTTTAAGCACTCTCAGATAATGTAATAAAACATTTTCGTGCAAATTCTCCATTGAAAATGTGCAAAATATAAAACGAAAAGTGAGTTGGACTATCAAAACATAATAGGCGTTTTTACCGAAGCCCGGCAAAAGTAAGAAGTTTCTTAAAATACCAATACAGTAGCTGCATATCACATACCACAATTTTAGCCAGTTTTCTGGGTTTTTTTAATATTGTGGTATGTAAATGTTTTTAACGCCCATTTTTACTTGTAGGTATTGTTGCGTATCAAAAAGTATACAAGTGATGCTCATCCGAAACTCGGAGTGAGTAACAACGACTAATTTCAGCCTGAAGATGGCTTAGCAAGCTAAAATGCATCGCTAGATGATAGAACATACAAAGGAACAGCAGAAGAGAAAATAATACAAAGTAACTCTTGGACCAAACAAACTAAGTAAAGTAGGAGTTTCGTTGGAGGCAAATACTATAATGAATGGTTCAAAGAAGGCAATATGCTATGGACAAAAATTCTTGAACAACATTCTGGGTTGGAGAAATTATTAAAGGCACTTGTCCACTTCACATTTTTCATCTTTTCGGATGTTAAAGACTTTGAACAAGAATGCCTTTCCAAATGTTTCTTCTCAATGTTTATAGGTAACTATTTAAATCTTGAGCATGATGTTTATTACATAAATGTGTAGAATCTTAACGTAATTGTTGGTTAAGCTCACAATAAGTATAATTGGTCTGATAGATCAGTAATTACAGATTATGTTAGAATAACGAGGAAAATATTTATTTTTCTTACTGATAGCAAAGACATGAAAGAGCAAAGAAAATTGCTCTTAATTGATTATCATAACCTCTCGAACTGGATTTTGCACAAACAAAACTATTAGAAAGAATTGAAGGCCATTTGACATCTTATATAGGCTAAAATGAAAGAAAAGGAAAAGGTTTATGCTCATTGTAAAAATAGTATTTCAAAATTTGCTACTTCTACAAGTGCAAAGTTCCTTCTGTGCGACCAAGAAAAGAATCTTCTCCCTTCCATTTTGTGCTCTTAGATCAATTTGAAACTGATAGTATCAAAGAAATAACATGGGTCTCAACTTGATGAATCACCTCCTATGAAAATACTATTGAAACTACTTAAAAACTCCACCTTTTTTTTTCTCTCAACCTAGGTCAATGGGACTAGAGATACACACATAAAACAAATTGAACAAAGAATTTTCAAGAAATAAAGGCAGGGTGGATCAATATTTGATTATGCAATAATTAAGACTAGGGACGATACAAGAAGATTCTGAAAGCATTAAAAAAAAGTGAAAGAGAATGCCTCATAGAGTAAACTGTTCACACTGGGATGAACTATCAATCAGGGGGTGGATTTGGGGTTCCTCCAACTTAAACACAGCAAAGCAGAGAAACGCTGATCATCACAAATGAAAAAAAGACAAATGAGCAGAAGTGTGCATTGTAAAAATGTTTAAAAAATTGCTCAGGTTCTTTCGGGTTACAAAAAAATTCACTAGTAAGTATACTCCAGTCGGTAAAATGGTAGAAATTATGAATAAATAAGAAATGAGAATTATTTTAGTAAGTTAGAACTCATCTACTTCACAAAAAAAGAATAAGGCCGGAGAGATCATTCCCCTGAGGAAGCAAGCATAAATCAATTACAGTGTTTGTAAATATTTCAATACATTTTTTCCCCTTCTTTCACAAGCAGAGGGAAAGCAGATAAAAAAGTCTGTAATTGATAGCTTGATCAGGTTAGAAAATTCACATCAATTTGGGGACATGAAGACTTATATCTCTAACAGGCTAAGTGTCAGAAATCAAAAATTGAGTCAGACGTGGCATTTTGCTCTTTGCACCAAGGACAACATGCTGCTTAATGGGTTGAGTTACACCAACTTTAGAGTAATGCATACAACATCCGAAAGGATAACATTCGCTGACAGGGTGTCTACAACTCCAGAATTACCGGAAACTCCGGAAATGGTACTGATTTTTGAAGGGCGGTCCGGAAGTACTGAAAAAGTGCGGAAATTTTGCAAGGGAGTCCGGAATTTTTTTTCATTTTTGTCACAATTTGAGCGGGAAATTCAAATTTTTGAAATTTCGTCAGTTGAAGGTACTGAAAAAGTACTGAATTTTTCTGTCAAGTAGGTACTGAATTCTTTGGGAATGTACTGAAAAAGTCCTGTAAAGGTACTGATTTTTGGCCAGCCTGTTTTAGTAGACACCCTGGCTGAATTTGCCGAGGTAGTTGTCCAAAATAAAATCGTGAATAACTCAAAATCAGCTTTTTGGCACTTAGCCCATTATTGATGATTGAGTCTGCCCATTTTGTTTACATCAACTGCAAAAAAAAAAAAAAAAAAAAAAAAAAAAAAAAAAAAAAATATGTATGTATATATGCTTAAAAGATCTCTGTAATGTTGCAAATAAAAAACTGATATTTGGTGCTTACTCCATGAGTATACACAGATAATTGGAAATAAATCGCTCACTCGATAATCTTACAAATGAATTTTCATGCTTGATACAAATGTTTCAAGTTTTTTATTAAAAGGTTCAACATCTAAATTAATTAACTGAAAAAACCCTGAAGAAACTTGACAAGAAGTAAAAGGTTTCTATGATCGAGAACTATGACGGAAGAATGACTTACATAAAAGGTACAGATTTTCGAGAGAAACGCATTTGAAAGTTGGAAATGAACTCCCAACTTCCAACAAACTGAATAAACCAACAGCAATTCTTTAAACGTAGCTTCTTAGGTTTTGAAATTCATTATTTGAAAGAAAAATACATTTTAAAAATGGGTAAATTCCAAGATAAGTCATTGCTCCGGCATGGTCCTCAATTTGACATGTCATAATATTTTCCAAATTGAAGATGAGGTGCCTTTTAGGTCTTTATATAGTGTGATCCAAATGTTCTGCACTACCCTGATAACTTCTTTGTTATGTGGACGAAAAAGAACTTCTCTGTTACAGTGTCATGGAGTCGCCACCAACAATTTATTATTTTGTAAGAAAACTTCTGGAGCATTAAATTTGAGATTTGCACTGATGATGTCATTAAATCACCCTCCCCCCAAAAAAAGTAGCTTCCTTCAACATATACACAGCTCTAAGTATGACCTCAATGGCTCAATTAGTGAAAAAGTTAGTGAGGTGGCACAGGAGGTTTAGATCACACTGTATGATTGAATAAAGTTCAAAAATACTAGACAAATGTATAAAGATACATACTGATCTAAAAAAAAAAAAAAAATCTGATTCAACAAAAAATACTTGTGCGCTTTTCTAGGAAAAGACTTTAAATTGTATAAAATCCTATAAATGTAAAATTTGTTATCTGTAATGCAGAATGATGGTAATTATAGAATTTGTTAAGTAGTTTTCCTCAGGTCAACGAATTTTTCCCTTTTTTTTCTTAGTGGCGATCCTTGACAGATTCCTCACCAAATGGATATGAAAGATTAATTTAATGAATCCTACAGGTGAACAGAAAGCAACGGAAAACTTAAGTACGCAAAAGACAGGCATGAAGGCACGGTTAAGAACATCCCAATATTGGCTGAAGTAAAAAAAGAAATCAGAGCGTAAAGACCTGATTGGGAATACCCTAAAAGTAGAGCTTTTATACTCCTTGGCCTCTGTAGGAAAAATGGGCAGATATTAATACGAGACCGTACACTTATTAATGTCCTATGCCTGAATAAAAAATTTGATACTCTTGAAGTAATACTGTAAAAAGTAGAATTACGTTAGGTATAGTAAAGAAATGTTTGAAAATTGAAAAAATATCTAACTTGATCTTGACTAAAAAAACAGAAAACCTTTGACACAAAAGAATGACAATCAGAAAAGTACTGAGTGATTTTGGTTTAGTTGTATACATCTACATACAATAATTTGTGCGTATTTATCAATGTATGACATAAGGTGGTTGCAAGAATTCCAGCTTGCTATTGAAAGACTTGAAATATTTTTTTTGTTTAAGACCAACTTGTCAAAAGTCTTTAAAATATTTTAAGTTTTTCAAATAAGTTCTAGAAATAAACAAATTAAAAATAATGGCGACAATGGAAAGTATGAGAACAAATGTGATCAACTATGGATAAAGATACTATGCTCCTTAAAACAGAAAAGGAAGAGAAATCTTAAGAATACAAACAGGTAATTTGTGAAGCTTTTTACAATAGTAGGTAGAACATATGTTAGGTATTATTGTGGAGAAAAAATAAGAAAAAAATATTAATTTTGAAACTCCGGTGCTGAAACACATTCAGCTTCTCACTCCTTCATAAACTTTTCTCCAGAATTATGACGAGTTTTGGAGGTTTCCAAGTTTGCAATTATAATGTTTCCTGCTTTTAAGAATACAACAGCCAGTGACACAACATTCGTAGTCCATTCTGTCACTTTTAATCTAGATGTTCCTTCAGCTAAAAGTCCAGACCTTACTGATGAATGCAGAGAGTGCAAATAAGCTTCTGTTTGTTTTCTCTGGAATTATATTTGATGCATTATCTGGCTTTAGAAAAATTGTGACCTTGCTCCTTTGTTAAGGCTTTTTAGAACTCGAACCAAAAGATATTCGTGAAATTGGGTAAACGACTGGAAATTTTTTTTCTTTCTCTATGACGATTAAAATTGTTTTTTATAATTACTATTTAATATGTCAGTGCCGAAAAAAGTCTGGGAAACTTGGCAACTTTTCTTCATTCACAGAAAGGTAAGACTTCAAGAAAGTAAAAATGTGGGAAAAACCATCATTCCTGTTTCCCCTCCCTCATTGTCTTTGAGATGCATTGAAATTATACAATTTACGATCAAGCTCAAAAAGTTAATTGATGCCAGAGGTCTTCTTTTTGAAAGGGCCAAACTCTCACCCAAACTTGAGAGGAAATATCCGAATAGACAAAGCCAATATTAATGAGAGTGAGGCATCTACAACATTGTATTTTCTTTCCAAATTTGTTAAAATAAAGGACTTGATTTAACCAAACAAATAAGTTCCACAATTCTACCTTAACACCAGATACATAAAAAAATTTGGCAACATGATTCAAAAGGTACAAAAGTTCAATACCACAACATGAAATTTTTCTTCCGCTAAGCAGAATAAGGTGGAGGAGCACCTTTCACACTTGGCACAATATTTTTACTTTTCATGAAAGAAACAATTTGTTCAGGTATTTCGGCAAGAACCTCTTTTGCCAGATAAGTTTTTGCTAAAAGCGGGTTCTTGACATTTTGAAAATCGGAAAAAGGAACAAATTGCACAATATCCCTGAAAGCTTTAACATTATTATACACTAAAGGAACAGTATCTGCATCCAACTCACTCATGGCGGCAAAATTCGCCTGACCAACGCCGACTATAATTATTGACATGGGAAGTGTTGAGGCGTGAACGATAGCACCTTTTGTGTGCTCCATATCTGTGATGATTCCATCGGTTATAATGAGCAAAATAAAATACTGACTACCATCTTGATATGCTGCAGCAAACTTGGCAACATGGTTGATAACGGGACTAAAATTAGTTGGACCATAAAGTTGCACTTGACGGATGCAGGACCTATATGAGTCAACAACACCTTTCAACCCATCACAGTATGGGTTATTTTGAGAGAGGTTAACATAAAATTCGTGTGATATCCGTCCATCTGGAGGGAGTCTTGCTCCAAAACCTAAAACTGGAAACTGTTTCGCACAATCGTAGTCTTGGATGATCTCACCAACTGCACTTAAAGCTTGTTCATACTGATTAGCACCATCACTTATATAATGCAAGGACTGAGGCATCGAAGGGTCCCCATTTGAGGCAGTAAAATCAATAGCAAAAGTACAGTGGATCTGAAGACCACCAATAATATAGTCTAAGAATGAGTAAACTTTTCGAAAATCAAAAAATTCTAGCACCATAAGCCCAGAATTTTTATAGTTTGATTTGCGCGCTTTATCAGGATGAATTAGTGCGAAGCTATGATCTGCAGCAACATTTTTTGCTTTGAGTTGGTTGACTGTGATGTGTGCGTGCCCAATCAAACTATGGTTCCCACTTCTGTTCCAGTCGTAACAGCTAATTTTGATATCGCGGTCATGATCACCTCCACAAAGGTTTCGGATAGGTAGTGTGAATTGTTTCCAGTTCGGATTTAGGTTCCATTTGATAAATTCTGAGCGATAAATGAGTGTATACGTACCATCTTCAACAACTTTGAGAAGCTCAAAGAATGGATCTGATGAGCCAAAAAAGTCTTTTTTGTCCAGGTTGCGGCCACTGAACTTCAATGTGATTTCATCATTACAATTAGAAAGTTCTTCAACTCGAATAAGTAGCTCACCAGAGTTCCGCTGGTTTGTCCCAGACAGAGGGAGACAGGATTTTCCTGATGAAACAACCTGTTGATACCAAATGACTTTAAAATTGATTCACTGACGAAAGAGAAATCAATTAGGAGTTAAAATTTGGGAGAAACAGATTTATAGACACATCAATTATTTATTTTAATTGTTTTAAAAGAGGTAAGTACCGTTGAATACAGATGAAAGTATTAAAATTTCAAAATTAAATGAAGCCTTTTTACTTGTCAAAAACTTGGTAGTATACAGAATTGTTTTACAGACCTAAGGCTAGGTAGTTTAACATGTGCTTTCTTTACAATTTTTCATCAAACCATATTGAAACAAACGGTTTCAAATCTTAAAAAATCATAAACATTTTAAAACTCGCCGGCATGTAAGTGCTTACCAATCTAGGTGGCAATAGACTATGCAGCTTACAAGATCCAGTCTGTACTACAGCTGCAGCTCTCGAAAAGCTCTCTTGCATTTCTGGCAGCTATAGTACAGGCTAGGTCCAGTTAATTGCATGCTTTACTGTCACCTACATTCATGAGTATTTACGCACTAGCAAGTTTTTAAGACAGCCATGATTTCCTTACGATTTGCCATATCAGAACGTAAGACCATGAAAGGTTTTCTTTTGAAAATGATTAATCAAAATAAGGTTCAGTATGCTAACCTGCCCTAATGTTGTAAGACAAGAGCCTAGGAAGTCATGGTCATCAAGATTTGAACTGTTGGCATCAATATCATACACCTCGAATTTTAAGTTTTGTTGGACTTCGAACCGATACAGGATGTGGACCTGAAATTAAATTTTAGGAAACAAATTAAACATATTAGTATTAACTGAACTTGAACGTAAACCAGATTAGAGGTCAGGAATTTTTTGTCTTTGAGAACAGGAACAACAAATAAATGGTGAAATGCTTGAAGAGAAGAATGAGTGATAATATGGGTGCAAGATTGGTGAAGATTTTTTTCAAATTCAAAAATAGGTACATAAATTGTTTTCCTTTTGTCTCTTTTCTTGCTTACAAATCTTACGTGATCACATTGATTTGATTCTTTATACATTTATTTATTTATTTATATTCCTTTAAATCTTCTAAGTTTGTGTTCAGTAAAATAATAAATCATATAAGTAAGTAAACCTCTTTGATGTGGAAATTTCTGCAGCAAATTTGTTTTAATCAATGTTTTTATTTTAAATGAAAAATTCTGAGATGCTCACTTTCTTCACAAAGTCAGGATTCAGAGTGTTCCTGACAGTTTCTGTGCGACAAATTTCTTGCCAATGAGACATTTCTGGAGTCTTCAAGTAAACAACGCACATTGGATCAGATTTAGAGAACACATCGCAGTCCAATAGATTTCTGCAACATGAGAGTTTATATGAAACAAAGAACATAAAAATATGATAAGATGACATGATTTTTGGTACAACAGTGCATGAATCATCAAGTTGATCGGAAAAAAAATTTGACTGGCCGATGACTAGCTGATCGAGAGAAGATTCAACAGAGTTTCATGATCAGCTCAAATTCAACAGGTTTTTTTTTCTTCTTTTTTTCAAATAGCCCACAAGGTCCCATCCATCTATCATCACGGCGTCAAGCTCCTGTTCCTAATAATCATTATGATTCCTAAAAAAAAAAGGGGGGGGAGGGTGGTGGTGGAAATATTCAGTCCCTAATAGGTACTGAAAAGTTGTGCAGTTTGGATGTAATAGCTAGTGATTTGAAATAGATGAAAGGCAATAAAAACAAAAGTTGATAAAGGCAAAGTGTGCCAATAAATTCTTTTGAAACGGACAAGCATTCCTGTGTTAAAATAAAAGCATGAAAATACTTAACACCATCCTGACAAAATGCCTGCCAACACTTAATTACCCACATACAGATTTTCTTTGTATACCAAACCAGCATTGAATTCATCTTATCAAAACTTTAGTGATTTTTTCCCCATAATTAGTATAATGATGAATATAGAAAAAAAGATGCGCAAAAGTACTCCAACTAAAAATAAAAAGGACGCAGATGATATTACTCAAAGTGATGAAAGGCGACAAATATTTCTCTCTGTCTAGTTTTTTCTAGAATTTAATGAAATGAAATTATGTCAGATGACTGATGATACAAGATTCTAAGCAGGCCAGACAGATAAAAGTATGTAATCGGCCCGACACTAAATTTGCGGCCTTGAACTTACCTGCATGAGAGGGTTAGTTCAACTTCAGATGTAGGCTCAGATGCAGATCCAGGAACAAAATATGCCATGATTAGAAACGACTGAAGCTTTTGGAGAGCTCAGAGAGAAAAAATATTCAATCGGGTCATCAAATTAGGAGAATGAAATGCTTAAGTGTACGGCTCGAGCTCGGTTGCATCATGGTGAATCCACAAGTAGGTAACTACTTGAACAGACATAAATGTACGGAGGAAAAATGATACAGTCATCCTTGAATTTAGGGGGGCTGTCAAATGCGGGAAGAATTGCTGTGTGTTACAGTTGAAAAAAAAGAGAAATTGTTTTATAACGCAAGTTTCGCAGTTCACTACAACACCACTACTTTTACTGATAAGCTTTTTGTTTATTTTGAATGTTAGAGGTTATGAATGACGAAACGACGGAATTGCAACATTACGAGCAATATTGGCACGCCTCATCTTCATAGCTGCGGGAGGATAACAAACCAGTAGTTCATTTTCCAAGGATTTAAAGGTCAGCTAAGCGGAAATAAAAGTAATATGCATGATTGCTATTCATCTGCGTTTGATTGACTTTGGAAATTGCTCGGCATTGACATTTCTTTCGAGACTGCGCATTGGCATTGGAAATTTTGCGTTGCTGAACATGGATTTCTGTAACATGCGAAATCGGCCTTATTTTGAAAAGTTACGCGGGAAAAACCGCCTTGCAACGAACGACAGCAAGTTAGTATTCAGAAAAGAGATAATAATTCATGACTAATCAATTGGGGCCTGATAACAAAACTAGCAATCTTTATTTACGCGTCCGTAAATCTACAAGTCTTGACAGATACTGCTGATGTAATTACAGTGATCTATAATATTCAAGATGATGATGATGATGATGATCGGCATGAATTTTTCAGCAAATCGTTCCTCTCATGTAGAGAGAAAATTCATGAAATTTGGGGAAGATGAACATACCTACTAGCTAGCCTCCTTTGTAATGGAGGAAATTATAGCCATATTTTTGAGAGACGAAATTGAAATTGAAGGTTGCGCGATGGCTTCGTAGATGACCATTTAGACAATGCTGATATTGCAAGGGAGGGGGGGAGGGTCTAAGTTTGCAATCAAGGCCTATCCTAGAGGGAAAGGTAATTAATCCTTTAATTAGAGCGTAGTCGGTGGAAAGGCAGCTTTATATTGCCCAGGTTATTAAACCTAAGAATGGATTATAAAATTTGACTAACGCTCAATGACTACTTGCAAATCAACAGTTTCCCTTCAAATTTGGGAATTTTCCTCCCTAATTCAAGACTTATCGCAAAAAAAAATTCGAGCAGATACTTTGGATAGTTTCCTCTCATAAAAATAAAATAAGGGCAGATATTTTGAAGCGCTACAATAGAGTATACACATTCCTTTACTTCAGTCATCGAATTCTAATGTACACAATATTATCAGTTGTATATGATCATTAATATTTCTCACTTAATGTTCCTATAACAATTATCTAACATGTAGCGACATCAAATTTTGCTGTTCTTAAAAAGTTCAGACTAAAAAGCAAACAGCAACCCCTTCGTTTGGGTGGCAGTAGTAAATAAACAATCATGTGCATGAAGTGATACAGTCACTAAGATGGTTTGAACCCAACCCTCATTAAATTCAATTTCAATTAACCCTGTATATAAGAGATTATAATAAGGGGGGGGGGGGTTAGGTTAGGTTGCTGTTTCAAGTCTGCATGCGAACATTTCATTTTTTCATGAGAGCATCGTCTCACAATTTCGTCCGAAAATTTTGGTGTCTTTTCTCACAAGGGTAAAGTGAAATCACTGGTAATCTCACGAGCAAATTCATGTGACGATTCTCCTATAAAAAAATAAAATGTTACTAAGCAATACTAAAGCAAGGCTGTGAGGCAAATAGGAAAAATGTCCGATCACGACAAAAGATCAGCATTTTGAAAATTTCTGCACACCTGGTTGAACACAAAAACATGCAAACATGATTGAATTTCTACACCTTCAATTTCCACTAAGAGGAAAATTCTAAGAAATTTCATATAAAATAGAGCTAACTCTTCTTATTCAAACGAACTATTGGAATAGCAGAGACATTCTGAATATTTCAATGCCCAATGTACAGATTTTAAATATTATGATACTATTCACTCCTAAACGATTTGCAACGCCGATAATAAATAGAGAAAAAAGCAGAAGATGAAGAACGATTCAATTTTCTTTAATAAAAATAATATAACTTGAGGTTCACAATGTTTGCACAAATATCACAGATTGGTAAATTCTTCAAACAACGTATAATTGATTATTGTAGCACTTTTTGCCCTTGGCTCTTGAAGAGGTGGAAAACAACTTTTACTAGGTGCAGTTTTCACCTGGAAAGAAAACGAGAGAAAATAAAGGTAAACTATTGAAAAATAAAGTTACTTTTCAAAATTTTGAATTTAGGAAGAATATAGGGCTATGTAATGCTCAATCAAGATGAGTTAAGTATGCACAAGTCGTAGATTGTAAGGTAAGCAACATAGCAAGCAAAAGCTTCATCTTATGACTTTAAACACGGATTGCAGTACCTCCCATTAAATCCACATGATTCAGACATTGGGAGCAGAAAGGGCACTTCTTGGTTGAACTGTTTCAGAATATTCACCGCTAATTTTTATTTTAGAGTGGAAACCATGGGATGAATTTTCTACAATTTTTAGAGCATTCTAAAATTATATGGGAAGTTCAGTAAAAAGGTAAAGTAAAATTGGACAAAATGAGGGATTTACCACTTAAATACTCATAAGAATATGGATGTATAAAATTCGGAGTAAACTGACAACATACTACCTTGGATTGGCCGAGGTGTTTTCCGAGAAGTTTTTTCAACTCTTTGTTTTCTTTTTCTAGAATATGAATTTCTGATCTCACCTTCTGTCTATCTGAAAAGAGGAAAAGATAAAAAAGTATTACCAGACGAGACCTTTCTTTTGAATATTCTGCTTTGATAAGGCAAAACTTCAAAATTTTGCTTTAGATTTCCATTCTTTGTGTCGATTTCCTGTAAGTATCAAATAATCCACAATGATTATTTGTTTAAATGGATTTACTCAATAAAAGTAACTACAGATACCAGGAGACACACTCTTCATAAGTGTCATCTAAGAAATTACAATGAATTGACAGTTTCAAAGGAGACAGTATTTACAACAATATTCGTAATGAATATAAACTTTGTGAAAAATGTGAAATTATTGGAAAGCTAGTTTAAGACGGCAAAGCGGAAGATTAAGTTCCAGTAGATCCAAATCAATACCTTTCAATATCTTGAAGTATTTACTGAGTCCTACGGTCAAGGCATTCCAAAGTTGTTCCCGGTCTTTGGCGAAAATGCTTTGTACTTGTTCCCAATATTTTTTGACATCATCTGGAGGCAAAGAAGTCATCTTAAAGCTGGATTGATCATAAAAGAAGGCATCATCCTCAAAGTAGTTTGTGGATCTGAACAACATGAGAAGAAGCATACGTAAGTTCACGTAAAACCAAGATGTGATGATTGTGATACATTAACTTAGGAGACTATCATATCAGCAGTGCCATTTTTCTTTTTTTATTTATAAAGGAATTGGGACCTCCCACGAACAGCCTCAAAAGGAAGGAGAAATAACTTTATGAGAGTTAAAAACTTACGTTGTTTTATTTGCATGGAAATGTTGAATAAAGTCAGTCAATCCTTTTAAAACATTCGCAGGTTCTAAATCAAAAGAATGCAGCTCATCGAAACAACTAGATTTTGGTTTCTCTTTGGCCGGATCCAAGAGTCTAACTTTTTTATCTGTAACAGAGAAAAGTAAAAATATTAGAGGACACTATTCAGTTATCAGAGAAACGAGGGATACATTAGAAAAGTCAAAGTTCATACGCCTCCATAAAACCACACACAGTAGATTTTCTCAGCACAACCATGCAAAAAATGTTCACACCTTTTGAGTAACTTCAAGAATACTTTAAATATATTCATTCAGATTTTTTTTTTCTTTATGAAATAAATCTTGGGATAGCAAAATAGGGCAACTCTCCAAAGATGAATTACACGAAACTTTATGAAAAGTCTGAATGACAGTCATAACGGTCAAGTTGCTCAACTTCAGCGTGTCAGCAAGACATGATGCTTCTCAAATGGAGGCCTGCGTTTCAAAGGAGTTACACGGATAATAATTAATAAAGAAATCACTAGGAACAATTATATCTTGAATTGGCTAGAAAATTAAGTGATGCGCACCTTCGGAAGACCAACAATTCAGATTACTGTCGGAGACAGCCTTTCTCTCCGAGGGATGGAGCAGCTTCCATTTCTCATCATCGGTAAGAGCACAAAGATTTGGCAATGAGGATGTTTGAAACCTGCAATCGAATACGTTGAAAAACATTATTTGACCACTAGTTTTATGAATCTAGCGTGCTCATTACCACAGATCTGTTTGGTTTGATTACAGGAATTTTAGATTCCCCGCTCACAGGAAAAACATTAATCTACTTGAATCAAGTAGATCAAGTAGCACTAGAATGGTTTTGGAAGGCCTCATGATCCGGCAATGTTCCTTTCTTGCCTTATGTTGTTTAAAGTGCTCCTAACATACAATAGCAGAGCTGAAGCACCAGTATTAAGGTTGCCATATTTTCAAACTGCGAAGATAATTATGGTAACGATTAGTGTGCGTTTTAACTCAAATAGATTATTGTTTTTTGTATGAGCGGTAAGTTCGGGAATTTATCCATCGAAAAACGTTAATATCTTTGTTAGAAGTTGATTTTAGTAAATTTTTTCATGCAAATCGTGATCTGCATGGATAAGAGAACATGTATGAAAATGATTAAATTGGCACCTTGTCTGGTGGTCCATTTTTTTTTATCTTCAAAATAGTAAAATGATGTACTTGAACTCACTTTTTCTTGTCTACTAGTGCTTTTCTGTTGACTGCTTCAAATTGCATTTGCCGCTGGGAGCAATCAGTGCATACTGCATACGGCAAGAAATATCTTTTAAGCGCTTTTATGTCTTCTTCTGAGTTGATTCCAAGCATCTATGAGAAAAAGAGGAGAGACCAGGCAAGAATTGGTCAATTATAAGCCAAGAAATAAATACAAAAGGCTAAAGTAACGGTTGAGCAGTAAAGTAAAGTTTGAAGGTACTTGAGGAAGCGAATAAAGTTCCGAGTTAATTCAATTTCAAGTCTCTTTGTACTTAGGTCCGTTTTCCTGTCGACAGTCACATACTTATTATACTCACATACTATATTATATTATATTATACACTCACATACTTATATTATCTACTTTTACATATCTTTGAAAGAATCCTCTTCAGAACTCGATGTAATGGAAACTTACCTTGAAAATGGTCTCAAGTTTAACAAGAATTCTTTTCTCTGGTGGATAAGTGGCCAGTAAGTTTTCAATGTTTTTGTCTAATAGAAATCCAGTTTCATCACACAATTTTTCTAAAATCAACTTGGCCATCTTTTTTTGATGTGCATTGAATCCATTGACAGCAGATGAGTAGATATCACAGTCATCAGATCCTGATCAACAAAAGGGTTAATACCTTGAGAGATTAAACTGTAGGATCAGCAAGGTAGTGACAGAGCAGTTCTTGTGAATAGTTCCTGGATTATGGGACGGCTAAAAACAGAGATAATGAATACTATAACAAGTAAAAGGAAAGAAAGGGAGCAAGAGTGAGAAAACTAAACATAATCTGAAATCCAGGGGTGGATTTGACTTTCAATGATGCACTTGTACAGGATTTTAGCTTGTCAAACTTTCTAATTTTGGCACCTGAAATTAAGTTTCTTTGGAAGAAAAAGGAGGGGTGGGAAAGACGAACATCTCAAAATAAACACACTAAATGAGGAGGTTGGAAGAAAAAGTCATATTAAATATTTCGGAAGAAGATTAAATTCAGGGAGAGAAAACAACAAGCAAGATTTGAAAATGTGAGGAAGTACATACATATCGACGGTGAAACTACCAAACCACGTATCTCGGTTTGCGACGTCGCAGACTTCCTGTCATACTTTATTTTTTAAATGAAAAACTACTTAACATTCAGTCTTGAAAATTTCTGTGATTTTTTCTCTTTGTGCTGAAAAAATTCCGTGAAAATTTCAAGGAATGATATTGATTTGGTCTACTTCAAAAAAATAAAATGTAAGCGTAGATTTTTAAACACCGCAAACGAGATACGTGGTTTGGTAGTTTCACCGTCGATATGTACTAAATAATTGGATGGCATTTTGCAAAAAGGAACCAAGAGCATTCCAATGTTGCTAAGATTGAGCAAATTTTTTTACCTTGCAAAAATCAACTGATCATCTAAACAAGTTTCATCTTTACTCCCAATGATCTATAAATTCAAGACGAAATTTACCATGGTAAATTTAATTTTGCGCATGATCTCAGAAATTTTATTTCAAAGAATGTAGGTTGCACAATCTTAGCTACATTGGAATGCTCTGAGTTCCTTTTTGCAAAATGCAATCCAATTGAAGTTAGACACTGAAAAAATTCTAAAAAAACAATACATTCAACACTCGCTCACTGATAACTAGCGATTAATGTAAAAAAGCTTGATCAAACTCGTAAGCACAAAATCCCAATCCCTGTGCCCGCTTATATATCAAAAGTTCATTGTGATTCAAAGTTGATAATAAAATACACTCACGTGCATCTTGAGATCCACATATTTTCTTGGCAAGCACATCGAATTCATCAGACAAAGGACTGGAGTCGGGAGGGATCCATGGACAATTCAGTTGTTGCTCATGAATTGATCTGTCTATTGACAAAATCTGCACAAGAAAAGAGGTATGAATTTTGATAAAATAAATGTACAAAATGACAAGAAAAATACTTGAGGTGCAAATAGGGGTCTTGATGCTGCATAAACTGAGTTGTTCAAACTATTTGATATTAAATTAGCTGACAGAATATGGAAATCCAAAGGTTATGCTTTACCAAAAAAGGAATGCATTAATAAACAAAGATAGCATTTTTTTCTTAAAGACAAAAAACAAAAACAAACAAACAAAATAAAAAAAACTAAAGTAATTAATAAAATACTCAGGAAAATTCTAGAAAATTCTAAAAGAGTATTTTTTCTATATTCTCAAAGGAACACATTCAAGTTCACTTGCCTCACTCATAAGTTGTTTGGCTTCCATGACGTTAAATTTCCACAAGTCTGTATACTTTTTGTTATTCATATAAAGGAAATGATTCATTTTCTTTATTGCATTCTCAATATTTGATTGTAAAGAGCTTGATTCTCCATTGACTTTGAGTATTTCTTCTTCAGATAAATATGTCAAGTCTTTCAAAGTTTGGTAGAGATTTGTTATTTCCTCCTGAAGTCTAAAAATGTAACGTTTTGTTAATGATGGGGAAAAAAAACGATAAATTACAGAATTTAAAACTACACATAACTTATTTTGAAATATCGACACTTCTGATTTTTCTTGATGTCTGTATTTAGCAAAACTTCTGACAGTGTTCATATAAATTTTCAATTCTCTCGGTGGGTTATATTTTCATTTCTTATAAGCACCTAATAAAATGATACATTTCTTTGCACCAGAGATTTTAGGAGGAAGGATAGTGGAGGAATGATTTCTTAAAAAAGTGAACTTTAAACATGCATTATTTTTTCTTAGACCATTTCCCCTTCATCAGTAAAAAAATTATGAATAGATGAAAAATGCTTACTTGTTAATTTTGCGCTTTTGCTGTGCTTTGATGGAAATATTTTCTTCATCACGTTTTCGTAAAATATGGTAATCATAGTTCAGTTTTTCACTATTCAATAAACATTTGGTTTTTAATTCTTCTAATTTCTGCTGCATTACCTGAAAATTGAATTGAATAGGTATTTCAAATAAAAGTCTTAACTTTTCTACCTCATCAGTTTCTTTTTCCTATCAACTTCGATCTATGATTTATTTGAGTACAAATGGATTTGGGATTCCATTATTTCTGACTTCAAATTCAACGATAAAGTTCCATGAACTTGAAGTCAATGTAAAAATGACTCACCTGAATATCACTTTCAAGACTCATTTTTAACTGACGGCATTTTTCTTCGTATTCAATTGTCGTTATGATCATGCTAGTTTCATGTTCTTCAATTTTTTCCAGTCTGGTTTCAATGTAGCTGACTTCTCCCTTTTCATTTTCTTTATTTAATAACTCCCATTGCTTCCGATTTCTTTCCATTGATTCAAACCGTTCTGTATCTATTGCACTCTAGAAGAAAGAAAAGAAATAGGAGATTAAACCTTTCTTTGATCATTAAATGGATATTGAAAAGCGCCCATGGAAGTCAACAATGGTAATGTAGAAACTCTTGCACAAGCTTAGTGTAAAATGTTCTACCATATAGATATTTTTACTTGGAGTATTTTAATTATTTATGCATAATACTTCATGTTGATGTCTAAATTTCGTTATCACGTATCTCCTTTGGAGACGTTCCAGATTCCTGCCGTACTTTACTTTTTCTTTGAAAAACTAGTCAATGTAATTTCTTGAAAACTTTTATGATTTTCCTCCTCTATAGGAGAATATTTGGTAAACATTTTAAGCTATAAAGTTGGCTTAATTTTCTTCGAAAAAATAAAATAGGAGCGGAAATTTGAGATACATTGTTTTGCACTCATAGCCCATTCATTTACATGGTTTCATTACACATTCATTTTGGAGAGTTTAAAATTTGAAAAAAGAAAAAAAAATTGACTTCTATGAATTATCATTGTCTTCATATGCACACTTGTATCATCCAAGTAAATTTGAAGTTCAGTTAACGGTAAAATAATTAGTATTTACCGATTTTTGTTTCGTAAAATAAATTGATTTTTCAGTCAGAAAATTGTAACTAAATGTTCGATGACTAAGTTATGTTTAAAAAGGATTCAACTTTGAAGATTCAATTTTTACCTCAATTAGTATGAGCTGATTTTTGTAAGCGCGACGCATGATATTGATTTGGTTATCAATTCTTTCCACCAAAATGGAAACGTCATTCAGTTGAACCTCTTGGTCAGCAGTGAATCTGAAATCTTCATATTCTAGTTCTTTTTTCAACATGGCAATGATTGTGTTTTTTTGGTTGATGAGCTCCTCACATTTTTCTGAAACAAAAAAACAGGATTTTAATGAGAAAATTTGAGCCGAAAAATACCTTCGTTTTTAGTCACACAAAAAATAAAAAAAAATTATCACGCTCTGTTTTATTCTTCAGTTTTTCCCCGATTTTAATCGTAATCGCGATTAATTTCGTTAATTGTAATCGAATTGAAAAATCCATAATCGCACAGGTCTAGTTTTTACATAAGAGATTGAGTATTCACCTCTTTGGACTTGCGAGGCATTGTTGATGTCTAATGGATCATTGAAAGATTCGATTATACGCCATTTGGAGTTGATTTCTTGAAACTTTTCCTCGGCAAGTCTTGCCTCTTCTTCCAGCGCTTGCATGCGCCTGCTATGAGCTTCCGAATGTTCATTGTTCCTTCTTTGTTCTCTAACATTGTTGCCAACACTGACATTATTTATCTGGTGAAATTCAAGAGAAAATGTGTTAAAATAGAGCGACTAAGGGAGTTTGGAAGTTTGGTTAAAATGTTGATGTAGGTGCACTTTCATGGTTACAATAAAAAAATCATTACATTTTGCAGCTGTGTAATATTGTGGTTCACCTCTGTACCACAAAGAAAGTTTGCAAAAACCAAAAAAAAAAAACCAAAGAAGGAACTAAAATTTAACTTTGGATTCTGTTTGCATTTCAGAAGTACTATGACTCGTGATCAGCACTCAACTTTTAAAATCGGTAAATAAAATAATTAATCGGTTATAAATTTGAGAAGTAGAACAAGTTCCAAATTTACCTTTTAAAAAAAATGAAGTTTAAAATAACAACACCCACTGCAATTATTGTGCTTATTGTATATATATGAGTCGCAGAATGATCACAATTTCTGATTAAAATCTGCTATTCATCATTCAAATTCAACTCAGGACAAATAATGAAATTTTCAGGTATTTAAACCCATTTTTTTCGATGATAAAATAAACAGATACAGCAAACAATTAAGAGATATATCCACGGTAGTATGGCTTACAAGTTCTTTGCCATCTTCGATAAGCAGATTTAGAATCGAGGAGCTCCCATCCAGCTGTCTTTCCAACAAACTTTTTTCTTTTTCATCATTGCTATCAGAGCCACCAGCATCTCTCCTCCTAGAAAAATAATAAGAAATGGTCATTAAAAACTTGTAATTCTGAAAATCGACGACGTAAGCCCGCAGTCACATACCTCGTTTGCGGTGTCTGACAATCTCCGCCTCTCTGTTATTTTTTAAAAGGAGAACAAATCGACATCAGTCCAAGGACTGATGTCAGTAACTTTAAGAAGTTTATGCAGAATTTTTTTCGCACAGAGAAGAAAAATCACAGCAGTTTTAAAGAATTGCCGTTGGGTAGTTTTCCGTTTAAATAATAAAGTATGACAGGAAGTCTGCGACGTCGCAAACCGAGTTATGTGATTGCCGACTTACACCGTCGAAATGTCCGCATGTATTGAGTTCCTTCACTACATATCAGACATCTACCATAAAATTAAGCACTTTCAGGGAGAAATGTAGAATCTGTACCGTGAGCTGTTTTATTGGAAAATGAGGGAGGGGGAGAGAGAGAAATAGACACAAGTTGGCGTTTTTGTGAAGAAAAATAACAGGTTTCTCTATATCCGTCGCAGAGGAAGAGGAAATAAATGATGCGAGAAAAACGTCATTAAGATAGTACGACGTAACAGTGAACTAGCCCGCATGACTGGCGTAAGTGATGGCGGGACATGGCGTGTACCGCTTGTTGCATTCCGCCCTATTTGAAGGCGCGTTTAATATCGTTATCAGCTGGTCGTGGAATCATGGGCACTGCGCAGCGAGAGGCAGCCAAGCCAAAGTCAACATCGCGGAGAGGAAAATTTCGAAGAAAGAGAGGGAGTGAAGCGTGTATTGAGATAACTCCTTAGTAGCAGTGGCTGTTGAGAAAAGTTGTAAAAAACTCGTAAATTTTAAGAGAACTTAAAGTTTCTTCAAAACCACTTGAAAATTACGTAAAAAGAACTCTTGAAATATTCGTATCAGGAAACCCTTTTTGGGGCTTTTTTTTTGCATAAAATTGAAGAGAAATGTTAAGTAAATTTTTTACGTAAATTTTAAGTAAATTTTTTACGTACATTTTAAAAAAAAAATTACGTACATTATAAGTAAATTTTAAGTAAAATTTACGTATTTTTTTATAAACTTGGGCAAAACAAGGAAAAACAAGTGGCGAAGAGAAAAGTACAAAGTTGCAGCCCATAAAAATTGAGGATGAAGTTCGTTGTTTTTCACGTAAATTTTACGTTTTCCTTTAATTAAAATAACACTATTTTTTTATTTAAAATAATTCCCCAAAAGGGTTTCCTAAAACGAGTATTTAAAGAGTTTTTTTACTTAAAATTTACGAACTCTTAAAATTTAAAAGTTTTTTACATTTTTTAAACTTTCTCTAGAATTTTTTTAAGAGCCATTGCTACTTACTAGGGTTTGCTTCTTGCGTCGCCGGTAAAATTACTAACCTCTTTCCGATGAGAGCTCGTTTTTCGATCCTGAGTCTCCGTGCGAGGGTTCTGGCGGTGGCCCCCGATTTCCGTCTCTGGATGTCAGTCACTACATCCTGGACGCTGGTGACGCTGGGGGAGGCGGGGGCGCTCTCGTCCGCCCTGGAATTCGCGATAACTGACGCCACTGATAAGCGTTGCATCTCCAACTCGGCTCAGCCGCACTTATCCGCAACGGCGGCCTCTGAAATCAAAATTCGCGGGGAGGATCGCCCGACTCAAGATACGTTCACCGGACGGACAGGGAACGAGAACTCATAAGGAGTTGATAAAAAACCTATTGATTAAACAATCATAACGACCGAGCACCTCCCGTTGCCAATGCAACAAGTTGGGTGAGCATCAATGGAGGATTCTACTGAAATGGGGAGGGGGGGGGGGGGTTATTATTCGCGGGTTTGTTGTCGCACGGTAGCAACAGGCATTGTTTGACCTTTGACAACTTATTACGGGGGCTGAGGGGGCGGCTTTTCTGTGGTATTTCTCCTTTCATCATCGTAGTCGTACCAACGTTCTGTCGTGCTAAAGAAAAACGCCGTATGAACTTTCGAGGGTTGCCAAATTTCCTTGGGTAAAATGTTTATTTCCGAGGAAAGGTATGAATATTTTTCCTTTGAATTTTCAGAATCTTTAGGTGAAATTGCGAACAAAATTATCTGAAAAATTGTGAGGGAAATATTCATAAGTTTACCAGGAGATTCGCGTTTTATCGAAGGAAATTTGGCAACTCTCGAATGTTCATACGGTGTTTTTCCTTAGCACGGCAGCGTTAGTGTAAAAACGACAGAGTGAAAGGCGAACTAGGATAGTTTTCTTCTACCGAAAATAAAAACAATGTTAAGAATAACTCCAATTTCCTGACTCTGACAAATCGTTGATACTCTGGCGTGACGGGCAAATCTCGATTTCCGCATGAGCTCCAGAAAATACAGATTTTTATGTAAACAGCCTATGTCACACTATCAAAGCTAGTTATCAAAATATCAAGGTCAGGTGTTGTGATTGGCTTATTTGTTGATTTGGACCAATCACGGCACTTGACCTTGACATTTCGATGGAGTATTTTGATACGGTAACACAGGCTTAAGGGGCGATGAAAAGCTAATTCTGAGTTACTAATGAAATTGGACACAACTTTAAAATCCACATTCGTACGTTCTAGCTCATCAAGCTCTAAGAAAGGGAACACTCTTTCATATTTTGTGTTAAAAAAAAGCAAAGGAAACTAATTTGAGCTGAAGATCTAAGATTGGAGCACTTGTTCATTTTAACAAGCATAAGGACGGAATGAAATCTGTCAGACATAAGTAACAGACAGTCCTCCTCTAAAACTACGTTCCTGGGTTGCAACTTTGTGTTTGGCCTTAATTTCATTAAAATCTGGAGAAAACAGATTTAAAACCTTGATTCTAAATTTATACATCTTGGTATAACATGTTGTTCCCAATTTGCAAGGCATGTACTCAGTGGTTCCTCTCATGTTTTCCATATGCTTGGTGGTTTCTCTCATATTTTCCAACAACTGGAATTATTTTCAAAAATTCATGCAAAGTGTAGGAGAGTATCACATTTTTGCGATCAAGAATTTCTATCCTTTTGCTGTCGAAGAAAAGCAACTTGTGCGCTTTTGAAGAATTGGGTTTTCCTGGATACATGATTTGGTAGTTTCACCTTCGGTGTCCAATGCGAAAGTGTCCAACCCGTTTCAATACAGATTCAATGCCATTACAATGGTGGGAATTTCACATTGACATCATGGTATATTGAAGACAAGTATTAAATGTCTTTAGATAAGAAAACTTATCATCAATGACAGGCTAAGTGCCAAATAGTTAATTTGGAGCAATTCACATTTTTATTTTTGAAAAATGCCGTAGAGAGCACCACTTCCGCTATCTTTTGGACAATGCACAAGCTATTCTATGGTTGGTGGCACTTAACCTGTTATTCATGATAAGTCTTCATATGAATTTCAATCAGAATCGATATCACTGTGTCAGCCAAAATGTCTACATAGGTCTGTTGCACGCAAGAGATACAGCCAAGTAAGTAGGCTTTCAACGGGTACAAATGCACAAAAATCATGTTGAGAACATAAAAAAGTCTGAAATAAACTCCAGCTTAATGCACAATTACACAGTTTTTAAAATGCTTCTTCTGATTTACCCTGTCTGGGGACAGTTAAGTTTGTCCAGAGAGACTCGAAAAAACCTACCCTAAATGAGCAGACAGACAATCTCGCAAACTGTTAAGAACTTTCACTAAATAAGATTTCAATTGACTTGAAGCTTTGTTTATGCAAAACAAAGATAAAGGAAGGAAATGATTGCTTGAAAACTATTAAAATTAAATAATGTTTGTGAAAATGTCTGTTTATACTGGGTAGGTTTTCTTACTTCTCTGCCTGTGCAAACCCAGTCCACAGGAACTGGAAAAAAGTGTCCCCAAAAACTTGGAAAAGCATGTTACAAAATATGCAGATTGCCCTCTAAAGAAGGAATTTGAGACTTTCTTGTGCCCAACGTAACTTGTATGCAACTTTACTGATAGAAAGGCTGTTAACTTGGTTGTATCTTTTGCCTGCAACAGCCTCATTTTCTAAGATCAGGGTAAGATCAGTGTATGAGTATACATATTTCCTAAAATCTGCACATGAGATAGGTTTATTTTTCAAAGTTCATTTAAAGCTGTGCTAACAAAGGTATCACACAGTTTTGTATCATACAATCCCGATGTTTTTTACAGTTACTATTAAAAATACTAAAGATGAAATAAAAAACTAGATACCTCACATTAAATTGAGAAATTCTAGAAAAACACAAATTAAAAAGGAACAGATTGCAGCAGTATACTTCGGCTTTGATACAAGACTTAAATATCGCTGGAAAAAGTTCGAAACCATGTACCTCTGTTTGCGATGTTACAGAATTTCTGTCGTACTTTATTTTTTCTTTAGAAAACTAGTCAATAGAATTTCCTGAGAACTTCCTTACTTTTTCTCTCTATCGGCAAAATATTTTGTATAATTTCAAACAAAAAAGTTAGTTTGTTCCTTTTCGAAAAAATAAGATGAGAGAGGGAATTTTGAAACATCGCAATGGAGGTGCATGGTTTTGTACTTTAGCCACTGATACACTAGAAGCAACTATTTAAAAGAAAATTGTTGAATTTCTTTTATTTGTTCTTTTAATAATTTTACAGAAAATTTGGAAGGATAAAACCGGAATCGGCCTGACTACATCAATTGTTGCCTAACTTTCATTCATGTTTTATTTTTTTAGCAGATAAGTGAGCAACATTCCATCTTGAAATTTTGAGAATATATTCTGTGAAATCTAAAAGAGATTCACAGAAAGTCTCGAGGGAACATGCTGTTGAGTTTCCTGCTACAAAACTAAAATGTGAGAGGAAATTAGGCAACGTCAAATGTAGTTACTCAACAGCTGGTCAGAACTAAGGTACGGTGAAACTTCTTTAAAGTAGAGTTGGGCGGGGTATCCAGGCGATTATCTGCACATCAGATTCATCTGGCCCATCACACCATGAAGCCAATGAAAGCCATGCTATTTATCTGCCAGGTCTTTTTTTTTCGTATTCGTTTTAGCAGGCAGACTCATAGCGTATCATTGAAAAGTATAGAGGTTGCCAGTGCAAAGGCACATACATCATGGATGATGGTCTTGATGGTGTAACACACAGTGTGCCTCTTGTCCCTAACGCTAAATCAGGAGATCTTTCTCATGCGAAAAAGCACTATCCCGATCCAGTATTATCTGGTTCCGGCCGAATACCATGGTGAATTATCCGGTATCCAGCCGGAGCCGGATACAAAAAATCGATATCTGTATCCGTATCCAGTGACACGGAAAACACATTTTGGCCTAAGTCTACTTGAAAGACTTTGTATATCCTGTAGGTGAATAAACTTGAAATTTCTGAAGATATCGAAATTGTATAATTAAGTGCATTACACTTAGTCATTAGATTTAAAAAAATTAAGGAAGAGGGGGAGAATGTCTGTAATTTTAATTCTAATGGGGAAAATAGCTATAAAGGAAAATATTTTCAGTCCTTGTACTTAATTAAAGAAAAAAAAGAAAATTAACTGACATTTTATAAACCATGTCTGAGACCAGATGAATCCAACGATATAAAAACTGTAGATTGGAAGATCCTATGCTCCGCGATGAGTGAGTTTTGTACCCTGCCAAGAGCAAAAGTTACGTTACTATGGAGATACATAGTTGCTTTCTTTTGTTTCTTACCAGACTCTTATTTTCAGACTGTTTTAAGACTTTTATCGAATGAAAAACTGATTCCAGACTTTTATCAAATTCAGAACAAAGTGATAGAAAATCTGTGTCCAATTATAAGACTTAGGCATTCTCCGAGTGAGTTTACGATAAAACTTGAAACGTCAAATCTTTAATAGTGAAAACTCCAGTAAGAAAGAAGCCCTGTTATTTTCAGATATGGAGATTAGAACAAGAATAGACCCCCCTCCCTCCCATTGAAAAACTGCTCTCTGCTGGGTGCTTTTCTTCATAGGCCATCACCAATCTATGATCTTTATATCGGTGGATAGATCTCTTTTTCCCGTTCTGTTTCATTAATTCAAAAGTTTTCTTCACATTTCATACCTTTTGTCATTAATTTCTGCGTATAAATTTTGCATAAATAATATTTTAATTGCCATTTTCAGTTGCCTGAGGTGTATACAGAGATTATCCTTTATTGATTCATTTCCATTACAGTACATCACATTTTTTTAAACATAAATTCATGTCCACCTTAACAATTAAAATTCTCAAACCACTTACGGGTCAATTAGAATTTTGAAGATCGACATGACTGTGAAAGACTTGAGCCCAATTAATAAAACACTTGCAATATTATTAGATGTATTGAGCGAGAACTGGAAGTTTCTTCTATAAATAATGAACTGTAATAAATGTTAGTATTAGCTTAAAAATCCCATGTGTTCGAACAACGGGATATGAAATGAAATGAATGAAAAAGAATATGATAGAAGAATATATGTAGAAAAGAGTACTTTCTTTATGATCTATTCAGAAGTGAAAATAGATCAAAAATACTTTAACTGCTGACTGTCTAACAAATTTTTCAGTTCATAGCAGTTATTAAAAACATTTTTTTTTTTCTCAAAGAAAGAACCTTCATATTTTTACAAATTAACTAACATAAAACGAAACAATTCCCAAATATAAAAAAGAGGCGATAGTTACAATGGTGCTTCATCATTTGTCAGGTAGATTTAAAAACCAATTAGGCTGAGGACTCAGTGGGTTTAATTCTCAAAACAACAGGTACGCTCGTACATGGAAGGATGGCAAGCTCGGTGACTACAGCTGTTACTAAATCTGGAGGTGTCACGTCATAAACTAAGCTCAGGGGCACTAAAAAGTTGTTCGACTCCCAGCCGTTCAGTGGACTCGCAGTGCTCACTAGCTCATTTGGATCGCCTGCAAAAAAAGGAAAAAACCACATTGAAAACGATAAAGCATGAAAACATAGCCCAGAAATACAAATACAATGGCATAAAATAGTAAAAAATAGGTAAAACAAGGCTAAAAATATTACAACACTAAAAAGACGGAACACTTTGAGCCACCCATTATCGCATTAAAGCGATTGGGGTCGCTTCGCCACTGAATATTTTATTAACTTTCATTGTTTTGTGCAGCTAAAAATGAGCCTTTAACGGCTCGAATCATACTGCCATTTTAGTCTTTTCAGATTTTTAGCCTTGTTTTACCCATCATATGCTATTCCCTACTGTATACTTTGAAAACTAGGCACTACATTGGGGCGATCTTGGTCAAATTTACACAAACGAGGAAATTAAATGACATTTAGCACTATTTTCAGAGTGCACTCATTGCAAAATACAGAGGCATCTTTAAGATAGTTGTTGCCTTCATGGGCTTTCAGCATTGGATTTACCATTTTGCCCCGTTATTCTAACAGTGACAACCTGTGAACGCTTGGAAAGCAAAAAAAGAAGTCTACCGCCCCCAAAAATTTGCTGCCATAGAAAGCAGCCCTTGTAGCCACCCTTTTTAGATAGAGCCATGTAGACTTTTTGATCAAGGAAGATCTGTAGAGCCTCCCTTAAAGAATATTGCAAAATGGCTTGAGAATTTGGCTGCTGAAAAAAATGTATTGAAACCAAAAAAACTCGAAGGAGGAGGATTTTTAGAAAAATCATGTCCAAAGAGGGAAGGGCAAATAGTTTCTATTCTATTTTAGGGATGCCTGTGACACAAAAATCAATTAGAATTCCATCCTGAATAC
The DNA here is from genome assembly GCF_918797505.1 of Bemisia tabaci. Lineage (NCBI taxonomy): Eukaryota > Metazoa > Arthropoda > Insecta > Hemiptera > Aleyrodidae > Bemisia > Bemisia tabaci. The sequence continues at coordinate 53,051,704 of NC_092796.1, forward strand.
ATACTTAGCTTGGTTCCTTACCTAATTCATTGTAGACAAACGCATCCGTTTGGACTCGCTCTGAGAACTTGTGGGTTTCACAACAGACTAGGACAGGGACATTTGCTGTGTTGGCAAGCAGCGCAACCATTGCAGTCCCAGATCTTGACATTACACACCCATTTGCGAGGAGAGCGTGGGCACCAAGTAAGACTTTGCTTGCCTGAAATAAATACAAATCAATTTATTAAAATACAAAAAAAAAAAAAAAAAAAAAAAAAAAAATAAGTCCTGGGATGTATAACCTCCTTCAATAATGATAAACCAGAAATTTGATGAGTTCTTTAATTTTCCTGCATTTTGAATATTTTAACTGAGAACCAGAGCAGGCAGCTAGGCCGAAGGTTTTACCGTGGTTGATACTTTTCAAAAATAAGTGATGTGTGTAAAAAAAAAAAAAAAAAAAAAAAACTTAAAAAAACAATTAGGTATCCTAAATTTTAAACATCACTCATTTGATTATTTTCTTGGATATAAACAAGCGACAAAGATTCTGAACCACTATGTCTGAGAAGAGCCCTTTTTTGCACCCACCACTCAAGTGCTGTAATAGAAACCTGACTCGAGCAATCAATGCCCAATGGCAAACACTAAAGCATAAAATCAGCTATTCTCCTGCAGAACAGGGTTATAATGGAAATTTCTGGTTATTAAATTATTTGATCATGATTCTGAATCAGAAAAAAATCTTGATCAGAAAAACTCCTAATCACTAATCAGTAATAGTAGCAGGGAGGAGAAAAATTACCTGCTTCATTATGAAACTAGCTGCTGAAATGAGTACATATGTGCATGGAATTTTAGCCTTGACAAGTCTCCGAAGCATCTCTTTTCCTTCAAACCATGGAGCACTATCAATAATGACGACACTAAAATCAACGCCAGCTTCATGGGCTTCTTTTAAAATCCGTTCAACTAATGATGAGCTAGGAAGAGCAAAAAAAAAGACCATGAAGAAACTTTTATTAGCATACACATTATAGAAAAAACAAGTAAAAATATAAATAGATGATTCGTTCAGAATTTTATCAGCCAGAAAATTTTCATGAAAACGAAAAACAAAATAGGGAAACACGGCTAAAGAGTTGCTATGAATATTCCATTTTAACTTTGCTTCCCAATTTTACTGTCTGTTTTTAAATGAGTATAAAAAGACATGCTTTCAAATATAAATTTATAAGAAGAACAGTACATTATAAGAATAATATGGCAGCAACAATGCAATAACTTGGGATCATACAGGACAATAGAGTCGCTATTGTATTGGGGCGCCGCTAAAGTCAATCCTTGAACGGTGCATTCCTAGCCTCCTGTCTTAATCAGCGCTCCAGTGCTTGGCGACTCTATTGTACTCTCTGCTTGGGGTTGGTCAACTTCACTAAGAATAAATATTTTGACCGATTTGAGCAATGTTTAATTCTTACTGTACTCACTTTGAGGAGAAAAAAAACCATAAAACAAAAACGGATATAGTTTCAAAAATACTGCCCAAAAAAGTAATGAAATTGAAATCAGTTTTTTTTTATGAAAGTATTGATTTTTCTAATTAGAATAAAAATGCAAAAAATTTGCATGCCTGTATAGGATCAATACTCTGACTGTCATAATGAGACTTAGAATTCTTCTCTATACAGAGACAGGATTGTTTTTTACAAAATAAATTTATCTGCATGCTTTCATAAAATTATCTGCACTATCAACAATGAGAAGTGAATAAAATCTTACCATCCAAAAGTTAAAATAACATCTCCATTGGCAATTTTCTTGCGGACAAATAGCGAGATTGCTTCACCAGCTACTTCAATTTGTTCTTTGATGTAAGTTGTGATTACATGACTCATCTTAAGGCGGGCCTGTAACGAGAAGATGAAAATTTCCAATTGAGATAGAGTGGGCTTAACAGATTTTTAGTTGACGAAGAATGCTTAGAAGTCTTAATTTTATAAATGAGTACAGATGAATTTAAGAACTACACGTTAGTCTTTTAAGATATCACACAAAAAATGATTTGCCTAAATATAAGTTCAGAAATGAGCCATTGAGCAAGATACAAACAAATAATACTTTGATATAATGGCCCTCCATTTGTGGACTTTTCTGTACTCGGCTGGTATGCTCCGTTTTTTTTCAACATCTTTATTCCTGTTTTTCTTTTAGACACAATCATTATTTTATCAATAATTATCAATGTAATGAAAATGATAGTTTATTTTAAGGATATCAAAAAAAAAATTTCATACGTAGATGGAAGAAAGGAATAAAAAAGCAAGCAAAATAATGACAGAAACTGTTAAAAATTTAATAAAAAATTGAACAGCAGACCCCTTGGTCAGAGCGCGACCCTTTAAGCTGCTACACTACTTCAGTGCTGAAACGCAATGAGGGTTATTTTGCCGTTTCCACAAGCAAACCTCACTACCAGTTTCTTGACATTTTTTTGGGCCTATTAGCCAATGTATATTAGCCGGAACAGCCACATAGGGGCCCAATAGTTTTGTTCAAAGAACTTTTGGCCATACTCCTATTAAAGTTTAGGAAGGGCGATATACGACCTCCCCCTCCCCTTGTAAGAGTAAATAAAAGAATTACCTCAGCATCAGTTATATTATTAGGCAATTGAGTGAGATGCCACTTTATGTGCTTCAATGCATTAGTCATGGACACAGAGACTGGACGACATTGGTTCAGATAATTTACTGCTGGTTCTAATTTAGCTTCGAAACCACGGGAAAACTCCTTCTCTGCGGGTGTTTTGTAATCGCTCAGCATCTGCAAATTCAACAACAAAGATTACTTAGTTGAAATAAATTAAGAGTAAAAAAAAATTAAACATTCCTACCAAAAAAATCAGCAAAAAGGGAGCTAAAACTTGTACTTGACTCTACAGGGTTTTTTTTCTAAGATCTTGGTAAATTATTTTCATATCTTCATTAATTGAAAAAAAAGAAAAATTTCTCCTTGCTTTTTGGAAGACGAAGCTCCTAATGCTTAGCTATCGAAACTAGAAACAAGAGGCTCGTTTTGAAAACTGCTCAACATTATCGGGACGTTCTGCTGATTTTTCTTTACAGGGTACTTATTAAATATTTTTGATATTTTAAAGAATATGAGTTGATATGTTTGATAAAAACTTTCAACAATTTCATATTTCATTCTTAAAGGGGAATATTGATCAATCATGAGGGATATGCTACGGAAGAAGGCCTTCAGCTACTGGAATATCAATATTGATATTTGCACCACCGTGTAGTGGAAAAACTACTTGGCAGCTTGTAGCTAAAAGGGTGAAAAAAATAAAATAAATAGTGAATATTTCAAAAAATTGCTCGAACAAGAAAGTTCAAAATTAAAACATCAAAAATAATACTTTCCTGTCAAATCGATGTTAGGTTACAAAAAACTATTAAATGAAAAAACTAAAAATGAGACTAAAATGAAAACTATTACATTTTCATACAAAGAAGATGGCCTACAAATTAGTGCTGAGTTTGGTTACATTCATTGATGAAAAATTGAAACTTGTAAAAAACTTTAAAAGTTAATGCATTAATACTTGGGAAACTAGTTCATATTGAAAAATACACACAGCAAAAGCATCATTATAAAAAGCAGTATGTGGATCGGATTAAATTGTATTTTACCTGCTTCAAAACATAAAGCAACGCTACACATCTTGCATTTGATCCGACGATGACTCGATTAGAATACTGGACGCCCAGACCAACAACTGCTGGATGTAAGTCAATACTATTCAATCTAAAAACAAACAAATAGAAATTGAAAATACATTAAGGCTTTATGAAATATAAATCTAAGCTTTGATAGAAGTTTAATTAAAGCATTACTTACTAAGAATCCAGATAGGTAGGTTTGAGGAAACAGCAAGATCATTTTAATAGTATAAGCTGTTGGACATTTTATATTGATTGATCCCTTATTCTATGGAATACCTGAGGCCTTTTTCCACTGAGGCTATTAGCGTTAAACGTTCATCAGTATCTCAAAATATTAAACATTCAAATCCACCTTTGTTTGCAGGAGTTTATCACTTTTATAAAAGTTAGGAGTCAACTTTGAAACAGGTTCGTCTTAAAACTCACTTTTCACCTTTGTCCCCTTCTTCCAAAAAATTATTCAATTACGTCTTCGATCGAGAAAAACTTTGTTGGATAAAAATAGACTGAGAAACAATGATTCATGAATTTTATTTTACACTGCAGTAGTGCTTCAATTCATTTAATTCATCTCTTTCTAATGAAATTAAAAAATTATATCTATGGGTTAAGAAATGGTGGTCTCCGTCCGGGCCAATGGAAGGGAGAAGAGGCAGCCAGCTGCAACAAAGCTCTCTAGAAGAATGGTTTTAAATGTGATTGATAACAGAGTGTCTAGTTTTTTTTTTTTCATTTTGGGAGATCCTGATTATTCCTGATTTTTGACTACTAAATCCTGATTTCATAATTTTTCCAAATCCTCATCAAATCCTGCTTTATTGCGGAGAAAAATTAAAATTTCTGCATAAGATTCTGTTGCTAATTGGGTAGAGGGAATGGAAGATTTTTAGCAATAGTATACTATTACTAATTCTTGCTACCTTAAACGTTCAACATATAGCGGCCCTAGGAAAGGGCATCAGAGGTCCAAGGATATTTGCTAAAAGATAAATCCAGTACGTCACTGACAAAGGTACTGCAAAAGGAAGATGCCTCAACCATGAGAGCTGCCGCAGCAGGAGAATGTGATTAGTTGGATGAGAGTGCAGCTTGCCACCATGTTTCAATAATTGCATTGAGCATGCAAACAAGTCTGATGTTTCCATGTTGGTGGTGGCCATCTGCTGCTTTAAATTCCTTTGTGCTCTTCCATATGCAGAACCCGGTTTTACTGATCCTTGTGATTAGTTCTCTTTGGGGAAGAATGGACCTTCAATAAATTCTGGGAGATATGATCCGCTCATGCACGGCATGAGCCAATGCAGCTTGATAGAGTGGGAGGGGTAGGGTTCAATGCCTGTAAGGAAGCCATGTTCAATAAAGATGTAGCCTTTAAAGAGGATTTTTTTTATATTATTACTTGGTATTTGAATTTTTATTTTTTAAAAGAGGGTTAAACATGCCAATCCATTTTAGTCCTCAGAATTCAGCAGGGGTGCCGAAAATGCTCCACTTGCAACGCGCAAAATCGCCACAAGCGAGCTCAGAGCTCGCAGGTGGCTTGCAGCTAACTCAGCCGGCTGATATCGGGGGCCATCTTGACCCCAAAACACGTCCCATAAAATTATTAAACAGCGCAAGTGAGTTCGCGAAATTTAATCTCTTTTTTACAATATTATGTTGTGACTGTCCCCTACAAAAGTTCCTATGCGAGGAAATTTTTCCTCTTTTTATGGAAAATGAGAAATGAACATAAAAGCCTAACAATTTTTTATATTTTTGCTCGACAAATACTTCTTAAATTTTGGAGAGGTTAAAAAATTTTCTGAAAATGAGATAATTTTGAGGCTGAGGTAGTGACTGGTTCTTGCTTCAAAGGGCTTTCTGCATCTTGGTTTTCATGAAAGAATGGTTTGAAATTTCAACAGGAGCACATTTGTCATAGGAGACTATAATCAATTCCTCATGAAATCTTGAATATATTCTTAATTAAATATCCTTGTCCAGACCTCTTGACTGATGTTTGAGAAGTATCACATTAATGTGCAAGCAAACCTGGTGCTATTGCGTTAGCTATGACTGTAAATTACCCTGCATGTATTCTTCACACATGCGAACCCAGACTAGGCGAAAAACGTGAAGTTAAAATATCAACTTTTACGACAACTGAACAGAAAAAAATCATGATTTACATATCATGATAGTACGCTCAGCTTTGTACATCTGCATGCCAAGAAGAGCATTGAAACTCTGTTGTTGGCACAAGGCTAATCATGGCCCCAAAGAATGATCCTTGACACCATCTAACGCTGCTGGTGAACAGCAACATGGGGAGAGCTGCTGCATACCAGTTAATGCAGGATAAAATACGGAAAAATAAAGAAATAGCAGAAAAATTTACTTCATTTTTTTTCTCTGTCTTTACTTCAATTTTAATATCAGAATCCCAACAAAAGATGCTGTGAGTGCTGTCAATAGCTCTGGTAAAGTATGGATAAGATTCAGATTTTTTGTCAAAGTTTCTAATTCTAAGAAAATTTAGATTCTGTAGAGACGAAAACAAAAAAAAAAAACCCAATTAATTTGATGGTGACCAAAGTAAACTTACATTGATTTGTAGTTGATACTTTTTTCTCTGTACAAATGACTGAACAGTTTAATTTTGTTCTGGGATGCTTGTTTCGTCGATGAACCAGCGAACGTTACTGATTTAGATTTCGCTTCAGAGTCTGACTTGGCTGTGGGCTAAATTTATGACAGAGACAAAATTACAGTTTATCAATCAAAATTAAGTCATACGTTTTAAAGCATGCTAAACAAAATTATTTTACAAGACTTAGATAACTTGATAATGACAAAAAATTCTCGATTTATTTTCTCAAGGGTCAACGAGTCTTTGATTTTGCTTTTACATAAATCAGCCTGTATTTTTTCACGGTGAATTAATATCAGTAAATATTACCTTCTCTGTGCTAAAGCTGGAATAAACCTTTTTTTTTTTTAAATTATTGAAAAGAAGAAAAAATCTTGTTGTGATGATTGATATTAAAATCATCCGTCAAAAGTCACCAATTTCCATTTTGTTCCTGAGTCAAAATCACTGGGAACTTAAATTCATCTCATGAGGAAATATGGAAATCTCTCTTCTCATTGTCTCGTATATTTTGCACCGAAATGAACTATGGACGATGTCTTGTTATAGTATTTGTTATAAAAAAAGCCGATACTTAAAAGAAAGACAATTTACTTAGGACTCAAGATGAATCATTTGGTGACTAAAAAAAATAATTGAAAAAAATTATTTTTCAAACATACTTGAATATGCTAGTGAAAAAGTGAACTGATCTGAACTTACCCTTTTGATGGCTGATTTGGCAGGCTTCATTTCAACTGGTTTTGGCGATGCTTTGGCGGGTGCAGTTTTCACTGGTGCTGCTTTACTGACAGCCTTGGCAGCCCGTTGTGCTTCCTGCATGATAACAAAATAAAATATTAGAAAATAATATACTAGAGCCCGCACTGAAGGTCAGGAGAAGAGGTTTGCCTTCAATCAAGAACGGACAAAGTTACAAAATGCCTAATAGAATTGCCATTTTTTACATTTCTGTTTCATGTCTTAATTTCTTAGCAATGATCATTCAACATAATAACAGTATATTTTTAGAGAATATAAAACATAGTGTAAAGACAAAGTTCCAACATTTTTAAACAAGTAATAATCTTGACCAGTTTCCCTGAATCAAATGGAATGGCCTCCGAAGTACCGATTAGTGAGACTTACATATATTGGATAATCAAAAAATAACAAGGAGTAGTTTTATGGAACAGAAATTGGTAAAAAGGAAATAATCACAATTTTAATTTAAATTGGCGATTTAGAAATTAGACAAAACCGGCCAGAGGAAAACGTCAAAAAACGTCAGAGGAAGTAAAGGCCTGTTTGTTTGGATGATTTTGCAATGGCTACTATGTGATTTATTGTTTTTATAATTAAGATTTTTTTAGTTTTTTCTTCTTCTTTCTCTTTTTTTTTTCTTTTTTTTTACAAAACGAGAATTAAAATACATATTTGTTTAAATATTAATTTCATGGTAAATTTCTGTTCATTTTCAAAATTTTGACCAGGTGCAGGTTTAGGATAACCTTTTTGTTGAAGACTAGTCTCAATTTTAGCTTGATTAAAATAAGTTCGTCATCATTTTATGTCAGTGCAGTGAACTTGCATCTTTCATAATAATATCAGCCGCCTTCTTTGGTGTCAAAATTTGATGCTATTTCCTTAGTATAATTCTAGTTTTGAGAAAACAGCATTTCTATTAGAAAAATGATGATTCTACCTACTGACATAAGATTAACTTTAACCTTGGATACTGCGGTAGAAAAATGAGGACTTGTATTCTATTCCTTTCCAGGATACATCTTCAGTCAAGTTTTACTCAGGATGATTTAACTAAACCTCAATTTTTCCAAACACAACTGATCTCTTTCATCAATGGTACCCTCCAACTGTGAAATAGAACACACTACGGAAAATAAAAGAAACTGCTGAAGAGAACAAAAAAATAAAGAATTTACCTGCTTGGCTCTTCTTTCAGCTTTCAACTCAGCCTTACTCTTGGTAGGTTCACCACTACTTTCCAAAGGTTTACTGCTCACTGGAGGAGAAACTTGAACTACAGTCTTGGAAGAAGTAATTGCCGGCTTTGGCGCGGTCTCAAGACCTTCAATGTAATGCAATGAAGCTTTTTTCATTTCTGCAAATCAAATCAATAATTACGGTCAACTGAAATTGAAAAGAAACTTTAAAAAATAATTCAATGAAGCCATTTTGCCTCATTAGATAAGTGTGATGCATCCATAATATTTTTCATTTTAAAGAAAAAGATTATTTAATGTAGCCTTCATACTTCTACAACTCTAGATAAAAATCTGTCAGTGGATGATTTTTGTTCATTTCCATTTACTCAGTTTAAATTAAATTCTTTCAATAGTTCACTTACAAATCATGACTGCAGAGCTGTTTTGAATAATAAATGACTTGTGCATCAGTATAATAAAATTACTCATGTATAATTTTATGAGAAAAATCACTTTAATATACTTTTATGAAAAAAATTACTTTAAACATACTCGTTAACAAATAGAGAATTCACTCGTACATAAATGCGAAAACACACTGAGACTAATTCAAGCTTTCAATCACTTTACATCATCCATTGATGTGACTGTGTGTGTCAACTTCTGTGAGGCACACCAGATGCATTGAGTGTGGCTCAGGAGCAACATCCCATATTTGTCAATATGATGCAATGAGACTGATCAATGAGCTAGATAATTCTCTACTGTTTGAGTCTCTGTACTGATTAGTAACTGAACTGAAAGAGGAGAAATTAAGAACTGTTACAGAATGCAAACAAGCAGCAAGATGAAGAATAAGAATAGTTCAGTCGGTTTGTTGACTTGTGATGGTCATTAGTAAAATTTCTGCTTTAAAGTTTCCTTGGCAAATGTTTCTTCTCCTATTTTTCTTCTTCTTGCAGATGGAAAATAGAATTAAAAAATAAAAGTAGTAATAAAGAAATTGAAAAATAAAGAAGGACAAAATTACCCTTGCTCAGCAAATTGATGTCTTGTTGACACACACCAGAAAAAGCTTGACGTTCTTTGAGTATACATCCGTCGATTTGATCGTTGACTATGGGAGCATCATGTAGAAACTTTATGTTCAAGGGAATCCCAGGGGTAGCACAGTCAGTCACAGCTTTTGGAATTGGATTAGGCTTAGCACTATCTATTTTACTTGATGGAGATTGCTTCTTTTGTACAAAATCAACGGTGGATTTTCTACTTTCACTGCCACTAGTACACTTAGAATTCACGGTTGGAGCAGATGATTCTACAGAGCCATCAGGGGCCGACATCTTCATGATAGAATCTGTTTTAGAAGAATTCTTGACATCATTCACAAGGTCATTCTGAGTTTTAGGTTTCTTCTTGGCCTGCTTTGCCTTTTTTCTAGCTTCACGTTCGGCCATGACTTCTTCTCGCGTTTTTTCTTTTGCCTCCATTTTGTATTTTTGGAATTTAATTTACAAAAATTAGGAAAAGAATTGATGTAAAATATAAAGTCAACACTTTTGACTGCAATTTAAAAAAAAAAGAAAAAAAATCTACGTTGATTCAGTTTATATAATGAAAGTCTCTGGGAAAATAATTTTGCCAACAAAATGAGACAACGACTTCATTTGAAGAGAATGGTGATGATGAGGTTTTGTTAGGCAATCTCCACTGAGGCTTCATTTCCGAACAAGACATCTGGAAAATACAGTAAAGAAATATTTAAGGATACATCAACAATAAAATGACAATGGAAAGACAATCTGAAGCCTTAATTAAATCACTTCAAATGAGAACAATGGATATTCTCCTCTTCTATCCTACTTAACTCAACGCAACAGTTGAACTGCACAAGCACAAAACTCAGTTCGTGACGATTCAGATTTCCTGATAAAATCAATTTTCACAATGGACTCAGCGTCATTTCTTGAAAACTTCCTTAATTTTTTCTCTGTGAAAGAAGAAGATTCTGTAAATACCTATCTCAAGCGATAGTACTGTTTGAGCACTGCAAACAAGATGCTCATTTTTGCACTTTCGCCATCAAGACATTCATTTTAGGATGCCCTTGAAGCAAACTTTTACCTGCAAAATTGATGATCAGATTTACCTTAATGTAAAAAGATTCTATGGCAAAGCAATCAAAAACAAGTCATACCTTTTAAATGGTGAAAATAATTATGTGGTTGTGGCATTCAACCAAATAGATGAGGTGGGTAATTCGGTTTTACAAATGATATAGGAGTTATTGAAAGTAATAATGGATTACTTGATTAACTTGGATGATAGCCATATTAAATTTAGCTGTACAAAAAGAAACAGTTTTCTCTAAGTCAAGCTCAGAGTTTTGCTTCTTTTCATTGATTTCTCCGTTCAAGTCAGCAGAGAATGAGAAAGCATGACAGTATTGATTATGCAGATAATGCCCCGATACATGCCAGCCATCCCAATTTTGTAACGCGATCTCGGGTCCATCCCATTTCCGCATGCCACTAAGCCAGTTTCATGGTCAAGCAGCTTCGGCACCCCCGAAATTTCCCATGAACAAAACCGATTATCCTGATGCAACAGTATTAGGTAAAGAACAGATGCAAAATAGTGGTTGAAAGGTAAATATTTCAGTGTCCTCGGGTCTACCTACATTTGCTCAAAAAGATTGCATCATCGCTGAGCAGAGATGTACAGTGACTCAAAAAGCAGGCAATAATTTGTTTGAGATCCATTTAAAAAAAAATTGCAAAGCTTATTCGTTGAGCACAGGGCTTACTCAAATTATTGAATTTCAATCGTGACTTGACTTGAAAGAGGACAGGCACATCAACCGAGGAGAACTTAGCAGAGCATATGGCTCTGGTAAGAAGAACTTTCCGTTATTTTAAAATGAGGAGAGACAGGAGTTAATTCAAGACCCAACTTAGTATCATGTTAGAATCATCGGAAGTAGAATTTCCTCAGTGGTCTCTTTTTTCCCAAACTGAGCAAAAAGTTGAGGTAGATAACAAATCTGATTACTGGACAAAAATGACCCTAGGATAACCACAAGACAAAAGGATTCTCTGATAGGGAAGAACTACTTACAAAAACCGTGATGAACAGGATGAGAGAGGTAGAGCACTTCAACTATTTATTTCGCCTTAGCTACATAAATGACTTTCTATATTCTTCGATTGAGTTCACGAGGTGGAATTGCCAATACTTTACATCAGATAATTTCAGATAAATTTTCAATGCAACAAATGAACATAACCTATGTGGATGAAAAAGGGTGACTAAAATTCAGGATCAGGTGGTGCAATATTTAAGTTGGCAGCCACGTGCTGACGTCATTCTGATCAAGCACTACGTATGATTACGTCATGACAACCTGAGCAATCGGAGAACAATACTTGTATCTTGTCTTTATCAGAATTAAAAGGTACCTACTTCGTTTTTTTTTTTTTTTTTTTTTTTTTTTTTTTTTTTTTATATATGTAATGGAGTGATTGGCAAATGGCAATTCACTTGATAAGTGTTCAGCACAATTTAAGGTGGCAGAATAAATTTAAAAATATTTGAACACTGCTAAAGTCAAGATTATTTCAGTAGCTGTCTCTCCATGACGAGGTGCACTGAGAGAAAATCAGTGTTTTGTTTCAAAAAGATAAAAAAAATAGTTTTAAAAAGAAAACACACCAAAAGAACCTTAAAGGTGTTTTGGCGACATAAAAGTCCTAAACCACATCTTCTCCAAGAAAGAGCATTTCTTCCAAAATTCTTCCTTTCTTTTTCCGACAGCTTTATTTCTGACTGTAAGAACAGTAGGTAGGTAGTCCAAGTGGAGAAGAAACAACAGTCGTAGTTTTCTCGGACCAAGACTAACACCTCAAATTTCAATTCCAGCAGGATGGTGCAAAAGAATATTTCAAAATGTTACTTCAAATTCTTGAAATGAAAAAAAGCTTGAACAGCATTACAAAATGATAACAAGGGCCATTCATAAAATGTGTAAAGCTCTGGGGGGAGGGAACGTTGAGTTATTTTGTTCTCACATGTTAAAAGATAGGGACCTGCATAGGAAAGCATCATGAGGGAGGGGGGTCAAAAAATGCAAAATTTAACTATAAGAATTTTATGAACGACCCCAGAGAGGAGAATTAGAATTCTAGAAAATCCTGATTTGATATCATATCATTTCAAAAACCATTAAATTTCAAAAGAAAAACTAAGGAAAGGAAGAGTAACAGAAAACTTAGGCCAGACCTTGTATATTTTAAAACACAGGTTTATTAATAATAGAGTTCAAAGAGATTTAAAAAATTAAAACATCATTCATAAAAATTACAGATATTTACACACGTCTGAAACTTAGAAATGTACAAGCAGCCAACCAAATGGAAAAGATCATCTAAGGAAAACAACCAGGCATTCCACAATCCAAGAATACCGATGACCTTTTATTACAGAGCCTCTAGAATTATCATGATTAGGACAAATGGTTTCATGCTTTAATAGATATAAAAAATTGAGCAAAAATTGCTACTTGAGAAATGTGTATCGATCTTTTTGCAGACAAAAAATGAGGAGCTAGTAACTTTTTACGTTGAGTCTATTATGGACAGATATGTTAGAGACTTTTGAAAGTTACTGATGACAATAAAATGAGAGCTAATAGAAAGAAGTCATTGATAAAAATCATCACTAGATCACGGCACACAACTCATAACATGTCTGCGAGGAAACGAACAGTCAAATTAAATTAAAAGAGCTGGAAAATGTACCAAAATTCAAGAGGGCAGACAAATTGCTCCTGGATGGTAAAGCAAAATTCCAAAATGAACATTCCTCGCTTCTCGCAAGAAGAGGGAAAAAATAGGTTCACTTCAACAATATACATCGTAATGTTAGCATAAACGAAAACCAGATGCTCCAGAACATGACTGGTATTGGCACAAGAAAAAAATTGGCTGAAATTCAGAGGGATCTATGCAAAAAGATAGTAAAGATTCATGCTCCTCTGATCATCTGCCTTGAATTTTGGTCAAATAAACTGAACGATTCTAATTCCAGGCACAGGAATTATCTCTTGTTAAAAGATGCAAGGTCTCACAACAATCGTTTCATGAGTAAATAAATACACTGCTCTTCAGGTAATGAAAAAGAAAAAAAACCTTCTATGACATGGAAAGAAAGAAAATTGGAGAGCAAACGATAAAATGAAAGTAAATGCAACAAATAATCCTTGAAGAACATCAGAAATGATATTGAATGTCGATTTTAAAATTAGATAAACGTGCATCTCTGTGGCTGTGATTCTTTTTTTCCCCCTCCCTTCAAATGTAAGAAATCTATCGGTATGCAACCAATTTTTCATGGAATTAAAAGAGGTAGTCATGCAGATTCTCTCAAAATAAAATCAGTTGGTTTTCCTGCATAAGAATAAAATCTTGCAGGAAATTTGCAACATGGTAAACTGAGATGCATGTTTTCTTGATTTCACAAACAATATGGGATACTAGACAAAGCGAGATTTGTGGTTTCAACCAAACGAAACTTGTTTTTTTAGAACTACGACTTTCTCTCATTTGAAAATCAGACTGGGACAAAAGGAAGACTATGAAAACTGTCAAGATGACTAGTTATCATACGCATGTTTGAAACTGACTGCAACCAATTATAGGATAGCAACAACGCTTAGGTCAGAAAATGTAAAACATTTGTGACATATATTCAGCAAGATTTAGTCAAGATATAAAATTCTTTCATTATAAATTGAGAAACTGTGAAAAAAAGAATTTTAATGATGCTGTGTAAATAAAAAATAAAAAAAACTGATCTCATTCTGAGTAGAGAAAAGTACAACTCCAAAAAAACCAACGTTGGGTTTACCAGGACAATTACAGGGAACAGTTTTATTACTTTTCAGATGATGAAATACAGTTACTGGATCATATTACAAAGTTACTTAAAAAACAAAAAATAAGCCCTCGATCCCGAATAAAGTAGCTGTACTTCAGCGGATTGTTTAGAATTGATTTTTCGAAAATCACTGCGTCACTGACTGTTCAGTGAGAGAACATTTAGTTCTGGACATGATTGCAATGAAATTACTTCCAAAATTAAGTTGAACATGGATATAACGCTGCTTTTTCGGTGCAAGTTTAAAAGACACTGAAACCCAACAGGAGCACATACAAAGCTAATGAAGAGGACTATATAGTAAATTCTAATAATGCTGAAAGTATGTTCCATGTTCAGCTTGGATTTCTCTAGTTCATTCATTACACTTGGCCACATCTGTCGAGCAGATGAAAATTTATTTCCATCGAGTGATGGCATATAAAAGTGCGGTAAAGAAAGTGAAAAAACCCCTGGGCAGATCTTTTAAACTATTAAAAGTTGAATGAACTATACTATGAATTATACTCAGAAAGCTTGGGTCATGAAATTATTTTTGGAGTGTCTTTGAACCAGCCATATTTGAGGGCAGTTGGATTATCTATTAACAAAAAGCACTACATCAACAGTATCATACTTTACTCTTGATCATTTCCTCCACAGCATTTATCATCTTGCAGCTGTGGAAGTTATCTTGATATACGAACTAACTTTAAGATTACTGAAGGATTTTGTTCATATCAGCTTCAATTTAGATGTTCTCTTCAACAAACTTCTCTGAGATGGACACAAGGAAAAATGTATGATGGAGGTATAAGAATGCTTGCACTGATTGTGGAAAGTTCAAATTACTATTGATAATAAGAGAAAAATGGTGCCTAATATTTCCCCACCAGAGAAAAAAAGTAGAATATGAAAATCAGCCTGGCAGGGGAGAGGCTGGGGCCGCTGATCAGTTTATTTTTTGAAGGGGAAAAAAAGATAGTTGGGTAGCGATTTGTAATTACTCAATTTTTTCTTTTTTTGTAATTCTTTAATTGAAACTAAACGCAAAGTCATAATTATGTAGATGGAAAATATGTCTGGGTAAGAATAAATAAATAAATAAATAAAAAAAATGAAATCAACATTAGGCTACACAAGAATAACATTGACATATTAATAGTAAGTGTATGGATAATGTTATTAATCATGATTTATATACACAACTAATAAACTCGAGGTAAACGAGAGCATTTAACTTCCTAGGGGAAAAATTGCTGCAAAAAAAAATGATCAATGATATCAATTGGACTGTTGGCTGCAGAACACATGTCACTTGACGACAATAATTCCATTTGTTGCAAAAATTTTACAGTCTTGGCCCATAAAAATTCATGCTACGACGAATTTAATCCATGGATCATTCAGCGCAGAAATAAAAAAAAGGAAAATCCTGTAAAATTCATCTCAACATGGATGGGCTTAGAAAAATCACCAAAGACAAAAGCAAAAAATGGTAATACTGAAACAGAGTAACATCATTTGTGCATCCAGACGCTCAATTGTACGTTTGTAAAATCCTGATTAAATTACTTTTTACATTATTTTACAACTTACACCTAAGTTTTTCATTCATACAAAATAGTTAATAAATTAAAAAGAAATAATTTACTTAAAATATTTACTAGTATTACACAACTAATAATAAAATAGATTTTATTTTTATTTTCCTCTGATTTGTACAGTTAAGAAACATTACAAGTTGAGATCACTTGTGTATTATAATATTCACTCTTATGTACGTTTATTTATTACATACTCTACTTTCTTTTTTCTTTTTAATATTAACATTATTTATAAATATAAATATTCATAACTATTTATATAAATTACTTGTATGAGTAATTACTTGATGAGAGCGGAAAATAAAATAAAAAAAGCAATATATTACAGCAGCCTATTACAGGTTCATTGTTTAAAAACAGTTTACGCACTCGTCACTGGAGGACAATTTTTAGCGAACATAGTGACTCGATACCTGTTGAACGGTCGATATGGCGCTTTGTCCAAAGGATTATCATTTGCTATACGAGTAAGATTTGGTGCCGTATCAGGAGCACGCCCGAGTAACCATTCGTTAGTTTCATCTATCTGAGACTTGGACACATTTTCACGTATCCAAGATTCATGCCAACTTTGAAATTTACCGGTCAACTTTTTACTAACTGATGGGTGAGACTTTCTAGCTCGCGTCATGGCTTCATTCCTGCATAAAATATTTTCACATTTGACTACAAACACCATTCGGTATCGACTCGTTGTGAAGCGGCACTGAGTATTATCACAAACAGAAAACGGGCGTTGAGACACGCTATCATTGCTGAGGAAATTTTTGCATTCATCTAGGTGCTTTTTCCATAATCTGATGTTCCGTGGCAGAAAAACAGCTTTCCTTTTCCAATTTTCTGACTTCTCCTTTTCATCGCCACTGTTATTTGGTAAAAAAGCATTCGAGTGGTTAACAACATACTGATCAACGTACTCTGACCACTTTGAAACATTGCGACTGTCATCGGCATCTTCATGGTCGTTGTCAATATTGTCAACCAACTCAATAGTCAACTTGCAATCCTTCTTGTAGATTACAATCTTGAAACAATTCTCATCCAGGAGAACCATTTCTGCCTTCCGCTGATATGCTTGTTCTGCCATTATCCTGTTGAACGCAGTCGAGCAGGGACCCCCAGTTCCTCCCTTCCGGCTTTCTTTAGTGTGTAACTCCAAACACTCTTGGCAAGTTTCGTCAGTGACGAGATGTTGTAGCTGACGCACAGCATACGAAACAACTTTGTCTAACGTAAATGCAACATATGCGTGGATACCAAACATTTCCCGTAGCATATCTTCGTAGTTTGTAGGCTCCATGTTGCCATCGAGGACATTTTTCACCATGTCAAGTAATGCGGGGTAGTAGTCCTCCAATTCTATTTCCACTTTTGGTTTCAATCTTAAAGCAATTGCAGTGGATTTCTTACTTTGCGACTTGTATTTCCCCTCTTCTTGGGCGATTATATTTGCCCTTTCGTACATGGTGGTTAATCTATCACAGAGAATTTGATGGAGCCGAAAGAAAAGGTACCAGTTGTTGTTCCCAAAGAACAAGGTATAGCACTCGTCTGGATCCGAGCAGACTGCATGTGGCGGTAGGGGCAGATTGGGTTCATCAATATTATTCGTATTGTTTGTGTTTTCCTTTAATGAGCTAACACTGGATCTTCTCGAAGTGTTCTTTACTTTCTTTGTTTTGCCATTTGAATCTTCGTTGGTATCATCAATTATATTTTCTTTTGATTCTTCTGCATCGGCTTTGTCCCGTTCATCTTCACTCAGATCTTGCCGCGGGTGGTGGAAGAAATCAGGTATGCATTGCTTGATAAGAGATTTAATTCGCTGTTTATCTTCTTTGCATATACTAGTTTGGCGTTTGACATGATGAATGAGAAGATTTGCTGCATCATCGATGATGCTTTTGTCTTTGTATTGTAGCACCAAATGAGGGCCATGATTTGGATGCCCATCTTCTGCTTGCTCGTGTCTTTCATCAAAGCAAGTTTCAATTTCATTAAACAACGATTTTGAGCGCAAGGCTTTCAGATCATTCTGTTTAAAGTTCATGCCTTGGTGGTCTAAAGATTTTAAATAGAATTTTTCATTTTGCTCTCGCCAAATTTTATTAAAACCTTTCTGTGCTTCCCTCCATTCTTCCTCTTTGGCCTTCAGTCTTCTAAGGGCCACAGGTACACAAACACTAGGATTTTTCTTAATGCCATCGATAATATCAGATGCTTTATCACCATACAGTCTTCTGAGCGCTCGCTGGTGTATCGTGGCAGATGTGCCTCCTAGACAATCATCCAGCCTAAACTTGCTAACTTCATCAGGAGAGAGACGGTTTAATTTCTTTTGCACTCCTTCTAAAACTCGTATTGTAGCTGCATTAGTTTCAATTACAACATCTAGTTCAAACCTTTCATCTTCACAACGATAAATATACTCTTCATACTGTGTCTTTCTTGAAGTAACAAATGTGGAGTCTTCTGACCACGTTGGAAAGGAGACCCACGTGTTATTGAGAACCTCTTTACATAATTGTGTCCTTCCACTGCACTTTGGTTGAACATAGTTTTTAGGGAGGGCGCAGTAACTAGCTCCTAGTCTTTTACAAGTAGTGTAATCAATTTCCATGGCTAACTCGCCAGTTGGTCTGTCTGATCTTAATGCATTATTAGGAATTGGATCATTTAATGGAGAGTGTACAGGAGAGACGTTTCTACTCAACGCACAAGGGACATACATATTGCCTTCAGCTTGACCAATGAATTCTTTAAACCACCTAAACAGCTCTGGGAATTTACCGAGGAAGGGAGTAACTAGTTGAATTAATTCTCCTTTCGAAACTATTTCCTCATTAAATAAAATCAAACAACGCAAGAAATTATTATACACATCATGTTTCCTAAGGGCTTTCCGCACTTTGTCAAAGAAAGCGTAATCGGTGAGACTGCCATACTTCCCAGCTTCTGTTAGAGATATATCTCGCAGGGACACTAATTTAGGTTTCTTTATAGGGGGATGGTGATGGTAAGGGATGTTATGATGAGAACTAGAAAAGGATGGCGATCGCCTTTTCAAGGAACTGGCACTACGTTCTGTAATCACCCCAGTACTAGACGAATGATGAGTAAGGTACTTGGGACAGGATCCAGGGCTTCCACTGCTGCTGTTACTGCTACTATTATTATAACCAGATATTTTTGGATTTAAAGACGGTTTGCGTGGCAAGGAGGAAAATTCACTACTCTTGGCACTCAACATTGCTTGGTGAGAGGTTGCATCTGGTAGAAACTGCCCAAATTCTGCTAGCAAATCTTCTTGATTTTCAAATAGTTTCGCAACCTGAGAGTAAACTTCTGCTTCCGTCAACTGCTTGCCTCCAATGGTCCCGCCAGCAGGGAGCCCTTCCTTGATGGCGTGTTGTTCTTTTTGGTACGTGTGCAAAATTTCTAAAAACCTTTTGTACTTATCTGGCTGTCCTTGAAAGCGGTTTTTGATTTTATTGACATAGTTGATAGCATGATTGAACTCAACTGGCTGATTTTGCGGTGTAGGATGACCAGATTCTACGTGACTTAGAGCTTGAGAAACAGCTTGATGAGCTTGGACTTGCGATGGCGTTAGATGTGTTAATTTCAGAGGAGGGCTACCAGAGAGTGAGCTGGGGTAGTTGTTGTTGATCGCAGGACTGCTAGCAGCAGGACTACCCAAGGGAGACCGGTGGATTACATTACTCTGTACATTGGAGTTACTTAAAGATAAGTGTGCTGACTTAGCGGAAGCTGGCGGAGGGGGATTCGTTGATGGAGGTGGAGTCACAAGTGATGTTCCTGGAATAACGTGCATTGAATGGTGGATGGTTTGAGTGCTTGGAGCCATTGATGTTGTCGAAGAAGTCGGACTCGGTAAACTAACAGAGACTTGGAATGAATAACCTTGATCGTTGGACTGAATTTCTATCTTGTATCCTGGTGGAAGGAATGTATTAAACCCAACTATCAATTCAGGATGACCTTTGAACAGATTGGAGACACGGGCTATAACACCGGGAGTATCTATACTCTGCGACTTGAATTCCTTCATAATATCCAAAAAATCATTGTAAACTTGTGGTTGATTCCCGAACTTATACTTAACTTGGTCCAGGTATGAAAGGGCATCTTCAACTTTGAGCCGCTGGAACTGCTGCTGCTGCGGACCCATGCTGGACGGAGTGGGCGTTGGCGTAGAAGCCCCGCGGTGAATATTATGTCTCATTGCCTGCTGGTGCGCTCCTGGTGTGCTTCCTCCACCACTCTCAATTGGAGGAGCTACTGCTGGCATTGCAGGCACAGAGCCTGATAGCACTGCCTTGACCAATTTATCTTTCTACTCTGAAATTAAAACAACACAAAGGAAATTAATAATTAATTAAATAAGGCTCTTCAGTGTTTGAAAAATTGGGTGCATAGGTACACAGCGAGAATCTTCAAAATCCAGCTGTTAGGCAAGTGAAAAAGGAATGGTACCTTTCAAGTAACGAAAATTATATGCGCTATACACTCGATATAGCAAATACATCAAGGACTTGCGTGTGAAAAGGGCACTTCTTAGTCTTTGTGTTTTAGGATTTTTTATTCTGTATTTTTACTCTTGATTGGAAAAAAAATATTCGTAGCTATTGGAACTTAAACAGAAAATTCCTCATAATTTAAGAATATCTTTAGCACAAATCTCAAGTTTCAGTTACCTGACAGAAAAAGAAATTGTTGATAGTCATTCTGAAACAGTGCAATGGAGAAGTGCCCTGTTCGCACTCAAGTTCTCAATTCAAGAAATGTAAACGGTAATTCGGTATGTAATAAAACGAAAGCATTCTATTACAGTAAAAATAGAAGCAGTTTAATAATTTTCACATTTTTCTTTCAAATTTTTTTTTTTTTTAAAATCTTAGCAGCAGTGCAATGTGAGTTCCTTTCTGCAAAAAGAAGTCCAATTTAGAGAGAAAATGGGGATCCTTTTTTTCAACAGAAATCATGCCTTTCATTCTCAACCCCCGGGCTAATCTTGCATACTGATTTTTTGAAAACCTAAAAGGAGTGGTGAGACAACAAAAAAATTGAGTAATTCCTTTTCATCACGAAGACAATTGACGACTTATACATAAGAATAGCGGTCGCTGACATCCGCCATTTTTAGGGCAAACGCTTTTTACGAATTCTGGCGCACTCAAAAATACATGTGCAGTGTTTCAGACTTCCAGCGCAATTTTTCGTCCAAATATGAACTGAAAACCATGTTATTTGTAAAAACAGCAGATATGAGAATCCACTGTTCTCCCTGGCTGGCGTGGCAAGACACCGTGGAGATTCGAACCCACTTGCGATAACTGCCGGGATAACTATCGGGACCTTCTCGCCAAAATTGTTGATTTTTTAAATAATTTTATGATTTGTTTCTTATTTTTGTTGTAGAAGTTACAAACGGTTTAGTTTTTTTGTTCAATTTTATTAAATGACTCAGCATTGACTTACTTTTGGTTCATTTCAATTGTTTCACTAGCCTTACCCTTCCTGAAGACTTTGTTTCATGCATAAAAAACCGTTTTCAGTAAAAACAGCGGATGTCACATTTTTTTCAAATTGCAGTGACTCCTTCAATTTTTCACTTACATAGATCGTAAAACATGTGTTTTCACAGGAAGGAGTTGCTCTTTATGAAAATCTTTATAAGAATCCTCTCGGTTTTGCGAGCGGCAAAGTGCAAAGCTCCCAAAACTTCAAACGCGATTTTCTCACAATGTGAAAACTCGACATCCGCTATTGTCACATATAAGTCCTCAATTGCTGCTCCTTGAGTAGAGGTCTGGTTTTCTTTGCAACTATTTTTTTTTCTTATATTTTTTACCTGATATTAAGGTACAGGACTTTGACTGACTATTTTAATGGTGAATATTTCAAGGTTTTTTCCCTCATATTTATTTGATGACAGTTACAGTGTTTCGAATAAGTAAGCACTCTCGCCGTCTCTAAAGCTTACTTTTACTGACAGGACAAACAAGAAAAAGAATTCCCTCTGACCTTAAAATACTTTCGGTAAAACTAGGAGGAATCAGTTGATTCTCAATTTTGTTTGATTGTTGATTGTTATTCAAGCACTTAAGGAATTTCCAGTAAAGGTGGGAGAAAACAGAGAGAAAAAAGATAAAAAGGAAAAAACCAATCGAAACAAATTGATGAGAATAGCTCGCAAACTTTTGAAGAGTCAAATTAAAAAGGGTATGATCAAAGTAAATTTTAATTTCTATCTGATTTATAAAGTTAAATAATGACAGCTTTTGCATGTCACAGTAACTCTGCATAAAATTGAGTTTTGGTTTGGAGCTGACACAATCATGAGCTATAGGGAAATTCTCATACTTTAATATTCCTCTTGGTTGGAAATATTATTTGGTTTATGCCAAAAAAAAAGTGGCATCTGCTTTTATCCTCGAATGAAGCAACCTTTCATCAGAGAGGATCATCTATATTTTTTTTATTTAGAAACAAATGGTACGGTGAAAGCAGAAAAAATTAGGTAGAAGTTCTATGTCCCTTGTTGCAAATTAAGTTTTTATCTTACGTGAGTAATCACATGTACGCTCATGCAGGCCGGAAAATATAATCAATTTTTTTTTTGACAAGACAAGGGTTCAATTTACATGCTAAGTGAGTTTTAACTAAGTGGTGGATCCCATTTCCAAAATGGCAGATTAACTTTGTTGTACACTTTCCGAAACAGGCCTGTCCCTGCATTCCTACCAGCGGTGCAAAATCCTAACTAACGCCATAATTACTCAATTTTTTTTAATTAAAAATGACCTTTCGTAAGGACTGGGAAAACATCAGTGTATATTTCACAGTTTTATTTTTATTCCTGTCCATTTGTTTCAGTCTATCAAGTACTGAGTTACGTTTTATTACAGAGTAAGTATGGTTACATGCATAATTTAGGAAACTCACCTTTTAATTGAAGTGTCTAACATGAAATAAGAGTCCACATAGTAGTAACACTTCCACATAGCGAAAAAAAACCCTCACATTTTGATACTGAAAAAGAGGAGAAAGAAATACGATTAATTAATCATTCAAAAATAAGAGGTGGGCTATCAAAACATGCTTGCAAGAAGAAAATAGAAATAACTAAGTAAATGAATAAAGCTCGGCAATGATTATTGTATTTCAAGACAGGAAAAAAGAATGAACTTTTAGAAACTTCTATGAGTAGGTAGCATAGAATTTACGGCACAAATTTTAGGCAGCTGAGGATTGCTTAAGGGTATTAACATAATCGACATTAGAAAATTGATATCATTTTTACTAGACATTGTTAAGCTTAAGATACTATACTGCCAACAATTAATGACTTGAAAAACGACATCACTTGAAAACAGGGAGTTAAGAAAATTCTAACATGATTTTGCACAATGTCTCCAAATTCAGCAAGAAAAGATTTTCTGGCTTCACCAAATTGTTCCTGACGAAAATGATGACAATTCCCTGACATTTACATTAGGTAACAATTTGCGCATTTAGAACTGAGAATGAATATTTGTGGGCAATAATTACCAAATGACAAGTGGCCAATGACAGAAACATGTGAACTTCCCCCCTCCGAAGTTATTTATTCAATCCAGTAAAATTTCCTCTATTCACTATCCAGAATGAAATTCAGAGCATTGAACCCTCACCAGGCTAAGACTCAGATGGATTGTGTAGTCAGCTAATGTTTTTTTTTCAGATTTAAAGTTTTAAGATTTTCCGAACTTCCTGCCTTTTTCATCAAATTTCTTGCGTTTGCCCTGATCTATTGACACTTGACTACCTATAAAGGGAGAGTATTGCCATCTTAATCCTTCTACAGAAAAAGTGTGCAATTGGTCACACATTGTGTGATCGGTTGGCAAGTTTTAAGCTTTCATGGTAGCCCCTCATCTCCTAGTTGTGGACAAAAGAAAAACAACAAGATGATGACTGAGTTCTAAGTGGGATGGGAATTTTCTCATTTCCCGCTTCTGAATGGGCTTGTTGCAAACTTTTGCTAGGGCAAAAATAAGAGTTGTTTTTTGGAGATAATGTCTCAAAAATCACAATGAGCGCATCGGCAAAGTCTGAAATGCACCCCTAACTTCAAAATCTGCGTAAGATTTTGGCGGTTTTTTTAGCTTCCCGCTTCAAAAATGATACTACGGCACAGGTGAACATTTTGTAAGAGGATTCCTTCCATCTAACTCCTGCTCAATAGGATGCTACTCAATATTCAACATGGCCGACGCCAATCCGCCAAAACACGTGAGACGGGACGAGATTCTAACCACCTGTGAACAATCAGTGTGTTTACATTCACATTTTCCTCGCGCTAAGGCTATTGAGAGATATTCGCCTTGATTGACCTTGAGCTCCCCTCGACTTTCGCACGGGAGCATCTGCCGTGATAAACACTGGGTAGCGTCCTCTTGAGCAGGAGTTAGATGGAATGACTCCCCTAACAAAATGTTCATTTGTGCTGTAATATCGTTTTTGAGGCGGGAAGTTCAAAAAAGTGCAAATTTCATGCGCAGATTGTGAAATTAGGAATGCATTTCAGACTTCACCGATGCCCTCATTGTGATTTTTAAGAAATTTTCTATGAATAACAACTCACATTTTTGCTCTACCAAAAGTTTGCAACAGGCCCATTGAGCTCTGAACAAACATTAATGGATATTTTCGTTGAAAATTACACTTTTTGTGTTGTCATTCAAATCTCACATAGGAATTATGAATTTCTCGTGATCAGAATTGTTTACATTAGACACATGAAAAGCCTTTAACTGATGAACCTATCTGAGCGGCACAGGCATGGCAATTCTCTCCCTTTACATATGTTTACTACACATACACTACGGATTGTCCTGAGGGGGGGGATTTCCAGTTATTGTGCTTGATATGAACATTTTGCTGCATGACAGTTACCGAGAAAATAAAAACAATTTGACTGCTTATCTTGATTATGAAAGTTCACATTTGTATTTAATAGCTTGAACTAATCAAAGTTGCATAATTTTTTGGTACTTTCTTCCTCTGCCAAGCCCACTTGCTACTTGTATGAGATAAAGCTTTTATCACTTTTTTTATGAATAAACGTCTCATGATAAATCATGTTTGCTGTCAATGCTTCAGTTGTTTTTGCTGTCTCCTCTCAGTCCACTCCAAAGAACTTTCCAAGAAGAGAGTTGAAAATCACATTAAAATAATTGCAATTTGTGAGCATTACAGGCCACAGAAGTTAATAAAACAGTTCATCAAATGTTATTGTTTATTTCTCTATCATTTCTACTGATCTCATTCCCACTGGAGTATTGTATTATAACTTCAAACCTCTTGAATGAGAGGTAAGTACATCTCATTAGTCATACATATCTATCAAAATTTTCTGTGATAAAATAATTTTAGAATCTTAACTTTTCACTTAAGATACTTCCGATGGAAATTAAATAAAAAATAGAAGAGATAAAATGCACGGTCCAGTTTAAATGGGTTGATAATATGATTTCAACCGGCGCACTTTGCAAAAGTGCACTGTCATTTCTAACTCATTCATAGAAGTACGTATTTGTTTAGGGAAATTAATGACACATACAATGTTTCTAAAGAACTAATGAAATGTCACAATTTGAAGATACTTCTTTGTAATACTCAAAACAATTAGTGAGGTAAGTAAACTTCTATCCAAGTTTTTTTCTTTTCTTTGATATCCCTCAGTTGAAGAAAACTAAAGGTATAGTCAGCTAAGAGAAATTCAAAATTGTAAAACTAGGAGACAAACAAAATTTCAATAAAAAAGTATACTTGGTAGGGAGCTCCTCGAAAAGGATTTTTTTCTCTCCACAAAAATGCATAAGTTTTTTAAGAGTTATCAAAGCAATTCACAAGGAGGGAACACTATAACTTCTGGCAAAGACAGATGAAACGAATTTAAGGGTCAAAAAGCATAGATTGGTTTTACAAATCTCTTATTCGGACAAAATAAAGGAACTCAAGGGGATCTAACCTCAGCTGACAAAAAATAAAAATGGAGGGAAAGACGTTGCTACGCATCTTACCTGAGAAATCTTCTTACATCAAGAGAAGGAAGAACATGGACATGTCTTGCTCAAGAATCTGCCAATGTACTGGCTTTGATTTAAAACTTGGCTTCAACAGCTGAAGCTCTTTGCAGTCTCATTGCCTGGACAAATTTTCTGAAACAAAAGAGAGATTGGTTAGAAATCTGTCTCCTGTTGAAGAGTTGCTAGGAATTTAGGAAATAAAATTAGATGCACTAGCACACTGATGTAATCACTCAAAATTAAAGCAGACCTACAGGTTGCCACATTGACGCAAGACATTATCTATGAGGATAAAGATGTGAAATATTACAATTTATATTCATGAAGAGTTCACTCTTTGGGAGGACGCATATCACAGTGCCATCAAAATTATATTTTGTTTCCAATGAAAGACTCTCAATCTTAGATACCTAGAATGAGGATGCACTTGAATACCGAGTCATTTCTCAAGTTTTTAAAAGTGCTCATTATTCCTTTCAATTTCACACACAAGCTAAGAGCAGCAAAAAGTATCCTCAACATTCTAGACTCTGAATTCTAGATTTCATTCTAGATTTTTTATGTTGGAGTCCAGATAAAGTTGACAAGTACTCACATAGAGGCTACAATGAAGTGAAATTTAAATTTCTCAAAGCTCAACAAAGAGGTGCAAGATACAGCGACCACAATACTATAATACTTTTAATTATACACTTATTGATTTCACACTGTACAGAAAAGTATCAATTTATTGAGTAACTGAAATCACATGGAAAGGTATGTGAAAATATGTACAGCCTGTAAAAATAGTCAAAAAAAACTATAATTTCTGAGATGTGACATCCAGACCGGACTGCGATAAAAATGATCCAACAAGTTTGCTGAGTATTGAGGAGATCAAATTAGAGGTAATGAGCACAGACTTAATAGACGGTCACTGGGTACAAATGAAAGGGTTAAAATTACAACAACAAAAAATATAGTGATAATGTGTTTGTGAATTTTAACGGAGCGAAATGAAACTACTGGCAATAAGGCAATACATCTGCTTCGAAAATGCCAAACTGTGAGTGAAATCCAGAATTGTGGACAGCAGCTGATTTCTGCAAAACTTCAGAGTTTAACTGCTGGTAAAAAGGAAGCACCTTGGTTCTAGCTAGCTGAACGTTGAGAAAATCATCTAAGGCCAAGTTAGAAACCATGGTGTTCACCCAAGCACTAGTTAGTACTGGGCGAGCCAATTCACTCAACAAGGATGGGAAATTCAGCAAGGATAGAGAGGAGCCTACGTATAGTGAGCAAGTTCTCACATTTAACAGGAGAAAAACTGAAATTGGAAGAACATAAATACTTAAATCACTCATTTTACTGACTAGTCAGGAGATAAGAGGCAAAGATAAAACAGCTGATTTCTTTTATCATCCTTCCTTTTACGACACAAACACGATTGATCCAAAAGAAGAAGAAATGGAAGCCATTTAAGCTGTTCTTAGTAGCAGTTAAGTAAGTTTCGACAAAATGATGATTCTGGAGAATTGGTTGGTACAAGATGAAAATCTGACTTCAGATAAAAACGCTTGGACCGATCATAATGATATTTGAATTAACGGTTAGAGAATTATCAGAAGAAATGGAGGGAATTTTCAACGAGGAAAAATGAGGATGAAATAAGCATCATACCTGATGCATGTGCATACACATATTGGAGGCGAGGAAGGACAAAGCCTTCCTTGATAGTCCCTTACTCAGGAAATCGACAAACTGGATGCTACTCGTGAATTGCACAAGTTTCGATACGAAGTGGCAAAAAAAGGTGGATTCCTCATAAGGCTGAACAGAAATTGATTTAGCAACACTAAAGAGGCATTGAGAGAAGGATGACTGGAGGAAGATGAGGTTAAATGTAGCACTGATTATAACAGGTGATAGCCTCCAGAGGAAGATATACTTGAAACTAGTTTCATTGAAAGCCTAAACAGGACAGAAAAACAACAGTATTGGGCCTGGAGAGTTTATCAAAGTAGGGATTTGCTTGCATTAAATTCGAGTGATAATGCAATAAAGGAGAGAGCTGAGATGAGAAAACTGGTAGCCTATATTGGCATGAGAGGAGGGAAGCAACGGCTAGAGAGGGTAATAAGACCGCTGAATAAACGAAAAACTAGGAGGAAATAAAAAGCGAACTAATATATCACGAAAATGAGGCAAAATAAGGGGATTACAACGGTCAGAGTACTTGAAAAACGACGAAATAGGCTCCTCGAATATGCCTTAAGGCCAGAGAAAAGTAGAGCTTTCTGATGTAAACAAAAGTTTTGAGGGTGGTTTTGGCAGGATAAGCAGAAAAATGGGGCATTAAGTAGGACACACGAAATAAAACTTTCATAGAATAGGACAAGCGAATGAAATCAGACAGAAAACGAACACCATCGTTCCAGGATGTTATTTGGCTGAGAATTACCGACGCGTCAACTAGATATTCGAGCTATAAAAATAACAAAATGAGCTACGCAGAGCTTCAACTTACTGCGAATAATAAAACACCACGATTATCACAAAAGTTACGGCAAAATTACAGACAGAACGTTAAAATTAAGTGAAAAAGGTAGAGGAAACTCAAAAACACATAGTAAACATCCACCGTTGTCAGAACAATTTTTCACTGCTGACTGCACTACAACAAGCGGAGCTCGCTTTACTCGGGTGACCCCCTCCAGCAATGTTGCCAACTTCTATCGGACCTGTTCGCTGGAAGAGGGGTACGGGGCAAGGTTGAGAAAAGTTGGTGCTAGCTTTATCTTTATTTGGCGTTTTTCATTCTCCCATCTTGTTTTCATGTTCTTCTCTCTCGCTCCTCTTCATTAGCGGTGAGTTTGTCGGGAATTGGCAACAGCGGTACGGCAACAGTGTCATGAATTCCGCACTCTCCTCTCGGCGCTCGCACTCAGAAACCAAGTGGGGGGGATTTCTCATAACTCTTCTTGTGAAACTGAAACTTTTAGCTCTTCTGCGAGACGCCGTTATTCCGTCAGTGATCTGATAAAAGCAGCCTCATCAAGTGTTGAAGTGACCTAACTCAACCCTCAATTTTCAGTCATTCGTTTCATCTGCCCCCTCTGTTTTTGAATGCCCGTGCCGTGATAATGCAACAAATTCTCAAATTGCGTTTCATTGAGTAACCCTCAGCCGTAAGAATTTAGGCACGGCTTATGTTTTACTCTGTGTTAACTCACGAGTGCCATTTTAAGTAAATATATGATAACCAAAGCTTTTTCCTCTTTTTCCCCTTTTATTTAACGACGTGGCGTTCGTTCCCGCGCTCGTGAAATGAATATTCGCCGGATCTGGTCCTGGAACACATCTACTTGTAATCCCTAGTAGAATGTAGATGTGCTCTCATCAGCTGTTCGGTGTTTCTAAGCGAGCGAAGTAAACACATGCCGAGCATGTTTTTGGGATTCGCACTACATACTCTAGTTTGATTCCTGTGAATGACGAACGAAACTTTCCATTGGCAGCTAGAGAAATAATGGGGAGACATGACGCGCTTGCTTGATTTACGTGAATTTAGCGTACGGTTTAGTCATCAGGTCTGTGCTCGCATGTTCAGGTAGCTGCTTTTTAGGCTTCACTCCCGCTCCGTGAGTCCCGTGTCCTTGGACTGGGGCCCGGATGAGAGACCTGGACTTGGGAATGGACTCATTCAGTCGTGACGTCAAAGCCAGCATTGATTCTTTCGACTACGGTCTCGGGTTCCAAACAATTTTTCTGTCCTTGTTGCACTAATGGCGTTTCCCCGTAAGAAACGACTTTCAGATTTTAAAACGAATTTTCGACCTTTTAAACGCCGGGAACCACCAAAATTAGGTACTCCCGAAATCGACTCTTAAGCGTGAAATCAACCCTGTCACTTGCGCGAAAGTCAAGTTTCGTAAACCTATCTCTATTGGACAAGGCCTTCCATTCATAAGAAATGAACGAAAAAATTATGTAAGAACAAACACAAAATTTGGTTAAATGATTTTAACTTCCGCCGCCGCGCCGACCGCACCGTGTTTGGCGCAATGCGTGAAGTATTCACGCAGTCTTGTAGGCGCTATGCGTTTCACGCTGACCGCACTGTGTTTGGCGCAATGCGTGAAGTATTCATGCACTCTTGTAGGCGCTATCCGTCTCCCGCTGACCACAATAACCGCACTGCGTTAGGTGCAATGCGTGAAGTATTCGTGCAGTCTTGTAGGCGCTAATATGTGTTACATGCCGACTGCCGCGCCGAGGGCTTCTCCTTTTCATCTCAAGTCCTCGTCATCATTTCTCCCTATAAGTCGCGCCGTTCCAGGCCAAATTGTGTGTTTTGTTTCTCTCTTAACTCGAGTAATCAATGGTGCTGTCTTCTCGTAAGTATCACTGAAAGACGACGAAATTAGAAATTACTATACTCTCAGGAAATGAGAGATTTTGTACCTAGCCTTTTCTCGTTAGTAATTTTTTTTTCTGAATCCGATTTTTTTTATACCTACATTAAAAAAAATTGCAAAATTTGCCGCCCCTAGATTTGCCGCCATGGGCCGCCACCCATATGGCCACCCCCTTAATCCGGCCCTGCTCTAAACAAGTGAAATTTATCAAGAAAAGTTAGTTTCCGGTATCATTAAACTATTTTTATGCGCTCATGGATCGACAGAGTAGAGTCTTAAATTGGACTGCATTTTGCAATTAGGAACTATAAATTCCGGCCCGGGTTAAAAACAACGTATGTGCCATTAGTTTCCCAATGCACATAAGTGTTTTTACGAATGAGCCCGAAATTATAGTTCCGAATTGCAAAATGTAGTCCAATTGGTGATGTGTATATCTTCATGATGAAGTCTTACCATATTACATACAGCATTTTTTCAATCATAGCTCAGTTAGCCTTAATGCGATGATTGTTGTCAATTTTTTTCCCTCTACTGCACGACCTTTTGCTCATGAGCGGAAACAGAAAAAGAAAAGTGATGACTTGAGTTTTTCTTGCTCTGAATCTCATGGTTTTTGTATCTCCGTCTCCGAAGTCATCGGGGCCGTCTTGTTCCCCAGCTATGCAGATTTCTTCAGATCGCTCGCTCAGTCTGCCTTCTATGTGAAGTCTAATTATGGTTTAGTTATGACCAGTGAGATCCTCTTTGCTTCAGCATACTTAAAAGTGTATTTTGCAGTTGGAAAATACAGTGTTTTTCTCGCAGCGTCTAAACACTACACTTTTCTCATTTGACGGCTAACAAGAGCTCATGATGTGAGCAACTGCACAGCACAATAGATCAGATCATCCAGGACGTCATCATGCTTTTCCAGAACTCTTGTTGTTTATAAGATTAATGGGCTCCATTAATTAATGTGTAACATTGTTGTGGAAAAGCCCGTCGATAGTCCGTTGGAGCATCCGAAGAGGATTCTCATTCACTTCAAGCTGGCACTCCATCTGCAAGATCCTATGTTCTCCTCGGGACAGTTTCTTTACCAAGTTATTCATTTGCAGAATGTACAGCAAACGCCATCTCCTATGGGAAGTATATTTAAATCAATACGGAACGTGTGGCAAGATGATTAGATCTTAGGCAGCATGCGTGCCAGATCGTTCCAGAGGTCCAGAATTTCATTAAAAAAATTGGGCAGAAAGGACTGGTTATGTATAGGATTTGTTCTTGTAAAAAAAAAACTTCATTATATTACCTTTCTGGTTCAAGTGTTTTACTCTCTACTTTTTCAACAATATTTTACAATATGTTTCCTCATGAAGTTGCTGTTGTGTGCTACTAGGGATTGATGATGTAATAACTTGTGGAGTAAGCTGAATTATTTGGACTAGTAAAAGTGCCTGAACCAAATGAGGTAGGGTTTTTGCGAAACCTACTTTAACTACTAGTCCTTTGCCCAATGAAGAGTTTGATTTCGATTTCCAATTTCATATGTGTCCATTACTTAGGTATGGTTTCTTTGGAGCAGGAATCCTGAGTTAACTAATGATGACAGACAAAGCTAAAATCTGAATAATGAGTTAGCTTTAAATGTTAATTAAGTCTTATAAACTTTTGGATGATCGCTTGAGGATACAGGATTAGTACTTTGATTAAAATCAAGTCTATACCCATTTGGCAACTTCCAAAAATTAAGTTATAAGTAATATCTTTGCCAAAACTTTGCAACTTTAATTTCGGCAGTAGTATTGAGACTACGCTCTTGCAATCACCTTTTGGCGGGCAGGCAGTGATCCATTGAAGTGCTCTGAATAGTTTTAACTCCAAGAGAGAAGAAACCAAATGAAAAAGAGAGGGACGGTATTTTTTGTAAATATTTTTATTATCTACACTTCAGAAATTTATAAAGTATAAAATGACTTATTTCTTATTGTTCACTTTCCTAGGAAGAGGCACACTCCCAGGAGCCGTCATTGGTTTTCCATTAGATCCAATCAGTGGTCTTGAAGCACTTGATGAACTTACATCACTTCTCTGAAACAAAAAATGGAAAAATCAATTGAATTAACATGACAGAGGTAAACGCCAAAAAATGCTTATCTCAGACTGCAGAGGTGTAAGTCTGCACTTGTTTTGTTTTTGTTTGTTTGGATCAAGAGTTAAAGGTTGGTTTTTTATAAAATTTTCTGTGAAATTTCTTGGCTTGTTCAAAAAGTCGAATATTGTTGCAAAAAAAACCATTTTGATTACTTTTCTTCAAAGAACATAAGCATCAAGGTAAATGAACGCTGCGATTGAGATATGCATTTTTTGTGTAAGTCATAGAAATAGATGATTGAGCTCAAAGAAAGAGCAGGAAATTTCATGTTTTGAAATTTCGTCCCACTTGATAAATGCTTCCCATGTTTAGAGCTTCCTTTCTACTCTACAGTATAAATTCACTGCAGCATTAGTAAATTCAAATTTTCTACTTGATAACTTAATCCCAACAATCTGACATATTAAACTTGAATTCTGAAAGTCAGTGGTACTGCATATCAACAGTAAAACTGCATAACATAGTACCTCAGTTTGCAATGTTGCAGTGTTTTCTGTCATCCTTTGTTTAAAGAATGGGAAAATGCTCAACATCTTTTCTAGAAAACTCCCTTGATTCGTCAGCTCTGTGTGAAGAATATTCTGTGAAAATTTCAAGCGATAGCATTGGTTTGCTTTCCTTTGATAAAATAAAATACAAGCAGAGATTTTGAAACAGCGCAATCAGGATACACATTCCTGCAGTTTCACCGTCAATGTGTAACCCACACCCAATATTTCATGTACATATGTACATGGTGTCCCAGAACAGGCATTTTTCTCAATTTCCCTAGGCAAATACTGTCTACTTTCACGAATGGACCATGAATAAAGGTTTGCAACACTTAGTCATTTGATGAGACATACATACTTACCGCGGGAGAAGGAGAAGTTCTAGTGAGAGGTCTCATAGCCGAGTCTGACATAACACTGCTGCCACTTGGAGGTAAACCCATTGTTCGTTCCATGCTGTCAACAAAAAAAAAAAATTTAATAAAGCAAAATTTGATCCTATCCGGGATTGAAATGATTCTAAATTTTTTCTAAAGGAGCAAAAAAGTAAAACAGACAACACTGTAGCCCATTAAAACCATCAACTTTTCTCTTTGGGACTTGTGAAGGACTAACTTTGCAGCAATCACAGTTTTCACACATTTCTTGGTTCTCTGTCCAGGTCTGAAATAATTATTTCAGGAGGTGGGAAAAAACAGAGCAAATTGCTATGACTTGAAATCATAAGATAGTAACTGAGGGGCTGGATAATTTTGTCTGATCCATTCTAAAATTTATGGAATCAATGCCTACTGTACCTGAACTACCTGAATTGAGCAGTCACAAGGAATTTTTGCAAGTTGAGGTGCTGACTCTTGAACGCAAAATTTGGTGATAAAATCAAAAAGTCCAAAAATGCATTTCTAAGGAAAGAAAAAGCTATCCAAACCAAAATCCGACCAATTAAAGCCAACAGTCAAATTGACGCAGCAAGGCAATGCCTCCAGCTGAGTTCAGACAATCAACAAACGCTGTTTGCCCCACCTGGCTACATCATCAGAGCTTGTCAAAAAAATTGTTCGGACCAGGCCTCATTTTCAGCAGTTCCATGACAGAGTTTTTTGGCCATTTAGGGTTGAAAAAATCAGAAAATATTCCTGGTAACTTATAGTTCACTCCATAATTTCAGAAAATGGATGTCACTGACCCACTGGCCATTTCGTAAATTCACTTATCTCAGGACTTCTCTTTCGGTGTTTTGAGAATGTAAAAGGTGAAACAGTGTTCCGTGTTTGTTCATAATCAATTCTCTGCTAAAACCAAAGGAAATATTACAAACCTGTTTCCTCGAGAGGTAGAGCCGGATTTTTTAAACATATCAGAAATTCGACTCTTGAAATTCCTTTTGTTTTGATGGGATTCTAACTCAGGGTTACCATGAGATGCTAGACTGGTGTCAGAGCCTGGATTAACCTGAATGCCCAAAATGAAAAACCGTAATAAAAGCACATTGTTAAAGAGATCATACATGCATCAAAAGCCGATAACTTATTTGTTTCCTTTGTAATAGTCACCATTTAATATAAAGTAAGAGGGAGAAATTTGGGAAAAGAGCCTTGGGTACCTTAAATACGCCATTTCCAACCTCAGCCTGATCCTCAAAATACTTTCAGGTTTGATAGACAGTCACTTTTGGAGTTCAATAAAACACACAAATATTTTTAAATCAAATTACAGAGAGGGAAGGGGGTTGAAGTTAAAACTATAAAACGGCATGCACAAATCTCTGGTGCAAAATAACGTAGCCAAATGAATTCGGTCTTAAAATTTGAGATGGATCATTAATATTAATCAGTATGAACTTATATTTGTTTAAAAGTTAGACAGTATAAAGTTACTAGGGGCTATGCCGCTCAACCCCCAGAGGACGCTTCGCGTTCTCTTAAGCCCGCGTTGACAAAAGAGCGACCAAAAAAATGAAAAGATTTTCATAATTGACTCTCATTTATCCAATATTTCTCTGGCCGGGAGAAATTTGACCAATAAGAATCAAATGAAAAAATCGGCATTCATTTCAAATTTCATGCCAAGACTGAAACGAAACGGAACGGAGAGTTTCGTCGCTAATAGCGTGTAGCAAAGAGGCATACCTTTGATTCACTTACCCTACTAACAGACCAAGATTCAAAATTTTCCGCTTACTTCATTTCCGCTAAATTTGAAATTCCGCCATTGTTTATTGGCGGGAATTTCAAATTTTGCCCCCCTTTCTAAGGTTTCTAGTCTTCTCTAATATAAAAAAATTTGGGACCTATTTTCAAATTCTGATTACAGCGGGCTCATCTAGGGACTACCACCTGTCGATAACCGCAAAAATCATGAAAATCGGCCCAGTGGAACGCTGGAACTAAGCGTTACCAGATACGCAAATTTAGGAGGTCTCTGAGCTTATATATATGATTAAAATATGTTTGTCTTCTTTTTTGTGCGATCCCACAAACACAACTGCAAAAATGTAAAAAATTGGAAATCTGAGCTACGGCAATCTGGCAACAAGGAGTTAAAATTCAAATCAGGAAACTTTTACTAGTATCAACTGAAAGCCAATAATCACTCCTAAATTTTGACTGAGATGTTGACCCCCTCACCATGTTTATCCTATTTAAACAAATTTGATATTTGGGGCTTGAGAAGTGATTCTCCATCAACCCAAGGATATTTCAATGATCCAATGAGCTGACATTGGAAATGACCGATTTTGGGTAAGTTCTTTGATTGCATGCTTCTTCAAAGATAAGAGAAGGCACCAATTTAATTTTGCCGCAAGCACTCCATACCTGTTCACAAGATTAGTAATTAATTTTAGGATTTAAAATGAGAAGATCCCTAACATAATGTTGGTTGGAAAGTAACAAGCAGACATTGCTGACTCAGAGTTTTACCTGACTTCGAGACGTGTACTCGTATTCAGGTTCATGATCTACACTGGAGGATTTTGTTAGTTTTCTTAATTTTCCAAGGATTCCTTTCTTTTTCTTCTTCTCGCCAGCTCCTACCCTTTCACTCTGTGTTGAATCACCAGACAATCGACTGCAAACGAATAAAAAAAAATCAAATAGAAATAGAAAGATATTAATAGATTACAAAAACCAGCAATGCTGCCCTAGCATCTATTCACTACAGAAATTGCGGGCACACTTTGGAAAACTCATTTCCTTTGAGCAAACAAAATCAAACTTAGACCAGGTGGGTTCATGAGTTACACTATTTTTTTAAATAACTCAGGCCTTAGAGACTCTTACAAAAAACATTCTGAGTATGTTAACTTATGTTATTATTGATCAGAAAAATCAAATAATACCTGTCAAGACTGGAATCAATTTGTTGGTACATGTTGAATTTTGGCTCCGGTGCCTCATCCAGAGACTGAAAGCTGGAATAGCTGCCATTGTCATCTTCCATCTTCCAAATTTTCTGTGAATAATATTTTTCAGCATACTTTAAAATTTAGATTTATGGTGAGCAGTAAGAAATTAATTCAAATTTTCTGAAAGTTTAAGATTGAAACCTCATGACAGAGCTAGAATGAGGTCTCAATTGCAAGTCACAAAACTGTATTCGCCATTGGCGAATTAGAGCTATTGGTGAGATTGATTGAAGTTTTTGAATTGAAGAACTTTTCATGAGAAGGATCCATACCTAAATAAAAAACTACCAAACCATGTATATCGTCTGCGGTGTTTAAAATTCTCCGTTCCCATTTTATTTTTGTTTTAAAGGACAGATCAATATCATTCCTTGAGGTTTTCACAGAGTTTTCTTGACACAGGGAAGAAAAGTTGCAGATGGTTTCAAAAATAGACGCTGAGTAGGTTTTCATATAAAAAATAAAGTATGACAGGAAGTATGTAACGTCGCAAACCAAAAAACCTATGGTAGTTTCACTGTCGATATGACAGTCGGTGCATATTTTTCCAAAGTCTTGATCAGAGTTCTTCGTGCCTTTGCCAGCCCAGAGCATTAACCCTCTAAAGTCTATAGGAATGCGAAATTTGTGAATGTGAAAATTGAGCGAGATGGAGGCAGAACATAGATGTTTAGAGTAAAAACCTGAATTACTCGCATGTGAAATATTGTCAATAGAATCGAAGAGATAATTTTGATGACTCTTACTTCATTTGCTGCCATTACAGACTGAGATGTCTGTTCCAGAGAGAGACTTTTGCGGTAGAGACTGCCTCGTCTCTGGACTCCCTTACGATAGGAAGGTGGCTCTGTAGGATTTTCTGACTCAGTTGATGCAGACCTAAAAATTGACAGATAAAAAAGGAACGTTAGTACGAGGGCAGGCAAATGACACAATTACATCACTCACAAAAAATAGTTCAGAATTTTCAAAACAGAAACTTCATCAACTGATACACATAAAAGGAAAAAAAACTCCAGTGGGTGCTAAGCAAAAATAAATTAAAGAGGCCATGAGTTCACTGACATGTATAAATTTTAAATTAGATTCATTTAAGGGAAAAAAATAGAGTTTCCCAGAAAAGTTGCCTTCAGATCCTTCTGAATAAAAAACAGAAAGGTCAAAAAAGAGCATAAAAAAAGACAGTGAAAGTAAATTTCTCTGACAAGTTCTCGTAAGACTTACGAAGACACAAAAATTTCGAGAAAATAAAGAAATGCATACTCCTTGTTTCTTTCTACGCATTCCTTCATGCTGTAAGCACTGAAGCTACATTATAATGTTAATACAACTAAGGTGGCATTGATCTTAATTTTATTAATTCCTGCTTTTGACAAAAATAAAATTCTTTTTCAATAAAAATCTTGACAACTCAAAATCGAGTAGAGAAAATTAACTGGTAAGATATGAGAATTACGAAACATTCTGGATGAGAAAGTTACGTTAGGCATACTTTTTCCATCACAGTTTTACACAAATCAACTGTTACCTTCGACTGAAAAGTGCTCTTTTGTCGTCTTCACTCATTCGTTGAGATCTTCGTAGATCATGAGTAATTTCCGATAGTTGTTGCATTATAACTTGCATCCGTGAAACCCTTGGATCATCGCGAGCCATGGATGATTCTAAAAAATAGAAAGTGTCCATTTCAGAGATTATAGGAACATTACTAATGCAATGGTGCAGGATTTTGGTGAGCAACAAATTACCTTTCCACTTTCTTCCTAAAATCTGCTCTATGACAAAAATTTGATTTTCATGGCAGCATACATTGAGCAAGCTCTCATAATAGCCTTATTAATATATATTTTGACTCTTCTCTTTAAGTTCTTGAAATTCAGGAAACTAACATCTAAATCCATGTTATGGTAATTAAGATAAATAAAATAAAATAAAATACAATAAAATAAAAGTAAACAAAAAACTGGAACAAATTAGAAACCCCACTAAAGTATCACTTCGGTCCTTGCAGATATTGAATAATAGATTCATTGATTTCGACTCCAAAAATTTGAAGATGATCCCTAGGCTGTCTTGAGTGAAAAATATTTGATGGGAGAGTCACTAAAGAAAAAAACAACTGACATCATAAGAACAGCCGGCCGATTATTGAAAGTTTAAGGCTGCACAATAAGACATCTTGTCATATTAACATAGATTCAATAATCGGACCGAAGCTCAATAAAGTTTGTAATCATACCTCGACTGCTGACTGCTTTTTCAAGAGAAGGCGAAGATTCACGTGATTTTGGACCCTGGAAAAAATGAAAAACAATTATAATCAATTAAGGAAGAATCTAGTAGGATTTACGAGGGTCATCCAGAAAGTTATGTCTCCTACTGCGGGCCGATTATTGAAATTTAAACCAGCCCGATAAGACATCGAATTGCGATATATTGCATGGTTAAGATAGGGCTTTGTCTTGTCGTGTCGGGCTGACACAGTTTCAATAATCGGGCCGCAGGTTGCTTCCAAAGCTGTCAACGCTAAAAAAAAAAAAAAAAAAAAAAAAAAAAAAACTTATGCCGTTGGATTTTTTAAACTCTCGGCTTTAAACTTTAAGTCTTTATTTGAAAGAGATTCACAGGCATGCTCAGGAGAGCCACATTACCACTTTCATTCTCTTGGTCGAATTTGAGTACCTACAGAAAATTTTGAAAAATGTTTTGAGAAATGTAGATGAACAGTAAAGAGGTAATTTTTGTTGAATTTTTCCCGGAAAAATATCTAAGTAACATCGAAAGCTTTCAATGTTAAGGGGTGTGTGTAGTTCATGCAGGACCACTTCTTAAATTGTGTTCGAAGGCCTATCCACCAGCTGTACAACTGTGCGTTACGACTCATGCGTCAGGAATGATGATGAAGTCTGATGGCTCAGCAGCAAAAACCAAGCCATGAGATAGCATCGAATAACAAAACTAACCGTGACAGAAAAAAAGGACTAAGTTAGCAGCTACAAACTTTTATAGAAAGGTTTTTCTTTAAATCAATGAAATGCTCATCTTCCACGGTAAAAAAATAAAATGGAAGGAAAAAAATTCTTTATTTATGTTTGTGAATGAGTTCGTACCTTCCTCCTGACCGGCGGTGTGACAAGGCCAATTGTAGTATTTGGTTTTCCAGTGAGTTCTGGTATCATGGCTGTTAGCTCATTGCACTGGAAAAATTGAGTTATGAAAACATTAAAAGAGGAAACTTAATGCGGGGAAGAACTGACCGTTAAGATTAGATTTTCTCAATATACTCTCCAAAAACGTACTAATTTCTTGATATTTGATCGCAGATCTCCTCCAGTGCCTAGAGCAGCTTTCTATGATCTATCCATCCTAGTTTGTTGGAAATTCATGAAAGATAATTTTCCATGCCTAATTTTGAAATGATTTCTATGGCTCACCCAGAAAATGAGAAAATAAGTCAGCTTTGGGCTGAAATAAATGTGTTCATCGAAATAATATTCACTCTCACCAGAAATTTCCTACATGTTCAATCAGTAGAACACCTAAGTAAGGAAATTGTCCTGCATTAGGAAAGAGAAAGAGACCACAAAACTTACCAAGTCAAGGATTCTGGACAGTTTGGGATCCTCTAATAATGATGACTTGATTTTGCGTAAGGTTTCTTTCTCTTGATCAAATCTTTCTTTTTCACGCCTTAACTTTTCATTGGTTGTCCTTAATTTAGCATGAGCATCTCGCAATTCTAGCAAATCGCACTGCAACTGTAAAAAAATATTGACAAAACTTATAAAATCTTTTAAGTTAAAATATTAATTCAATGAGAAGAGTTGAGAGATTAGGGAGGGGAAAATGATGAAAATAAAAAAAAGGAAAATAATCCTCCAATAGTATTGTGAAAGGAAGCAATGACCTTTCATTAAAAAGGTTGCAAAAAGAAAGGATCAAATAAAGGAGTTGGAGAAGTTATTTTAACTACGTGAATAAAATATAACCACATACCTCTGTAATTTTTCTTTTATTCTCCTCTTGTTCTTCTTCCATTGTCTTTCGAAGGAGTTCATTCTTGCGTTTTGCTTCCAGACGATCTTTATCTCTCTCCCTCTCCATCTGAAAAAGAAAAATGAATAAATCAATCCAAACATATGAGACAAAAAAACTGAAAAACTATTTTAAGCATTAGGAAGGACTATGCACACTTAACCCTGAGTGTTGACATACTATAAACATGGTCAAATGCACCGCCCAACAGAGACATTCCCTTCTCGCTGCCTTGCTCACACCTCAAGCATCACCCCAAGTTATTATAAAAGCCGAGCGATTTAAAATTCTAAGAAAAAACAGCTCGGATAGGTTTCAGTCTTCACAGCGCGACAATGTTGGAGTAACATAAACTGATTCTAGACTGTTGCCCCTCTATTCAGACCATCTACAATTCGAATCAGATGTCCTCGATCCTTCTGTGAGATATATACTTGGTTTGGATGACTAGAAGGACAAAGAATCGATTCAAATGCCTATGCATAGAATCTTTCAATACTAAAGATTGAAGAAAATAAAGAAATTCGATATAGGAAAAAAAAAAATGCTGCGTGTCAGCGTACGGAAGTGATAATAAAAGAATTTGTAGGAATACAAGCCAATAATGCACAATAATTTAAAAAACTTGCTTAAAAAGAACTATCCAAACTATGATTTTTCAGTCACAATAGAATTGCATTAATCATAGAAAACGTGAAGAATAACCCCCAGAGTTAAAAAATAGGAACTTTATATTATACTTCAAAACTTTGTAAAGAATTACTATAAGGGTTTGAAATTGGCACAGGTACTTTCCCCTCCTGGAAGTACCCTTTCTAATGAAGAAGAAGTGCATAGTCAAATAATAATGACTACCCCTCGAATATTTCCAGCAGTAAATGGAGGTACTTTACACTGTTACTTCACTTTTGCAACAAATTGATTAAAAAGAATGCTTTAAAAATAATTCACGATAAAAGATTACTTACTTCAAATAGCGTTTGCCTCAGATCACGAGCTAGGGTTGACGTCTCTTGGAGAATCCTTTGTTGTTCCTCTCTTTCTTTGGACCACGCTAATTCTAATTTTGTCTTGAGCCCAGGAATTTTGGCTCGACCACTTGATAAAAGCCGTTCTTCCTCTAACTGTAAAGTAAATTAAATGTGAAAAGAAAAAAAAACATTGCCGCATTTTAATAGCAGACTGCTCGAGGAGAGCAACATTTTCGGAGTAAAATTACGGTTCTTTTGAGATGAGATGTACAATAATGAGGAGTGATAGGCAACATAACTGATCCTTCGCTTCCTGGTGCTTGATTCAGGGGTACGGTACATGGCCCGCTAACATGTACCTTGGTAGCCACAGAGTATGATAATCTGCCACAGGATATCAAAAAGCGGCAAAAAACTTTTCTTTCGAAAAATGGACACATTTTTATTAAACATAATATGATTTTACACATTGAATGAGTTTTGAAGAGCCAACCTGACTTGAATAATTTATGCATGAAACTATATATAATTTTATAAAAAAAAACAAAAGCTTGTCAACGATATCCTATTGTAAAGTTTGAATGAGTGTGACGTTTAACACAGCTGCCTAGATAGATTCATTTATTCATTAAATGAATTTTAATTGATGCCTTGCAATCCTCTTAAATGATGAAGAATTGCTGCAGACTTGTCAAATATATTGATGAATTCATTAGGGGCCCCTTCTACCTCATCATTATTAGGGAAGGTCTGTATAGCCAGTGAACACGACAAATATCACAAGTATTGATCACTAAGATTAGTCAGGTTTGATAGTGTGATTCTTTTCAGCAAATTTTAATGCAAAAATACTACACAACGTATTAAGTGTTAAATTATTGGAACCACAGTAATAACAAAGGTGCAGAAAGTTCTTCAGAGGAAAAATAAGTCGCAATCTTGTCCTTAAAATTTCTTCATTGTTGCGAAATTTTCTCAGTCATTAAAGAAGTATGATGTACGTGCCGAAACAAAAACTTTGAAAAATTAGTAGGCTTTCCTGTTTTCCTCTCATTTTTTGCTGTAATAAGGAAAGAAAAATTATTCTTTTTAACAAAAAATTTCCATCAGCGCTAATGGATTTCCTCAAGGCACTCCGTTTAAGACTCAAGCATTTTCTGCACCCCTGGGTAATAAAGCAGAATAGTAAAGTGTAATCGGTCGGATTATTGTTACGCACATAAGTAATTGAGTTCGAAGCAAAACAAATGAAGCTTAGCACTTGAGCAGTGAGTTTGAATTTAGAGACTGACGAAAGTGAACTGGAGCTCATATGGTTAAGGAGGTTATTCCTAAAATTTTCCTTTCTAAAGCTCATCCATATAAACACAGCTAAAAACAGCCGATCAGGAGAACTTGACTGCTATTTGCCATGACTGATTCCAGAGACATGTTACAGTTACTTGAAATTTTCACCCAATAATTGCACCAATCATAATGCAATTGAGGCATACGCTGGAATAACCACCTACACGCGTATAGGTGGTTTTTCTGGAGATTGTTCCGTTCAATCTACTCCTTGGGTATCACTGGTAGTGATAGCAAGTCGATTCCTTGATTACTCAGCTCAAGAATCCAATTTTAGTGAATAAAAATCAGACCGGTTGGCACGTCTATGGAATAGTATGGCACCTATACGTGTTTTTCCAAGTGAAAAAGGAAGGGTGAAAATAAAAATAAAATAGTGCGCTCAGAAGCATTTCATTGATCAAAATTGAGTTGCACATGGTTTTTGGTAGTTGAAGGTAAGGTCTATTAGAATACCGAGCGATTTTGTCTGGAAGTCATTTGACGAGTGTGAAAACAGCAAATGGGATAAGTGCATTTTTTGTTTAAAGGGGTTGCAGGTTAAGTGCAACCTACCATTACTGTAAGCCCACTGCTGGCCTCAATTTGGCTCAAAATTTTTCAGAAAATTTCAGAAGACGTTCATGAAGGTGTGAGACAAACATTTGTAAATTTTGAAGGTATTCGGAGCACTTTATAGGTACCAGTAAAATTCAGAACTTTAAACTCGTTTTTTTTTCGAAATAATAAAATCTGCACTTATGCGCCTTGTCTTCCAAGCCCCTCAATTTTGATGGTTGATATTAATAATCACTAATTAGTAAAAAGAAAAAAAAGAATTGCAAACTCAAGTTTCTACGAACTGTACTGGCAGATATCACTCCTTGGAATGATGCCAATCTTATGTGGGTGCTTTTTAATCTTGGTTGGCCAGCGATGCATGTGGAGCAATCTGTATAATTTTATGCATCACCCATTGCCGGGCCTTTTTATAATATCCGGAAATATTTCACAGGACCTAATTATCTGCGATTCGAAAATACTTCATAATTTAACAACGTACAACTAGTGATGGCAATTCTTGGATCCACCTTTTCAACGATAAATTATCCATTCATAGATGGAGCTACAATTCCACCAAATCTCATTACCACATTTTAAAAATTGCAAGAAAGAATGAATAGGCCGTTTGTCTTTGAACATGTTCATTCATGGAGCTTGATCTTAGCGTAAAACCACCTCTCCCCGACCAATCCTAGAATTGCCATTACTAGATGCAGCATCAGGAATTCTTTTGATAGATTTTCATGGTAATCTTCACAGCTGTTTACCTCATTGATACGGGAGGCCATTTCTGAAACCTTCACTTCAAATGCTGATTTATTAGAGATCAGTTCGGTCTTAAGTCGGGAACCTTCTAATCTTGCTTCAGACAACTCATCCTCCAGAAGGCTGAGTTGCTGCTCCAATGCTGTCACCTGCTCTTCAATATCTTCGCCCTAAAAAAATGTATTTGTAAGCAAACAGCAAAGCACGTTATTTGAAGCCTACTTTTATCAAAGTGGTAAGGAAAGTTGATGTGCCGATGAATACTGACAACAAAACATAAATAACGTATAAAAATTATAAATTAAGATTAGGCATTAGCTAACAATTGGACGAACACAGTCTGAGAATTATTATTTTGACAAATACTGTTAAAAAGAGGCAAATATTGAGCATAAGTAGATAACCAAAATATGATAACCATAAACAGATGAGATAGAACTACCTCAGGACTATATTCAGCAATATAGAACCACAAACATGTAAAGGCTCCTTTTGGTTTTAAGCAGTTCAATCAATATTCAATGATAGAAAGAGGGAGATCAGCAGAATGAATTCTAAATCTTAAACAAATAAATGGTTCACAGTGTGCAATCATGAAATTATGAGGTTCAAACATATTCATTTGTTCTGGTAGTACTGGGTCAAGGATTGAACATCCAAATTCCAATTTGAGCATATTAAATTTAGCAAAAGGAAAAAGTAAGGAATAAGACATGGCTTTAATGAGCCACAATTTACACTGATCCAGAGCGCCATTATGAGTCACCTATTAGAAAGCCTTACTTGAGAGTGACAAAAGCTTGAAGCTAGCGATGAATGCTTTTTTGAGAAGGCTTACCTGCTCGGAAGATCTGGTAGAACCTCT
Organism: Bemisia tabaci; assembly: GCF_918797505.1. Classification (NCBI taxonomy): domain Eukaryota; kingdom Metazoa; phylum Arthropoda; class Insecta; order Hemiptera; family Aleyrodidae; genus Bemisia; species Bemisia tabaci. Next base: position 53,096,548 of record NC_092796.1, read on the forward strand.
GGCGCCACCTTTCAGGTCAGCAATGGTTTTTTGCGCACTTTCAAACATATGCCTGTAGTTATCACTTTCTCGCTTAAATCTTGATACTTGACCTTGCGCATTTTTAAGTTCTTCCATGATGATTTGGATTCGACTGTCATACCGTAATTTCAAAGCTGACAGATCACTTTTACGGGCTCTCTCTTCCATATACAACCTGAAAAAATTTGTCTATGAAATCAGCACGACAAATTTGTAAAACTGCTGATGCTAAGAACTATAAAAAGTAAGCTGATAAAAATTTAAGGTCATCTGAGCTTATTTACATGGTAAAAATTTAAATGCGTTGTAGCAGTCTTCAGAAAAATTACGAGATTGGTGAACCAAAAAAAATAATGACTTCATGGCAAAGACTTTTTTCTTCATTTACCAACATTTTGTAGAAAATGTCTCATTGTTATAAAATTAACCACTCAATCCAGACTTCTGTTTCTCTTGTTACTTTCTGGATCGAAAATTAAATGTATCTCTAAGGGACCATGAGAAAAACAAAAATGAATCGGATCGTTACCTTAAATTATCCATTCATGGAATTAAATGGTCAATCACAAACTGACCTCTATTTAGAAGATTATGGGAGCACTCACTAACTGTTAAATGGTAGGAAATAAAACAATACCTATTTTTCACTTCTCGAAGTTCTCGATCAAGAGCTGAGGAATCTGCAGACATGCTCCTTTGCACTTTGGAAACTTTGACGTAATCCTCTAACTTTTTCTTAAGTTCTTCATTCTAAAGGCAAGAAAAACAAGATGCTTACTTGAGAAAAACATTTAAAGAGCACAAAAAAGAGGTTGAATAAAATTAATTCAAATTTGAGAGAGAAAAGAGGCAAATAGTTAGCTGGTGAGTTGCAATACATTTCATTTGACTACATGAGGCTTTTTTTTATTTTTTATCCCATATGACAATTTTAAATTGGTTTTCCCGAAAAGTTCACTTTATCAACATTAATTCTAGCCAGTCAGGTTGGCCTGGTGGTCAGCGCATCGGACTCAAGGTTGATAGGTTTTAGGTTTGAATCCTGGCAAAGCCGACCAGTTTTTACGGAACTGACAGCCCCCTGATGTCTACAGACACTAAAGCAGCATTCATAGATGGCTGTAAGTTCGACGGAATTGAAGCCAAGTGATTAGCAGGAAAAAAAGAGAAAAAAACATTAATTATGTTAATAAATCTGCTCAACTTCGAAGTCATACATTCTTTCATTTTTGGCGTGAAATTTTCTGAAAAGAAAACTTTCAACGTGATCTTATATCAAATACTAGTGAGAAAGAACAACTTAAAAATAGATAAAGTAAGTTGAGACAACTACAGAAATTTTTAAATATCAAGACATATTATAAGAGGAAATCATCCATGTATGTCAGCAAAGTTATCATTAATCATGATGATGAGAAAAACAGTAAGTTTAAGTAATTTACTTCTTTCTTGACATTTTCTAACTGGTTTAGTTTCATGCTGTTCTCTCTTTGTAGCTGATCAATTTCAGACAATTTTTCATTTAAGGTTGCGTTTAGTGTGTTCAACTGAATTTGTAAGATATCACTGTCAGTTGCTTTTTCTTGATTCCTTTCCAGTGCTTTTACTCTCTCCTGAAACCACAAAACAAGAATGAAAAATCATTTAAAAATAATGGTAGAGATCTTAAAGTTGATTTGGGTTATATTGAAAACAGTAACATTGGCGTTTGATAAGTAACCATCGAATTAGAAGTAGAATGAATCGTATAACTTTTTGACCATTCAAAGAAATGAATGATAAGGCAGAAAAACTTAGAGAACAAAGTCAAATGCCGTCTAAGGTAAGAGAATATCTCAAATACTTGGATACATGTATTTTTTCTTTTGTTTCGTTAAGTTACATCATCTTTGAAAGATGAAATATATCCATGGCTAAATGTGAAATACTCGTGTGTGTAACTTTATGGCAACATTTAAAAACCTCCAATTATGTTTTATTTTCTTGGAGAAAAATTCATCAAAATGTTTCCCTGCAATTCTGGGTAACTTTTATAGAATAAGTGAAGAAAATTCACAGATTATTTCGATAGAAATTGTTAGTTAGTTTTCTTTTAGAAAAATAAAACTTGAGCAGAGTCCTACGTCGTCACAATTTGTGAGACACATTTCTTTACTTTAGCCTTTGATATGCTATTTATCACGCATTAAAAAATCAATGTAGTGATGAATAATTACAAATTAAATACAGTTTTTACAATCGATTAGAATACCCAAAGATGAATAACTTATAATATATGACTCCCCCAAAAAAGTAAAAATAAAGTAGGTAGTAAAAACTAAAGTGTCAAAATAAGGTGAAAACTGTCAAACTGGGTGATATAGATGATACTTTTTTCCCAGTATTGAATCTGTTGACATACCTGAATTTCAAGTTTTTCTTTGATCCACTCATCTTGTTTCTTGTTGTAAGTTTCCCTTAGAGCTCTGAGCTCAGATTCTAGGCTTCTAGCTTCTTGCTCATTCACAGCCAGCCGACTGTGTGAAAAGGAGAAAAAAAGTTACATTCTAGGCTCAAGTAAAACTATAATCAAGGAGAAATTTGAAAGGATAAATTAGGTTTTTCCCCCACTTAAATTGATAAAACTTTTTTGATTCACTTATCCAGGATTAGGAGGACACAGATCCCTCTTTGCTGCTATACAACTGAACCCCTGGCAGGTGCCCCGCATTTTTATAGGGCTACTTCACAGCAATTAAAACCTGGGTTAATGTCTGAAAATTTGCAGATATCAGATGCATCCAGAATTAGATCGCAATTTTTGCAAAAAGGAACCAAGAGCATTCCAATTTTGCTAGGATTGTGCAACTTACATTCTTTGCGATAAATCACTGAAATCATGGACAAAATTAAATTTACAAAGGTAATTTTCGGCTTGAATTTATAGTTTATTGATTGTAAAGATAAAACTTATTTAAGTAATCAGTTAATATTTGCAACGTGAAAAAAGTTGCACAATCTTAGCTCCATTGGAATGCTCGTGGTTCCATTTTGCAAAATGCAATCCAATTATTATTAGTTGAAAGTCGAAAATCATAGAAATTGTCCGAGTAGATATCTGAATATAAGTATGAAAAAAAAAAAAATAATAATAATTCAGGGAATCAGACAGCTTAAAGTGATGGGGAGCAACTATGCTGGAGTAGGGATGGAATATTTTTTAACGGGTGAAACCAATTTTCAGGTGGACTGTATTAATTTTCAAAAAAGATGAGAATAAGCCGCTGTTTAGGGTCACTGATAAAGAACAAACCTGCTCAATGTGACTAGGGCCTATTTAACAGTGAAAATTCAAACGGCTTCACATATTCTTGGAAGATACAAATTAAAATTTGACTGGTTGTTTACAGTCACTGGCGAGAGGAAGAAAGAGAGAGCGAAGAATTTTTAGGTTCTGTAAGAATTAATTTTTGGATGAAAAACAATACTGGAACTGAATATACCTCAACAATGTTTCTTTTTCCATCACAAATTGAGATTTGGTAGCCACATGTTCTTGCTCTAGTTGCTCATACTTGGCAGTTAGTTCTTCATAGTTTTTGCGTTCTTCTGTCAAACTTTGTTCAACTTCTGAAAGCAAAAAAGAGAAAATGAATTTGAGATAAATAAACAAAAAACAAGTAAAAAATTACAGAGCGAAGGAGCAGGCATTAAAAATTGCACGGACAACTTAAAATTTGCGTTTTTCAAAAATAGGTTGAATTTTCTTTTTGGATATTATAAGAATATTTATGAGGGACAAATGCAGGAAAGCCATGTAAAAGGTTTTTCTGCTTCCCCATTCAATGATGGATAATATCCATCAATCTGGTATGAAAGCAAATTCTTGGCTCACTTATTTCACCCTGTTGACACTTTTAAAATGTTTGAAAACTTTCCAAACCAAGCTCCATGATAAATTTTGAGCTCCTGTCACTATAATTTCCATAATTACTTGCTGCAAATCAATCACATTCTGAGGAATATTCAAGGAAGAGTATTAGAATATGTCACGTACTTGGATTTCTTCTCAATGACGCATTTTGAATACATATTTGGGGAACTGATCAAAAACAGGTTTGCATATTTAGAGCTAAAAACTGTAAAAACTTACTCTCTAACTGTTTATCATATTCCAGCCTGACTTCACTTAGACGCCTATTGAGACCTTGTTGTGACATTTTATTATGTAAGTTTGAAATTTCCGCCTCTTTGCACTTATTTTCTTGCTCATATGAAATTTTCATACGGTCTTTCATTTTTCTCTCCGACTGAAAAGTAATCATGCAATTAGGGATGATTAAAGCAACAGCATATGATAGAAAAATTGTTGACTATGAATACAAAAATTATAATAGGATTCAAAAATAGATACACCAAAAAAAGTGAAGTAAAAAAAGGAAATTTTTAAATAAGATAACTGAGAATGAAATAAAGAATTCCTGGTTTTATCACAATAAGACAAGCAAGTCATATAACGTTGGTATTATGTTTTAATCAAATTTACACTTACAAGATAATTCAAAAGATGGTGATAATTTTTCTGACTGTATCTAATTATACCCTATTTTATGAGCTCTTTTCCAAAGAAGTTCTTTAATGATTTTAAATTGTTCCCGACTACAAAGTGTAAGGTCCACTTTTTCCAAGTAGAGGACTGGATCTACTATTTCTTTTCATAAAATTTGGACTACTATAAAATTACTGCATTATCTTGCGATATGAAAATAAAATATTTAATTAAAATATACAAAGATGTGTTGACTGTAGAGTAGAGGTAAAAATAATCAACTAACAGACTTGGAACATGAGACCGTTGAGACTAGTAGAGGGGAAATAGAGGTGACACTGGTATACAGCCAAAAAAGGCAAGACATATGAGAAGGAACTATTTGGAAAAAGTGACTTCATGAAAAATTGGTAGGCGATTGAGAGAAATTAAGGGTCATTTTGAAAATTGGCAGGGAATATTTTAACAAACTAGCAACATCAGTTATTCAAAGAATAGGTTTTTTCTTTTCTCTCTCTCTCTCCTTCTCCCCCCTTTCCCCCTCCCTCTCTTCATGGGAAAAAAAACAGATAAGATTTAAATTGGGTAAAAAGGCTGATTTGGTCATTTGACCATGGGAACTTCATACTCCATAATCAAAAAGAGCAGGAAAAATTCCTAAGCCCGCCTGAGACATACTTCATATACTTTTGGCTGCTGAACCAAAAATCGCAATGGTTTTTTCCTGTAAAGCACAAATTTTTGAAATAATCTATTTGAATAGGAAAACTTAAACCATCTGGAAACTCCTAGTGTGATGGGGGGGGGGGACAATTATGCTAAAAGTCTAAATGGATAACCATCTGAGATATGTCTTTGCTTCTTTTAAGAACCAAATTTTTGTGAACTTGTGCGATCTTACCTATTTCTAGGGACGAAAAAACGATGATGAATATGCAAGGGGGAAAATAAGGTTGTCACGCAGGATTACAGAACCAGAGAGATGTAAATTTGCATGCTTAATTTGTTTCTACAAAGAAAAAGTAAATACCAAAGCTTTGCCCAGGCTAGGTTTCTTAGGGAATCTGAATCTTAGGAAGTTTTGATGCAGTAATTGGCCGTGAATGATTAAAGAAAACCAGAACCTCTGAAATCATCTAAAAACAGTTATTTTCCACCCAAAAAATATTGGAGCAATGCAAGCAGCATGTAATTTCTAGTTTTAAAGTACCTATGAAATGCACCCCATGAAGGTGCAATTTTTTTTACATTCAGAAGCACTTTCTGAAACACTCAGAAAAGTAAAAAAACGCTGCCTCTCAGTCCAAGAGGCGCAGCAGCTCTTTGAGACCCCACTCAAACGATTTTTTGTCAAAGAATAGGTGAAAAATGCGTGCTTAGTGCATTTTTTCATTCAGATAAAAATCGTCAAAGATTTATTAACACCACTTGTTTTAGCCCCAAAAACAAAAAAATTGATTTTTTTTTCAAAGATCTCAATAGAGTATATTTATTTTTATAATAAATTAAAGTGTTTACATTCCTCTTAAAGGTCTGATGAATTATTTGCTTGAGCAAAGCTTTATTTACCTTTCATTCGGATAAACCATGTTGGTTTGATTAAAAATTTTGGATTCTAAAAACTAAAGTGCTAGACACTAAATTTTTTTGAGACTTCTTTCAAGGATGGGGCACTTGTAGCGCTGCTTTAAAATTTTATTCCTTTTCTCTTATGTTAATGAAACTGTGGCAATTTTCAGGAGTCTACGCAAAAAATGTGAAAACTACAAATAGGAGTTGACATGCTACACAAAATTTTCAGACAGATCTATTAAAAAATCGGTACGGGGCACATAACATAGGACAAAGGGACCGACATTACATTATACCTGAAGATCGAGCTCTAACTCGGAGGCTTTCAACTCCCACTGATGTATTTCTTTTCTCATCTCTTTGTCTTTTAATTTCAGGTTTTCTTCTGCAGTCCTCCTGATATTTTCTGCCTGATGGCAAGTAATCAACGTTTAGAAATAATTTTAAGGATTAGCTGTTCCTAATAACAACTTCTAGATATGTAACATTTTGTCTCCTAGTTTGGAGGAAGATCACCATTTATGTTCCCCCATTCAAATTTTCCTAACTAGGGGTTGATAAAATGCTTAATTTACTTCATTTTCAAAATTAGTCAATGATTTTCAGTGCTTTGGATATTTTCCACTCCTTTCACCATGTATTGACAAATTACAACATTTTCCCTTATCAGTTATTTGTAGCTTCCTCAAATTTAAAGTATTCAAAGGGAGGAAAAAAATGTTGGCGATCAGATCAAACTGGCCATTCCGCTAAGAGCGCAAAATTGCTGAGATTAATGAATTATTTTACAGCAATCTCAAGAAAACTTTTTCAAGAGATGGGTTATCGATCCCTAATTTCTCATTACTAGTGGATATCTTCAGAGACTTTTGTTGCTCTTCCCGAAACCATTATGAAATTACCAGTGATAAACGCACATTAAAATGTATCCATTAAATTTGAAAATAAGATGCTTAAGAAAAAAAAATCATAAGTAACTTAAATATTCACGCCGCAAAGATGTTTAGTTTTTTCCTTCTTCTTTTTTTCCAATTTTTATAAGTTTTGTTAAGAATGGTGATAAAAAATACCTGGACTCAATATTCTATTTTGATCATGAAAATAGTAAAAAAATAATAGGTCGATGGCATGGCTTTTTAAAATGAATACTATGATCCTCCTGTCAGAGAATGATCAGAAAATAGTGATGAAGTTATATTGCTGGTATAACTAACAGGGAATTCTCATTTCACCTTAACTACAATTAAAAGAGCTTGATGCAAATACGGTCCCCCCCCCCCCCAAATTTTCAGACCCCCAAAAAATTTGAATTTCAGATAGCAACAGCAAAAGATCATATTTCAAAACTAGATAATATAAACATTTGTAGATATGAAAACAGACTCAACTGACAGGAGACTCAAATTCTTGAAAAACAAATGAGAAGAAAATTAATAATAATAATAGATAGGTAGAAAAAGAAAAATATTGAGACATACTTCTGCTAATTTTGTGTGAAGATCAATGTTTTGCTTCTTCAACAAGGTCAGCTCTTCTCTCGTTCTCTTCAATTCTGCACTCACTGTTGCATCTGCTTTACTGCTTAAATTGATGAATTTCTCTTTTTCTTCTTTCAGTTGCTTTTCCTGTAAGTGATGGTAAAAAACTAAAGTGATTATTTAAAAAAATAAGTCAATGCGTCTAATGAACAACTATTTTCAGGCCAATGAAACTACCAGCAACTAAGCATTTCAGTACCCAAACATGAGTGACCATAAACAGGAAAAGGGACCTTCATTCACAAAAAGGTAAAATTCAAATCGGTACTAAAGCATAAATATGTGTTTAAGGAACACATTGGTTGGGACAAAAATACCTCAAAATGCGAAAGTAAACAGGAGTTATAGCTACTTGCAGTTTCCAATTTGAAGAAAGTAGCTTCAAGAAAAATGTGTTTAACATCCTGAACTGCCAAATTCAAATCATGAAATAACCGAACTGAAATACAACTTTAGGCCCTCTACTAGTACGGAAATAAAATTGACTGCTCCCAAGTTATATTTTCTTCGAAAATCTGATTTATGCACAAATCTAAAAAAAAATTGCTTAACTGAAAATATTGCCTCTGCCCCTTGTCCCATGGAAAAACACCATAATATTAGATAAAATAAAAGATAATGAAGGTTTCTCAAAAATATTGCTAACAGTCACATGGGACCTCGCAGCCTGAGAAAAAATTGAACCGGGCTTAAAAGTTGAATTTTTAGCTTTAACCTAGATGATGTTCAATGCAATGACTTAGAGAAACTTAATACGTGGTCCATAAAATCATGGTGTTAAACTCACCGATTTCATCATTAATAAAGGTTAAAATACTGAGGGTTGTATTTCCCCCTCTTGAAAAAAGGCAAGTTGCCCATTTTTTTTTCAGTCATATAACAATCGACCTCCACTGGTCAGAGTTTAAAAAAAGTATTATCATTGAAATCAAGAAGTTGTACGATATGAATTTGGTTGAACATTGTACAATGTGATTATAGCGAGGAGGAAGAATTGACCAGACAATTTTAGGTTTTTAAATTGCTCTTCGTCAAAGATTGAGGACAAAATGGATTACCAATGATATTATATTCCCTTGTTTCCTCTGCATTTCCAAACTCAGATCTTCTTTTTCAGTAGACAGTTGCTCTACTTTTTTGAGCAACTCATCTTTTTCAATCTGAAAATCTGCAGAAATTTTAGTTTGAGAAGATTCCAGGGATTTTCTTGCACTAACGGCTTCTTCCAACTGGAATGAGAAAAAAAACATTATCAATCGGTGATTAAAAAGAGGAAACAATCAAGTTGCCACAATAGCAAACACAATATGTAATTTAGTTCTGAGTTGAATTAAATAAAAAAAAATGGGATACTTAAACAGCACCTCTGAACTTAAAATTTTTTAACAGGAACAGATGAAAAACTTATGAGGAATTGCAATACATTAAAATTTATTGCATTTTACTTTGATTCATTCTCTTTTTCTTGTCACAAATTCCCGCTCAAAAGCAGAATTTCCTTGATATTGAGAGCTTAAATAACAAGAGCTTTTCTTATAACGAGTTGGTTTTTAGCAAGCAAACAGACTTTGGGAAAAGATTTTGGTGTTTTTTTTTCTTTTGGAGAGGCTTACACTAATCTGTTTAGACTTGAGATCTTGAGAAATAACTGCAAGTCTCTATAGTTGTTCTTTGTAGAAAACTAGACTTACTTGTTTCTCTAATTTTGATACTTTTTCTTTCTTAGCACTTAATAGTTTCTCAGATTTTTTGTGTTTGTCTTCCAGTTCCTTCAATTTAATTTCATACTCGGCGGATTTTTGAGAGATATCTTTGAGCTGTGGAAAAGCAAATAAGTGTAACATACAGGTAATTAGTGACAAAAAATATTCTGTAAAAGTTTAAAAATTCTGATAAATACAGATGTCCTTCTAATGAACAGCCAGGGCTGACCGGATTAAGACCCAAATGAAAAACACCTCTCTAGAATGCAGTTTCCTTGATTTGCTTAATCTTCATAAGCAGCGCATAACATATCCATTTGTAGTGAGAGTAAATTTTAAATAAAGGCTTCCTTCAAAAAGAAGAAGAGAAAAGAGGAACAGAGTAAGCTTTCTTTAGAAAGCCAATAGGAGGAAAAGTGTCTTCTTAAAGCTGCCCAGTAAGGTCCATATTTTTTCTAAAACTTGGTCTTATTTTTTCTAACTTTGGGTGCAAATTTGCACCCCCAAGTTTAGAGAAAATGTGGCCAACACATCAAAAATTCTTCAAAAACCTGCGAAAATTGAACAACTCTGCCAAAGAGGGTTTGGCATTTCAACAGAAGGCAAATATCCACTTTGATTGTTCAAATGGTAGCAGCTGATGAAAATGATGCTTTTAAGTTTAGATTACAATTAGTATTTTGCAGTCTAGTAATTTCGCAGTAACTTCATTGGAGGAATTTCATTTTTTCCTAGTTTTGGTGCACAATGTAAATTATTTAGTCAATTAGAATGTTTCTTCGGCAAAAACTCAGGAGTATTACAAACCTCTTTTTTTAGTTTATTGTTCTCTTCCTCAAGAGCTTTCATGCCCTCTAAATTTTGCCTCAAAATTTCAACTGACTTCTTCTCTGCTTCAAGTTGTTTATTAAGAGACTCGAATTGTTTTCCTTTCTCTTGAGTATTGGTCGTCAAAGCCTCTACAAGATTACAACAGAAAACAACAAGATCAGAGTGAGTTAAATTTTAAGAGATTGTTTGCAATGACAGTATTATCAGGTCAACAAATGTAGAGTGAGTTTTTTCAACAATTTTTTACTATCACACTTTTGGAAAGTGGCAGAAGTGCACACAATTCACTGGAATTTTCCTAGATTTTTTAAAAAAATATTGAGCCTTGAAAAACAAGTTCGAAGTTGCATATTTTGAGCACCAATGTAAGTGGGCATTTCTGTGGGAGGGGGGATGGCATCCAAAAATATCCCTCCTGCAATGGGCACACTCAGAATTGCACAATATCTGGGCACTGATAACAGCTGCACAGACCATTTCACTTGGGCACATCGCAATCGAGAGTGTGCCTGCGGAGGGAGGGATATTTTCATCAATATCTTCTCTTTCTCAACAATGCTCATTTAAATGGGAGCTCAAACTATGCAAGCTTGAAATTGTTTCTTTGCGGGTCAATACAGTTAACCCTCGTAAAATCAAAACATATTTCTGTAAGCAAGCATTTCCTCCTGTTGTCGTTCCTTAAAATCTTGTGGAAACACAACTGATCCACATTCAGTGGTCACATAAAAAGATGTACGAAACTGAATCAGTCAACGGAGCATGAATATGCAAGAACATCACTGCCTTTTAAATCAATCATTTTTTTAAAATACTTACTGATTTCGGAGTTTAACCTTGTTATTTCAGCATTTAGTTCAGTCTTATCAAGCTCCAACTTCTTCTTGGCAGCTTCAATCACTTGTTTCTCAGATTCTAGTTTTTTCTTTTCTTGTTCTAGAAGGTTTTCAATTTTCTTACGATCTGAAAATGAAAAAGAGTTCTGAGAATTGCATATGACGTAAAAGTAAAAGAAGATATTACAGGAAAAAGTAATGAGTGTAGATTATACTAAACAGAAACTGAACTTCCGGGTATTTTAGAAGCCATATTGGTTGGCAAAGCCTAATTTTTAGGGAACTATTCCCAATTTTTAGGGGCCAAGATGTTTTTATTTACATAGCAAATGTTACTCACTTCAAAGAGTGCACCATCACAACTGAAACTAGAGCCGTTCATTTTATTTTTGTTTGATGGACTGAATCTGAGATAAAAGGAATACCCACATCATAGATTTTAATATACAAGAAATTGATATTTGGTGAGTTTTATGAGAAACAGAACAATAGAATCTGCAGTAAATCATACCATTTTCAATGTTTTTCTTCTCTGTTGAAAGCTTCTCCTTCTCCTTGTCGAACTTAGCTTTCTGATCAATAACTTCTCTTTTCGTTGCTTCTAGGTTCTTCTTCAGTTCTTCTACTTCTTTCTTCAGCCTAGTTTTTTCAACATCGCTTTTGCCAGATTCCAAAACTTTTGCACTGGCCACATCAGACTTCTGGAGAACGACTAAAATCTCACCTATTTCAAACATGCGTTCATAACTTAGCTCAATTAAAAACAAATGAATGTCCTTTATCAACCGCTGAGAAAAGTTAAAAATGGATATCAAAATTCTTCATTTATAAAAAACTGAAAAATAAGACGGAGACTTCAGTTTACCTTCTCCTAGGCTTTGATCATGGTTAACTACCTATCAAACTACCTCTGATCATCATAAAAATCTATCTCTTCATTCCACATTACCTTACATAGTTTCTTTCACCATTTTCTAAACAACAGTATTTCAAACACAAGAAAATTGACCTCACAGGAGTTTTTCATGTTCTTCCATCAGAAAAGAACGACACATTTTATTTTGTGAAAAAAGTACTTCAGTATTTAATCGATGCTTAGCAAAAATTTACATTGATTTTTATGTAGAATTCAAATGACCGTCATCTGATTGAACTGTCTCTTTGTTTCCAATTTTTTTTTCTTTTTTGGAAAGCTGCAGTCCATTCCTTTTTTCAAGTGTAACATCTTTGACCCTTGTCATTATTAGAGATTATCATTATTCATATTGTCATGGGAACGGAGTTCCCCATGATATTAGAATCGTTCCGTTGCTTTCGCTATGGGATTCCCTATACCTCTGCGACCTTGAGCGTTTCGCCCAGTCTCCGATTTTTGGTTGATTTTCCGATGTATCAAAAACCGTTGTATTTTTTAGCCAATCATGTCTCTACGTCAAGTTGTGTTGATTGCTAAAATTCGCTTTCAGCGAGTTTTTTTCTACCTTGAGATGTCGTGTCTGACTGGTAAATCTGCGCAGAACCACGAAGTTCCGTTTTTAGGCAAATTCTTTTTTTTGGGAGGTTCTGATTGGTTATTTTTCGCCATCAGTTTTCTGTTCGTTGGTGCAAAAGATCGCCTACCTCGGTGCTCTTGAGAAGCCGCCATTATCCCACCTCAAATTTGAAAAATAGAAGTAAAGAAATAATAACCATCGTACAAGGTGGAAAATTGTTCTGGAGGACTCGTTACGGATATATGAGCCAAAATCAGAACTCGATTGATTGATTTAATCCATGAATACAGAAATATTGCCTCAGCTTACTGCCGCGATAGCAAATGCATGGTGAGATGAACCTTGAGACACATGATAGCATAGGTAAACAATGTCTCACAGAGAAAGGCGCTTAGCTCATTTCTTTCATATCCCCGGAGCGTCGAAAACAACTCTTGTGATAAGCCCCGCCCACCGTCAGAGTCTTTTGTATGCTATTTTTACGCCACGATCCGCGGAGCCGTGATAGCCTGGTTGACTAGGTCGTCACATTTTTATACCAATCCACACAGGTCAGTCATTGCGCAGCTTTTTTGAAATCCACTCCCCCGCCCGGCCCTAACTCGCAGCACTCATTGTGACGTACTATTGAGTGCACCCATAAGAAATACATTGTATGCACTCAATACTACGTCACTGCGCAGTAGAGTACCAAAATTCGTCCTCGGGAATGACTGACCTGTGTGGATTGGTCTTGAATGGAACAAAATTTAACATCAAATAAATGTAACAAAATTTTAACAAACAAGTAAAAAAAAAAGAAACAGTAAATGAAGAACTAAGACTTAAGACTTAGGGGACTACATTCAGGCAATTTAGGGATTGGGGAGATTTGCGTCGAGATATTCTTTTAACTCGTAAAAAGGGTTTTCTATGAAGTAATTTTTTATGTTATTTAGGAATAGATTTGAATTTTCTGATTTAATGAAAAGTTCTTTTAATGGCTTGGGAAGCTTGTTAAAATATCTGATACCTCTGCTTTCTAAGCTATCCCAGTCTACTTTTTCCCCCCGTTTTTTTTCAATTTTTGCTAGGATATTTCTGGTTTGTATTTGATTATTAGTAATTAATTTTTCTTTGATGATGTAGCCTAATTTAATTGATTCCTTTATTGTTGAATATATATACCTAGAGAAGACAGTCATCACATTGAACTCTGGGAATAGTTTTCTACAAGAGTCAAATTTTTTTTTGTTTGCAATAATTCTTAAGATTTTTTTTTGAGTTAAAAGAATATCTCTGGCACCTGTTGTATAGCCCCATAATTGTATGCCATAGCTAATTATGGAATCCACGTTAGAATGGTAGTAAAACATGAGGGACTCCCTATCTATTTTCCTATTAAGTTTCCTAATAGCAAATGCCCTACTTGCAATTTTTTCCTCAATATGTTTTGCGTGAGAATGCCAATTTAGTTGTTGGTCAATGAAGAAGCCCAAATATTTCACTGTTTGATTTGTCTGAATTTCCTTATCACCGATTTTGACCGATTGAAAATCTAATATATTTTTAGTGAAGTTTAATATAAAGGTTTTAGCAAAATTTAATTTTAGATTATTATCCTCTACCCATTTGTTGACTCTATCGATGACCCATTTAATTTTATTTTCTATATCCACCCCTTTAACTACCACATTGATGTCATCAGCGTAGATTACTGTTTGAAGGTCAATTCCATTGTCCTCTAGAAAATCTGGCAGGTCATTTATGTATATAAGAAATAAAAGTGGACCTAGCAATGAGCCTTGGGCTACGCCAGCGGTACTAGGTGTGAAATTGGAATGATATTTTCGGCCATTTTTCGATACTTCGGTTGTTTGAAATCTACCGGAGAGGAAACTCCGAACCAACTTACAGGCTTTAGTGGAAAAGCCATATTTTCTTAACTTTTCAATTAAGATATCGTGATCAACTAAGTCAAAGGCTTTCGACAGATCAAACTGTATGCTTACGATTGACTCTTTAGAACAAGCATTTTTTAGTTGCCTTATTTGGTTTAGGAAGGTCATGACCGCTAAGCCTGTATTTTTTCCTTTTCGGAATCCAAACTGCGATGAAGTAAACAGATTGTTTTTTTCAAAATAATCATAGATTTGATTGTATAGAACTTTTTCGAGAATCTTTGACAAAAAAGGAAGTATCGCAATGGGACGATAATTTTCCAGATCTTTTTTGGAGCCTTTTTTATGTAGCGGGAGAATTTTGGTTAATTTTAATGATTCCGGGAAATTCTCTGTGGAAATTGTTTCGTTTACTCCTTGAACTATTGGATCCAGCAGAAGTTCCAAATTATCTAACAGTAATTTGTTGGGAAATTCATCCAAACCAACTGCCGCTTTTTTGTTCAGTTGTTTGATAATATTTTGAACTTTATACTTTGTGACGGATTTAAAATCAAAGGAATTTTTGTTTTTATTTTTATCTCTCATTAAATTACGAGCTAGGGCTGGACTTCCTGTTTTGGGAAATTTTGCCCTGATGTTCACAAAGCTGTCATTAAATTTGTTCGCAATTTCTACTGGATCATCAATTAGCTTCCCATCCATCAGGAGGTCACTTACATTTTCGTAAACGACTTGACATTCTAAATCGTTTTTGATGACCTTCCATACCTCTGCATTTTTTTTACTGGCAATGGCTGACTTTATGCGCTCAACATTTTTTGAGTATCTACAATTACTTATGAGTTTTTTTATCTTTTTATTTGCTCTGTTTACTAATTTTTTATATTTTCTCAAATTGTGGAACTTGAAGAGTTCCCAGTTCTTGTTTTTTTCTTTGATTAATTCCCCTAGTTCAATTTTTTTTAGAGATGGTAGCTCAAAATTATCTGTTTTCATTTTTTTCACTTTCAGCGGGAAACTACTGTTGTAGTTTTCTACAATAGATTCATGCAGTTCTTGTAAAGTTAATTGTTTTTTCGATTTTATGTAGTCACCTATGGCATTTTTAAAGATAGTGTTATTTCTTGCAGAGAAATATCTTTTCATTATGGGTTCTGTCTCATTACCTTTTAGCTTTGTTTGTGAGGCAATACTACAATGGTCGCTTAGAGTGGAGTCAAAGACATTTATATTCCCTATATCAAAATTTGAAAGACAGTTGTCAAGGAGGGTTTTGGAGTTTTTTCCTATCCTTGTGAACACATTTTCAACATTGAGCTTTAGATTAAAGGATTTGGCCAACAACCTAAAAGAAGCGTTATCTTTGCATTTCGAGTCGTTCATATCGACATTGAAATCACCGTAAATGGCTACTGTATTTTTTTGCGGTTTGAGTTCGTTAAGCAATTTTTCCATATTACTAAGAAATACCTTGAAATTTCCTTTTGGAGGTCGATACACTACAAGAATAAAAATTGGTTTTAAAAGTTGCACTTTTTTTATTGAGGTCACTTTGATACCTGTTATTTCAAATTCTTCTTCAATCGCTAAATGCTCAAAATCTAGTTGGTTATAATTTACCTGTGGAGAGACATATATGCTTGCTCCACCCCCCCGTTTTACTTTGCGGTTAAAGGAAGACGCTAAAGAGAACGTTTCTAGCTTAATAATATCCTTGACTTCTTTTATCCAGTGCTCAACAAAGCAGAGAATGTCAATTTTACTGCATTTTTCCTTAATTTCTACAAGTACTTCTTCATCTTTATTCCTTAAACTACGTACATTATGAAAGTATACATCTAGTTGTACCTCATTCCTTAAATTGTTTTGCCGCATTTTATTTTCTAGCTTGGTTTTTTGAGACTGGATGAGAGAAATGAATTTAGTACCTAATTCAACTGTGGGCACAGTTACGTCTAAGGCATTTAGTTTAAAGAATTTTCTCTGTCACTCTTGTTCAAAATTAAGGATGACAGTTTTTCTGCGATTAGGTCCTTACCAAGGCTATTTAGGTGTATACCGTCTACCGAATAATGTTCCCTACTCATAGGCGTGTTTATAAAATTACAATGCTTGTATTTTTTACTAAACTGAATTAACTCTAAATTAAATTTGTGGATCTCTTTATTAACAAACGCATCTTTGCTGTAATCTATCCGGTATGGAATTGCTAGAAAATTAATTTTTGTCTTACTATGTTTCCTTAGAAACATTTCAATTTCATTTATGGCCTCTTCCGTTCGTCCCTCATACACATCAATTGCCCCTGCTGAGATAACCACATTATCTCGTGGGGAGATTCCATTTAGGTTGTCCGAACAAATATACCATGTACGAGCGCCACCGGAAACTTTACTCTCAAGCTTGGTATTCCTGAATTTGTTTCCTAATTTTTGCCTAATGTTTCTAACGTGGCTGTCACCAAGAATATAGAGTTTGGAGCCCCCGGTTTCCTTCATTGTATCTCTATTGGTTTTGACATTATTGTCTTTATTTTTAGCTTCCCTTTTTATGAAAAGGAGGGGGCAATAGGCAATCGGGAGTTCGATACCCGACGATGGGTGTTACTTTTTAATGGTTGTATTGAATGTTTTAGACTAATCATCAAAAAATAATTAATACTAGATGATAAATGTACGAACATTTTCTCGTGAATTAATATGTTAAACATAAATACTGGAATATACCTCCTTCATATAATCAGCCACATGTTCCCCCACATTAATGACGTTATTTTCTTTTTTCAATAAAGTTAATTTGCATTCAACGTTCGTAAGTTAAGCAAAAAGTACCTATTGATACAAATAGAAAGACATGAAAATAGTATGTCTAACATTTCAGTTGTTTTTTTTTTATTTATTTTTTGTTTTTTTGTTTTTTCAATAAAACAAATTGACTGGGACTAGAATCATTGTATCTCTGAAGACAAAAGCTAAGTTTTTTGATACAGAAATACTAATATATTCATCCTTCATATAATCAGGGAGATGTTGACCCAAATATTGATGTATATTTTCTCTGTTCGCCCAAATTAATGATGGTATTTTCTTTTTTCAATAAAATTAATTTACATTCCACGTTCTTAAAGCAATATTTTCTCCAAAATTCAGCAAAAAATAACAATTTATACCTACGCATAAAGTAAATAAATAAATAAATAAATAAATAAATAAAGCAATGACATGAAAGTAGTATAGGTAGTACACATCTAACATTTCAGTTACATCTATTTGAATGAAAAAAATGGCAACTTAGGAAGCACATAGGTCACTTATGATGCGTATTCGGGCATATGCGTAGAGTAAAAATATCATACTTTACGCCGAAAAAACGAAACTGAAAGTTAAATGCGTTAACTTCCAAAAACCATACATAATCCAACGAAAATAAATAATTGGTAAATAACAGCTTTCTTGTATGCAAAGAAAAAAAATTAAAATTGTTAAAAAAGAGATGTCGACACAAAATTACATAGCCCCTTCAATTCTGAAGATACTACAAACGAACTGTACCTTAACATTTTCATATCCCAGAAGCAAAAGTTCCCATGACGAATATTGCTATCGCTAGCGATTGCAAAAACCAACTTGTTTTTTCATTACAAAGGTCACTGTCTTGTGCTAAAAACTTATTTTATATTTGAAGATATGGCACAAATTATGGGGAGAAAGTGACTTACTAATTTCATTTTCTAAATCTTCGACCATTTTTTTGAGTTGACTCTTTGCCATGAGGTCGGTTGGTTTCTTTGGTGTACGTTTTAGATATAACTTGACACTGTCAGTAACTGGATCCTCTTTCAGCCTTTTTAAAATGCTTTTCTCAGACTCTAACTGTAAAACAAAAAATCAAACAAAATAATTACATGAGTTAAATGCAAAGCAAGGAAGGCAACTTTTAAGCACAGAAAGTTATTTGAGTCTTTTGCTCATAGATTGTACAAGATATCCCTCAAATATAGCAAAAAGACAACAAAGTAAACCATCTTTGCCCCCCCCCCATAAAAAAAAAGAAAAAAAAATATGCTTGAACTGAAACACGTACCAAAATTAAATCACAGTAGTGAAAATAAGTTTGAGCTCTTGATAAGAACTGTACAAAAAAATGTACAAATAAAAAATCTGGGTCTTTTTTCGATACATTGTATGATACATTGAACAGATGTCAAAGTTATTATAGATCAAGCATTTTCTTTGTTTAATTATGTCCATATTGCAAGTCACTAACAGTGCTGAGTATGTTGTTGAAACTTCATGGAGGAAACATGATGCAAAAACCAGTTTTAGCATTTATATCTATGAGCACACACAGATGGTAAAACTGTCAAACTTGCTTATCTTGATTTATATTGGCTTTGAGTTAGCTGCATACATTAGTTATAGGAAATGTACTTCATCCGCTTCCAAAATCTTTTTATACAAAATTGCGAGGTTAGCCGAAGACAGTACTATTTTCATATATTTTGGTGCTAATTGGCAAAAAACATGTCTTGCTTGCATTTTCACCCTTGACAGTCTAAGTATCATACTACATAGAAAATGAGGTGTTCAAAGGTTACTCAAGCATAGCATTGCATCATTTCTAATTACCACTGCCGCTTTTGAAGCCCTGCAAATCTTACGATAAAATGTTGGTCACTGATTAGAATTCAGTTTTTTTGTCATAATGCCCATCAATTAAAATTATTTTCAAAAATTTTTGCTGACCAATGAGGAGCATCCTGTTGTAAGTATCATCAAGATTTGTTGTAACTTTTCTACCATCAACTATTAGGGACGAGACAGTTTTATTGCTGTCCTAAAAACTTGGGTTTTCAAGGATATATGGTTCGACAGTTTCACAATCGACATGTGATCTCATTGGAATCCTGTACTATTGAATGGTTCAAATGTTCATAGTTTTAAGAAGAAAATTCCAACACTTACTTTGGAAATTTGCGACTTCAACTTATCAACCTCAGATAAATCATTAGAGCTTTTACTGCCATTTTTACTACCTTCGAACTGTTGAATCTGCAAGTAAAATTACGAGTGAGAATAAAAATATGAGAAACATGCAAAATAAAGTACATAAAGAGGGAATCCTGAAGTTAAAAGATAAAACTGTTTCTGCAAACTTAGTTAAGAGGGTCATATTATAATTTGAAAAAGAAAGAAAAATTATGCATGAAGATGCAATATACATTTTACAGTTTAGGCGAGGGATGGGGAGTAAATTATTTATTTGAGAAATTTGAAAAATTAATTTGATTTTGAACTCTATGAAAAGAAATTGTTAAGTAAATGTCTTAGGAAGGCAGTAGCTTTGATTTGTAGGTTTCATTATGAAAACCAAATTTTCTTCTAGCATACAGTAAAGAAGCAATATAAACCTTTTTGTTAGCTTCTTCCAACTCTTTCTCCAAGGCTGCTATTTTTCCTTTGAGTTCAAACTGTGAACTGTTCACAAGTCCTCCTTTCTTGGAACCTTTGCTAAGCTGTAACTTTTTATTTTCGGCCAAAAGTTTTTCATAATCCATTTCTAGTGTTTGGTTTTTGGTCCGTAATATACTTGCTTCTTGCTCAACATTTTGTAGTTGACGTTTTAAGTCAATCGATTCACTAGCTCCATCTAAAGAACTGTTACAAAACAAAATGACATTGTTAACATCAAACAATAAGATCCAAGGAAATGAAAAAGCCAGCACTTAGGCAAGAAAAATCAAATAAAAAGAAGTCAATACGCACCAAGGCCATTTTTGGTTTTCAGACTCAAGTTAATACATCAATTTAATGTATTTATTTATTTATTTTCTTCCGCCTTTAACAGGTATAGATATCAACACAATTCAAATATTTATACTGATGCTTCATAAACCGGACCAGCTAAAACCAATTATATTCATTGAATGCAGATCTTATCAATGGCTAAGGTCCGAAAACGCATTTATCAGATTCAGAAATTGTAAGTCTCTGGTCATGTTTAATTGTAGTTTTATTTTTTAAAATAGTTTTATTTTTTTAAATAGATGAAATTGAAAATTTGCTATTTCCAAAGTATTTCCATCGCTTATTCTAGAAAAACCATATAAAATTGCAAAGAAATATTTTGATTAGTTTTCTCTAAAGAATAAAAATAAGCAGATTTTTAAATGTTGTAATTGTCTGATGCACTTTCGCATTCAGCAGTCATTAGACTGTAAAAAAGACACTGAGGTTACAAAAATTTGAGGTTGAGCCAATTTCTGTCCCCAAAGACCCTTCCTTCTACACAATAAATCTGGAACTATCATAATTCCAGTCTAAAAACTTCCGATCAGTTGTTGCCTTTAATTATGCTCTTATAACTCAAAATTAACAAAGAGTTAGCAAAAAACTTACATGCTTTTCTGGAGTGTTTTTGGTTTTTTCTTGGTTAATGCTAATTCTGAGTGTAGCCTTTCACAGTCCCTCTCCTTTTCAATCAATTTTTTTCTAAGTTCATTTATTTCTTCCTCTAGGACCTACAAAAACAGATGAAATCAAAAACAATAAATAAAATACAATTACCAAAACTAAAAAAGGGAAACTTCAACAAGAAAATAAGGAACCACGTGGACAAAAGGCTAGATTGCACTATACTAAGATATCTGCATTTCTTCTGGAGGCGTCAAAAGAATACCTGCACATATTGTACTTGCATGCTACAGACCTGAATGAAAACAACGCTAAATGTTCCGTGAACGATTTATAAAATTTAGAGAGAAAATGTTAAACCCAATGATAAATTACGTATGTATTTAACTCATTAGTAAGACTATACATCCCAAAATCTCACTAGTTTTTTCCAGCCATCTGGCAAGAAAAAATCAAAATTTTTAGGATTGAAATAACTCTGTTATGAAGAGGATAATTAATTAACCAAACTGAAGGAAGGTGTTCCACAGATCGCAAAAAGATTTTTCCTTCCTTAAAGTTTTTGGCAAAAATACCTCCTTCTGAGGCTATGACTCCCTCTCCCCCATTGATATTGATGACCAGAGTGTGATATCATGTATCTCTGTTCAAGACATTGCAGATTTTCTAAAATTATTTATTCATTCTTTGAAAAACTAGCTGAAGTAATTTCCTAAAAACTTCTTTGATTTTTCTTCTCTGCTAGCAAGATGTTCTGCATTAATTTCAAGCGATACAGTATGCATGTTTCTCTTTAAAAAATCAAATGGGAGCAAAAATTTTGAAACATTGCGATGGAGATAAGTGATATTGCACTTCGGCCATCAATGTGTGATTCTATTAATATGATTGATAATTTTAACTACATAGCTCTTTGGCATAGTGCTGATAATACAGCCCTCCATAGTAAATAGAGCAGATCTCAAACAGCTGTTTTCAAAGACTTTTCTGCCTTTTTATATAGGAAGAAGTATTCCAAACAATGAATTGCAAATGTCTATTCTTACCTTCAATTTTTTATCGTAAACTGTACTTGAGCTATCAGTCTTTGGCTCTGCAGACTTCAGACTTGCAGCTTTCTTTTCTTTCTTGAGAGAGTTGGATTTGTTTAACAATTTTTCTTGCAGATCAGCAATTTTTTTCTTCATTCCATCTCCTTCACTTTCTAGATCTTCTACTTTTCTCCTCAAAACTGCTGCTTCCTAAAAACAAAACAAAAACAAATGTGACTATTCACAGAAAAAGAGACTTTTGTCCATGGATGCAAAATTTCAAAGAAAGTAATTTGGTTAAGTTGGGTCGAAAAACCCCATTTTGAGATTTAGAGGGAGAGTCCCTCTGGTGTTCAAAAAAGACGGTTGTAAGCAGTTTGGCTCACTTTTGTGCCAACAGAGGGCGCCAAGTTGCACTGTTGAACTGAAGAAAAGAACTTAAGATTTAATAAAAACATTTTCTTAAACTGTCCATGTAAAAAAAAATAAAAATCTATTAAGGCATCTTGCGCAATGTTTTAATTTTTTTTTAATCCTATGTTCCTGTATCTACATAGATATTGTACCCATGTAAAGTGGTTTAGACATCTTAGTATTTTTTTTTTGCAGAATGCTTTTTCTTCTGTTCCTTCGTTATCTTTTTCATTCCTTTCTTCTTTCTTCTGTTTCATTCTTCCTTCTTTTTCAGTATTAAAAAAAAAAAAAAATTAAGGTACACATTTTTGACATACCTATAGCGTGTTGTCATTTTCTATGGCATCAGAGGCCTTGCCCACACGAGCACAGTTTGAGAAAATTTGTTCCTTGAACTTAAGTTTCCTGGAATAAGTTATATCTGAGTTGTAACAAGTTCCAAGAACAACTTCGCATGAATTTCTGCAAACTGCACTCAAGTGGACAAGGCCTTATGTTATGTTCCTATTTGCACCAAATGTACTACGTTTCTGTACATTGACGATACGTTGAGCTATATCTAATCAACCATTTATTAAAGAGGGAGAGAATTTAAATTTTTTTAAAAAAAACTCACGTTGCAGCAAAAAGTTTGAGGAGAAGGGCTTCAGCTCTGAACACTGGAGGGGAATACAGGAAAGAGAAAAATTTAAACGAACCTGTTCATTTAATTCCAGTAACAAGCGTAACTCAGCGGGGTCTTCTTCATCAGAGATCCCTTCGTCCTTTTCGTTAGCAGATTCAGCAGATAATCTTGAAACACTATTAGGACTGTGCCGGCGAGCTGTAATTCATAAAAGTAGCGGTTATAATAAACAATTAACTGATAAAGAAAATCTGGGATCTATTTTTGTCTTACCTATTAGATCTACGGAAATATGGTATTATGAATCAATTGAGGCAACAAGTCGACATTCAATCAAAGATGACGTTTTCTCAAGGAATTGGCAATCCTTAAAGTGAGACGATAGTAGAGAAAATAAAATGATTTTCTACACTTTAGTCAAATTGAGAATGAAATAAGCCTCCCTCTCTTTTCCTTGATAAAATCATCCGAAAAGATATCAGTTTCAAAACTTTAAAAAAATTCAAGGGAGTATATATAGAGGTTTATGTTCGGACATTTCTATTCTGTCGACTATAAGTTAATGTTCCAAAACAAATCTTGCCTCTCAAAAAGAAAGAGGTATTAGAATAACATTGAATGAATAATCATGGACTTCTAAAACAGGTTTGAAAATGTAACTCAGATAGAACGTCTGAATTCATATTAAAATGAGAGAAAACTATTTATTTATGTTGGAATGATAAAGGGCTGTAGCCTCTCAAGGGCCATTTGTGATGAGAATTGCACTAGTGGTCAAATTTGGAATTACAAATCCTGTACAAAAATACGAATTAGGAAAGCTTTTTTGTTTTTCATTAATTAAAATTCGTGTAAAATTTACACACAAAAGAAATATGAAAGAAAAATTAGCACCAAACTTTAAATGAATTTGTAGTTAAAATTTAATAAAAGTTGTATTTGTTTTACTTAAGTTACAACAAAAAATGTTCCCTAATTTGTATATTTTAACAGCTTTTCCGGGGTTTAAATTTGAGAAGTTTTTAATATTTTGTACTCAGTGATTGCTATTGGGGAAGTTACCAATTTTTTTCCCAATGCGGTTAACCTACTAATCATTAACTTAGAAAATGGAGATGATCAAACGAAAGGAAGAATTTCAATCTCACTCATTAAATCACTTGACTTTTCTATTTCACCTGATTATTTTTGATAAACATTTTGCCCAGTTCTTTTTCTCTTGCCCAGCCCAGCAAACACCCTGAACAAAGTTGTGAGTTGCTGCTAAAATTATGCACACATTGTTAAAACTAACTACTGACTAATTTGAATTAGAGAACCAGCAGTCATTTAAATTATTCCAGGGCTCAATATTTTGGCGCTCAAAAGCACAACTAACACGAGAAAAAACTTGGTCTCGGCAATCTGATGCAACACTACGCGGAATTGGAAATGGGGGCACATTTAATTTCAATTTAATTCATAAAAATTTCAAAATTTTGATGATTTCTCCTCTACAACAAATACCCCTTGATCAATTTTCCTTTTTTTAGCACAATAAGAGGCCGTTCATAAAATACCTGACGCTGATAATCGGATTTCTTTACTTCCTCCTCTCTCTGGTAACGCACCTGTAACACAGGTACACAGCCTCTCCAAAAAAATTTTATATGTCGCTTTGTTTGACCTCATCCCCTTACAGCAGCGTTTTAGAAAAAAAATTTGAGGGAAAATTATCAA
Source organism: Bemisia tabaci (assembly GCF_918797505.1). NCBI lineage: Eukaryota > Metazoa > Arthropoda > Insecta > Hemiptera > Aleyrodidae > Bemisia > Bemisia tabaci. The sequence continues at coordinate 53,121,155 of NC_092796.1, forward strand.
CCTGCACAGATTTTTCATCTCAGACTTCCAAAAAACCGACACTGTGCGGCCGTCCTAGCGTTATGAGACACATTCCTGAACAATCCCCCTCCCCCAGTAGCACATGCTTAGACTTCTCTCCCCCCATACAGCGTTGCGTATTTTATGCACGGCTCCTGATAAAGCTGAGTAAGAATGAAAGAATGCCCTCTGATGAATGTTTCTTTTTAATTGCAGTGTCGTGCAAGCGTGGATCCAGCAAGTTTTTGTTCAAAAATTTTTCACATACCAACTGCTGATTCCCTTAAGCTAAAGGGTGAAGGGAAAAAAGTCAAAGATGGGATGTTCTTTACAGGGAACACGCGATTGAAAAACACAAATTAAGAATTGCAAAATAGCCGATTGTGATCTGATACCACATATTCCTCATTTTTTGCAGTTAAACGAATCGATAGATTTTTCAGATAGGAAGAAGCATGTATGAGTTCGACATACATGAAACATACACGAGCTGAAATATCATGCCAAAACTTAACACCCACATTAGAATGAATTTGATGAAGGTATTAATGTAAGAAAGAAAAGACAGAACACAAAAATTTCATCGGTTCTGAATGACAAATAGTTTCAGAATCAAAATGAAATCAAATCGGCAAAAGCTGTTACTTGAGTGATGCAGACAAGAAAATGGTTACTGATGCCAGATTGTAGCTATGCTGTTTTCAAATGCACGATCTCCTTAAATGACGTGAAAGCCAGTGAAAAAAAGTAGAGAGCGGGATGGGATTTGACAAAAGAAGTGATTATCTAGAGAGCCCCATGGCAAAAAATGTTGCAACTATTGTTGATGGTTGTTTGAGATTATTTCATATAAATAAAATGCTAAAATAATTTAAATGGAGGAAGAAATGAGTTCAAGAATTTCCAGATTATAGAAATGAGCAGGTAAAAATCAGTCCGAAGGTGCATTTTATGGCAAGGAGGCAGAAGTGTACTTGGACCATTTTCACGGAGAGAACTAAAAAAATATTAGATAAAAATTGTCGTGAGCTTACAGAAAGTCTTACAAAATTTTAATGAGAAAAAATGCAGTTTTCAAAGCACTTGACGAAGCCTGAACTAAAAGAAAAAAAGTCATCTGCTGTCTCTTTAAAATTTTAAGTAGAGAACCATTCACACAACAGGAAGTTTGGAAAGCAACCCGAACGTATTTTCAAAACAGATCAAATGGAGGTTGGATTCTATAAATGACGTCAGTTGCACTTTTGCCATTTAACCAAATGTAAACACTTATATCTTATTTAGCAGTTTATTTCCGGACGTTCCGTTGTGTAACGCATTTACCTTGTGAAATTGTGAAGAGATAACATGAAAAGTAGTGCTTTAATTCATACTCTAGAGGCTCATTCCATTATACGAGGATATTTACAAACTGTGGCCCCACCTTTACGGGCTTTTGACTCTTTTAATATTCTGCTGAATTTTTACAACTTAACTTGGTCGAATTTTTCCTGCGAACTACTTTTAATAATTGGAAAAATCACCTCAAAGAATTTACATTTTTTAATCAATTGAGTTCATGTTGTGAATCTTGCTAAAGCTACAATATTTCAAACAACAAACAGTTTAGTAAATTTTTCAAGTTCCATCCCAGTTTTAGTTGGAAAGAATAAACTGTTGGGAGATAAAAGACTTTAAATGAGCTTCTCAAAAGAAGAGGGAAGTATCATTTCACACAAAAAAATTTAACAAAATCAAAATCAAAATTAACAAATGGAAAAAAATAAAAGAGAAAAAAAAGCATGACAAAAGAAAATGCGGAGGGATTATGAAAAAGAACATACTTCTGGCTTTAGTAGCCATTTTCTTGAGCTGCAAAACTAGTGACTCATTATCATCTTCGACTCGTGATACTTTCTTGCGCAAGCTATTAGCCTGAAAAAAAGCATTTCTGCATAATCAAGGTCTGTCCCAAAAATTTGTCACTAGTTGTACTTTTCTTAACCAATTTCAAAAACATTCGCTTCAAAAAGAAGAGAAACGATGATGAAAGGAGATATGTGGAGGAATTTGCAGAGATGTAATCGAATTTTCCCGGCCTGGTCCTTACTTAAAAACCTTTCCCTTCTAAATAATGAAAAAATATAGTACACCATTTGAAAATGTGACTGACTGACAAACTCAATGGACTGTAATAAGTCACAGAATTTTGGAACTGACATTTCCACCTTAAAAGTTCTGGCTGTGATAAAATATTGATGCGGTAATCGAAAAAGAGGATTATTTGATGTATTGGTTGAGTAAAAAATTGGACAAAAAAAAACATAGATAGGGAGAAATAAAAACCAAGAAAAGAAAAATAGGGGGATGGGGGGAATGAAACTCAGATGAAGGAACTTAGATCTTAAATTCCTGATTTTCAGAGGCGCAGAAAATGGAACTCTCGAAAAAACTCAAGTTTTTTGGACGCAAAATTCTGGTATCATTATAACAGGAGAGAATAGAACATGATTAAAAGCATGAGGGTTTGGAACTGGTTCCTCAAATTCAGCTATAACTAATTGTATTTTTAAAAAAAATTGAGGATTATGATCAATATATCAATAAAAAGATCATAAGAGTGTTTCTTACTATGCATAAATTTTATAAATGCTGGGAGCCCACATATTTTTTTAATTTCAATTTTCTAGCCTTACTCTTAAGGGAGGGATCAAACGTTACTTGATTAAAGCAACTGAAACTACAAGAGGTATGGACGGAAAATGGTTTACTTGATGTACTGGTTTAATGAAACCCACACTTGAAGCTCTTATTTACCTACTGATGGTGATATCAACAGTGTCAGAGGTGAATCAAGAAGGGAGGGTGAAAATGCGGTCCCAAAATTGGAACACAGTAAACGAAAAGATAGAACAGGTGGTAGATGTTGCAAAAACTTCGTCATGCGGTCGGTTCTCAAAAATTGGTTGCTTTTCCTCGCGGCCATGTCAAACTTATCCACTGACTGCATGCGCCTTTGAGAATAAGCTTCTAAGCCTCCGTTTTGTTCTAATGAGATGTCAACTTCCCAACCATTTAAATGTTCAATTTTTATTCTCTGGCAAAGTTTACAAACTTCCACCCTTTTTAGATTGCCTTTGAGGTTGTTACTCCGGTATTTTGAGTAGTTGCTATCACAGTCTTTGCTAGAGGATGCAGAGTTTTCGCTTTCTTTGTCTGAATCAGTGGCAACACTGGAATCGGTTTCTTCCATATCATACGAGTTCAATTCTAGCTGTCTCCTGTTTTGCTCACAGTCTGTCTGAACAAAATTATCTTGTGTTCTTATTTCAGTTTGACATTCTTCATTTAGCCAAATGGTTTCTTTCTCCCGGATCTTCCTATCACACGTCCAAATTTCAGTCTGCATTGCGGTATTCTGGAAGGATTTGATTGTGATTTGACATAATTGAGGTTCACTTTTGGCAAACTTTTCTTGGTCAGGCAGAGTTTCTGTTTGGGACCAGGAATTTTGAGTGAGACCACAAAGAATAAAATCTTGCGAGGAATCTTCATTGGTCTGAACCGTTTTATCTTCAGTGGCATAGAAATTGGTTTGAGTGTGTTTTCCTTCGGTGAAGATCTCAGTTTGAACAAATTCATTTTCATTTTGATTGGAACTAGTTGAGCTTAATTTGTATTGGTCGAACACAATTCTTAGGCCGCAAGATTCAAAACTTATATCCGTCTGAGAAAATTTACTGAGTCATCACTTGTCCCAACTGAATGAGAGGAAATATCAAATGAGTCGGTTTGTGCGAAATTATTATTGGTTTCCCACAGCGTTTGAATCTGAGCATCGACATTTAACTCAGTCTGAATGGCTAGGGTTTTCATCTGGGACACGAGAGCAGTCAAGCGTGTAACATGAGTCTGAGAACTTGTGGAAGTTTGGAAGAATGTTTGGCGTCCCGCTTTTTCTGCAGCTAGAATATCAACGAGGTCGGTTTGCACAGCAATGTCGAATTTCGATATTACTGAGGCTGTGCTCTCTTCTTCAAACATGGTTGGTACGTCCCTCATCGGGGGCCGCAAGAAACAGCTGACGATTCTGTTTCTGCTATCCTTGTGCAATGGAGAGATCTGTTAAAATCAAAATTTCCAAGTCCTTACTCTACAGCAAAATTTGTCTCATAAGGTGGTTGGAAGGTTAAAAATGAAGATGAAACGAAATATTTAATTCTTGGATTTTCGCCAAACAATGATATAAAATGAATAAAGTGCTTAAAATAATATTTTATCAAAAATAAAGTTTTTTCCCTTTTATACCAATTTTCAAACAGCTTCAAGGGCCAATCCCGCCCTTAATTCCCCAGTCTTCTTACACCCAGCCCCAAGTGACTTTTGCCTGAAACCATTGAAGATCAGGTCACCTAGCTGAGAATCGAGCCCAGGATCTCTTATCGTAAAGCTAGCGTTACGACCAATACACCACAGGAGGCTGCCTAGTTTGACCGATTTGATCAAGATCTATAAACCCAAACTAGGAAAGGTTTTGTCAGGTACGTTCAAATTTACAGGGGTAACCAAAGCAATTCTTTTCTGCTATTCAACAGTATACTTCAACCTACCAGTACATTCAACCCTGTATTTAGCCTGTATAAAAAAGCGACCTTTGTTGATTGGCAAGGCAAAGCCTAGAGATAATATCTTGAGTCCCTTAACTGATTGAAAAACACTGCTTTCATAAATATTCAATCCAAAGTTTTCTTTGTTCTTTCTTTTCTCCATACAGGTAGAGTCCATAGACTTTTCCAAAAAATTTAAAATTGTGGACTTTGAGATATTCTGAGATTCAGCAACCACAAATTCTTGGAATTGAGAACTACCTCTGTTAATTCAACCCCACCAAAATGATAAAAGATTCATATTAAATCACATGGAAAATGTTCAAAGAAGCATCAAAAAACTTAAAGTAGCTATTGAGCAAAAAAGAGAGAGCCTAAATACATACTGCATGCCTTCGTGCTTAAACGCTGTCTTATATTGCATTTTTTCAAGTAATTGAAAAATTTGTTGAACCTTCGTTACTCAATACTTCTGAAATACCTACAAAAAACACATATCAGTTTCACATGGAAAAATTTCCTCACCTCCTCCTCAGCGTTGCGCAACTGTTCTCTCAGATCTGCCTCACGTTCTAGGGAGTCTTGAAGATCCCGTAACAGCTGCACAGGATCATCCTGAGATCCACCTCGAGTTAGAGATTCTCGAGATATTTTCTGAAAAAAAAATCAAAGAGATTACTTGGTTTCCAGTAGGCCTTCAACGATTAATTTTGAAGTATGTTGATTTTAAAGATGTGAGAGGAAGTCTGGTTAACTTACGATGTCTGACGCTTCTTCATTCTGAAGCTACAGGATCTCATTAAATCTAAGATATTTTTGAATATTAAAGGTCTCAAAGAGTAGGAGCTGTAGTTTTAATAACGTACCAAAATTTTAAAATTTTCCCAGCATTTGATAATGTCATTTTCAAAAAATTTCAACTTAAAACAAAATTTACGATATTTCAGAAATTACGAACTTCAATTTAAAATCAAAACCAAACTCAAGAACTTTCAAAGCGTAATGTTGTTTGCTTGAAACTGATTGAAGGATGGACACCATTGTTTTTTTTCCTTAAAATAAATGGCATCACACCATGATATTATGAGAAAGAATTATGAAGAATATAAGGATTATAAGGCAACAGAACGAAATTGAAGTTATTTACTTGCCATCTCTTTCATAATTTGTTGTCTCTTGCACAAAGAAATGTATCTCACCTGTGCTGTTTCAGTATTTCTGCTGACATTTTATTTTTTCATAAAAGAATTGATTTATGAATGAGTCTGAAAATTTCGAGTACTTTTTCACAAGAGTAAAGGAAAATCACGACAAATTAAGGGAAAATTCATGAAGCGATTCTCTCAAAGACGAATTAAATGTAAGTAAAAGATAATGAAGCAGCATGATTGAGATACATTCCTTCATGCGGAGGCAGACGAATTTTACAGTTTCATTTTTCAGGTGAATGTAATGAGTCAAATGGTTGAAGACTTACCTCCCCAGATGAATTTCTATTTAAACTAGCGAGTGTGGGAGCTTTTTTCCGGGTTTCCTGACTTTTTCCAGATGATAGTTCTTTCAATTTAGAGTTGGCTTCATCCAGATCTTTCTGAAGTCGATTCACCACCTGGAAGTAACATATAAATTTTTTATTTCACTCAAGAAAATAAGTTGATTTACCGTTTACAGTTACCTAAAAGACACATGGTTCAATATGCCGCAGGGGCCATTCAAGTATCGCCTTACACACTTTTTTCGATTTCCCCGCCCCCTCCCCATTTGTAACACAGCCCTGCACCCCACTTATGAATTACATAATGCTGGCTTGACCCCCCCCCCTCCCCATTTTTAACAAAAATGAAGAAATCGCTGAGAAAGCAGTTTGAAAACAATTCAGGTTTTTTTTTTTTTAGGATACTTCACTGAAATGCGATGGATAGAGATCAACAAACGGAAGAGCGAGAAATTCAATTTTTTGCACGTTTTTTTTTTCAAAGTTTTCTTTCCCCAGCTCGGAATTGTTACGTCTGGGCTTGAGCCCCCTCCCCCTTGTAACGCACCGTAATGATGGCTCAAATCCCCCCCTCCCCCATAAATGCATTAGATTATACTTGAACAGCGCCTTATATAAATAATAAACCATTCTACACTTTAGTTTGTGCCACCAACACTGTTTTTCCTTAATTTAAATCTACTATAACATAACACTCATTATATAGATTCTGAGAGAGGCAACCTGCCTCTGCCTACAATTATTTATCTTGTCTCTCTGTGCCTTGAAGAAAATTTAAACCGACTTGATGTAATGTTATCGTTATCATAAATGTGTATTTAAAATCTCCTTTGATTTTATTAGCTTATTTTTTATGGTGTATTTTACCTCCAACTGACTGCCTATGTCTGCTATGGTAACTATTGTTAACACAATAGGAGATTTTGAAACATTACAACACAGTTACAACTTTTTTCAATTAGCCGTCTATAGATACTATACATATCACGTTTGAAACTCCCAAACAATGTGTATCAGTTTGCAATGTTGCAAACTTCCTGTCATAGAGAAATAAAGAAAGCCGAAACTAAAAAACTCAAACTCACAAACATAAATTAAAATTGCCCACGCGTTTAGGGGCTCCCCCGAACCTTCTTCAGAGCTAAATTCCGACTGTGACTTAAAGAGGGGGCCGGGGAGCCCTGAAACGCTTTGGCAATTTTAATTGATTTTTGTGAGTTTGAGTTTCTTAGTTTTGGCTTTCTTTATTTCATTATTTAGCTAACAGTTTGTTACCTCGATTTCCTGTTTGTTTCGTTTCATTTAGTTTCCGTTACTTTCAGTTTATTTCTGTCATACTTTGATCTTAAAATGAAGAACTACTCAACGTCTATTCTTAAAAAGTTCTGTGATTTTTCTTTTCTGTGCGAAGCAAATTCTGAAAAAAGCTTCAAGGAATGATGTTGATTTATTTCCTTTAGGAAATAATAAAATAAGAGTGGAGATTTTGGACACCGCAAACAAGATACGAGGTTTAGGAGTTTCATTGTCCGCATAAGGTACATCTATGACGTGCATAGAAAAAGGTTTCTTTATACGTCTTTTGATCATATTTCCAGTTTATTCAATTTCATTGTAAGAGAGCGATACTTATCAAACTTTTAAGAAAAAGCTTGAATTAACTTCACAAAAAAACTAGTCCGTTGATGCATGCCTTACCTCTGTTGAAAGACTAAGTTCCTTTTCTAGTTTCTTAATTTTTTCTACCTTATCCATTCCATCTTGCTCTCCAGCAATCTGAAATGCAGAAAAGTAAAAACTCTTTTGATATACTTTCACACGATAAGAAACTCTAAAAAATGTTGAACTGAATCAACCATTCAGGATAAAATTTCCAAAATGATTGAAGTTACAATCAAAACTTATTGATTGAGTACATTGCAATACTCGAATATTTTGCGATGTTTCAAAATCACAAGGAATAGATCATACTTTTCCTGAGTTTCAAGGTTAGGGAAAATAGGTACTATGATTGACCAATCCCACATTATACTTGATTCCTTTCATTTTCCAAGGCAATTATCTAAAAATGAACCAAATTCAAGATGAACAGATAGTTTATTCATTAAAAGGTAACTCTCACCTTAATAAAGTGATGTAAGTAATGTACTGCATGTCGGACAAAATAATTCCACTGCTCAAATCACAGGAATGATTTGCATGATCAAAAAATGCTGAAGTAGATAGAGTTTTACAGAAGGGCACCATTTTTCTGGGGCCTCCAAATTGAAGAGCAGGGGTCAACTTAACCTTCCCAGACTGTAACTTATATCCTGTGATAGGTACAATGATTAGGGAAAAATAAAAATACAATTTTTTGAGCTCAAACTGCACGTCAGTTTCATTATTTACAGTTTCAAAATGACAGCTTGGGAAAGTTTTAGATATCAATTTTAAGAGGTCACCATTTTGGATGAGTGATATCGGGTTTTATTAGGAAGTTCCATTTTTAATTCCCTTGTTTGGAGTCCCGTGAAAAAAAAGTGTCTACTGTACGCAAAAGACACAGCCAGCAGATGGGTCAAAAATTACCTGAGGATTAAGACGGAACTACGAAAATCAATTTGAAAAAATTACCTCTCTATATTTTTTTTCTGCTTCCATTTTTTCAGCTTCCATTTGGTCCGCTCTCCTCTCCGTTTTGCGCAATTTGAAGGACAAAATTCGACAATTTTTGGCCGTTTGTTCTAGTTCCTTCTTCAGTGATGAATATTCGTCTGCTTGGTCCTCTCTGGAATACGTGGTGACATTTCAAATAAGATTAATGGAAGTCATATGGAAAAGAGGGGTTTGAATTGTAGTCTTCGACTATTATTTCTAACCTCCTCGCTTAAGATGTGCTTCGGTCATCACATCGGAGGGAATTTCGCCCATTTACAAATAAAAGGGACAGAAATTCAAAAGCAAACTGGGTAACTTGGGTAACTGGGTTGTAAGTGTATCTCTTTAGTTGTTAAACATTTTAATATTGCTCCTTTGGGGCCCTTAAGAAGACTGTCGAGAATTGATCCATTAAATCACAGAGTTTGTTTAGTTGTAGGATTTGTTAAATTGCATAATCCTTTAAATTGTGGAATACGTCAAATCACGATCTGAAAAATCAAGGTTTTACAGTCACCACTTATCAGCGTTTTTGTTACTTTATTGTTACCTATTTATGAAGAAATTTTCTGTGAAGCTTAATTTGAAGAAGAGAATTTTAGTTGACTGATGTATGCAGAAAGTGGGCTTGCTTAAAAGCTAACAATGTTTGTTGATTTCATGGAGAGACATCAAGAACTGGCAGAAAAAATCTACTTATTCAAAAAATTTGGTAATATCAGGGTTGACAAATGAAAATTCTTCTTTTTTTATTATATGTAGTCATCAGAAAATCTCTGCATTCGGATACTTCTGAGCACAATTCTACATTCATGAATACATTTTTTATTTGATACCTGCACTTATCATCATGGAATTTTAATTTTTCTTCTCTGTATGTTTATCACAACAGCTTTCGATGAGCTGTATCTAATCTCTAAATTGTTTCTTTCCTGAAATCTCTGCTACAAGCAAGAAATAGTTTTTCACAATTTCCTTCCCTCTTTCAAAACTCGATAACCAAACTGTACTCATCTTTCGAAAAGCTTATTTTTTTTAAATTTCAGTTTTTTAGTTTTAAGAAAAATGGTGATTAAAAGACTGAATTACCTGAAGTGATCTTGCATCTCATCCATTTCAACCTCCATTTCTCGCAGTTCTCTTTTCATCTCCTCATTTTCATCCATCAGTTCCTCGCAAAGCGATTCCGCTGCTGAGAGCTTATTTCGTAATACTTCAGTCTCTTTGTCTGCAAATCCTTTTTTCTTGTACGCCTGAACCTCCACATCTAATTCTCTACAACGTGTTGTTAGAACTTTTTTTTCATCTTGCAAATCTTCAACCATTGTTTTCAGTTCATTGACTTTTTGTTGAAACTTTAAAAGCTAGAGCATAGGATAGTAGAGGATTAAAATTAATGAGGAACTTAGTTACAGTCAGATGTATTGGAACTAATGAGCAAAAGTAATGACTAGGTTTGTTGAGGTGGTACTTGCAGGTTTTAGTGATACGCGAGAATGTTCTAATTTTAATGAAGTTTCTTATTAAGGAAAACATGCAATTCAATTTGAAGCACCTTCTATCCGTAAATAATAAGCAATATTGCTGTTTGGAGTACTGAAAATGTGTCTGTTTACCCCTTTGAACTATAGTGTCGACTCTTGATCCATCGTTTTGCCAATTACTTTACCAGCTCAAGTATTGCCTTAGAGTTGACAAAAAATGTGGCTTACAATTAGAGGGTATATAGTAAAATGAAAGAGCTACACTCTGCGAGGACGTTCGTGAACTTTTTTTTTTCTAATCAAAATGCTGATTAGATCTACCATATTCATCTTCTTTATTAAAATATTTTACAGATTTCTGAAATGCTCAACATAAGGTTTTTCACATTTGTCCCCTTGACAGAATTTTTTTTTCTTTTTTTATGATTTCTCTGCTGTAACACACGTTTGTCGTCACTTAGCTAAACAGTAAATATTTAGATGAACTACGACATTCAAAATTAATGATGCCACATTCAAAAGTTTGTGAAGATATTACCTCCGATGCAGTTGTTTTGCTCGAACTAGTATCCATTGAAGCTAATCTCTTCAGGAGAAGGTCATTTTTTTCAAGTTCTGCTTTTTCACAGCGACCTCTCATTATTTCAAGTTCTTGCCTTAGACTTTGAAGTTCATTCTAATGAGAAAATTTGAGAATAAATATAAGTAAGGACCAAATACAATGTACTACCTTCCATGCTTCTCAAAATGAAGCATATTTTTGTGGGCAAATTAAAATAATTGATTACTGTATACTCCCTGCTAAAACTAGAATCTTGACAGGCTTTTAAACTTAAAAAGAACCCATATGCAACACACATGGTTTAGAATAAAAACTAAAGGATAAACGGATCTTAAGTTCCATTTAAGTTTGTGGTAACTTACTTGTATGAGTCAAAGTATACTTTAAGTGGTAAAAGCTAAAAAAATACACAAATTTCCCACAAAAATTGTGCAAAATTTCTGATTTTGTGAATGAATGAATCAGTGAATTTGAGACTATGCAAACACTTTCATAATTTCATTTAAACCCTTCAACTTTGACGGCAATTTTTTTAAAAGAAGTTGTCAAAAGTTTACAAGAATGGTAGGCAAAAAATCTTCGAACCAAATTTTCTTTCTTAAAAAACTGCATTGCATAGTATGGGACTCCATGCGATTTCTGCCTCACCCACAAAAGCACCTCCGCAAGGAGAAACTAATGGCAGATACATTGATTCTGAAATGGGCCAGAAATAATTTTTCCCTATTACAAAATGTAGTCCGATTGATACATGGGGAGAGACTGATTATTTTTGCAGGTGGGGGAAGACAGCTGTGATCGGACAACCAAAAATTAAACAAATAAGACCAATAATTTGATTACACTTTGTATCAGGAGAATACGGACTTTGCTAAGATTATACAATTTCTACATTAATAACATAGTAACTGAGAGCAGATCAATGCTTGAAATTTACTTGATATTTTTTTTTAATTAAAATTTTCTTTGTGCACAAAGAGAAATTGATTAAATATTTAGGTTTTTTTCGCAAGATAAAAGAAATTGCATGGTAAAATTTCAGCAACTTTGTAGGATGCAAATAACTGTACATACCTGATACTCAGGGTCGGCAATAATAGTAGTATCAGTTCCCTGACTGACAGTCTCATAATCATCTTCATCACTACTTGAGGATCCTGATGCCGATGATGAGCTAGAACTTTCTACAGAATTCACACTGGTCACTTTTGATACTTCACTTGATGATTTCGGTGCCTTCAACTGAAATTGAGCAAAATAGAGAAACTAATTAGCGAAACTTAACCCCCCCCCCCCAAAAAAAAAAAAAAATTGGCCAGATAGGTGGTGATTTTGCCATCACTAATCGGAATTCAGCCTTGATGAAACGGCTAGGGAGCCCTGAAATACGTCAAGAGTTTTAATTTAATTTTGTGAGTTTGAGTTTCTTAATTTTTGGGTTTTCTTCACTTCAGAAACGCAAGATGTTTGGCAAGAGATGGTGATATTGCCATCTTGCGCTAAAATTCAATTCTATCATAGAATTTCAATCACCAACTCTTCACCTTAACAACTCATGCAGCTGACGTGAATGTCGGTAGTAAACAAATTGTGTTTCATATTTGTGATAGTGGTAGTTGTGTGGCTGACAATTTCCAGAGACACCTCCTGACCTACCTTCTAACCTTCTTTACCAAATCAACGATTTGTTTTTTGCTGCGAAGAATTAGAACTGCTGACTATCATCTGTACGTTGCTCTTTTTCTTTTTGTTTTATTCACAAACTTTTATCATATAATTATTTACATTGTTTCATTATTACTTTATTAGCAGTTTCATTATTTTATAAGCGATTATGCAAAACAATTTTTCTTGGCAACCGTGTGATTTATTGAGAGTCAAAACTTGTATTCCCTCATTCATTGAGTGATATGTGTTGTAAAATTACTAAAAACGAATTCTCTCATATTTTTTCTTTTAGTATACAATTATTCATGGCTAGTATTTGCAAAAGAAACAGATAATTAAATGATCCGCAAACTATCCTCCTTAATAAACTTCGCCCTGATAAACTAAATAAGGAAACAAAGTTCTACACTCATCTTTGAAAGTCTAAAAATTCAGACTGCAACGATGAGGGTGGGCAAAAATAAAAAAGGGATGAGAAATTGTACACTTACATGAACAGTCACATTGACATTAGGCGGAGAGGAATTATCTACATAGGAACGTGCGGAAGAGACTCTACTGCGAAGAGAGCTGACAGTTGGCGTGTCAACAGAATTTGCATATGTATTACGAGTTCTAAGTGAATTGTTAGTTGTAGTTGTGGAAGTAGTGGCTGCCTCAGGTTCCAACACAAGCGAAGAATTTGAGGTTCTCCTCCTGACTGTGAACTGAGTACTTCTGTAATCTGAGGAAACTGGAAATTATAAAGAACACAAAGTATGAATGATAACTGAGTTTTTGATACAAAAATTTTGAAATTAAAATAAGTAGAGGTGCTCCTGTACTGACTTTTAATTTTTTATTTGCTGACTTTAAAAAAATGATACACTTTTCAAAAATAGGATCTTCAGATTGATTTTCATTAGCTATTGGTGACACAGTACAATGGGTGTAAAATTCGGTGGCTTTGCAACTACCATTGTATTCCAACTTTGAATATGAGATACAGTTTTCAGCAAGACATTGTGTGCTGCACAGCACACTAAGATCATTTTGTTGATAGTAATTTTGCTTGATTCTTGGTATATATACTAGAATGGACCAAGAGATATGGTACAATTTGAAGCATTTTCCTTATTAGAATTTCTGTAGGGCACGATTCGGATAGGAAAAATTTCCAAAAATAACTCCTGACAGAGATATTTGACATTTTTTTCGGAGTAAATTCAAACCTTCCCCTTATAAAAAACCAAACTCTATGTAAGTCAAATCGCACAACATCAATTTTAGTGCTTCAGCTCCGTTTTTGTTTGTTGCTAACACTTCAAACAACACAGGGTGGAGAGGGAGCACTCCTCGATTAAGAAGCTTGCCACGACCGTTTTGGTGCACAATTTGACTAACAAAGAGTGTCGTTTTCTTGTAACAGGCAATTGGACGCATTCTGCTAAAAGGAACTGTATTACTCGAAAACCCTATGCACATGGTTCCTTTTAGCATGAATAAATCTAATTCTAAGTCCTCATAACCAATGTAAACTGAATACATTAACGTTAAAACGTTAATATCTTACCCAGGAGTAACTTTAAGCAATTTTCATTACTCAAATCAAGTTCTATGTGAGATGTTCAGAAGGAAACATGCTTCATAATGCTTAAATTCGTGAACTGTCTAATGGTCTATTACCGTACTTTTTTTGTTGTACTAAAAAACTTATTGTCTTGTAATCTATATAAACTGCAATGTTACATATAAAAGGGAAATCAGTGCAAAAGACCTGCATCATCTTGACCAGTGTCAGTGGGCTCGGGCCTTCGCCTCCTTGTTAGGGTCACCGATGAGGCAACTTCTTTATTATCATCACTAGCAGAGGCAAGGTCAGGCGTTGACATCCATGAGGATGATTTTGAAAACCTGGGAGAGAGAGAAAAACTAGTTATCAAAAATGAAAAAGGATGAAAACGAAATGAAACAGATTCTCTGCTAAAAAATTCCCATCCAAATTGAATCCAAAAATTCTTCACAAGTATAAAACAATCAATGATGAGTGGCCTGTGAAGGTTCATCTGTTACTGAGTAACTGATGACACAAGAGAGGAAAACACTAAAAATGAGGCCTGAGTACTGCAAGTGACAGAATAGTTCATAGAATAGTGCTGCTTTCATATGATTCTATAGGGAAATCAAGGCCAAAAAATTCCATAAATTAACATTTGAGTCAAGAAACAAATCTGCATGCACTGATTATCATTAAAGTTAACATTTTTACTCTAGTGCTAATTTTTGCGACTGATGAGTTTAAATGTATAAAAAGTCAGCCGTTTTTTGCTCTTCTTGTGTGTCCTACGATATATTGTCTCCCATATACTTTAGGCTGCTGAATCTGATAACTACCTTGGTTTTTCTCTATCATTCATCAATTTCCCAGTAAAACTTGAATTAGTACGTCTTAAAACTTGAATTTTTCTCAGAAAAATCTATTCTTCTCAAGGTAAAGTGAAAAAACGAGGTCATTTTCTGATAGTGCTAAAAAGTTCACAACAGTCAATTTTTGAACACTCAGCGTTTTTTTAAAGTACAGACTTACAAGGAGAACTTCCCAAGCTGCAGCCTCCAATCGGGCTGAAAAAATTCATACTAGTTCTTTGGATGAATCCTTAAGGACCGTCTTTTTTTGTTTTTTCCAATGCACCCCTGCAACGAGCCCCAAAAAATTCCGAAAAGTCCGCTCTTGAGCGCGCAACGACAGTATGCGCCGGGAGGGTTGGACAAGGCGAAGGAGCCTTACTTTGCCTTGCCAAGCCCTCTCAGCGCACACTGGGTGTCCGGCGCGCACTGTCAACGCTCGTTCCAAACCGAACATTTCGGAATATTTTGGGGGTGTTTCCGGGGTCCAATGGAAGAAAAAACAAAAAAAACACAATCCTAATAGATTCATCCAAAGAGTTCAAACGAATTTTTTCAGCCCGATGGGAGGCGGCAGATTGGGAAGTTCTGGATAGTTCTGGAAGTTCTTGGGAATAAGTCTGGGTACTGCCAGACAAAATTGCACAGAGCAAATTCTTAGAAATTACTCATTAGGGATGTGAGGACATCTCCTAAAATGGGCATCTATGTATGAAAGCTTGACGCACCATAAGTAGTAAAGTTTTATCAATTAAGTTACTAAGCATTACTCACCTAGTATTGGAATTATTAGAAGTTTTTGAATCATTTTCTGTGGAATTTAAATTGCTGGAGCTGGTCCAAGATTTTGCAATCTCTGATGAGCCACGATCATTCACAGACCTGCAAAAGCAAGATTGCTTGGGTTAAAAATGTCCACTTACTTCAAGTAGACTTAGCAAATTTTTATCACGCCTAAGTCGCAACTAAAAATCAATTCAAATTGTTAACGGGCTGATAAATTTCTGGACACCAGAAATTGTGCCTCATCTGGAAAATTTACATGTATCCTTGATAGTTTCTCTTATTCTGAATTTTACAATCATTGATCTGCCACAAGACTTTTTTAAACGGAGGTCTTCTCGCTCATTTGCGTTCTAAAATGTCTCAACTTCAGCAAGGGCACACGCATGAAAGCAGATAGTGATATATCCTGACTATGGCACATTGATTCATTGATTGTTTGTTTTGATTGACTATTGATTCATTCACTTTCACATTTCCTCAAAGGTAAGTAAAAAAAAAACATAAACCATAAAGGGAAAACTATGGAACAGCATCTCTCAAAAACCTTGCAGATTTATGCTCTCCATACAGGCAAACATACTTACATGTAAAGTTGCCCATACATCCAGACTTTCAAATAGCCTTGCTAAAGGCAAAAATTAACACTGATCTGTTCTTGAAAATGTCCCTTTGCTTCCATCTTTTCTTTTCAAAGAGGTGAATACGTACACGCAGTCTGAAAGTTTCTGGAGAAATCTTAATCAAGAGCTAGTCGATTAAAAGGAGACAAGTGACTTACTTTAAAGGTAATGTCCAACTGGACAGAGCAGGGGTTGAGGCTGTTGTGTCATCTCTGCGCAAAGTGGCATCTGATTGCTTGTTTCTGTTGCCATGTTCTTTGTAATCTCTAGAGGGAAAAAGATTGACAGTTAAGTTTGCTAGCTTACCTACCAATACAAGAAAATTTAATTTATTCACCAGGAAAATTTTCCCTAGAAGTAATGGCATGTACAGAAGAGCAGAAAGGGTACAAATGAAAATAGATTTGCATTAGAAGGAAAAAAGGTTCAAGTTAATGCAAAACTATCAAGTAGGTTCCCTTGAGACACAGAATATTCACTATTTTCCTAAAAATTTCAGGAAAACCCCATCAAGTGACAAATGTTTATACAGTACTAGCCATGATCAGCTCGCTGTGAAAGCTATCTTGTCTAGCCAAGGAATGCCCCTGGAATCCCGTTCTTCGCTTCGCGATGAACTTGCGACTCACTCCACAAGCCGCTCTTTTAACTATTGACTTTTAAAATAATGATAATGATGAGAAGATAACATCTTCACCACTTTGGCCACGGCCGCCATCTTGGATTTTGGAATTTTGAAAATGTGACCAAAAATTCTACTTCTTTGGCGAAAAATACCCCCTGATACCGATTCACAAAAATCGATCGAGCAGGAGCCAACACAGCATTTTAGGCCACGGCCACCATCTTGAATTTTGAAAATTTGCGTCGAAAAGTACCCCCTGCCATCAATTTACACAAAAATCTGTCGAAAAATACCCCTAAAACCTGAAATTTCGTCTATAATGCTGTGACGTCACGCGACAGGATTGAACCTGTTCGGCGCAGTGCGTGTGAACAACCTCGTATCCCCAAGGCATTAGTATAGGAAGAAACAGCTTTTCTTTTTTTTAGGCTTCAGCGGCATTTTTTTTTAAATTTGATTTTTCAGGCATGTGAAGGTGTTTCTTAGCTTCATTCTTGCCGAGTTTGAAGGAAATCACTTTGACAGTTTTTTTTTGTAAAGTGTTGATGAAATCTCGGTAACTTAGCTTTATAAATTTAATATTTTACAGCCATCAATGGGGATCTGTATGTACCTACCTGAAGCAACGCTTGCAGCGAGTGGGCCATCGAACTTGAGGGTGAAATCCTAAAGGGCATAGAGGGTCTCCTTTTGCAGTTGGTTTGATGTGTTTCATGACTGGCCACAAGATTCAAGATAACGAAGTCTGAAATAAAAAAGAAGCAAATAAATGAATGATATAGAAGATAAAAACTGAAAAGATTTTTTAACTCAATTACACAATGGACGATTCAGTCTGAAAGAACTTCTTCCCTAGTGTATGAGCATTTTGTTGATATTCGTAGGAGAGTCAAAAATTTTTTAACAATCTCAAGTTCTCGGGTAGTTTTTTATCATATTTCAAGAGTGATCAAAATTTAACAAGCAAAATTGATAATAATCATTAGTGCAAGTGCATTTGGATCCATTGGAAATCCATTGAAATCTTTCACATACCGACCACCAACATTTCTCATAAAAATAGAAGAAACAACTTAATCGGCCCGAAACACTGACAAAGAAACAACTTAAATCAGGACTAAAGCCGCAAATAATAAAAAATAAAAAGAACACAAAATAAAATAAAAAGTTCGGGAAGTTTCGCAGGGGTCACACAACCTGCAAAAACTATTAGTTTCTCATACGAGGAACAAAGAACCTTGCACAGAGCATGGGGTCAGCGGCTCTCGATGAAAGTCGATGAAACTTTAATAGATTAATATAAAGTTCATAACTAAGGGAAAGCCAAAAAATTAGCTCACTTTTGCGAGTAGAAGCCGAGATATTCGCGATTGAACCCGGACTATTTTCTGTGCGGCGGAGGTAAATTCTCCGTGTCGCCTTACCTTCCTTGAGCACTTCGGCCAGAAAACCCCCTCTCCCCACCACGTAACTACGATGTCGCATGGTTTACACTCACTCCTTTGATTAGGACGCTCCGTTCGGGCTGTGCGATATGGAGTTCCCTGCCTCTCGCACCTCTCCCGTGTCGGCGCCGCCGCCGGTCGGTTTAATCTGAAATGTAGTTGCTGAAACAGAATTGACAGATGCGGGGAGAGGGACGGAATACAGCATTCGCACCGGCCGAGCGCATAAGCACCTATCTTCACGTGAGTGACGTAAGGTCTGATCGAGAACGCCGAACAACGAGAGGAGAGGGGACTCGGAATTCTTCCGCCATGCTGCGGCATGATAGAAAATAGTCCAGATTCAATTGCGAATATCTCGGCTCCTACTCGCAAAAGTGAGCTAATTATTTGGCTTTCCCTTAATTATGAACTTTATATCAATCTATTAAAGTTTCATCAACTTTCACCGAGAGCCGCTGACCCCATGCTCTGTGCGGGGTTCTTTCCCAATTACAGAGCAGAGAAGATCTGAATATTCGAAATTATTTAGGTCAAATGGACCGCTTTAAGCAGAAAGGAACCAGTCACATCAGTTATTGCCAAATTTAATTGGGCAATTTAATTTTATACATGAAAACTGTTGTGCGAAGTTTGGTGCAAATTTCAGTGAATTTTCTCCTTAGCACGAAGCAAATTCCCTAATATTTTCATAGGAATCCGCACAAAAGCTCTATCATAAAAAATTTAATTGCCCAGATAAATTTGGCAATAGCTGATGCAGCTTGGTTCCTTTCTGTTAAACGCGGTCCAAATTTAGATTCTTAACTGCTGAGAGTACTGATGATTGTTCCCACAATGATCCGCAAAGTTCTGTCTTTTCGGCACATAATGAATTTGATTTTGTAAACAACATTAAAGAAAGGTGCCTAAATATGGTGATCAAGTGTTTATACTTTTAAGTACAAAATGATGGATGCAAAAACTGCACAGGAGGAGAGCACCTCAGTTTAGCATCACCTTCAGCGGAAGAGTCTGACATACTATTAATTTTTGAATTATTTTTAAACTTGATATTTTTCAGATAAGGTAAAGTTAACACTAGATTATCTTGGTGATGTTTAAAGCGCAGAATTTCATTGATCTCATAGAAACCTAACAGCAGCCAAATTGTTGAAATTTATGTTGGCACGACAAAAATTGAAAATCGATATGTTTCACAGCGCAGATAGGACTATGTCTTGTCTTCTCTTGCCGACAAAGCCAGTTAAAGTTTCAACAGTCAGGCTGCAGGAGTCAAAATGGCAGATCTTCAGCCTCTCTCTAAAAGTTCGTCAACTCATTCGATTCAAGTCGAGGAGCGTTTGAGAAGGCGATCCGTGCATGAATAAGGGAGCCACTGATACAAAGAGACTGAAGAACAAGAGTCAGTAAGTATAACCAGTTAAATCATAATGCTTCATTCTTGGATTATATACTGTAAATGTTTCGATAATTGGTTAACTCTAAAGTTATGATGGTGCATGGCGCTTACATTCTTTGATTTTGGGGTTGGCTAGCAAGCCTGCTTCAAAATTTGTGGACCATGAAACGTTGAGCAACAGGTTGGACTTGGACAAAATCATGCTTGAGATATTAGAGGCAAGCCATGAGGAGAGAGACACTTGGAGTCGATCAAACATTTCTTATGTAAAATTAAAACACTCGAGGGCAGACTATCTGCAAATTTATACGATGTTTCAGGAAACAGCAAGTGTGGTCCGAGACCTCACTTTGGCGATGGTTGAACGGGATCATTGGCGTGCACTAACACAGATCATCACACGAATCATGAATCTTTGACACTTTGTGCACAAATACTAATTAGAAGTTAAGTGTTTCTGACATTGTTAAGTATTTTAAATGAGTAAGTACCATTTTCAGCATTTTCTCTGATTACACGACCATTACTTTATAACCCTACTTTGCTCATAACAAGAAGTGTAAACAAAATAAATCACGTGACCATAGGACTTGACAAAATTTGATTGGATAATGTTTTACGTATTTTTTTACCGGGAAAGAGTTTGATTGGATAATGTCTTACGCATTTTTTTACCGGGAAAGAGTTTGATTGGATAATGTTTTACGCACTTTTTTACCGGGAAAGAGTTTGATTGGATAATGTTTCGCGCCTTTTTTTGCCGGGAAATTCAATTTGTCGGGCTTTTTCCCTGTGGTGTATGAAGTTCCATCCAAAAGCGTAAAGGGCCGTTCTTGCCGTATTTTTAGCTTTCAAGTTAGTAAAGAACTTTCTCCAGGAGTTGATTGATTCTCCCCAGATAGTAATTTGTTACTCACTGCAAATATGCAGCAGAGATTGATGGTGCCAACGTTAACGGCATGTCGAGATCAACGACTGAGAGGACGGTCAGATAAAGGAAACACATTTAGCTATCGACAGTCAATGACCGTGCAAACTATTTTTGATCCGACCGCGCACATATGTTCCTCAAACTATTTGACAATATTATCGGAGATTCAGTAAGTCCATAGCCCAATTCTATCTTGAGTGGTCAGCATCTCTAAATGATGTTTATTTAATTTTGGTAACCGATCTTGAAAAGTATTAACGACCCATAAAATCAAGCTACTAAAATGGACATTGCCGCTTTTCGTAAAACGCATAATTCAATTGGAAATGGCATTTAGGATTAAGAGGGAGGGAACAAAAAACTCACGGGAATTTTTCGGACAAACTGTTGTTTGATTTTCTTTTAAAAAAAATCAAACATGAGTCAAGACTTGCAACATCGCATCATAGATACGCATTTTTCAACTTCAATCATCGGAATTCAGTCACAACAGTTTGTGAGATTGGATGTAATTTTTTTTGCAAAACCACTTTGATATATATACCAACCACGTTTATATATTTAAATAAATGAATAAAATTCGCCAAAAAATTCGAGAAGATCATACTGTTGTTTGATTTTCTTCAAAAAATAAAACATGAGCTATAGATTGCAACATCGCAACCAAAGATCGATGACCAAGGTGCGAAAGCACGTATCTTTGTTTGCGACTTTGCAGACTTCCTGTCATAATTAGCGTTTCCTTTGGAAAACTACTTAACGTAATTTCTTGAAAATTTCCTTGAATCTTATTCTCTGTTCGGAAAAATTCTGGATACATTATAAGCTGTAAAGTTAGTTTCTTTCTCTTCGGAAAAAAATAAAATAGGAATGAGAATGTTGAAACATTGCTACCTAGGTACGCGGTTTTGCACTTTGGCCATGGAGATAGAGATACACATTTTTCGACTATAGACATGAGTATCGCGGTTTTATAGGAAATATTTGGCAGGACCTTCTATAATAGAGAATTTGCAGGTGTCTGAAATTTGATGAATTTCGTGATTAAATGGAAACTACCGAGTGAACTGAACACGAGGATACTCTTGGTTCATGAATTGAACAATTATTGGAGAAGATATGACAAAAGTATCTAATCTGCTAAAATACGTGTGTTTAAATGGGTAATGCCGCCAGATGACGTCACTTGGCGGTGCATTTTCTCACTTTTTAATCTATTTTTATAGTATTTCCCATATCAGAAAAAAAATTATAAAAAATACTGTGAAATTAGCTCTTTAAGCACTTTCAGATGAAGCAATAAAAAATTTGCATGCAAATTCTCCATGACTCCAAAAGACTCTCAGAAATGGTTCTGATGATTAGAAATCGAGGAATTTCATCTTCTACGACGTCCATAAAACCGGCCTCATTCATTTCAGATTCGGCTAGACAGCAGTACCTACGTGGTCGTGCTCTGCTCTGCAATTCTGTATACTTGGGTGCTTACGTTTTAGTATTTCCCATATCAGAAAAAAATTATTAAAAATACTGTCAAATCAGCTCTTCGAGCACTTTCAGATGAAACAATAAAAAATTTCCATGCAAATTCTCCATTTCTTTATCTGAGAGAGACGAAGAAGACGACGGAAGGGGGGGGGGGGCGGAAATGGAGACATCCGGAGCCTGGACAAGGAACAACGGAAACGATCGGATTGGAAAGGTGTGCGAACGTTAAAATAAGAGAATACATTGCAAGGCACCGGCTTAGTCTAATTATAAACGGCGTCCCTCACGGGAGCCACGCCGACTTCTTCTCTCTCGCTTTCCCTTTCGGGCTCCCGCTTTGGCTCTCTCTCTCTCTCCGGCGAGCATCAGTCTCGATGATCACTCCCGAATTCTTATAAAACCCGCTCAAATCTATTCTCCATTCCATGACCCGATCAACTGTTCTAATTTAATTTCGGCCTCATCTTGGACGCGTTCCTTCACTTTTCCACTTTCTGCGTCTGCCTGACGGCCTCCCTGTTTTCATTGTCACGCAACATCGCCGCGGCTCCTCTAAATAAATTGCACGTTTTTGACGGCTTTTATGTTTTAACATCCTTTTGACTGTTATACGTAAATGTTGCCCATGCCAGCGATGCGATGTGCAGGTGAAAAAAAGCATGGTATACGAAATAGAGCTGGTGATACTGCTTAATTTTCTTTTACACTCTCACAATTTTACGCGAGAGGTTTGGAACTTCGCCTCTCTCTCCCCCACGCAACTTCTTCTTCCTCCAGAGGGGCAAATGGACCGTCTTTAGCAAAAAGGAACCAAGCCAAGGGTTTTCTCTGGGTCAGAGAAATTTAGAAATAATTTTTGGTGGTTTGCAACGCTGAAAATCAGCCTGATTTAACTGCTCAAACGGCTTTCCATTTTAAAAAAAAAAATCTTTATAATAATAAGAAATAAATCTTGCTTTGCGCATTTTTTAAATGTCCATCACGAGACAAACATTTATGTATAATTGAAGTTTTCTCCCACCCCGACGGGCCATTTAAAATTCTGGCGAAATATACTTTTAACGTCACGAAATCTTACAAGAAATTTTGTGAGCAGCGTTGAGTAGTTGCTTAAAGGAGAAGAGGAAATGTTAGGAAATGAAGACACGAGGTTAATCCGTGAATTATAAAATGATAAAATGAAATAAAAAGCAGATTAAAGCCAGGGGGTCTCTTCGTGACGATCGCACACTGTTGAGGTGGGGACAAGCTCTTCTGTCAAATGTAAAGTTCTTCACCGATGAACGGGCCCGTTGTTGATAGTGTTTGTGCGGCAACTCAACGGGTCGCTAAATCATGTTTTTTTTTTTGCATTTTATTTATTTATATTACAGTAGGTTTGAACAAAACCCACGCATCATATTTGGACTATTTCTATCAAAAGGAACTATGTGCATTAAGACATGAGCCCTGAGACCCATAAGAATACATGCATAACAGGGCTCGCGTCATAATGCACATAGTTCCGTTTGACGGAAATACGTCGATTTTAATCATTGATCAAGAGTGGCGGTAGCCACCCCCGGTCGAGGAAAATGACGTCCTACTAAAGTCCCGACAGCAAACGGGTGGCCGACACTCTTAGTCATATGAATAAAACCTGTAAAGAGGCACATTATAAGTTTGTGTGTTGATGAAGAGAGGAAGATGAAAAATCGGAGCGTGGACGGTGCGTCTGGATGCCATATTGTATGTAATACTGACAATGAAATCACAGGACACGATGGCAGATGCCGCCATTGCTTCCCCCCCCCCCCCCCCTAAAACCATAGTGTAGTGCAATAATTAGTAATGATAGGTATCGAAAGAGAAACTTTAAAAAAAAAAAAATAAATAAAAAAAAATAAAAAAAAATAAATAAAGCATAAAGTTTAGTATATGACTGATGGCCATTGTAGCTAAATGTCTGTGAACAAATATAACTAACTGGCCAAATATTTATTATAATTTAGTCACCTTACTTCGAAAATGGATGAAGATATATACCGTTACAATTTTTCTTAATTGTAACTTTTCATCACCTTTTTTCACTGGTTGGAACTCGTGCTGGATTTGGACTTATTTATGCTAAAAGGAACTATGTTCCACGCAAATCCTATGCACATAGTTCCTTTTAACATAAATACGTACATTTAAGAATTGCGTTTATCTGGTGCAAGATTTATTCAGAAACCTCATGAAAGGATGTTTGAGGGACACCCGATAAAGCTAAAGAGGGGCCCACAAACATTTTCAAAAATTTAGAATCTCTCATGCTGCATTATCAGTATATTCAGTGTACTCTTTTTGTCTTTTTTTACCAAAAATGAAACAGAAAATCGAAGAAACAAATCCAATGCTTCTCTCGTTTTCATTGATCAGCACAGATTCTTACTGCATTTTTACATTTTAATGGCCGCATTTGAACAGATACCACTTCATAGTTCTAACATAATATTTATTGTACATGCTTTAACGATTGGATCAAAAAGCTCATTAAAATACAACAATGTAAGTTAATTTTTGTCCGAGACAAAAAAAAAGGAGTAAAAACTACCGACTCGGACCTAAGAATTGGGAATTTACACGAGCGGATACTTCTCATACTGGGATCAGTGGCGTGGCGTGAATTGCGATGTATCGATTGATATGCCATTTAAACCAATGGTAAAGAATCGATTATTAAGGTGTTCGCTACGAACACCCTGTTTATAGATCCTTTTTCATAGGTTTAAATGGCATAACAATCGATATATCACAAATCACGCCACGCCACTGACTGGGATTTTGCTAGTTTGAGCGATAAAATATTAGCAATGACTTTAGAATGGTACTTTTGAGAAAGACGCATGGTGCCAGAGACAAGGTAAAGCGCAAGACATGGTAACAAGACGGATACTGCCGTGCTAAGAAAGAACGCCGTATGAACATTCGAGAGTTGCCAAATTTCCTCGCATAAACAATGTATTATTGACTAAATTTATGCATATTTTTCCTGGAGATATTCAAATATTTTAGATTACCTATATTGCGAAAAATTTAGTCTGAAAATTTTGATGAAAATTATTCAAAATTTTCCCAGTAAATTCAATTTTTATCGAAGGAAATATGGCAATGTCCGAAGGCTAGTGCAGCATTCTTCCTTAGCACGGCAAGATAGACGCATCAATGATCGAACCAAAGCTTAAGAAGTGGTTTAGATGATTGTGTTTTTCGAATAGACAACTATCCCCCCCTGTATGCGTGTTGCCTATGCGACGAAATTTAAGGCCAACTTCGGATGGAAAATACCTTCTGAAAATGGAGCGGTATACAAATGTGCATTTTTTGAGTAGATGCTCTCCAGTGTGTTTGTTGCCTATGCGGTGAAATGGAGAATCTGCACACAAAAATGTTATTGCTTCATCTGAGAGTGCCTAATGAGCTGAGTTCGCAGTTTTTTTCATAATTTTTTCTGACATGGGATAATGGAGAAAAATAGATTTAAAAGTGAGAAAATGTGCCGCCTTATGGCGTCATCTGGCGGCATTTTCCATTTAAACACACGTATTTTAGTAGATTAGGTTATCTTGTCATATTTTCTCCAGTAATTGTCCAATCTAGAAACCAAGGATATCCTCCTACTCAGTTTTCCTAGCAGTATCATTTGAAAGATGAAATTCACAAAATTTTAGACACCTGCAAAGTCTCTGTTAAAGGCGATATTATATCGGAAGGTATCTGTCTTGCGTATTGTCAATTGGCTCTAAAGAGGCTTACGGAGGAAGACTCTTCATTCCTCCTCATTTTTTCTCTCCTCGTTTTCCTCATCTTTTTTCTTTCCTTCTCATTCTGGAGTGAGGTTTAGCTTTAGAGTATGAAATATTTCATTTTTTTTCTGTATTTGTTTGTTACAGAATAAGCCGTCAAATAAGTAAATATCGGCCTCGTATCCAATTGGATGTTCGTTATTTGGTGTTTTCGTAAACATTTCACCAAACCCGTACATACAACGATGGCCCCAAGACAATAAAGCTGCCATCGTTACCACCCAGTCAAATCCACCGAGAGGCACCGTCCATCTACCGGCAACGGTGAAGGGCACTCGACAAAATCGACGAATTGAGAAATCGAAGTCCGAAAACCCTGGATAGATGATCAAATTCCCGAACCAATTCCGATCAAAATAGCATCAAAGTGTCGGGAGTCATCAGTCTTAAACTCATTAATTTGCTTCATTTTAAAATGAAAACTTGGCAGAAATGTTTCCTGTGACAGGAAATGATGAATGGTGGCACTCCGTTCTGATCTTACTTTGAACAAAAAAGTGCGGCCCGTCAAAATTTGATGGTAGATGGTGACCACCAGTCATCAGCATGTTTACTTTGATCGGAATTGGTTCGGAATTTGATCGTCTATCCAGGGCTAAAGTTACAGAACCAACCCGCTGGAGACATGACTCCCGTGTCAAGGAAAATCGCCGTAAAAGAATTCGGACATTACCAAATTTCGACTCAGAAAATGTAAATTTCCTGTAAAAAATCATGAATATCATTGCTCGAAATTCTCAGAGCATGATTTTTGCTACAAATATATACTGTCTGTGAAAATTCAAGGAAAAACGTGAGAAACTTTTTTCAAAATTAAGTAAATGCTTTGTTAGGGGAACATCGACAACGCAGGGATGTGCACACGGCGTTTTTCGTTACGACGGCAGAGCAGTCGCAGCCGTGCTAAGGAAAAACGTCGTATGAACCTTCAGGCGTTGCCAAATTTCCTCTGGCAAATCACTAATTTTCAGGAAAATTTTTAAATATTTATCTGCCAATTTCTAAGATAATTTTGCTTGTGATTTGATCTAAATAGTCTGAAAATTTCAAGGGAAAATATTCACAATTTTCCTCAAAAATAAACATTTTATCGTAGGAAATTTGGCAACTCTCGAATGTTCATACGGCGTTCTTCCTCAGCGCAACAGAATGGGGATACGTGGTTTCGCACTTTAGCCATCGATACCTACTTTTTAAGGCTGAAGAGACCTCATTTCTTTGTCCGTTCTTGCAGCATAATTACAGAGACCTGAAATATCATCCGATAAGATAGTAAACTAAACTGAAATACCTGACTGATATTCTCATTTTCTCGAGGGGTTTTCGATGAGCAGTCAAAAGCACTGGTATGAAGCGAGGTTGGAAGAGGGAGGGTGCTCGCCCGCAGTCGATGCACTTATCACACGAGCCTTTCAGGGCCCCCTTTTTTGGGGCCCAGCCAAACGATTTTCAATCGAAACTTCGGAGGTTTTTTTTACGAGATGGAAAACTCCTCGTTTTCGTACGCGTCGCAAAGATGGAAAAGGTAGAGGATCCGGACGAGCGGGATGTGATGTGGCCTATCGAGAGGGAAATTGATCAGAGACGTCGGAATCCGCGACTCACGCAACGTTGACTAAGTATGTCTCGGCGCTAATACCACATAACCCCCATCTCTTCCTCGCCGCTGCCAATTCGCAGACAGCCCTCGAAATTTTCCCCGTCGAGCACCGTATTCAGTGGGCAAATTTTCGCGTCCAGCCGGCAATATTAACTTTTTTGTGGAACGCCGCCAAAAGCCCTATTGTACGGCGTGACATTTCATTATCAGCCGACTAGGTGGCAGCACCCATCGATTCGCTGACGTCACCGTTGCCCTCTCGAGCAGACTCGATTTACTTTCGCCGGAAAATTTGGAAAATCCTCTCGGCTCAGAGTTTTGAGCTGAAAATGAGAGAAATATTAGCTCGGAGATCCAAGCGTGGACTAAGGGAATCGTCCCGGCTTTCGGGAGGGGGGTGTACATGTTCTGTGTGACGCGACAACAGAGTGTGACGTATGAATCCAAAATTACGGACGGCAGCTGTACCCCGCGCAACAGGCGCTGATGCCAAAGCTTAGTAGACTCAAGTCTCGAGGAAGACGCTACCGCTGCGATGGATCAAATGGACTACATTTTGCAATTTGGAACTATAAATTCTGGCTCGTCTTAAAAAACACGTATGTGCATAGGGAAACTAATGGCACATACGTTGTTTTTCAAACGAGCCAGAATTTATAGTTCCAAATTGCAAAATGCAGTCCAAATGGCATTCCAGACTTTCGTGTAAGAACGTAGCGTCCACATGGTAGAAGACGGCTGCTGAAGTTGGTGCTGAATTTATCCGACTCCGCTGAGAGATAGTATAAGGGAATCGTTATAGATAAAAAAAAAAAAAAAAATCTTACACTGAAAAAAATTATATGCTGTTTTAGCACCTAGGATGTCAAAAATGTGTCTAGTGGTCCCAAGATGCTGCCTTTAGGTACAGCCCCCGCAGTTAATTTTACATCATGTGAATGCAAATTCAACTGCGTGGGCAATCAAGGCAGCATATCAGGATCACCAGACACATTTTTGACATCCTAGATGCTAAAACAGCATATTATTTTTTCAGTGTAAAATTTAGACATTTTTCCATCGATCAAACAAATATTGAATTGCCGTTCTTAGCAGTTTGGTAGCTGAAGCGGAACGTTTTAATCGAGGCGATTGAAATAGCGATGGAAAAGGAAAAGGAAACCCTTCCATGTTACAGGAGACAGGAGTGCCGCCCAAGTTATCGGGGTCGAGTCTCCTTGGAAATTCGGGCGACCTAATATAAATGAAGTGGCTGATATAGTAAAAACAGAAAAATTAATTTGTAACGCGTAAACAACAAGAGTATTGAGAGAAGGATAACTAAGTAAGTTGGCAAAAATCAACGTCATTTCAGACAAAACGGCAGTATTCGTCATTCCCTGGTTAAAATTGGCAATAGGAGCTGCGTTTCAAAATACCAAAGGAGTTCTTATAGCCGACTGAAGGATGCGATAGAAAATCATATAGCTGGCTATAGAAAGTGGAAAAAATCATACAGCCGGGCTACACGAAGCGATAAAAAATTATACAGCCGGGCTACAGTTCCCATCGCCGGGCTTTACACTTTATCGCCTGGCTGTTGCTTTTTCGCCATCGGCTATAAAAGGCTATAAGAAATTGTGTAGAAATTCGTGTGCTTTGTAAATCCTTAAGTTTGTACGGAATCACCTTAATATTTACAAAACGCACATTATATTTTCCTTTACTACATATTTTTTTTCATCAATTAAAATGAGAATAATCCATACAGAGTGTGCAAACATTTCAAAGTCATGAGTTGAAAAACGCTGACTCCACGAGATTAAATATTAGTAACACTAATATAGTCACTAACACAAAGCGGAGCGGCGGCGCACTGGCGCCTACAAACCTAACAGGGATACTTCACGCATTGCGCAATGCGTGAAGTATCCCTGTTAGGTTTGAAGGCGCCAATGCGCGTTTCGCGCTGGCTGCCCGCCCGCCGCGCCGCGCCGCAGCGTACCACGGCGCTTGAAGCAACTATTTCACACCAGAGGTATTGCACAGTATCATACAAAATTGCAGGCGCTCCAACATATTAGGAATGGCAGGCATCCTTCAAAAGTACGGAGCTTTCCTCGCAAAATAAATCAAGATACTACGGCCCAAAAAGAGAGCGGTAGTCCAAAAACTCACTAAGTCCTAGCATCCGTAATTAGTAACGTTTAGCATACACTTTATCGCCAGGCTGTTGCCTATTCACCATCGGCTATAAAAGGCTATAAGAAATTGTGTTGCCGGCTTTAGAAGCTATTGGAAATCTTACAGCCGGCTGCAGGTCTATGGTATTTTGGAACCCATAGATTCTACTGCCAATTTTTACCAGGGTTAACCAGAATTTCACGTAAAACACGATTCGCACAACGAAAATTACTGAAACCAACTCCTAACGAAGATATTAACATTTTTATTTCACATTTGTTTCGAGGAATTTCAACTGCCCGCTCACAAGAAACTCTAAGCTCTACGTGAATCAAATCGCGCACTACAACGGTTTCAGCAAGCTTCTCAATCGAGCAATGTTCATTTCCCATCGTGTCGTTCAAACTATAAGCAATTTGCTATAGCTGAGCCAAAGCGTCAAGACTGAGGTTGCCAGATTTTTATATCGCAGAGACTGTCATGATAACGTTTAGCGCGCGATGTGGATCACATAGAGCATTTGAGTTTTCATGAGCGGGTGCGTTTGAATTCACGCATCAGGAATCATTAAATATCTTTGTAAGGAGTTGATTTCGGTAATTTTTGTTGTGTGTATCGTATTTTACGTGAAATTTTGATTAAGAAACATGTATCAGAATGCTGAAATTCGTACCTTGTCTAGTGGTCCATTGTCCCAAGATAAATAGTTGTCTTTTCTGCAAATTTTTATAAGTACATAATTTGATTTGTGTGTGTTTAAAACGTAAGCACCCAAGTATACAGAATTGCAGAGCATAGCGCGACCACGTAGGTACTGCTGTCTAGCCGAATCTGAAATGAATGAGGCCGGTTTTATGGACGCGGTAGTAGATGAAATTCCTCGATTTCTAATCATCAGAACCATTTCTGAGAGTCTTTTGGAGTCATGAAGAATTTGCATGCAAATTTTTTATTGCTTCATCTGAAAGTGCTGAAAGAGCCGATTTCACAGTATTTTTTATAATTTTTTCCTGGTACGGGAAATAGTATAAAACTCGATTTAAAAGTGAGAAAATGCACCGCCTAGTGACGTCATCTAGCGGCATTTCCCATATAAACACATGTATTTTAGCAGACTAGATAATTTTGTCATATCTTCTCCAATAATTGTTCAATTCATAAACCAAGGGTATCCTCGTGTTCAGTTCGCAAAGTAGTTTCCACTTAAACACAAAATTCATCAAAGTTCAGACACCTGCAAATTCTCTATCGACACTTTTACGACTAATTGAAGATTCGTTGAATAAAATCTTCCGCTCAGACGCTACCGGGTCCATTTTGTCAAAACTTACATTTCGCTCTTAGGGCTCTCTTGGGTAAGACGGGAATGCGCGGGTTCGGAACCTTTGCTGTTTAAAATTGGATGAGACGCTACCATAGAGAGATAAATCATGTACGTGCCGCGTCTGCTCCTCGCTTACTTCCCTGGCGATGAAAAGATGAGACACCAACTCCGCCGAAACATCGCATCGATATGTTTCAACGGTGATTATCACGAATCCTCATGTCTATCGCACTATTGCTGCCGTGCTAAGGAAGAACGCCGCACGAGCCTGCAGGCGTTGCCAAATCTCCGTCGAGAAATCTCGAATTTTAGAGAATATTCGTAAACTTTTGTCCTCTAATTTTGGCGAAGAATTTCATTCGTCATATAATCTAAAGTTTCTGCAAAGTTCACGGAAAAATAAGCATAACTGTCTTCAGAAATTACTGCTTTCTGAGAGGCAATTTGGCAACATTCGAATGCTCATACGGCGTTTTTCCTCAGCACGGCAGAATGTCCGATCGCCCGAAACGCACCCAAATGGGAACCGTCCGAAAGTATCGATCCAGTCTCGATCTAAATCTCGATCTAGATCTCGATCCAGAGTGCAATTGACCCCAGTCCAACAATGCACCACGCTGAGAGACATTGAATGCAATGCGCTCCGCCGCAACATCCACCGTTAATAAAACTCGCGGCAAACACCGCGATGCCTCTGAGGGAATTTCGCTCCTTGATTCTGATTTGCACCGCGTTTAGCAGAAAGGAACTGCAAGCCACATCAGCTATTGAAAAATTTAACCGGGCATTTAATTTTTTACAACAGAATGTTTGTGCGGATTCCTTCGAAAATTTTGAGGAATTTCCTTCGTACTATGCAGAAAATCACTGAGATTTTCACAAAAATCCGCATAATCGTTTTCGTGTAAAAAATTAAATTCCCCAGTTGAATTTGGCAATAGCTGATGTGGCTTGCTTCCTTTCTGCTCAACGCGGTCCATTTAACCCTCAGATGCCCAAGACTTTTTTTCCCACAAAATCCCAGGTATTCAAATACATTGATTTTGATGTTTTCGAAGTATTAGTTATGTTATTTCTGTTTTTGAAGGCAGGAAATAATTTTTATTTTATTTTCTTTCTTTAAAAGAATTCACCTTTTTGGTGACATACTGGCCACCAACCGCCACTTATTTCACCGGCACTTTCACTGGTTTTTCTCTCCCCGCCTCTTCCTCCATATGTAACTCCCTCAGCAGAGATAAACGAGTCAATTTGACCCTGCTTGATACTTCTAGGGGTAGTCGTCAAACGAATTCCCGGACCCGATTCAAATCTTGCCCAAATACGAATAATCAGGCGTGGGTCATTTAAGGCGCTTGATAGACCTCTAAACATGTTTTTACTTGAATTTTAAAATGATAATTAAGTAATTTGGACACATCATAGCATATTTTGGGCAAACTTAAACTTGACTCTTTTCTCAAATTTCAAAAATAAGAAACATCTCAACGCAGGCAGATGACAACGCAGAGATACAAACAGTCATTATGGTGTTGGTCAGATTCGGAGGAGAAGTTTAAAACGAGGCCTGCATACGTCTCTCCCATCTTCGGCTGTGTTTGTGACGTAGCCCTTGAAGCACCACTACAAACAAGACGAACGGAAACAAACACAATGTGGAAACGGAGTAATGGGAATATCGCGCGACAACGGCGCAGAGATACAACTATTCGTGCTTGGTGGATGTCCGTGTAGCATCCGCAAAATTGAAGGCGCGATGGCGCGACGTGTAAACTCGCGATACTCCGCTCCACGCTGCTAATGAAGTGTCGCTCAAAAAATCCGGGAGAAAAATTTTAAAAAACGAGGCCGTATTACATCGCTCCTATCTTCGACTGTGTTGCTCAAGTAGTCGTTGAAGCTCCGCTACAAAATTCGTAGTACGAATAAGACGAACGCAAACAAACACAATATGGAAATAGAGAAAAGAGAAAGGACGCGTGTTGATGACGGCGCAGAGATACGACTATTCATGTTCGATGGATATCCATGTTGCATCTACGAAAGTGAAGGCGTGATGGCGCGATGCGTGCACTCTCAGTGCTTCGCTCTACGCTGCTAATGAAGTGTCGCTCAGATTCAGCAGAACAGGAAAAAAACGAGGTCCCAGTACGTTTTTCTATCTTCGGCTCCGTTTTTTTCTTTTATTTTTTGAATATGAGGTCTGATTTTTTTTTTTATGATTAATTTGTCGACCTATCTTGAAAGGTCGTATGTATCAGCACTAAGTATAACTTCCCCAGAAGAAACAGTCGAGTCTTTTTTTTTCTTATTTTAATTCAGTCTGATATTTGACAACTCTACATGAAAATGCGAATGCAATCTTAGGCATTATTCAAAATTTCACACCATTCGTGGCAACTGGCAAACTCAGCGCCTTGGAGCTGGACTGTTTATGGGACGTAAGGAAAAAATGTTTATTTTATGAGTTTGGCGGGAGATAACTTTTTTAGCGTGCAACTTGAGTACATTTGGACTGAGTTTCACAGCAGCGCACCAAGTCTTACGCCTTGTCTCCACGGGACGTTTCACAGGATTTTTCCCAAGTTCAAATTGCAGGAATGAAACTTCTGGACTTTTTTCCCCGTTGAACAACACAAGAAAATTTCTTCTTCTTCTTTTTGAGTTGTTCTTGGGACTCCTTATTGACTCTTAGTTGGCACTGTGATTAGTATTGACTAACTCAATATTTTTTCCAACTTCGCAAGTGAGATTTTGGCCTGGGACAGATCCCATGAAACGTCTCGTGGAGACAAGGCCCTTTCGGCGCGGCATGCTGCCAGAGTATAGGACGCGCACTGGCGCCTACAAACCTAAGGGAATACTTCACGCATTGCGCCATGCGTGAAGTATCCCCTTAGGTTTGTAGGCGCGAATGTTGACTTGGCGCTGGCAGCACGCCGCTCCGCTCTATATTAGGCACTAATATTTAAACTCGCGGAGTCAGCGCTTTTCAACTCATGATTTTGAAATGTTTGCACACTCTGCATGGATTGCCCTATATTGGAAGAAAATAAGTTATATAGGAGTAGGTACAGTTTTGGAGTCAAATCGCGCCTTAAATCGCGTGTCAGAGGTTCAAACTCGAGAATTAATGTCTTGAACACGAAAAGAGTCTTTAATAATTGTTTTCAACATTGAGTGCGATGGGGGGGGGGGGGGGGTGTATGAATTCAAACCTCTTTTTCTTGGCCCAAACTTGATGTGACTTGGTGCGTTTCTGTTAAACTCGGTCCATCTTAATAGCTTAGGTTTAAACCTTCTTCCTCAGTGATTCCTCACCCAGATACTTCAAGACACCTAAACATAAACAGGTACGTAGCCACACTTGGTCGGGTAAGGGGGGGGACCCCCCCCCCTCCAGAATGAGAAGGGTAAAGTACGAATTTCGATTGCATAATTTCGAAATCCCCGCGGTCGGTTTATTTAAAATTAAATAAAAACTAGTGAATGTCAATGTTGGAAAATTTCCCAGAATATTCTGTACAGAAAAAAGAAGCGTTAATAAATCTTCCAAGAAATATGTGGTGTTTGTTTGTGTTTTATTGACGAAAAAAGTAAAATTTGACAAGAAATCTTCATCTGGAGAAGTGGAGATACATGTTATGCAACTGTCATCGACGATAAGTTCTTTAAGGAGCGTGGGCGAACCACCGGTGCGAAAATCCCTGGAAGTAAATAGTTTCCCCTTTATCTCTGACCAGATTTTTTCCCAAATATATGAGTTTTCCTCTAAAACTAAAAACCAAAGTGCAGCTTCTTTTCCAACCCACCTTTGGTGATAGTAATTTTGATCATAATTTTTAGGATTTTGTCCTGAATTGTTGTAATACCAAAGTACGCGTTAAATGTTTTTTTTTTTTTTTTTTTTTTTTTTTTTTTTTTTTAATTCATTCTTCTTTCGAACGGAAATAGAAAGATCCAAGAAACAGTTCGAGAAAATTATTTCTGTAACAAGTAAAAGTTGTGAGAAGTTCCGAAAAATGGATGATCTCCTTCGATTCGAAAGTAAGCCGAATAATAATCGAGGCAGGTTTCAACGCCTTCAGATGCAACTATTCGAACTTGATAGCTGTCTCTGTTGCAGTGCGTGAAATTGAAGGCGCCCTGCTTTTCTTGGAGGCAAAAACGGTGCGGCGCGGCGTGAAGTTGTGGCTTGTGGTGTGGACGCGGGTGGGCATTTGCGCTGCATTGTTCTTGATTGTATTTTACTATTAAAAAAAAGTAAGCGTCTTATTTTGATGGCAACAAACGGTAATACATAACAGAGTACAAGAACAAAATTATCGCTAAATTACCGTGACACAGAATGGAAATGGCCTTGACAAGAAACAAAATACGACGAGACTAGATAGACGTTGCAGCAAGTGCAAATAATAACGCTCAAGAAATGACCATCTTTTATTCTTAAACCCCAATTGAACCAAAATTGTAATGGTGTTGGTTTCTTGTCCTTCGATGAAATAGAATTAGAGCGGAAACTTTGAAGCACTTCAAACGAGATACCTACCCGTTTTTGCAGTCTCATCGTCGTTATGCGGTAGAAACACAAAAAAAACCCCAAAGGTTCTGAACTCTTTAAAGGCTGGAAAGCAAAAGCTCCATGCTCGGACCATCACTTGCTTGAGGTGATTCGACGGTTGCCATTTTTTGTGTCAGAGCGACGTGCGATACATCGCATCAATTCGTTCCATAATTTCAGCTACCTACTTGTCATTTTTTTCGAATTTTGAGATCGCACTTCTGTTGTCATGAGACTGAAGAATTCATGGACCAAATTTGACAAAGAAATTCAACGTATTAAAGACCGGGTTTTTGCAGTGGAAAAATATCGCATTCGAGTGCAGTTTCGATATCAGTATCGAATGCGATATTTTTCCTCTAAAAAACCCCTGTTTTTATTTCGTTGAATTTCTTTATCAAATTTGGTACATGAATTCTTTGGTCTCATGACAACAGAAGTGCGATATCAGAATTCGAAAAAATTGACAAGTAGCTGAAATTATGGAATGAATTGATGCGATATATTGCACGTCGCTCTAACACAAAAAAATGGCAACCGTCGAATCACCTTGAACCCTTCCGTTGATTTTTCTTAAAATTGCGATTTGTTATTTATTTATGCAGATTGCTAGGTGATGCCTTAGTTACGTACCTTCTAACTTTACCTAACTCAGGATTGGCGGCTGTAGGAGTGTATGAATTTCATAAAACATACGAATACAACTGCCTAAAAGTAAAGGACGTCAGTCCATGAAAATTCAAATTTGAATCATTGATCCCAAAGCAAACATGAGGGCTCTACGAAACCTTCAGGACAGAAAATCACCCCAAAAATGGCAAATCAAACCAGAGTTATGGCACTTTTTAAATTTCAAATTTAAAAATTATAGTTTCAAGGAAAAATTACTTTGAATTCTCATCTACCCTGTTCAGGGCACGAGAGATTTCCACAAAAATGAAGTAAACTGCCCGCACCTTATTCTCAAGGGCGCATTGAGTTTTCCACTGAAATCTCAAAATTCGATTTTTCGACCATGCGGGGCAAACACTGTTCCATGGGTAATTCCGCTCTCCTGAACATAGTATTTTTTTCTGTAGAGTGGAAAATCACACGTGTGTGCTAAAAAGTTTTGTTCAACCTATGCTGTCTGTGATGGAGTAGAAAATGATAAAATACCAAAACAGCGCCTCAAGGCAATTAAGTCCTGTCCCCGTATTTTTCACATTATCTGAGTAATTGTTTTATTTTTTTTATTTTTTATTTTATTTTTTTTTTTTAAATAAATTAGAGAATATGTACTATGTATAAAGTAAAAGTATATTGAAGGTGCTTAAAAGTTAGTAAGTCTCTCCTTTACTTAAATTGTTTAGGTTGTGCTTATTTGGAGAGTTTTAACTAAAATTGGCTTTAATTTTGAAGTACCTACTTTTATCTTATTTACGATCAGAACAGCAAACCAAACGATGTTGTGAATGAAATTTTCTCCCATATTTTCCATGGTCTAGAGAGAATTTGTAGAATGTTTCAGGGTTGATATAAGATAACATAATTTTCAAATAATTTTTTTTTTTTTTTTTTTTTTTTTTAAGAAAAAGGAAATTTTGCATCTTGAAATGCCATCATGATCACCCAGGTTGATACTCTCTTTTTTATTCTTCAGAAAGTTTTCAAGTGAAAATTTGTTTTTCTTAAAAAAAAAGGAGAGGAATAAACTACTGAAGAAATGATCTGAAGGATCTAAAGACCTCTAAGTTTCTAGGCATTGAAGAAATTACAGCATCTTAAAGAAAAATGAACTCACATTTTATTTAATAAATTACGTTTTAAAAAATACAAATCAGCATTAATGCATTATATTTACAGATATTGCTATCATTATGGTAATAGATTTAAAATGTAATTTAACATCAGAGGAAAAATCCAAAAAAGAAAGACTGTTAACAGATTAAGAAGAAATCATTGATAGAAAAATCAACTAAAGACATGACGTAGATGAAGAATCATCAAAATGTAACTAAAAACTGGAAAAGACTATATCAAAGAAAAAAATACGCAAAGAAAAATAAATAGATAAATAATAGAATCAGAAGAATGATGAAGAGCGAGAGGAGGATGGAGGGGGGGAGGAGTTGAAAAAATAACATAGCTAACCAAAGTCTGTGAAAATAAAATTGATTAATGAAATTATTTGAAGTCCTGAAACAAACAGACTTTGAAAATTTCATAGACAGAGTTAAGAAATTTTAAGTTTTAAGAATGGAAGAAGAAACCAAAAATGGTATAATTTAGAATGTAGGGTTTAGGAAATAATACTGCCGTGCTGAGGAAAAACGCCGTACGAGCCTTCAGACATTGCCATATTTCCTACAATAAAGACCTAATTACTAGGAAAGTTGTGAATATTTTTCTTTAATCTTTTCAGACAATTTTGTTCGAAATTTTATCAAAAACGTCTGAAAATTTCAAGGAAAAATAATCATAATTTTCTTCATAATTACACGTTTCTATCAGCGGCATTTTGGCAACTCTTGAAAGTTCATACGGCGTTCTTCCTTGGCACGACAGAAAAGAATACTAAAAATTGAGAAAAGAGAACAAAATTACAAAGAAATTGTTCTGATGGAGTGGTGTAAAGTAATCCCTTCCAAATATTATACTCCAATACAAGATGAGGTAAGATATTGGTAAGTACTCAAATGATTATAAAAACATAGGAACAATAAAAGAGGTATATTCTATGCTAGCACATTTCATGTTTGCCTGAAGAGTGCAGAGTAACAGGAGAACTCTCACACCAAAAACATTAGCGAGGTTGAAACACATGATGGGCTCACTTCACTGTAATTCATACCACTGAAAATTTCTAATTATCTCATATGATTATAATCGTAATTATAATTCTTATAATTATGAGCGAGAAGAGCAGAGCTCCGGGGAATATACATCTGAGAATTAGAACCTTCCAAAAAGTGTATAAGCATTACTTGTCTGGAAGCTACGTAAAAATTAAACAACTTTTAAAGGTGCAGTTGACACAATTCGAGGTATCACTAAAATTCATCAGAGAGAATCAAAGTAACAGTGTAATATTTGATTTTAAAGTGTTAAAATGAAAGTCATCTATTTAACATTGCATATTGCAGCAATCTTAGCCAGATGTCTACGGTTACTATTCTTCTTTGTAAGTAAATTGTGATGCAGAGAAGTCTCATGCAATGACTTAATTTTGATTAGAGCAAAATAACTTTAAATATGAAGGAATTTTTTTTTTTTTTTAGAAAAAGCTGAATCTATATGGGAAGACATTGCATTTTAAGTGTGTCTGACAACGGATATTTGTGGGAATAAGTTTTGAGTGTGCACTTACAAACTTCCAGAGACAAAGAAATGCCCTTACTTTTTCTTGAATGTTAAATTTTGTGCTGATTTTATGACACAACAGAAGTTAATACACCAAAAATGGAGATTTGACAGAAACAAACTTGACAGAACGGAACTTGACAGAAATTGGTGCGTTTCTATTAAACTCAGTCCATCGAAAAAGTCTTCTCCTTGTAAAAACTATGGACTTCAAAGAGACTCATCAATTGCTCCGACTTGCAGTGCTGGCCAATAGGGCCGAAAAAGACATTGATGAGCGTCTTTGAGAGCTCCAGTTTGTGCGTAGCCGAGAGCTGTTTATGCGACACTAATTCAGGAGATGTAACTATGTATCTACAGGAATATGGTAACAAACTTGACTAAAAGTGTGAGGCAATCAACCTTGTCAAAAAATGTGCCCAAAAAACTGGTTGAATTTGAAATGTTTAAGAGGCTACCGATTGAAATGGTGCATCACTAAGTGCTAGAAACCAAAAGGAGAGCTGGAGCTAAGGTAATATAGTCATTCTAAAAAGTAAGTATGACACCACATCTCATAGTGTATTGAGCCCCATGATTCACTAT
This sequence comes from Bemisia tabaci, assembly GCF_918797505.1. NCBI lineage: Eukaryota > Metazoa > Arthropoda > Insecta > Hemiptera > Aleyrodidae > Bemisia > Bemisia tabaci. Next base: position 53,160,674 of record NC_092796.1, read on the forward strand.
GAGTAGAGAGTATTGTTCACCAAACACACTCTGTTGCGTTCATCTCCTTCTGATTTTGGGATTCGTCCCTATTTAAGACTTTTGAATGAGCAGATGTAAAAAATAAACTGTCAAGTAATGCAAAATTAAGCTGCAATGCCTATAACTAGCTGTCTGGTAGCTGATTACCTTATCATCTGAGTCATTTAGAGATCCAGACACTCAAATTTCCAAAATGTTTTACCGTATACTTGAAAGAAATTATTAGTTAGATGCACACTTTCCTTTAAATTTTGCATGAGACAATAAATTGGCAAAACGAGAAAAAGAAAGGAAAATATAACTGTTTAAAAAAAAGATAAAGATACACACACAATAGTGAAAATAAAATTTCTTTGCAATTTTGAATATCTTAAAAAAGACAGATTCAAAAACCTTTGGCAACCAGTACTCACATACATAAATTCTGAGGAGGAGATCCTAATTGACTGAATAAATCAGGTATTGAAGCAAAAAGTTGCAGTTAAATAACAGGGAAAAACTAGCTCCTAGGTGACTGAAATTCACTGTTAGATAATACCACACATTGAGGTGAAACTGCAAAAGTGCTAGCATTGGTTGCGGTGTTTCAAAATCTTCGCTCCTATTTTAATTTTTAAAAAGAGAACGAAACAACATCATGACTTGAAATTTTGGAAAAAATATTTACATATGTAATATTATATATGAAATAGAAAAAACATCATCGAAGTTTTCAAGAAATGATGTTGTGTAGTTTTCTATGAAGAAAATACAGTTTGACAGGAAGTCAGCAATATCACGAACTAAAATACACATTTCTGCAGTTTCACCATCGATATATAATGAATCCATTTCATCAATACTTATGTGATCCATACTTTAATAAAATTATAATCATTGAAGTGCGCTGAATCACTGATATACAGAAGTTTTTCTTGCAAACTATGATAATCAACAGCAGTTTGCTCATGTAGCGAAAAGTGTGGGGGAGAGGCAGCAGAACTAGAATGTTGACTCTACTTCAAAACTGGCTCAACTAGATCACTAATTGCATAATGTCTTGTGCAGAACTCCACTGAGAAAAGAAGTAAGCTGCCTTGCTCAAAGAGAAAAATGTGAAGAATGTTCTCAGCTTGAACTTGACCTGATCAACTCAGAGGTAAAAGTATGGAAAGAAACTTGAATGGATTCTTCAGATATTGGAATTGATACAAAAAGACGTTCTAGTTGGTTCATTTATGTAAAAGTGTTAATTCGTTGAATATTTGTAGACGTTAATGGAATATATTCTTGCTAATGAATGGAACCGCTAAGAATTGTTGCTGAGGGAAGCAAACAGACAAAAGAGTTTTAAACTGGGATAAAGAACAAAGTGTACAGGGTAAAGTTGAGATGGTCATTTTTTTTTTTTTTTTTTAGGGGGGGGGACATGGTTGAATCACAGTTTCAGTGACTAGTGCCAAAAGTATCACAATATTAAACACAAATGTTAGTTCATTTTTCAAACATGAGGATTCATTGCGAGCAACATGCTCCATGTGCTACTCAATTTTTACAGTCGATTAAACAGATCCAGATTCTGGAGTCAGATAGGCAGAGGCATTCATAAATAATCTGATAACACATATAAGTACATTACATATTATTAACAATCTGATGAAGTTTGCTGCATGAATCAGACCAAAACTTCACATCAGACTTAAATTATGACTTCACAATCACAGCAAAGAACAAAATAACCCTAGAGCGAAACACTTCACTCTAGAGAGTAGGACTTGAAAATTTCACATAATTGGTTAGGAATATATATATTTGAGTTGACCAACCGCAACTTTGATCTGGTAAAAAAACATAAGGTTTAGGTTGAATCAAATTTTTCTCAATTCAACAGAAAAATACATTCATTGAAAAAACTTGACTGGCTTGTGCGAACAAAATCAAAATGAATGATTTCTCCATGCACGTACCTCCTAAAAAAAGGAAACAAGCATATCTCTGTATGTACTAGTACTTCATTGCTGAAAATCATTTTTCACTACGTAAGGCTCTTTCGAAAGCTTTAAATTGTGAAAAACATCCTAAGCCTGCATTGCAAATGAGCAAAACAGTTTTATCAACTTTGAACTGAGGTGACGGTTTATCGCAACTAATATCTATTCTCTGCCAAAATATGATACCGAATAAACTTTTCGGCAAGACTGAGAAATCTTCAAATCCCTACTTTAAATTATAAATTACATTTGTACACACTTAATTTACAATATTCCTATCAGTCTTCTCATAAAAATCATACATCCTGTCTTGCAATTTTAGTCAGCCACGGAGATCTGGTCATGTGATTTCCTCTTGATGTAATTCTCCAAAATTTTGATGTTATCAATACTGACGGCACGACCAATTTTTGACTCAGTTTCCCTACCAAGGTGCTTGCGGATGAACTGACCAGCTCGGAGTAGAGCAGCTAAGTTAACCCCTGTATCGATGCCCATACCTTCCAGCATATAGACTAGATCCTCGGTGGCTACGTTACCTGAGGCACCTTTGGCATACGGACAGCCTCCTAGCCCACTTACAGATGCATCGACAATAGAGACACCCATCTAGAACAAAAAAAAACAAAAAATTAAAATTTTATTAGGCTTGGCAATTTGATAGCATATCAATTAACATTTTCTGGCATAAGATTTCAGAAATCGACCAATTCTTTCATTTCTAATTATGGACCTATGCTATTTTACGAACCAACTTCTATTGCATATTCCTCCTGACATTTAAAAAGTTGACAAACAGTAGGAATGAGAGCCTCTTTTATTGCGATGCAGTAAAGCTAGGGAGAAAGACTGCATATTCAAATGTTGCCGGATTTTACTTGATTTAATACAAATTTTCTAAGTGATTTACCGATCGATTTTTTGTTAAAATTTTTTTACAGAAAATGTTCTCTGACTCCCTGAAGGGCTCTGAGAGAGCGGGGAACTTCGGCAGCTGGGAGTTGCAGAGCGCCAAAGAGCGCTGTAAAAGCGGCTTCTAAGTATGTACGTAATTTTTTTCTCCAATTCCATCTCATGTGTTGGAAAATTTCACAAGAAAATGATGAGAATTCTTTTCAAAAACTGATAATTCATCGATAGGTCAGGGGTGGAAGAAGTCGACGATTTCTAAATTCTTATAAACACTATGTCTTCGCACAGCAGTCGAGCCTTTAGATCTGCTTACTGAAGAGTGATGATTTAAATCAACGTTTAAGATGTCCTCACTGAAAAAAAAGTGAATGACTATTTTAAAACTTAAATCTTTTATTTTTACAGAGAGAAAACTGTCATTATAAGCCGTTATCTAAGTAAATCTTAAGCCCAAGATCTTAATAGAAGTATGCTTTTGTATATACTTACTTCTAAAGCTGTGAGGATATTTGCTAGAGCTTGTCCATAAGTATCATGACAATGGATGCCGATTTTCTCAATAGGAACCACCTTTGAAACATCTTCTAAAACAGCTCTGATTGAACCAGGCGTACCCACTCCAATTGTATCTCCTAGGCATATTTCATAGCAGCCCATATTATACATCTCTCTGGCCATCTGAAACAAAGAGCACTTTGCTGTGAGTATCAGTCCGCACACCCAATCATAATATCAGTAAGAATCTTGTCGAATCAATGTCAATTCATCAACATTAGATCTGATGTAATGATCCATGTTAGGCACAGCGCTCACACCAAGTAGAAAAAGTCTTACCAACATGTATTTCAAGTAGCCTTGAAATAAATTTAAATAGGGGGAGATTCAATACTGTTTCATGCACAGAGTTATAAATATGCAAATCAATGGCTAAAGTTCAAAAATGCATACTTCCATTGCACATTTCAATATTATTACACTAAAAGCTGTTATTACCATTAATTATGGTAGGAAAAAACAATGTCTCATTGGGGAGGGTGGGGGGGGGGGAGAACACGAGAAGAGGAATATGAGAAAAGCGTTTGTTGACTTAAAAGAATATCAAGGACTTACGTATTCCCTTCAAAGTATGCTTAAAGGAGTGTAAATTGAGGCACACCTAAAAGAACTCTCAAATATTTAAAAAAAAAAAAAAAAAAAAAATTGATTCAACTTTTAAAATTGAAAAATAAATTTAATTTTTAAAAACCCTTCAAAAATTGATGACCTTAAATACACGAAAAAGAAAGCAAAGTTATGGGAGTTCCGTTTACCTTGGTGACTTGACTAGGAGGAACTGAGCCTTCATATGGACATCCACAGATACAAGAAATATATCCTCGAACCTTCAAGCCATTATCTAAAGCTGTTGCCACAACTGTTCGAAACCTTTCTAAGCTTTCCTTGATTGAACAATTGATATTTCGGCGACTGAAGGTCTCTGAGGCAGCTCCAAATATGGCTATTTCTTCCGCTCCAGCTTTTATCTATAAAAAAGACAAAATTACAACTTAGGAAAGATCACAAGTGTAAATAAGAAATCAGGTACTTAAAATACATAAGCACGATAAAAAAAAGTACAAAAGTAAAAATTTATTTAGTGCTAACTACTTCCTGATATATAAAGAAATAGTACCTTAAAAAAGGAAAACTATTTTACTTTCCCGGTTATCATGTGTCTAGAAAAATATTAGTGCACGCTCTGTCTGGCTCTTTATGAGCAAAACAGATACAAAAATGACAAAATTGTAAGGCAAATGAAGGGAGGAGGGGGAGATAATGCGACGTGAAGTTTTCTTATTAACTTTTCAGCACGAGACAACCAACTACACTACACTTACAGAGTTTCTTTGTGACTCAGTTAAATCAATCAGGGATTGAAGAGTTTATGTAAGGTAATAAATAAAGAACTGAAATAATGTGAAAATCTAATATTCACTTTTTTCGAATCTACTATCTGCCACCCTTGAGGAACGAGACGGTACAGGTAAATGACTTGAAACAAAGGGTTGCCACACATAAGCAGAAAATGAATGATAAAGAGAGATGGACATTAAACTTACAGCGGCTTCTAAACCTTTCATGTTGGGCACTAAAACTGGGTAGTTGACGCGGGGATGTTTCATGATTCCTTGAAGCACTTCTGAACTATCAGCCATCTGGGGTACCCATTTTGGAGAGACAAAACTGAGAACAGAAAATAAGAACGTTTTGACGATAAGAAAATGAATATCATGAAAAAATCAGTGGAGAGATATATGAAATAACGAGGTAGGTTCCTATAACGGGTAGTACTTTCAAGGATGAGCTAGAAATATCAATTTCTCATTTCCTGAGAGTATGGTAATTTCTAATTTTGTCGTCTTTTAGTGATACAAGAGACAGCACCTTTCATAAATCGAGTTAAGAGAGATACAAAACACGCAATTTGGGTTGGAACGGCGCGACTTAGAGAGAAATGATGACGAGGACTTGAGATGAAAAGGAGAAGCCCTCGGCGCGGCAATGGCATGTAACACATATTAGCGCCTACGAGACTGCACGAATACTTCACGCATTGCATCAAACACAGTGCGGTTACTGCGGTCAGCGTGAAACGAATAGCGCCTACAAGAATGCATGAATACTTCACGCATTGCGCCATAGACAGTGCGGTTAGCGTGAAACGCTTAGCGCCTACAAGACTGCGAGAATACTTCACGCATTGCGTCAAACACAGTGCAGTCTGCGCGGCGGCGGCAGTTAAAATCATTAAACTACATTCATGTTTGTTCTTTCATAATTCGTTCGTTCATTTCTTATGAATGGAAGGCCTTGTCCACACAGAGATAGGTTCACGAAACTTAACTTTCGCGCAAAGTTCCGTAAACTTTTGCTAGTAGTGTTAACAGGGCTTTCCCAAAAAATATGTCCAACACGAGTAAACGAGTCTTATGCACCCCTCCCCGCTGGCACGTTTATTTGATGGTTTTTATTGGTATTTCAAAACGAATGAGAAGGGGGCGGCAAAATACAGGCGGTCCATGGGCGGCAAGTAGGTAAATCCGGCCCTGGATTTCCGTCTAAGCCCCAGAAATAATGGATTTTCAAGTGAAGCGCAGCTCACGTGGAAAGTGAGATACGCCCTTTTGCCAGAGAGGTGCGGATTTTCGGCCGCACACGTACCCGCACGTTCGTTGAAGATTGGGAGTTCTTAACAATTCGAGTGTCTTCAGCTCCTGTTCAACTTTCATTTCGGCACGTCCACAGAGCATTTCAATGGCTAATTATTCATGCAAACGCACTGTAATGAACCCGATGTCCTTCGACTAAGTTGCGCGAAGGGGGTCTCGCAAGGCAGAACGCCACTTTCGGAAGAAACTGCATGCGCGATGCACATACGAATTGGCCGATAATCGATGGACCGCTCGATAAACTGACACATTTCCACGGGACTACGACGACGCTTTCACTTAATATACGCTTCAGATATTGGTTCGTCATCGCCGGCCGACTGAACGGCGGCGCGGCGCGGCGCGAGTTGCCAGCATGATTTGCGAGAGTAGCATTGCGCGTAGGTAAACGTGTGCTACTTTAAAAAATCGCTATTCTACTTTATTGTGACAGTCGTATACTGCCATGCTAAGGAAAAACGCCGTATGAACATTCGAGAGCTGCCAAATTTCCGTCGATAAAATGTTTATTTTGAGGAAAATTATTAATATTTTTCCTTGAAATTTGCAGGAACTGTAGGTGAAATTAGGAACAAAATTGTCTGAAAAATTGGAAGAAAAATATTCATAAGTTTACGATGGGATTCTTGTTTTATCAAAGGAAATTTGGCAACGCCTGAAGGTTCAAACGGCGTTCTTCCTTAGCACGGCATGTATAGTGATGCTGGTCGACTTTGTGGATACGCTAACTATGGTGCATTAACACGTTCATTGGAGAACTGTTCGAAAAAAGGGTAGAATTCATACAACACAGCGCGAAAAAACTAATTTAGATAGACTTAGAAGCATGCAAATTGCGAATCTCATTCGGAACTTCCTTTTGAGGCCTCGAGAAATAAAAGACGGGCGAGAGGTAAGCGGCAGCAAACAATGATATTGCACAAAAGAACTAATTGGTTCAATTGTTATGTAAAGTATTGCCGCGTTCGCGACGATGGTCATGATAATTGGTCGAAGTGTCCAACTGTTCATACACCTACACCACGTGCTTTGCATTTTCGGTGGTCACGCTCACAGTCTCAGAATCGAATTATGCTCCAGAGTTAATTGAAATTGCTAATGAGCCGCGTTTGACCTACAGCAAAAGAAGGCCTGGACAGCTGCGAGAATACAATTACCTACTGAGCTTTGAAAAACTCGTGCGGGAGTTTAGGAGGACCGAAGGTGCAGAGTGTGCGGTTTGAACTTCCAAGACACACTGCAATATGTAAGAGAATCGTCGTTATATCGGTTACACTTACATTTCCATGATACATATTTCACTGGGAAAAAAACACATTGGATCTAGAGTCCAAACTCTTGAAAACATTGACAAGAAAAAATACTCTTGATTCAATCGGATTTTTGCTTGAATCAAAACGAAAACCGTTTAAATTAAGAGGCTTGGTTCTTGATTTAAGCTAGATTCTGATTGAATCAAGAGTACTTTTTCTTGTCGATGTTTTTAAGAGTCTAGACTCTAGATCCAATGTGTTTTTTTTTCCAGTGTATGTCAAGATTCGCACCGTTGTTATTGTCAGAATTTCGCTTTCATTTGGAATTTCAGGTGATTCGTCAAGCTCAAGTGACGTGGTCCAAGTGGCATGCGATATATCGCATCGATTAGGTAAAAAGTCTCGGCAGATTCTGAATTTTTAGCATAAAAAAGGAAGATAGCCCCTGCACAGTAGCCTAAAGAATCAATCTGAACTCAAAAATCGGCAAAATTCAGAGAAATGAAAGCAAAATAGTGTTTGGAAAAAAATCTCGCATTCGATTCAGCTATCGACAGCTACTGTGCAGGGGCTATCGTCCTTTTTTAAGCTTAGGCGATAAATTAAATTTTATAGGATGGACTTGGAAATATTATTTTCGTTACTTTTTGTCAAAACTCGCGGTCCAAAAAACTCTCCGGTTAAAATTTAAAAGTCGGGTCTAAAATTTAAAAAAAAAAACCCTCCAGAACTGCAGAGCTACAAAAGGTGAGATAAAGCGAGGAGCTTAGATTTTCCGTGTGTCTAATTAGGCTGAGACTGAGAAGGCTGAATGAGGTCGGATAAAAGAGGAAAGACCTTGTCCTAGCCGTGGGCCGAGGAAGAAATCAGGTAGTTTAAGGCCAGGAGGCGTACCTTCAATACAGCAATGCAGTATTTCTTCACACGATTCACTACCATTTTTAAAAGAAAAATCCATGTTTTGTTTTTTTAACACAATTCAATAAGCTTCTTCGGTTGAGAGGAGGAGAGTCCTTAAAACTTTTTCAGCAACACTCGCAGTCATTCTTTGATTCAAAAAGGTAAATTAACTGGAACACACTTTATTAACTTCGCAATATGGCCTTAAAATACTTTAAATGTCATAGTTACTTCGTCATAGCTCTGCAATTCTGGAGGTGTTTTTTTTTTTTAAATTTAGGCTCTTTGACCCTCGAATTTTCATTTGATATCATAGTCAAATGCAGCGGATCGATTCTCGTGATTTTTCGGGTATCCACAGATGGCGCGAATGTGTCTAAGAGCCCGCTGACTTTAAATTTTCGAAAGATGAGTCGGGGATCTATTACGGTAAAACTAAACAGCCTTCTGATAGCGCGAAGCACCAAATCTGAGTTGGAGGAGGCAAAATTATTGGCAATTTTAGGGGAATGGAGCCTCTATTTTAAAGACCTGTCACCGACAACGATAGACTGAGTCTATATAATATTGGTTTCAGTTTAAACCTAGCCTATACAGGAGCTGGGTGAATCCATGCTTGAGCAAAAAGTCCAGAGCAATCATTTAGATACCGTCAACGAAATCCTTCTCTCAAAGATTAGATAAGATTAATTCATTTGTGTCGAGTGCGGTATTTTAAAATGCTGAATGTAAATAGTCAGCTATGTATGAAATTAAATAATGTTGAACGCTGCAATGGCGAACTCACATCGGTGTGAATTGTGTTTCATTTACAAGCGAAAGCGGTAGATAATCCAGAAAGGCAGGCGAACCTTTGCCGATAGCAAGGCATACAATACCACGGTGAGGCACACGCATGGATGCAACTATTGAAGCTCAAGAGCTGCCCGCGTTGCGTTCAAGGAATTGAAGGCGTTTTGGGTTCAAGCCCTCGCAGCTCATACACTTACGAGACGCGCTTGTGCAAGTCGCTGCACCTACACTGCTCTTTCAAGTCGACTATTTCGTCCGTTTCCCAACGGATTTATACACAGTGAAACATTCCTCACATCGCATCTTTAAGAGAAAAATAAAACTTTCGTAGATTTGAGTACAAAAAATTTCCAATTCCATTGTCATTTACTTTTCCCTGATTGAGGACAGGAAACAAGATTGTTTCACGGGCTGAGCAAAAGTTCATTCACAATTATTTTTTCTCATGGGAAGACTGACCACTGTAGTTGTTCCGCATGTTTTTTTTTTTAAAAATTGTGTAATTTTTTGGATTCACTTCATGACCAAATTTTAGAGGACGGAATTTGCGTGATATTTCATGTAAAAAAAGACAAATTTAACCGAAATTTGAATGCGAAGAGAAGACACGTATTCAAGGTGTATTTTCACGATTGAAATTACAGACTCATATTCAATCTTGTGAGTGTTAAAAAAAGTGTACCTGGAGACCTTTGTTAGTGGTCGGAACGAGCCGAGGTCTTTATTTTAGTGGGAATCGTTTTCTCCGCGACGAGAACAGTCAATTTTCAGTTTAATATTAAACGTACAGCTAAACTGGAGCTTGTTTTTGAAAGCAACCGAAATTGGATTACACAAAATTCCATTTCAACTGCCGGTTGCGTTACACCCTCGCGACTCAATCGGCTTAACAATTTCAAATTGATGCAAATTTCGCATCCGAAATCCTATCGTGTATATGATCCGAGCATGAATAAATTCGTTTCCGTTGTCATCTAATACCCTTATCCATATGAATTTTTCTGACAAACAAACATTTTACTCAGCTCTTGGATGTTTTCGTTTTTTTGATCCAAATTACTTTACATACTGGAAGTAGCGAACGAAATCCCCGCCCTTTAAAGCCGACATTTATGTAAAACCATGTCCGACATTTTGTTTCTGCAATTTATCGGAATCTCTTCTACTATATACTATCATCACTGCCGTCCTTTTGAGTAATTATAAGGCCTGGATACACGCTCAAATTTCCGTCAATTTCCGATCAAAATGATGACAAAAATGGCGGTCAAATTTTTGCAGGCCGCAAATATTTGATGGTAGATGGTACACACCAGTCACTGATATACAAAAAACTGATATACTTTATATTGGATATTTAACTGATTCTAAAAAATCGATCCGAAAATTGCCAGATTTTACGGGATGATGTGGCAATGCCGATGGTAAAGGCGTCACAACTAAGCATTGGCATTATTACGTATTTATGAATTAAATATTGTGTGAGAAGATTACTGACGTTCAATATCCTGCTCAAGTTCGTTCATGTTTTTCCGGACTTTCCCTGTACGGAATTAGCTCTGCTTGTATTTCGGACTCAAATCAAAGCGAGTTAAACGAAATACAGTGCAGTGGGCAATCATGGACGATAAAATTGGTGCATAATTTCTAACAGTCTTGATAGAACCCCCCCCCCCCCCTCCCCTCCATTTCTACTGTGTTTTTTTTTTTGTGTAAGTTAAAAGAAGATCATCAAACACTGGACGGCTGGGCTTGATATCTTTACACAACACTGGAAAAAAACCACATTGCATTATAGAGTCCAGACTCTTGAAAACATTGACAAGAAAAAATACTCTTGATTCAATCGGATTTTTGCTTGAATCAAAACGAAATCCGCTTAGATTAAGAGGCTTGGTTCTTGATTTAAGCTAGATTCTGATTGAATCAAGAGTACTTTATCTTGTCGATGTTTTTAAGAGTCTGGACTCTAGATCCAATGTGTTTTTTTCCAGTGAAGGTTTTATAAAAAAAGCTATTTTTTCGTTGAGGTTTAAGCTTATTGAAGCTGATTAGAGGAAGTTTCACAAAGTAAGTTTGGTCAGTTCGGAATTTTAGAATTTTAAGAAGCGCAAATTAACGATGTTACATAGGTATTTAAACTTCTTTCCGCGATAACGCACATTTTTGTGTGATTGGGAGATTCATGGATTTTCGGGCGATTTAGGAATTTCGCTCAAAAAAACAAATCGCCGAGGAGAAAATTTAGGTTTTCTTCCGTAATTGGTTAGTGCACATTCGAACTATCCTGAGTAGAGCCTAGATTCAAATGAAAAGTGAGAGCTTTATCGGAAATGGATTCGCCACACTGAAGAAAAAATCTCGGTGTATTTACTGAGAAAAGGGTAAAATTACTAAGAATTCAGGGTTCTATTTGATCCCAGCTTTTTCTTGGTATAATTACCATTTATGGAATTGGTCATTTTACCGAGAAATCTCGGTAAAATTATTGACTTTCTCGGTAATTTTACTGGACTCCGGTAAAAATGCCAATATTTTTTATCGACTATGGTAGAATTACCGAGATAAAATGGCAAAGTTACCGGGAATTGATTACCAATAAAAGTGGTATTCTTACCTGAAAAAAACAGTAAAAATACCGGTTTTTGGGTAAGTTTACTAGTCTGTCTTGGTAAAATTACCAATAATTGGTAAAAAAAGCGAGATGGTAAAGGTACCAACGGACCTTGGTAAAAACGCCGAGAATTTTTTTTCAGTGCACAAGTCTTATGACACGTGCCTAGAACGAGAAGGCAAAAACAGAAATATTTTGATGGCATGTTCGGGTCCAAGAGCATTTTATGATTCGACGCTGAAAAATTTTGCGGGGGACGTTCACCCATCGTAACTTTCTCATGCCTTCATGTTCATGGTCTTGGTCGAGTGCGAACGCGTCGTCGCACAGTGGACCAAGTCAATTAGAGAGGTCGGACATGAAATTTTTGATTAAAACTGCAAATTTTGATGTATTTATCGTCACAATTTCAACTGTTAGGGGTGCTAGTAGTAGAAAATTTCACGAGAAAACCGATAGAATCACTTATAGAACCTCAAAATTGTGTATAAACGGAGTGATATGCGTTTAAAGTTTCCGAATTTTGTCCGACCTCACCTATTGACTCGCTCCATTGTGCGTTGCGCCGCGAAATCGATCATCGATAAGTGGTCGTTGCCCGGAGAGAGCTTCGTCGCAAAAAAGCGAAAAAATTGGGCAGATGATTGAGGAGCCTCAAGATAATATTTAGATTTTTCCCGAGACTTGCTCGACGGAATTTTTAATGAGGGGGTGGACGTGGGCGCCGCGCGAACGGAAAGAGAACATTTTTGGAATATCTGAGCTAATTTTAGTGGCGAATATTTTCCTCCGGGGGATTGGAATGCGGATTTCCAATAATGAATCTAAATATGATGCATTGCCAAACTTTTTTCCTTTCTCCTCATACGAGGCGGAAATTCCGAGTATCTGGCTCGAGATAAACACGAAACATTTTCTTGCAAATTATACCGGATTAAAAAAAGAACGATTGCCCTTACAATGCTCGTTGCGGAATCCAGGTCATACCTGCTTTCTATGCGTAGTCTCAATTTTACTTTTTCGGTTACCGCGACTCGAATAACTGTTACAGGGTGTCTAGTATTTTTTAATTTTGAAAAATCATGATATTTTCCTGATTCTTCCTGATATTTTATAAAAAATTCCTGATTTTTTTCATTTTGAAAATTCCTGATATTCTCCTGATTTTCCTCGACTCCTGGTACGGTAGGCAAAAAGCAGTAAGACTTTCTCCGCTGAGGAGATTCGCGTAAGAAAAATTCCTGATAAAACGTCTGATTTTTCCGATTTTCCTTATATTTTCCTGATTTTTTTCCTGATCGGCCAAAATTCCTGACATTTTCCGGTTTCTCCGGTTTTTCCTGATGCTAGACACCCTGTGTTACCACAAAAGTAACATTGTAAGTACGACTGGATAATTAGGTAGGACCTGGAGTCTGTTGAGGGCCTTGTTCAAGCAAAACTTGTTTTTCTTCGTGATTTAGGGATTTTGTAATAAAGAATTTTTTTAAATGCGTAAAAAAATGGAAAATCTCCTCGAAATTTTGTAAGAATACTTCCGATTGAGATTTTAAGTATGAGACACCTTTAGATCTTCCTTTCAACGTATGAACGATATAAAAGTGGCTAGTAAAGTCTGAAAACTCATAAGCCTATCTCAATGGAAGTCAAGGATCAAAAAGTTTTGGCATTCGAGTTATTTCGTAAATAAATGCTCAATGTAAAATTTCTATAAACATACTTTTAATTGACGTTGAGTGCTCAAGAATTCTAACGGCAAGGAGGAGAAAATTCCCATGATTAATTACACAATTTTAAGTACTTAAGGGAGAGCAGAAAATTCTGATACAGCGCCACTCTATTTGTTATGTCACAATATTATTCCATACGATACGGTGTCCAGGATTTATTTAAATACTTCTTGAAAACTTGCGCACATGCTAGTATTTATTCATTTATACGCGCAAAGGAAAACTTCAAAACTTTCAACTGCATTGCCTTGAAGAAACACTGTCGTTTCAATCAACTGGTCCTTTACTTAATTCGGAATTCTGGATTCACTCGGGTCATAGTTAATTTTTTGTAGCCCCCTCAAATAAAAAAAAAAAAAAAAAAAAAAAAAAAAAAAAAAAAAAGAGGAGTCGAAATGTACAAATGGACAGAGTTTAAAGGAAAGGCAACGAGCCACCGGTGAATGATCGATTATCAATGTTCCCCATTTAGACCTGAGGTAGAGGTCGATTATTGAGGTGCTCTTTGCGAACACCCTGTCTATCGATCCTTTTCCGTAGATTTAAATGGCAGATCATTCGGTATATCGCGAAGCACGCCAGGTCACATCAAGTTCAAACCAAGAAAAAGGTTTGCAATTTCATTTCTGAAAGGACTTTAACACTTCATTCACGTTGGAAATATTTTTCCTCGACTTTGAATTTTTGACAGGATAATATTTACGACTCATTTTTTTCCCCAAAATGAGACTTGGTGCGTTCCTATTAAACTCGGTGCAAATGACGCAAAATATGCCGTAGAATAAGGTGATAAGAGTACAGACTACACACCTTGTGGCTTCAATAGTTTGTAGACCGGTCTTGGAGAGCTGGTTAATGAAGTCAATCTTGACGTTGGTCGGAACAATATTTGGTTCGTTTTGAAGTCCGTCACGAGGGCCCACTTCCACAATCCGCACTTTCTTTGGATATCCTGAGTACTTCGCTGTTTGCGACTGCAACAGAAAAATAGATAAACCGAAAAATTAGACGAAAGACAAAAAAAAAACCACCCTAGCTAAAAAAGATAAGTATTGCGTGCCACCAAAGAACGAAAATAAGGGCAGTTATCGTGAGTAAAAATCCGCATTGACAAACGCTAGGACAACGCTGCCGCGCTTAGGAAGAACGCCGTATGTGCATTCGAGAGTTGCCAAATTTCCCTTGATAAAACGTGTTTTTGACGGCATTCATGCACATTTTTCTTTAATATGTTCAGATATTTTAGATTAAATTTTGTACACAATGGACCACTAGACAAGGTGCGAATTTCAGCATTCTGATACATGTTTCTCAATCAAAATTTTACGTAGAACACGATACGCACAACGAAAATTACCAAAATCAACTCCTGACGAAGATATTTAATGATTCTTGATGCGTGAATTCAAACCACCCGCTCATGAAAACTCAATGCTCTACGTGATTCACATCGCGCGCTAAACGTTATCATGACAGTCTCTGCGATGTAAAAATCTTCAACTTCAATCTTGACACTTTGGCTCAGCTATAGCAAATTACCAATAGTTTGAACAACACATGGTGGAAAATGAACATTGCTCGATTGAGAAGCTTGCTGAAACCGTTGTAGTGCACGATTTGACTCACGTAGAGCTTTGAGTTTCTTGTGAGCGGGCAGTTCAAATGCCTCGTAATCAGTGCGAAATAAAAACGTTAATATCTTCGTTAGAAGTTGATTTCGGTAATTTTCATAGTGTGAATCGTGTTCCACGTGAAATTCTGGTTAAGAAACATGTATCAGATTGCTTAAATTCGTACCTTGTCTAGTGGTCCATTGTCTAAAAATTTTGGGGGGAAATCTTCACAATTTTCCCGGTAAATTCGTTTTTCATCGACGGAAACTTGGCAACGTCTGAAGGCTCATACGACGTTCTTCCTTAGCACGGCAGAGCACAGCGTGGATTCTAACGGGTGGATGCAACTATTCGTGCTTGATGGATGAGCATGTTGCATACGGACGAAATTGAAGGCGCTTCCCATCGACTTGCCTCAACCCCACAGCCGCGGCATTGTGACAATGCACTTCTACTTCTGCGCGGTAAAAGACTTGAGACTCAGCACCATTTGATGATTTAAATTGCTGCACCAAATACTCTCTACCGTAAGACCAATGAAAAAGCCAAGTTTTCGATCGATTAACTGTGACGATGACGTACCAAAATCAAGACAATGGACCACTAGACAAGATACGAATTCAAGCATTCTAATACAAGTTACTTAACCAGAATTTTACGTCAAACACTATTCGCGCAACGAAATTTACTGAAACCAACTCCTAACGGAGATATTAACATTTTTATTTCACATTGCTTACGAGGAATTTGAACTGCCCGCTCACAAGGAACTTAAAGCTCTACGTGAGTCAAATCGCGCACTACAACGGTTTCAGCAAGCTTCTCAATCGAGCAATGTTCATTTCCCATCGTGTCGTTCAAACTATAAGCAATTTGCTATAGCTGAGCCAAAGCGTCAAGATTGAGGTTGCCAGATTTTTTTATCGCAGAGACGTTTATAATGACGTTTAGCGCGCGATGTGAATCACGTAGAGCATTGAGTTTTCATGAGCGGGTGGTTTCAATTCACGCACTAAGAATCATTTCATATCTTCGAGAGGAGTTGATTTCGGTGATTTTCGTTGTGCGTATCGTGTTTTACGTGAAATTTTGGTGGTGACACATGTATCAGAATGCTGAAATTCGTGCCTTGTCTAGTGGTCCATTCGCTTTTAGGACAAGCTACAGCACAGTAGTATCGGGTAAAGGTGATATGCAACGATTCGATTGCAACGATTAGAATCCCATTAATCGCAGGTGTTGGCGAACATGGAGCAGAAGCTACGTAAAATGCATGCTACTCATTAGCATAGAAATTTGTTTACTCACCACGGGAAAAAAGTTACGAGTAAGCGACCGATTGCTACATGTTCGCGTGCCACCGGGCTTCTGCAACGTATCGATCCAATCTGGTCGATGGCAAGACAAAATTTGCAACTTTTCGTGATTAAAGCCTCACAATCAGATTTCGTGTCTACCGTCTCGAAAAATTCTGACATGAATGCCAGGGTTGCCACAGAATCTAGAAAATGAAATTCATCACATTTCCCTGATTTCCCGGACATATTTTGGCGAAATTCCCTGACAATTGAAGATGTGACGGATGGTTAAAAAGGCATAATTGAAAATAGTTTTCAGACCTTTGTTGTTCGATACCTCGAACCCATTCTAGAAAGCAAATGACGGTGATTTAACAAATTTTTCCTGACATTTTTGTCTTTTTCCCTGATATTTCCCGGTTTTTTCCTGACTTATTGAAATTCCCTGACATTTCCCGGTTTTCCCTGACTGTGGCAACCCTGTTTTCAGCGACGAATCAAAACTAGGCAACACTGAAATTGCCGTTAATTCCACGCTTGCACGTGTAACTAGTTGGACTGACAGAAGTTCTCGCGGCGAGGGGTGTGTAATCCATTGACGTTGCAATTAATGCTAATTTCTTGGTGCACTTAAATCGTAATTGGCATGATTTGGCAAGCCGGGTTCGGAACCGGCTGGGCGAGAAAAGAGTTGGAGGCGGGCAGGGTGAACGAAATCGGCGGGAGAGACTCAAGTCATAAAATTATTCGCGAGCGCGAACAAAACGAGTAAGAGTGTTTTGGCATTAACACGAGTTTTTGTTACCTCAGTAAAATAAAATAAAATTACCATAAGAGCCTGGGGTTAATGGACTGGCGCGCGACATCAGAGTCAGACATCGGAGATCAGCCGAGGATTCAAGTAAAGTCATGATCCTAAACTTGACGAAACGTTTTGGTAAATAATAAATGGCACGAAAAGGTAAAAGTTATTCTTTCCGGAGGGATACATTACTTTGGCTCCCGTAACAAAAAGGAGGGAAAAAAGGGGGGCCGTTTATAAAATACGTATGAATAACGGTGAATTTCGGTTTTTTCGACCTCCCCCCGTTGTAACGCTTGTGTGACGTAGGTGCCTGCCTATCCTTTAACACGTAAAAATAAATTGCATCATAAAACTCGCCTCAACCTCACGGAAAAAATTAAATTGCTAATTTAACAATTCAATTGCTAAAAAAAAAGTAACTACAACGTAGATTTTACAACAAAAAAATGCTACTTTAACCACTATTACCACCTACTTTTACCATCTAATTAGACCACGGGGCTGGTTAAAGTAGCATTTTTTTGTTGTAAAATCAAGACATTGAAACATTGCAGTCACTTTTTAAGCAATTGAATTGTTAAATCAGCAATTTAATTTTTTCCGTGCCGATTGGGGAATTGAATAAAAACTGAGGTTGAATTTGATTTTTTGAATTGATGATCGATATATTCAGCTAAAAATATTCTAGACTAGAAAATAAGCCGTACAAAATCGTCATTATGGCTATGGCCGGCGCATAATCGAATTGAGAATTTGCATGCAAATTTTTTATTGCTTCATCTGAAAGTGCTTAAAGAGCTGATTTTACAGTATTATTTTATAATTTTTTTCTGATATGGGGAATAGTATAAACATAGATTTAAACGTGAGAAAATGCACCGCCTAGTGACGTCATCTGGCGGCATTTCCCATTTAAACACATGTATTTTGGCAGATTAGATCATTTTGTCATATCTTCTCCAATAATTGTTCAATTCATGAACCAAGGGTATCCTCGTATTCAGTTCACTCAATAGTTTCCACTTAAAGACGAAATTCTTCACATTTCAGACACCTCGAATTCTCTATTACTTGTACTGCTGAGATACCTGAATTATCTAAATGGTACTCACGAGGTCATTTTAAGGATTGATTGGTTTATAAATCATAAACACGAGTTTAAACACTGGATTTACTTGGATCCATAATAAGTAGCCCGTCGCTTCAAGTGCCCACTTACTTTTGTCCGAAGATTGCATTATTATTTATAGCAGTCATAATTATTTTCCCGATAATCCAATGACAGATAAAAGCGACGCGGTTTTTCAATTCCTATCAATTAATTCTACATTTTCTCGTACTGTCAGCTTTCATGAGATTGTACTGGTTTTAATATCGTTGCTCCAGGTCAGTGACTCTTGGCAAAAGGGAGATAAGAGGAGAAGTGGTGATATATTATGTTGAGGGAGGCACGAAGCAGCCGGAAATTGCAAAAAATCTCTGAAAAATAAATTAATGAGCAATTCACAATCATCCTGACCCGGCGAACGTACGGTGGCGAAAAACGTGAGAATGCCGGCATAAAAAAATCTGGAGACCGAGATTCCTATCCCCTAACTTGGAGTTTTTCCCCTTTGTTTTTCCTTCCGTAAATTCTTCAAGGACTTCATCAGCCAATGTTTCGAGGCAAAATTGATTAAATTAAAGCGTCAAACTCTCCTTTTCCAGTGTTTTGAACATCTTCCCGCGATGAAAAGTATACGATTCGAGCTATATTATGGCCGATTAGATTACTGACAATTTCAAAATTGACGACGATAATGAGGAAATCAATTGCTAACATGGTATAATCTGCCATTGAAGAGAAAAATTGTATCTACTTTTCTGAATCGTACATACATTTAGTAGAAAGGGTTCCTGGCCGATTTTGGAAAACATTTCCTTAGCTCTTCCAGATTTTTTAAACCAGATTACAATTTTTCCCTGACGATATCCGAGTAATGAATTCCTCGGTCGGTAAAGGAAAAAATTTAAAATTTTCTTTAATTTTTTCATACGTGCGAAAATTGACGGATCAGACAGTAGCCATTTCTTTTCCTTTATTTCGATTAAGTCTGTAGAAAAATGACTTAACTATGCGCACTTTTCAGGGACATTCAGCGACTTTTCCAGGTTTTCACGTCAGATATTCCTCCTAAAAATTTAAATTTTCCCAGACTGCTGATAACCTTAGGTTGAGCCTGTACCCGATGTTGAAATTCTCCTCTCTTAAAATTCATCACTGATCCTGAAATTCTCCACTCTTAGAATTCATCACTGATCCTGAAATTTTATTGAGGAGTTTATCTTGTCACTCATGAAGACTTCTATTCACATCAATAAACTTAACGTTGACGAGATAGATTTAAATTGAAGTTCAGAGAAGAAAAACCTTAATATTTCAGGGAAGTCTAAATTTTCACATCTGACATTAAATCTGATCACTGACCCCTGCATAAAATCAACAAGGTTTGCGTCACAGTTACCACATAAACACGAAGATGAACATGAGCATATGGACGTATTTCTGCCAAACGGAACTATGTGCATTCAGACATGAGCCCTGAGACCCATAAGAATATATGCATAACAGGGCTCATGTCATAATGCACATAGTTCCGTTTGGCAGAAATACGTCCATATGTCTCTTCTCTTTCTTTTCTCTGGGTTCGGCGATGATAAAGCACATTTTAGAGGGTAATATGAACGGACACAAAATAATGACGCAAAGAAATTCTTTCTCAGCATATTAGAAATCAGCGGTCATGTATGATCTGGCGGATGCGGCTTGTTTACAGCATGACTTAATGTAATACTCTTAGAGATTGTCGCATCGAACAAGTTCACTCGATGAAAAACTCTCGCCAGGTGATAAGGGCAACAAGTTTACTTCGAGTAATGAGTTCCATCAGTTTTTCACTATTTCACCTGCCTTAATCTGATAAAGACGTCATAAAAAGACGTTATTACGGAAGCGAATTCCGTGAAACGTAATTTCCTCACCACATGTTGCAGCGCTACACACGGAGAAAAAAACCTCGTGCGTGGGACCCGAAGTTTAGGTCATATGGATCTCTGAAGTTTTCGGATTGAGCATCTGAACACTTTAGGTCTAGCTGTCGAGGTTCGGATCACGCATCTGAAACTTCAGTTCTTAAATCTGAAGTACTTCAGTTCTCAAATCTGAAGTACTTCAGTTCTTACATCTGAAGTACTTCAGATGTACCGAAGTTTTTCGGCTGTGAAAACCGAAATACTTCAGATTTAAGAACTGAAGTTTCAGATGCGTGATCCGAACCTCGACAGCTAGACCTAAAGTGTTCAGATGCTCAATCCGAAAACTTCAGAGATCCATATGACCTAAACTTCGGGTCCCACGCACGAAGTTTTTTTCTCCGTGCATCTTTTACGTGCGAACGTACGTTTTCGACGGTGAGAGAAATCCATGATGACTGGCACAAGGAGAAAAAAACTTCGCGCGTGGGACCCGAAGTTGAGGTCTTATGGATCTTTGAAGTTTTCGGATCGCGTATCTAAAAACTTGAGGTCCAGCTGCCGAAGTTCGGGTCAGACATTTGAAGTACTTCGATATGTACCGAAGGGTTCGGGTCACACATCTGAAGTACTCCGGTACATATCGAAGTGCCTCGACGATGTCTGACCCGAACTTCGGCAGCTCGACCTCAAGTTTTTAGATACGTGATCCGAAAACTTCAGAGATCCATATGACCTCAACTTCGGGTCCCATGCACGAAGTTTTTTTTTTTCCGTGAGGACAAACAACAGATGATCGTTGAAATCTGTTTCCAGCTGAAAAATTGGCTCGTACTTCACGCATATTGTTTTTAGCGTGCAAAAACCTGTTTTGATGCCACGTCCTTGATATAGGAGGGGCAAACTGATCCGGAAATGATATTAACCCTTGGATAAAACGGCTCACTGCTTAGGTTTCTTCCGTCTAAAAGTCTGAAGAAGAAATATCACAATCACATATCTTTGCTCATATTTTTTCATTCTTTTCAAAAAAAAAAAAAAAAAAAAAAAAAAAGTTTTCTTGATGGTTTTTACATTTATTCAAGAGTATTCCCAGAAAATTTCAAACATATATTTTTAATTTCCTTCTGAAAAAAACAAGAAATAGAAATGATCGGAGATTTAAACGCTGCATTGGAGACACGCATTTTCCAACTTATGCAATGCAAATTCAAGAATTTTCGACACGGACCAGTTGAACGTCGAGTTATAGGTGCGGAATATGGGGCCTAAAGACAAATTCCGACGATTGAAAGGAGGAGATGGCGCCAGTCGCTTGTTCAGTTGCCCGTGATGGATCGAGTTGCTGAGGGTGCTGACCACTGACCGCTGACCGCTGACGAGGAGCGACCTGAGACGGATGGGGTCGCTGAACTGGGACGTCGGACACGTTCGATAAACGCGCAGAAGAGCTTCAAGCTCCCGTTGAACATCAGACACCGTTAAGTTTTCTACGAGATACGGAGCTCACAGCTTTGGGACCGATCGGGAATCAAGCCTCCTTCGCCGAGAAAAAAACCACTGGAAAAAAATAATTATGCATATTTTAGCACCTAGAACGTCAAAAATGTGTCCGGTAATCCTAAGATGCTGCTTTTCCTTTACTGCCCTCGCTGTTAACTTTACATCCTCCGAATGCAAAATTCAACTACGTGGGCAATCAAGGTAGCATCTTAGGACCACCAGCACATTTTTGAGCATTCCTAGGTGCTGAAACAGCATATCATCTTTTTCAGTGAAGAATCCACTGGGAATTTTCTCCAACAGTTGATTAGTCCAATGGAGATTTTTCATGAAGTCGATTTTTTCATTCGATTCTTCTTGGTCCAATCGCTCCCGGCCAGTGGGAGATTGGACAATGAAGAGTCGGGTATGAAAATCTTTTCATTTTTTGGTCGTTCTTTTGTCGACGCGGGCGTTAAGAGAGCGCGAAGCGCCCTCTGGGAGTTGGTTTGCAATAACTTGGCATTGTTCAGAGCAAAATAAGGATTTGTGGCAAGAATAAATGAGGAAAACGCTTCTAGTCTACTCTCTTCGGGGTCGGAGGCGGAGGTAGGAGGCGACTTTTCTCCAGAAGAGTGAAGATAGGAGTAGTTGGTCAGGGACTGTCGAGTGTCCAATGCAGACGACCTTGACTCCGGAAGAAAACGAGAGGTTGCAGACTTCAGTTGCCGGCTCATTCAGAATCAGGATTTTTCCTATTTAAATTGGAGGAAATTCCCAGATTCGCTCCATGCGTCCCTCCAAGTTCGGAGGTCAACGCTGGGCTACGTTTCGAAAAATGATGGTTGGTGAACAACTTGTTCAACAAAAAAATCGCCTATGACGACTCATGCGTATCAAAGAGAGCATTTTTCTCGAAGATATTTGGGACATTAGGTTAAACTAATTGCTCAACTCTTTCGTCGTCAGTTATGATCGGACAAATTTGAGCGCTAGCTTCCAAAACTTCCCTCCACAATATAGGGAAGATGGCAGGGTGGGGTCTCTGGGTAAAACTGCTGAAAGGAAATTGTAACCGCTTGTATTCTCTCTCCAATTCTGCCGTGCTAAGGAAAAACGCCGTTTGAACATTCGAGAGTTGCCAAATTTCCTCCGGCTAAATGATTATTTTTGAGGAAAGTTATGAATTTTTTCCTTGAAATTTTCAGGAACTTTGGGTACAATTGCAAAAAAAAGTATCTGAAAAATTGGGGGAAAAATTCATGGATTCACTGGGAAATTTGAGTTTTATCAAAGGAAATTTGGCAACGCCTGAAGGTTTATACGGCGTTCTTCCTTAACACGGCGTAATTCGCTTCGTCTCTCCCGCAATGGCAAAAAAAGAGCGTTTACACTTTTGACTGTAATACAATAAGAAGTACTCGTACAATTAGAAGTATTCAAAATTTGTATCGAATGACTGGAAAATTCATTTGCATAGCGACCATTTCCGCTCTTTCTTTTTGGATTTCACCGACGAAGGCTTGAATATTGCGAGTATTCTAGGAATTTTGTCAGCCCTTCCAGGGGTGCAATACAGAATTGCCCGTCTTCAATGCGAGGCTAATCCATCTCATCAACCAAAAAATAGCTCCAATACAACGAGTATAGATAATATTCGTGAGAAGATGATCATCTATAGATCGTTGAGCTTCTTTTCTAATCGATCGGGAATCGAGATAGATAAAATTTCGACCGAACAAATAGGTAATGAAAACGCAATCATTTCTCAAACACTCAATTTCAATTTTATCGGCATGAGTACACACGCACGTGCATGCATATTTGCTGACGCGATAAATATTCTTTTCCTAAAAAACAAAACGATAATCATAAAAAAATGAACGCATGGATCTGATTCAGCGAACGGGCTCAAAGACATCCTTGACCCTTTCATGCGGGTTACATAATTTGCAACTCAATTTTACAGGCATGTGAGCAGAAAAAAAAAACAAAGCAATTCTTGCTTAATACTCATTAATAAAATCTTTTGCATCTGGCGCGTTGAGTCTTTAAATCATCATTAATCCGCAAACGACCTTACCAATTTGGTGTTTATTATTTTATCGTTTTTTTTTTCTTTAACGGGCGGCATATGTAAGTGACGTTAAATCCCATTCCAAAACAGCCGAAGTACTAAGATATCTTGACAGATTTATAGCATCAATCGTTTTTATCACCTTGCACATTCAGTTACCTTGTTTATTCATAACGAAATGGGACGTTGTTTAGTTGGATAATAATTGACAAAATAAAAAAAGAAGAAATAAGAGAGACAACGATTTTTAGCGAAATGATCCGTCGTATACAAGGCCTAAGAAAGGAGACATTATTACATATTGTTTTCGAAAACTGTTACCATTAAAGATTAGGAGCAGGAAAAAAACATCCAAAATGTCCGTATTTGTTTATTGTTATTCGACTTCAAATTTGTGTAAAGAGAGAGAGAAGTCTGGAGAAATTTTGAGGCATAAGATAAAAAAATGCTAGAAAAAGCGCAGCAGATGATACGAACGGATCTGAACAGAAAAGAATCAAGTCGCATGAAGATCGAATAGAAAAAGAGATTAAATTCAACGCCACTTTCAAATTCAAAATATATCTTTTCGGCTTTTAATTTTGGACAGGAGGAAAGGTACATGGGCTTAAAAACTTGTCCCCCCCCCCCCCCCCAAAAACGTGACTTTGTCTCACCTATTTAATACAGTCCATCAGCATGCATGACGATCCTAAATTAAGAGGATAGCTGAAGTCAAAAAATGTGTTTTTTAAGATTCTAGTAGTTGCAGAGTTGCACACCAGAGTTTCAAAGTTTTCGATACACGATCGAATGACAGGATGGGTTTTAATTTGTAATTTCTAGCTCATAAAAAGCATTGGCACCCTCTGTGCCTTTCATCATCCCACGCGGCATTTCAGGATACAAATATTGACATGTGCAAATAAAGGAACTGTCTCCATTGTGACATGGACCCTGTCATGCAAGTATTCTTATGGGTCTCAGAGCCCAAGTCACAATAGAGAGAGAGTTCCCTCTTATTTAAATACGTTCATAGGGCAAATTAGGCCAAATTTAGTCACCCTCCTCTCGCCCGGAACTCATCATTAACACGGGCGACTTCCAACAGCGTTGGTGTAGTGCTTTCAAGTTCCTGAAGCGGGAGCATTGGGAAGCCACTGAGGATTTGCTGCGCAAAGGAGGGAACAAAATCCTGTTGAGGCCAAATTCATAATATTTAATCATCAATATGTCCGCGAGAGGAGCAAATCTGTGGGATGGTGATTCATAGTTTAAACTTTTCAACACTTATGACCGGGAAATGAGTACTTCCTAGAGACACATTTCAATCATCATAGTCCACTACTACCCACTGAAAACGAGGCCAACTATTCAAATTGACAGGGGAAATGACTTTCGAAATTGCGCGTGATTCTGTCATTGCATCAATTGAAATGAACTTTGAAAATTTCAAATTTCACCAATATCCTATCGACAGTAAGATTTTCTGCCATCTTAGACAAAAAAACTTACATTACGGTTCGTCAGTTATTCGTGTGACATTGTGGTGGTAGGTAACTCACTGATACTGTCTGATTACAGGGTGACAAGTTGCCTTAGATTTAAATATTAACTCAATTTCCGTATTTATAGGGGACTTAGACATGAAATATTAATTATCTCATAAAAATTATGTTCGAGAAATATTATGCACAAAGTTTCTTGAGATTGTAAATACGCGCTCTTTTAGTTAAAATGAAAAAAAAAATTGCGAGGTTCCGCAGCAAAATGACGTGACTTTTCAGGGTTGGGCGAAATTATTCCCTGCCTTTTCATGAACTTGTCAATTTGGACTTGTGAGATGGTGAGATTCGCTCCAAAATAATTCTGACAGAAATTTTTCTAGAATAAGAGAGAAAAAGCAATTTTTGACTATTGTTGCAGAGAAATTATTGAGTTTTTCCTGGGAACATGCACGCTCACTAAATCTGCCCTGGAATTAAAATGGCGATACGACACGTGATAACGGTTATTTGCATGTGATTACTAAGGTGGGTTTTGATCTATTGCTGCAAAATGGCAAGCTGCACTGACAATAAGTTTTCGCGGATTTCCTTGACCTTGGAGTTGGTTCCGTAGGGCACTGAGAGTGAACTGAGAATTCTACCGCTGGAAGTACCTACTCGACCACATTTTTCTGACTCCACCCGTAGACACCGAGACAAAGGTCTCTGCAAAATTGCGGGAAACAATTTTCGATCCGAGTCAATGATGATTTTTAGAATCGTATAGGGAATCAGGAAGGTTAAGTGCGCACAGACCTTCGTGCGAACAATAATACTTCATAACGCTTTCAAAAGGGAGATTTTTCATGACAAGAAAATTGAGTTTTCTAATAAATATTTTCAAAGCTAAAGGAGTTGAATTTCAGCAATTCAGCAATTTCAGACTCCTTAGCAGTCCGTTTCCTTTCGCATCGCGCTTACTGTGAAATCAACCAAGATTTTACCAGTATAGTTTATTGTGCGCCTCAGTCCATCATTTCTAGCTTAATATACCTTGTCGATATGTCTCATATGCCGCAATCACACGCTGAATTTAGCAGCTGAATGTGGAAGTCAACAGTCATCACCCAACGGCTGAAATTTAGCGAATTTGGGTTATTTTCATCCAGGTGTGTATCAAATCTACTCGAATAGTTCAAACAAATTCAAAATTGGTCCGATGATTGCTGAGAATCGTTGCTGAATTTTGCGCATCACGCGCAAAATTCAGGCATCGGGCCGATGACTTCCACATTCAGGGCACATTCAGCTCCCACATTCAGCGTGTGATTGCGGCATAACTCCAGCGAACAACTTTAGCGTCTCCAGGAGCCAGTAAGTAAAAGCCAAAGTCCTTAAGTGTCGTCCATTACTCTGCCGTGCTAAGGAAGAACGCCGTATGAACATTCGAGAGTGGCCAAATGTCTCTTGATAAGACATGTATTTTGGACAACATTCATGCATATTTTTCCTTGAACTTTTCAGATATTTTAGATTAAATTGCGTACAAAATTATCTGAACATTTTTGGAAAATAATATTCACGATTTTCCCAGTAACTTCCGTTTTAATCGGAGGACACTTGGCAACGCCTAGAGGTTCATACGGCATTCTTCCTTACACTGGAAAAAAAAACACATTGGATCTAGAGTCCAGACTCTTGAAAACATTGACAAGAAAAAATACTCTTGATTCAATCAGATTTTTGCTTAAATCAAAAGGAAATCCGCTCAAATTAAGAGGCTTGCTTCTTGATTTAAGCAAAAATCCGATTGAATCAAGAGTATTTTTTCTTGTCGATGTTTTTAAGAGTCTGGACTCTAGATCCAATGTGTTTTTTTTCCAGTGTAGCACGGCAGAATACTGTGCACATGCTTTACTAGACCTGACTGAATGCATACCATAGAGATCGCGGTACACGAATAAATTAATTCTCATTCTCCTCATGTAAACAAGGATGACCTTGCGCTGGCACGGCGACCTTGAGGTTAAGACACAGGTGACAGCGGTGGCCGAGAGTGGACGGAGGCTGAGCGATGACTATAGCGTCGCGTCGCGTCGCGGCGCCAGGCCCGTGAGCTCGAAAGGCGTGAAAAACAAAGCGCAAATGACGCCTCAAAGAGCAATAAAAACTCACGGACAAACAAGAAAAGCCGAGCTTCGTCCCTAAGTGCATCCGCCATTAGTGCTTGGATTTTTCCGCGAAAACAACAGAAATTCCCATCAAAACTTAATGGGCCTCTTGCGTACAAGAGATTCAGCCGACTGAGAAGACGTCTAAGACGTAAACATCGCATGAAAATAACGTTGAGAACTTTTAACAAAAATCTGAAATCCACACTTTAGTGCACTTTTTGCATCCATGACGTGAATTTTCAAAATCGCGTCCCGCCATCAGTGCTTGGATTTTTCCGCGAAAACAAGAGAAATTCCCATCAAAACTCAATGGGCCTCTTGCGTACAGGAGATTCAGCCGACTGAGAAGACGTCTAAGACGTAAACATCGCATGAAATAACGTTGAGAACTTTTAACAAAAATCTGAAATCCACACTTTAGTGCACTTTTTGCATCCATAACGTGAATTTTCAAAATCGCGTCTCCGGGCAGATTTTCTTGGCCGCAGTCGATCAGGTTTACGCAAGGAGAGCATGAGAAAACCTTACGTAAATCAAGGAGTTTAGCTCGCAAAATTGTTCCATTTGTTTTTTGCGTGGATTTAAAACACTATCGTTGAAGCAATTTAAAGAAATAAGGAGGAAATAAACACTTGGAAAAGATGGAAATGGTACGCGAAAAACAGTTTACGGCGTTGTTTGTTACTTTTGGTCAGATTTTCATACATTCACAATTAAACTCTTGGCTTTGGCAAACATGGAAGTTCGGAGTTGGAAAAAAAAAACTGCCCACGATTGCGGTAAATGAATATGAGAGATAAATGCACGAACTGTGCGTTCAGGAGAGGGTTTTTTTTGAACATTTCTGATATTCTCAGCGTGATTTTTGTGCAATTTTACCAATTGAAAATGTTCTCATTTAGCTACACCTCTTCTATGCAATTGACCCGTTTCCATCACAGTTGAATTCAACGAATGCCGGTTGTTCTATACCGTGGAATCACAAAATAGTACTCGACTCTGCGATCTATTTTACCGTCCGCCTGTAAGTGAAGTTATAGAGAAATTACCGCCGATGGTTTTCATATGCCAAAGACCTAACACGAGATAGTTTGATTGCTGTTAAAAAAAAAAAACAATTTTTATGAATTGGCCCATTCCTTGAAGCAGGGCCGTTAGAGCGTTTCCACGGGTGAGCTGGTGGCAGGTGTGAAGGTCAATAACGTCACGAACACACGTGCGAGGAACGCACGGACGAGTGATACCTCGCGAAAAGCTGTGTTGCGGCAGGTGCAAGTGCCATTCTGCCGTGCTAAGGAAAAACGCCGTATGAACCTTCAAGCGTTGCCAAATTTCCTTTGAAAAAACACGAATTTCTTGGTAAACTTATGAATATTTTCCTTCCAATTTTTTAGATAATTTTGTTTGCAAATTCACACAAAGTCCCTGAAAATTTCAAGGAAAAATATCCATAACTTTCTTTAAAATACACATTATATCGGAGGAAATTTGGCAAGTCTCGAAAGTTCATACGGCGTTTTTCCATAGCACGGCAGCATTGACAATGGGCCAAACCGAACGTGACGAAAGACGACGAAAACAAGATGAGTCGTAATTGAAGAGAACTTGAAAAAATTAATTTATGGACGGATCCTGGATGGCAGAGGAACTCCCGGCCGCCGAGGCTGGCACCAAAAAGAAAATGGTTCCTTCTTTCTTCTGCTCGAGACTCTAATTCTGCCGTGCTAAGGAAGAACGCCGTATGAACATTCGAGAGTTCCGAAATTTCCTTCGATGAAATGTTTATTTTTGTGTAAAGATATGTATATTTTCCCCTAAAATTTTTAGGAAGTTTAGGTGAAATTGCGAATTAAATTATTTAAAAAATTGGGAGGAAAATATTTATAACTTTACCGGGAAATTCGCGTTTTATCATAGGAAATTTGGCAGCACCTGAAGGTTCATACGGCATTTTTCCTTAGTACGGCGGAATTGCACGACGAAGGCGCACGACTCGAGCGAGGCACATGCACGAGCTTCCATTACACTGGGTCAACGCACCGGACATCCACACCTCCTATTAAGGCTTCAACTTGCATGAGAAAAAAAACTGCCGCTTCTTCAATATTATATTCCAGCTAAGGTTCTGACTACAGTCTTTGGACAATGGACATGCTACTCGCAAGGAGGCTTGCGCCGAGAAAAAAAAGTCCGTAAAATTCAGTAGGTGCTGCTCGCTTCATGGTTGTGCCAACGAACCTTTTAGGTTTACGAAGTTGAACTGTGGTTCGATGGACTCAAGACTGAGCTCAACGAGCAGAGACTTGGATGCGGTGAACCCAAGTTCAAACGACTAAGGGATCCGTCTTCTAAACCGAGAAGCGCCCTTTCATCAAATTGAGCGGAATATGAATACAGGATAGCCACAGAATTCAGAAAATGAAATTCTCTGACATTTCCCGAGTTCCCTGGCACATTTTGGTGAAATTCTCTGACAATAACTGAAGATCTAACGGAAGGTTAAGAAGGCATAATTGAAAATAGTTTTCAGGCAAAATTTCTTGATCAAAACCTCAAACCCATTCTAGAAAGCAAATAATGAAGGTGATTTAACAAATTATCCCTGACATTTTCGTCATTTTCTCTGACATTTTCCGGTTTTCTCTGACTTATTAAAATTCCCTGACATTCCCCGGTTTTCACTGACTGTGTAAACCCTGACCTATTAGTAAGCTTGATATCTACACCAAGGGAGCGTGTATTAATGACTGAATCCTATAAATTAGTAAAAAAGTGACAAGAAATGACAGAAAATATTTGCTGACGTCATTCAAACCGTTATAGGTCCTGCCGATTACTTAAAATGAGGAAATGCAGAGCAAATCTCGATCATGATCCATGAAAATATGGCACACATTCCGACGGTGGACGACCTCGTCCATCGAGGTTTCTGAAGGACAATACCTCCGATAATAATGGGCGTGAAAATATGGCGTTTCAGACAGATCTTATCGTTAATTACTAAGTGTGAGGATTTCACCGACAAAACACGATTCTGACATACACAACTGAACCATTAAAATGTTCTTAATGACCCATGATCAGTCCATCGGTCACGCCCTGATTCTTCAAAATGAAATTCACTTTGAGGAATATGACAAATCGGAGGGGTTCATACGCCTTGTAGAGGAATCTAATGCAGGGTGTCCCGAAGTTAAACGTGAACAGTTTCAGAATTGATTTTTAGGGAAAACGACTTTTTTTTGCCCGACGTTTGCCCAAAAAAGACCCCCCCCCCCCTTCAGAGCTGTGGAGTTGCTTGTTCACGGTGTTGAGGAAGGGTCCCCTCACTCAAATCCTACCTTAAAATATAACCTTTCCTTTTAGGTTGAAAATGTATGTTACGCGTGTGAAAGTGCCAGTTTTTATAATTTTGTCACAATCGTGAAAAAACCGTTTTTGGGCAAAAATTTGAGGGAAAATGAGGGACTGTAACTCTTCCGAAGGGGGGGAGGTGAGTTTAGAGAAAACTATTTAGGAAAAAGGGGCTTATTTTGATCCAATGTCGATTCTGATATTAGTATACTCTGTATAAAATGCAGCCCCGTTAGTTGGATTGTTGAGCAAGAGTTAGACAAGCTCTTGTGTAACATCTGATCATCAAAACATGAGCAAAAACTGAAAAAGCCGAGTGTGTTTTCACCCACACTTGAGTGTGCTCGAGCGTAATGAGGCCGTTCATTTCGGGCACGTGAAAAAAATGAACGGGGAAAAAACAAACAACCCAGTCGACCTTCGCTAACACACATTCAGCCCGCGAATTAAGGAATGGCGCATTGCGTTGAGATGGATGCACGCCACCGAGCGCAGAAAATAATTCATTTTTTGGGTCAAATGCCGATGCGATGCTGTCAATATAAATAGAATTACCAAACACAAATGACAATCATTTATCTGGTAGTATGTGATGTAAAACTGCGACTGAATAATTCCCTACACATACAATGGGCCTGTTGCAAACTTTTGCTAGAGCAGAATGAAGAGTTGTTTCTTATAGATAATGCCTCAAAAATCACGATGAGCGCATTGGCAAAGTCTGAAATGCACTCATAAATTCACAATCTGCGTAAGAAAATTGCGTTATTTTGAGCTTCCCGCTTCAAAAACGATACCACTGCACAGGTGAACATTTTGTTAGAGGAGTCGCTCCATCGTCGGCAATATTCATCATGGCCGACGCTTGCGCAGTTCCTCGCGTAATTCAAGGAGAGTTCAAGGTCAATTAAGGCGGGCGAGGAAAATATGAACGTAAACACGCCGATTGTTATGTGGTTTAATCCTGTTCAGGTGTTATCTCGTCCCATCACACGTGTTTTGGCGGACTGGCGTCGGCCATGATGAGTATTGCCGCCAATGGAACGACTCCTCTAACAAAATGTTCACCTGTACCGTAGTATCGTTTTCGAAGCGGGAAGCTCAAAAAACCGCAAATTTCTTACGCAGATTGTGAAGTTATGAGTGAATTTCAGACTTTGCCGATGCGCTCATCGTGATTTTTAGGGCATTATCTGTAAGAAACAACTCTTAGTTTTGCTCTAGCAAAAGTTTGCAACAGGCCCATTCAATTCACACATACTAATCACCCAACTATACTTTGTCAAAACCTGACTTCCCAGAGTTGGACAGATGTAACGGAAGTAAGCCTAACTACATTAGACGTTGTCTACTTTTTTCTGAAGATTTTTTAAGCAGAACCCTAAGCAACACTGAAACTTGAATACTGTGAGTATGTCTATGTCACAGGCAAATGGCAACCGCCGGCAAATTGCAATTTATTGGTTTTAAATTAACAAATTCAGGGTTGCTACGGCATTATGGAAAATTAAATTCCCTGACACATTTTGGTGAAAGTCTCTGTCAGTTGAACAAATGCCAGATTTTTAAAAAGACATCGGTAGAAATAGTTTTCGGGCAAAAATTGTTGTTCGAAACGTCAAACCCACTCGAGAATGCAAAAGAAGGTGATTTCACGATTTTCCCTGACTTCTTAAAATTTCCTGACAATTCCCGGTTTTCCCGGAATCCACTGGCTGTGGCAAACCTAAAAAGTGGAAAATCAGACGTATACAGAAACAAGATGAATGATTACTGTGCTTGGAATTTGAACGGACGTTTTTTTCTTTTGAATGCATTGCATTAGCCAGCACACTCGCGTGTGCGTGAAGTCAGTGCTCTCAGTTGGGTTTGGCTCGGGTAGGCAACTAAACTAACTGCCTGGCAAAGCGAAAGGTATCGCGAGGATTTGAAGGCGCTCAGAGGCCGCGGTAGTGCTTTTAAAGTCCTTTACCACTGAAATCTTTGCTACATCGATGCAAATTGTTGCAATTTGACGAGTCTGTTGACACGCATGCCGCTTGCAAATTGCCGGCGACTGCTGACTGTCTGCAGCAACGAACGCGACACCTTGCAACTGACCCTATAGTAAGGACTTTTTTCGAAAAAGGAAAATTCGACGGAAAGGCAACCTTACAATAACGCA
This sequence comes from Bemisia tabaci, assembly GCF_918797505.1. NCBI lineage: Eukaryota > Metazoa > Arthropoda > Insecta > Hemiptera > Aleyrodidae > Bemisia > Bemisia tabaci. The sequence goes on from NC_092796.1 coordinate 53,193,520, forward strand.
GGCGCTGTAACAGGAAACAAGCGTTAGAAAATCAGACACGGAGTGGCTGAATGATTGTTTGGAATGACTGGGTTAAATGTAGGATAAGATTGATCTAATTGCAACGCCAAACATGGCAACACGAGTGCGTTCATTCCGCTTAGGATTAATCAGTGGTCGCTATATTTAACTCCTTAAGAAGATCCGAGATGCAGACACCTTGCTCAAGAACATTTAAGCGAATTTCCTGACAACAGTGAACGCAATGGAGCAAACGCCCTGATGCCCACTGTTGCCCAGTTTCACATGACAGGTTGATTTTTCAGCGACTTCCAGCGACATCGCACGAAAAATCAACGATTAGCGCTGTCCAGAACACTAAGATCACCAAACAAGATAGAGGCGCTTGCGTCGAAATTAAACGGTTCTCTTGAATACTCGAATGAGTGTTTTGGTCTATTATTAAAAAGTAATCAAATTTAATCAAGTAAAACTTGATGACAAACACCCGTGGTGTCGGTTCACTCGAAAAAAAGGAAGGAATGGAGAAAATAAGAAAGAAAGACCCTTAGATTTGGAAATTATTCGTGACGAAAGTGACTCAAACTGCATATTAGATGTATTAAAATTTTAAAACTTTTCTGAGGGGAGCCCCCCGGACCCTCCTCCTGCGTCGAAATGTCTGGATGCGCCTATGTTCAGGGTTGCCACAAAATTAAAAACATGAAATTTCCTGGCATTTCCCTGATTTTCCTGACATATTTGAGTAAAATTCCCTGACAATCGAGGATATGCCATACGGCCAAAAAGACATAATTTGAAATTGTTTCCAGATAAAATTTGCTGTTTTGGACGTAAAATCCATACTAAAAAGCGAAGAAAGGTAAATCAACAATTTTTCCCTAACACTTTCGAAATTTCCCCGACATTTCCAGGTTTTCCCTGACTTTTAAAAATACCCTGACATTTCCCGGCATTCCCTGACTGGTAACCCTGTATGTTGTAAACCGAGGAAGAAAAAGGTTCTTTTTGTTCACGTAGATTATTCCTAAAGTCAATTTTCATTACAGAGAGGGTGATGAGAATAAAGGAGGGGGGGGGGGGTGATCTATCTAGGTACTCAAATGTTTTAGTCCTGATAATAGGAAAATGGTGATCTCATGCTCGAAGTTGTGAGTACAGATAGACGGGAAAAGGGGTTTCGATCGAAAGTTTCCGCTCCCGACGACAACACCCATTGCACACGCACTGGAGAAAAAACAAAAAAGAAAAGAAAAGAAAAAAAAAACACATTGGATCTAGAGTCCAGACTCTTAAAAACATGGACAAACGAAAAGACTCTTGATTCAATCAAATTTAAGCTTTAATCAAGAACCAAGCTTCTTAATTTGAGCGGATTTCCTTTTGATTTAAGATTAAATCTGATTAAATCAAGAGTCCTCCTTCTTGTCAATGTTTTCAAGAGGCTGGACTCTAGATCCAATGTGTTTTTTTTTTTTTTTTCCAGTGCGTGAAAGAGTGAATGAGGATGTACTCACGTTGTTATTGTTGCGGTGGTGGTTCCGGTGATTGGAAGTACTGAAGAGCAACTTGGACACGTCCGTCAGGAAAACCATCTCGAAAACTTGACGAAAACGACGAAAAAAGGAAACTCGGGTGATTCTGGGCGGAAAGCTCTCAATCCGCCGGCCAAAATCGGACACAACTACACTTACGGCGACGCCGAAAGGTCTTGAGCGACTCTGATGTGAGAATAGCGAGGATTCCGCGCGGGTGAAGTTCACTCGAAGGGAGAACGAAAACCGAAAGCTCGAAAACCGAAAGCTCGAAAACCAAAGCTCGGGAGCGAGGCGAGGCGACGAAACGTCTCACAGGCCGCGTCCAACTTGGAAAACTAAACTGATCGCCACAGCCGATTCCGGATCCGCGGCCGCGGTGGCAGCACCCCCCCCCCCCCCCCCCCGGGGGTACCCCCAACGAGGAGTGCCGCGCAGCTATGCAACCGCTCCAGTGCTGCCGAATTGGTCACTTTAGAGCCCCATTATACTGCCGTGATAGCGAAGAGAGCCGCAAAAGCAAAATTTTCGAAATCGAGTTTTCTTCAAAATTCGTCTAAACTCTTTTAGATGAAATTACTGAGACAGCTAAAACAGCAAAATTCATCCTAATTTAATGAAAACGAGACGTATGTGAAAGCCGTAAGTGCACAAAAAATGACATAGTTTTTTTTCAAGACAGCCGTAGGTGCATGAGAGCCAATGAAAACAGAGCTTTCCAGTAAAGTGCCGCGCTCTTCTGCCAATTTCTAACCTGAAAATGTGTTTGTTGTGCGTCCAACACGCAACCACGAAAGCATGCAGAAGATAGCACTTACGGCTGTCTTGCCTGACAATAACCTAGCATGAAAATGAAAAATACCCTTTTTACGTAATTGAAATAAAATCGGTCGATTTTTAATCATCCAAACGATTTCTAGGAATCTTTCGGACGATTAGTGGCAATTTGACGAAAGACGGAGGCTCCTTTCAATAAAAATTTTCCGGTCAGAAGCTTCAGAGCCCGTTTTCTCAAAACTTCATTCTTGCATTTATGGCTCTCTTCGCTATCACGGCAGTCATGGATGTCACGAACAGGAATAAAGGTTACACAAATTGAACGTTGTTCGTACACTTTAAACAGCTCATTCCCAAATTCCTGCAGGGTGTTTACTATAACAGGCTGGCTAAAAATCAGTACTTTTACGGTATTTTTTCACTACATTCCCAAGAAATTCAGGACCTCCTCAATAGAAAATGTCGGTACTTTTTCAGTACCTTCAATGAACGAAATTCGATAAATTTAAAAAATTTGAATTTCTTGCTCAAAATCAGGGCCGGATTTACCTACTTGCCGCCCATGGGCCGCCTGTATTTTGCCGCCCGCTTCTCATTCGTTTTGAAACATCAAAAAAAACCATCAAAAGAACGTGCCGGAGGGGGAGGGGTGCGTAACACGCGTTTACTCGTGTTGGACACATTTTTTGCGAAAGCCCTGTCAACACTACTAGCAAAAGTTCTCGACACTTTGCGCGAAAGTTAAGTTCTGTAAACCTATCTCTGTGTGAGCAAGGTCTTCCATTTGTAAGAAATGAACGTAAAAATTATGCAAGAACAAACATAAATGTAGTTTAATAATTTTAACTTCCGCCGCGGCGCCGCCGCGAACGCACTATGTTTGACGCAATGCGTGAAGTATTCATGCAGTCTTGTAGGTGCTAACATGTGTTACATGCCGATCGCCGCGCTGAGGGCTTCTCCTTTTCATCTCAAGTCTTCGTCATTATTGCTCTCTGCGCCGCGCCGCTCCATGCCAAATTGCGTGTTTGGTTTCTCTCTTAACTAGACACATTAAAGGTGCTGTATCTTGTATCACCGAAAGACGACAAAATAAGAAATTACTATACCTCAGGAAATGAGAGATTTTGTCGCTTTTTCTCGTTTGTAATTTTTTTTTCTGAATCCGATTTTTTTATACCTACATTTAAAAAAAAATTGCAAAATTTGCCGCCATGGGCCGCGGCCCATGTGGCCACCCCTTTAATCCGGCCCTGCTCAAAATGCGACAAAAATGACAAAAAATGAAAAAATTCCGGACCATACAGAATTTCCGCACTTTATAATTTTTAACTCCTATTTTTTAGATTTTTCGTGTAGCGAAGGTGACAGGTTTTTAGTTTTTTGTTTCGCTAAAAATCCTCATAAGTGTGGTTAGAAAAATATTGTGGGAGGGGTGGGGGGTGGAGGGTTAAAGGGTCCGTTTATCTTTCACAGAGTTTATTCATGGTATACTGTAACGCTACCTACGGTCTCAGGAATGATCCCCGACCCTTCTCGCTACGTCGAAGAAAATCCTTTACGGTATAAAATTGACGTGCTTCGCTACCAGGGGTGGAGAAAGATCTGTTGACGCACTCATAACTGGGCTCCGTTACTTCATCGGAGTATAACATTGATTGGCGTCGTTCAATGCACTCTTGCAAAATCATGTGAAGTGCAACAATCATCAATAAAATACGTTGTAGTTAGAACGCAACACTCGTTTTCAAGTTGAAGTCCCTTGGGGGCGAGCTAGTGAACCAGTTGCTGCGCTGGACCCGATATGAGTGGCGACCCAATGCGATGGGCTAATCTGATATACTGCCGTCTTAAGGAAAAATGTCGTATGAGCATTCAAGCGTTGCCAAATGTCCTTTGATTAGACACGAATTTACTGGGAAAATTCTGAAAATTTCTTACCTAATTTTTTTAGACAATTCTGATCACAATTTCATTTGAAACTCCTGAAAACTTCAAGGTAAAATATGGATAATGTTCTGCAAAAATAAACATTTTATCGAGGGAAATTTGGCAACTCTCGAATGTTGATACGACGTTGTTCCGGCCGCACGGGAGTATAGGACTAGCAATGAAGTTGGATGGAGTGGGCCGGAGACTTGAGCGCAGGGCTAATAAATGCGCCGACGTCAACGTTGCAACACAATGACGTAGAATCCATTACTGATCCGAGACAATAAAATTTTCCCATCTTATTTTCAGTTTTACTTGAAGAAACAATCTATACATATAAGCTCATTTAACAAAGAGGAAAATATTTGAGGTGCTTCTTTTGTACTTTCTAGCATTGTTCAAAAGTCGATGGATCAATAGTGATTTTTGGATTTCGGAATTATTTATTATACACTGGAAAAAGAAAACACATTGGATCTAGAGTCCAGACTCTTGAAAACATTGACAAGAAAAAGGACTCTTGATTCAATCAGATTTAAGCTTAAATCAAAAGGAAATCCACTCAAATTAAGAGGCTTGGTTCTTGATTTGAGCTTAAATCTGATTGAATCAAGAGTATTTTTTCTTGTCGATGTTTTTAAGAGTCTGGACTCAAGATCCAATGTGTTTTTTTTTCCAGTGTAAATCCCTGAGAGAGACATCTTGCTTTGATGTTTTTTTTTTTGTTTGTTTCTTTCTTTTGTATTTTTTTTAAATGAGACCTCATAATAGATGACACATTTAATTTTCCTGGAGTTAAAAAAAAAAAAAATGATAGACGTGTTTTTAAAAATCTTCCCTAAATATGAAAAACCAAGCCGATTATTTTTAAAAATTAGATTCCTCCTAAATTAAATAAAATGCGATTCTAAACAATTTTTTTTACGAGAATAATTAATGTTGAAAGGACACGGTTCAAAAGGTTTCTTCAGAAGAGTCCATCCTGATTTTCTGTTGGCAACAATGTAACCGCGCAATTTCATAGCGTAATCTCGACAGTGATTTTATATTTTAAAATGAGGTTTGCAATACAAGGGGAGATTGACTAACATTTGCACCTGACCGCTGTGAAGCGAGGCGACTCAGTATTTGCGAAGTCAATGGACGTGACCTACGATGCAGCGGCGTGGCGTGAATTGCGATGTATCGATTGTTCTGCCATTTAAACCTATGGTAAAGAATCGATTATTAAGGTGTTCGCTGCGAACACCCTGTTTATCGATCCTTTTCCATAGGTTTAAATGGTATAACAATCGATATATCGCAAAGCACGCCACGCCACTGCTACGATCACATTCAGATCGTTGCCAATCTTATGACTGATGAGCTCAGGTCTCGGGTCATTGATTCCTAACAAACGCGGAGAGGGGAGAACGGGCTCGGTAATATTTTTTTTTTTTGAAACCCTTGGAGGCAAGAGAGAGAAAAAAAAAAAACGCGCGCCCACGATGCGATCTAGATTAAACCGAGAAACACAATGGGAAAAGCTTCGATAACACTGCTGTCACGGGAAAAAGGCGTAAGAATATCTGGAAGGTGCCTAATTTTTTTGATGAATTCCAAATTTCTCACTGGAAAAAAACACATTGGATATAGAGTCCAGACTCTTGAAAACATTGACAAGAAAAAATACTCTCGATTCAATCAGATTTTTGCTTAGATCAAAAGGAAATCCGCTCAAATTAAGAGGCTTGGTTCTTGGTTTAAGCAAAAATCCGATTGACTCAAGAGTATTTCATCTTGTCGATTAAGAGTCTGGACTCTAGATTCAATGTGTTTTTTTCCAGTGCTTAAAGGGAGGAAAAACTGTAAACATTTTTTCTGAAAACTTTCGAATTTCACTTCCAAGCTAATCGAGCAAATTTGGAAATTTCCTTAAAAAATGCATACTTTTCTAAAGAGTAAATATTGTATCATGGAAAATTTGTCAACATTAAAATTTTCATTTTCCTTCTTTACCGCGGCACAGGTCCAAAAAAATTCGCGAGGAAAGAATGGGAATTCTCGCGTGCGTCCCAAGGAACTTTCACGGTTACTTCTCTGATTGCGTGTGTGTGTGTATTCTGTGTGAATGTGAACGTGTATGCGTTTCTCCTCCAAAGTTCCCCTGAAAAGTAGATTTTGGTGGGAAATTCCCGGGAAGAGGAAAGGTTACCAGACTTGGATTCCTGGTCCACTGACGCAAAGAGAGAATAAGCTCATATTGCTTGTTGCCAAACAGTCTATATAAACACGAGGATTTATTTTTATTTAACTCACGAATAACGACCGAGCGTGCATCAGCTATACCTTATTGCGGGATACGATTCTGAATTGGACTGCATTTTGAAATTTGGAACTATAAATTCTGGCTCTTCTGGAAAAACGCTCATGTGCGTAGGGAAACTAATGGCACATACGTTGTTTTTAAACCGGGCTAAAATGTATAGTTCCAAATTGCAAAATGTAGTCCAATTGAAGGTGGAGGAATTGGAAAAAAGCAATATGGAGACTGTAATTTCGGACAATAAAACTTAACTGCATTTTAGTGTTGCAAAATGTCCACCTGCAAATCGCATTTTTAAATTATTAGGAAACTATTGGACGTTTCTGAGTGAAAATATCTGAGATTTTACCTCTGACAGCGCGTTAAAATAAGCACATTTTTTTTATGAAAAACTGCACGGTCCAATTCTTATGAAAAATGGAGTTGTTCCTATCAATTTTGTGCCCTCGGAATGATGTAAAGTTCCTTCGTCCACAAAACGTCGGATTTAGTACTGATTCCTCTTTTAGAATAAAATGGACACTATGCAAAATACTACATAAAGAGTCTGCAAAAACAAGATGCCGTTTCGGTGTAACGGGAAACTGGAAATGTTTTTCAGTAACACACAACAGGTTGAAACGAGAGTTGTCGTCTCGTATGTGAAATACACCCAACTTTCAATACTTCCCAGGAAAAATATTAATGAATTTTCGGTAAGAGCGGCAATGCTGAAGAGGTCCGTATATTTTTGCCGAAAATGCCTTGGAGACAAGATGCTCTTAAATTATGCTAATACGCGTTTATTTTGTAACATCATCGAACTTTCCTCCGATCATCATAATCACTTAGCAGTTCATTGAAACCGGATTTGACGAGCAGAGGGGCCTGAGAAAAATCCCAGATTATTACGATTCACGATCGTTACGATTAAGTCCAAACGGATGCGACCGGAGCCGGAAAACTGTCATGAATGGCAAAAGCGCTGAGTTGCCAGTTCGCAAGGAATCCTGCCGCAAAAACTCCTAGCTTGACCATACGCTGAAAAAGATTTTCTTTATAATTGCGATTTTTTTTTTTTACACAGAGAAAATTTTTTGGCTTAAAAAACGTCATTTGTAGCTTAATGAAAATTTTGCTTTTAAGTTTAATAATTGTTTTTTGCTGAGAAAAGATTGGAAGAATTTTTTACAATAAAAAAAAAATTAAAGAAAATGAATTTTGTGATCCAAAGACAATACTTCATTTGAGCTGGGTAAGAAAAAGAAAATCTTTATTTGAGTAAAAACTAATTTTTTTTTATTAAGAAACAAAAATGAAACGAAAATGTTTTTCGAAATCAAATACTTAATTTCTTCTTTATTCGTTTATTTAGTTTTGTTAGTTGCATCTCAGTTTGCAAAAATGAAACCAAAAATGTTTTTCGAAATCAAATACTTAATTTCTTCTTAATCCATTTATTTAGTTTTGTCCAAATTTGCATCTCGCACACTAAAGTCAGAACAGATGGAAAATGGACGAATTTTCGCATGAAAATTGGCGACTCTGAAAACTCGGCTCCTCAGATGATTAGACTTGGCTAGACGTGGTTTTCGAGGTGAGGTCTAATTGCAGCATGACGTCACGAACACCGGTAAAGAAGCGGAGGGTAAACATGTTGACGAATGAGGATGTGTTATTCCGTGAGAAAAAGATGGGAAGTAACTGTCGTTACGGTCGGAAATCCCGCAGTTACTGTTTCCTTTCGATAATTCTGCCCGTGGCAATTACGATTGCCAAGAGATCATTACGCCTTACTTACAAAATGTTACAGATGATGCGGGAAAAAACCCATCGAAATTATCTTTTTCTTCTTCACTTGCAGGCATGTACACTACCGTGCTAAGGAAGAGCGTCGTATCAGCCTTCAGACGTTGCCAAGTTTCCTCCGATAAAAATCAAACTTACTGGGAGAATTCCATACATACTTTTCCGAGATTTTCAGACAATTTTGTACGCAATTTAATCTAAAATATCTGGAAATTTCGAGGAAAATTATGCATAAATGTTGTCAAAAATGCATGTTCTATCGAGGGAAATTTGGCAACTCTCGAATGTTCATACGACGTTCTTCCTCAGAACGGCAGAGTGCATGTCATCTTGCTTTTCTGCGGAGCAAAGGAGGTATGCCGTATATGAGCCCTCCGCCTCCGACGATGCCAAATTTTCTAGGATAAACTACGAATTTTCGGGGAAATATGAGTTTATTTTTCCTCCGATTTTTCATATTTTATAATGATGATGTCTTTCCACGGAAACAAGGATTGAATGGGGGGGGGGGGGATTCAGGGAAATTCATAGGGCGTTTTTCCTTGACACGGAAGTGTTGGATTGGAATATACTTAGCTGATCACACCTGAGGTAATTCTCTCACAGCTACTCCTTCATGTCCTCTCATTAAAGTCTTTCAATATTGCATATAATATTGCTAATAATATTGCTAAAACATCGACAACGCTTTCATATTGTCTACGACCTTCGCCCGAAATATTTCAGATAAGAACCGCGTGGTGGAAGCCACATCAACGCTGGATTATTTTATCAGTTCGAATACATACGCTCATCATGCCGAAAAAGTTGGTTTCGGACATTTGCTCACTTGTTGCTCAATCAAACGAATAATCATACGAAAATCGAATTTAAATGTGCACTTCGGGCTAGGACGTACAATTTGTTTTATATTTCATCACATTAAGTATTTTGTTGCTTATTCATTCCGAGCACCAGATACGGTACTAATCGCAAGTATTAGATACGCGAGTACCCACGAAAAGGATAAAATGCCGAACGGACTGCATTTTGCTATACGGAGCTATATTTCTGCTACTGTCATTTCCCTCTCATCAATTTAAAAGCATGCTAGAATGACTGATGAGGAATCAGGATATATTAATTATGACAAGAAAAAAAAAAAAAATATGCATTTGCTACACAAGACGGGTAGATCGAAGCGTATTAGTACCTGAGCATTGCGCTCTACACCTCCTGGCTAGGCCCAGAGATACAAATTGAGGCAGGGGCCAAATTTTAACGATCCTTCCACCGTGCTTAAATATACGAGGGTCGTTCAGAAAGTAAGTTTCCCTATTTTTTTCTCGAGAACTATAAAAGCTACAAAAATGGTAAATATATGACTGAAAAGCTTATACTCTCAGCTTTCTAACGGTATATCGGTTTTTGTTTTTTGACCAACCAATCGCTCAGAAAAAAAATCACAAATGAGGAAAGGCGAAAAAATCTCTCATATTCTGAGAGATCAAGTATAGTAATTTCTAATTTGTTCGTCTTTCGGTGATACAAGAGACAGCGCCTTTCATTAGTCTAGTTGAGAGAGAAACCAAACACGCAATTTGGCCTGGAGCGACACGGCGCAGAGAGCAATGATGGCGAGAACTTGAGATAGAGAGGAGAAGCCCTATCGGCGCACCGGTCAGCATGCAACACATATTAGCGCCTACAAGACTGCATGAATACTTCACGTATTGCGTCAAACGTAGTGCGGCCTAGAGTCCCTTTATACTGAGAGACAAGAGAATGTGAATCCATTTCTGATTGGTTCCCGTATTTTAGGCCTTCACAGTGTCACAAACGGGAATAAAGATTACATTTTCACCGATTGCAAAGATTATAATCTGGAATGGACCAGGGAATTACGGGTTCGGCAAGGAACAAACAGAATGAGAGAAGGAACGGAGAAAGGAAGTTTAGAATGGCCCAATCAAAGATTACAAAGAACGTTCAATTTCTGTAATCTTTATTCCCGTTTGTGACTCTATGAGGGGTGTTGTCTCGAATCGAATCAAAGCACAACAAGATAAGTTTGCGTATCACATTTTCTCATGCTAAATTACAGGAGAAAGACTGGACACTCCCAAAATTAACACATAGGCGAAAAAAGGTGTTCATTTAAATCAGCTTCAATCAATTCAAACTCCGTTCTGGCAGCAGATGAACTGAGAAAATTGACAAAAATTTCAATCTACTTGAAAGAAAAGAAAAGAGAAAAAAATGTATGATATAATGCGAAGGTCGGATATTCAGAGATCGGATAATCGAGGTTCCTCTGTATTATATTCATGAGTGATGGAGTCAGAACCAGTTATTGTTTGCAGCAATACTGCCGTGTTGAGGAAAATCGCCGTAAGAGCTTTCAGACGATGTCAAATTTCCCACGACTAATCACGAATTTCGGGAGAAATTAATCGACACTTTTCCTTCGATTTTTCAGAGAATTTTGTTCGTAATTGGATCTGAAGTGTCTGAAAATTTCGATGAAAAATGTTCGTAACTTACCACAAAAGTAAATATTTTCTGAGAGGAAATTAGGCAATATTCGAATGCTCATACGACGTTTTTCCTTAGCACGTGGCATACCCTCCCCCCATAAAATAAACCCCAAAATTACAGCCATTTTCCAAGTGAAAAAAGGTGAAGTGATTGGCGAGAGATATTTCACGAGAGCGTCGGAGATGGAACTTCATATTGAGTTCGAGTTAAACTTTAAAAGAGTTTCAGCTGCATAATAATACCAGTTTCCCCATCAATGCTCGTGCTAAGACGCACTGAGTTGTGGTGTGGATTTCAGACCGTGTTTTTTTGACGCTATTTTGAGGATATAACTGATTATATACATTCCAACTGATTGCCAGCTCCGACCGCTCTAAGCGACTATTTAGAAAGATTGAAGCAGGTTATTATCAAATAGATCGAATTGATATGCTAATCGATTCCATTACTTACACTGAAAACGTTATAAAATCAGTAATTATTAACACATTCTGGTGAAATCTTGCCCTGTTCCTTGACAGACGAATCTACGATTACTTGCTTCAGAATACTTTCAGTTTGAATTCTGATTACTGAGACGAAGAGTGAGTCTCTTTGATAAAAACATGCTTTTCAAGTGCAGCATATCGAAATTTTCACTCCCACGACTTTAACTTTTTTACGAAAAACCTAGCTATATTGTTTGGTGAAAATTTCTGAGAATATTTTAGGCAGGTAAAATAATAATTTCCTAAGTTAACGAAATAAAAACATTAGCTTTCCTACATTTAAATACGAAGTTGCGGGAAGTTTGCACAGTCTCGAACCAAAATACGTATTTTCTTGTTTGACAATTAATTGATGTTAAAAAATCGTGACGACTCAATAAGCTTATTATATTTACAGGTCGGGTTCAGATTTTGTCTCAAAATTCGCATGCAGCACTGATTACGTAAGAATATCGATTGATATATACCGATTCACTTTTCTGTGAAGCCGTTTCGCTCTAAGAAAACTGATCGAAATAAAAGTTATTAAAAACCCAAAATAATCGGCACTTATTTATCATACATTCAACTCTGGGGAAAAAAATAATAAATAAACAATTTTTGGTGCTGCGCTGAGCCGATACTTAACGACGCGACGCCAAAATATAGAATCAAGACTGAACCCAGTATTTTTATGGATACTCATTCACCTCAAGCGACATTTACAAATGTATTATGTTAATGAATGATGCTATTGTGTTGTGAGTCAAAAATCTGGAGTGAGAAGAAAGAGGAAAAGAGGGCTTCCTACATATAAATCATACAAACAGCCGAAAAAACGAAGAAAAAATATTGGACAAGAACAAGATTGAGTAAAAGAAGAAAAAACAACGGAACGGAGAAAAACTCGACAGTAGGAAGAGAGAAAATCACGAAGAATAAGAAAGGGTTCACAACTTTTGACGTCTGCTAAAAGTATTATCGAGCAACGTAAAAATGCCGTATCATCATTTTAATATTGCAAAATTGTGTTCAGTAAAATAATTATTTCAAAGCGACGCTACAAACATTTTGCCTGAAAATTTTAAAAAATGCTTCGAATAGAGTGTGAGCAAAGTTCTGGGAAAAATTCAAACGAAATCTTTCACAAGTTTGCCGGACGACTCGTATTTTATCAGAGGAAATTTGGCGACATCGGAATGCTCATACGACGTTCTCCCTCAGGACGACAGTTAAGGAAAAACAAGATCAACTAGACAACTGCCATGCTAAGTAAAAACGCCGTATGAGCCTTTAGACGTTGCCAGACTTACTTCAATAAAACCAGACTTTGCCTGGAGAAGCGCGAATATATTTCCTCAAATTTTTCAGACAATTTTGTTCGCATTTTTATCTAAAATATCTGAAAATTTCGAGTAGAAATATGAGTAACTTTTCTCAAAAATATCTATTTAATCCGGAGAAATTTGGCAACTCTCGAATGTTCATACGGCGTTCTTCCTTAGCACGGCAGTCTACACAGTAGGAGGAACGGAGGAAAAAAGGTGAGAGACGTTCATCAGGTCAGCAGTGGAGTGGCGTGCTTTGCGATACATCGATTGATCTGCCATTTAGACCTATGGAAAAGGATCGATGAACGGGGTTTTGGCAACGAGCGCCTTCATAATCGATTCTTTACCATAGCTTCAAATGGGGAAATATCGATGATGGATCATGCGAGCCTCGTCACTGCAGGTCGCAGGTGTCTCGGCTGCGAGATGCGGTTCGTTCAACCTTGATGCCATCAAGTCCAAGTGGCTTCCGCCTTTAAATCGGAGGAGAACGAGTTCCCACGAGTCTCGCCACCATTTCGTGAATATTCTCGCTCCTAAAATTTCAATATTCTTTACCTCCTTCGCGATCCTTCTTCAAGGCTCAACCCAGTTTTTTGGGTCAAATTTCTCATTTCTAAAGGGTAATTCCCAGGAGGGGGAGGGGGTGTTTGCAACACACACTGAGAGAGAGAGCCTCCAAAAATTGCCCCTTAATTTTGAAACAGGGGAAAGTAATCGAAATGTGGTTAAAATAAAATCTCGCCATGCCAAAAGCCTTCTTCACATTTGAATCGGGGCGTGCGAAAACCGCTAATGTCCATTTTTCCAGCCTGAATTTTTTTTAGTTGATAATACTTTTACAGAGTTGATACAACCATAGAAGTGATGAAAGGACTCGTTTTGGGATTAAGGAAACCCGAAGACGAGTTTTAACGCCACTTTCGTGGTCGCAACCAACTCCGAAAAGTACTATCAACTCAAAAAAACATAAGACTGGAAAGATGGACATTAGCGGTTTTCGCACGTCCCGATTCCTTTATTACTTTGAGTTTAAATCTGGTTTTGGCGACAGAGAAATGTAGATTGTACATTTTTCGCTCACTTTCAGATTCTTGGTAGATACTACTAATGCATGTAAAATTTACAACGCTATATCATCAATTTAATACTTGAGCTCAAGCTATTTTTGCCACAGGCTTGTATCGTCATAGGGTTCCGTCGATAAAATCCTCATGTTCTTCGTAAGCGGCCATAAAAAGGCTCATTTGGAAGAAAGAGACTCAGAGAAACTCTCTCAGGGAATCGCACAATTTCACGTCAAGGTATTTTTTTTAGTTTTCCAGCAATAAAAATCAAACATGAGAAGAAGTTGTACAGTCTGGTGTAGAGTCAGGCTGATCCTGCTGAAATCCGTCCGATTATTTTTGATCGATTTTTGAAATTCCTCTCATTAAAAAGATTATACTCCAATACATAGTAGTTTCGGCCTTATGATGAGAGAATGAAGATCGGAGTGAGGGACGATATGAGATTACGAGAAATGAGATATTGACAAAGGCCGTTATTCAATGGAGCGAGTGATAGCCGATCATTAAATCAAACAAAAATATGGTTGCATCTCGTTTATTCTCGTACAATGTTTGTTGACAACGATAAACGATAACAGTGGGCGATGAAAAATAAACTTGGGGGCTCAAATATGTAAACATGATAAAAATATGGTTTACCTGCCTATTTCTACGTCTGTAAAACGAAGAGCGGGCGTTTCGTAATCGCCGCTAGCGTACGTTACTTACGTTAAGTTTTCACCCGGTGCAAAGTGGATCGAGTCTGAGGAGAGGTCGGACAAAATTTGGAAACTTTAAACACTTTTAACTCCATTCATACAACTTCGAGGTTTTAAAAGCGGTTCCATTGATTTTCTCGTGAAATTAACACCTACGTCCACCCTTTGAAATTTCAAATGTGACAGAATATATATACATCAAAATTTGCAGTTTTAGGTAGTAACAAATTTAGTGTCCGACCTCTCTAATTGACTCGATCCACTGGGTGGTGGCTACTTTTCAATAGAACGACTCTTTATTAGTTCAATGAAAGGATCACAGGAAAACAATATATTTTTTTGTCTCCCCCTACTACTTCAAATAACCTACGAGGGCTAATCCTTGCGCTTCAGTCCCGTCCCCCTCTGTCCCTACAACCAGTCCCAGGCAACCATTATTTGAGACCATCAAACTCGGGTCGCCTGGCCGGGAATCGAACCCAGGAGCTCCCGATCATAGAGCTAGCGCTACAACCACTACACCATAGGAGGCCAACTCACTAATGTGACAGGACCTCTGTACAGCATACTAGCAACGGACAAGGACAATATATTTAGAGATTTAGGAGACCCCGCACTGGTATCTTCCATTTGGAGGGATAGTTAGGCGAAAAATATCATTGATCTTTCAACTTAACTTTTGCCTCAACGAAACGGATTCAGCGGGCTGGTTGTTGAAATTGATAGACAAAGCGAAAGACAAAGAAGATATAGGGAGTATGGAGCGATCCTATTGGTTGAAACGGGTGTTTCTTATCGAGTGAGGGGGGAAACAATAGGGAGTGTAGGGTCCAGGGCCGGATTAAGGGGGTGGCCACATGGTCCGCGGCCCATGGCGGCAAAATGTTGGGGGCAGCAAATTTTGAAATCTTTTTGAATGTAGGTATCAAAAAAAGAGAGAAAAAAATCGGATTCAGAAAATAAATTGCAAACGAGAAAAGGCGACAAAATCTCTCATATCCTGAGAGTAAAAGTATATTAATTTCTAATTTTGTCGTCTTTCGGTGATACAAGAGACAAACGACGAATAATTAGACGAGTTAAGAGAGAAACCATACACGCAATTTGACCTGGAACGGCGCGGCGGTCGGCATGAAACGCATAGCGCCTACAAGACTGCATGAATGCCTCACGCATTGCGTCAAACACACTGCGGTCAGCAGCAGTCGGCGTGAAACGCATAGCGCCTACAAGACTGCATGAATACTTCACGCATTGCGTCAACACGAAGCTGTCGTCGCGGCGGTGGAAGTTAAAATTTGTAACCACATTTATGTTTGTTCTTTCATAATTTTTCCGTTCATTTCTTATGAAAGGAAGGCCTTGTCCAAATAGGATCCCTCCATATCATTTTTGTCTTCTTTGTCTATAGCTTTATCTATCAATGTCGACAATTGGCCCGCTGGTGGAATACTTCAACACCAGCACGAAGTGTGATCCCGATTCGTTCGCCTGCACTGACGTGTCTCACTCAAGCCTGTGTCCCACGATGAAATGAACTCATCAAATGCAAGATGGCCGAGACGCGCACTGCACTGCACTGGTTTTCAGGCAAGTCCGCACGGGCTCTATACTCATCAACATTTGACGGCCCGCCAAATTTTGATTGCGAGGAAACCAGTGCGCATCTCCGCCATCTTGCATTTGATGAGTACATTTCACCGTGGGACACGCCGAACACAGGCTTTACTTTCGACGTTTCAGTTGCAGTTTTTCCGTTAAATTATTTAATTCATTTAAAACAAAAAAAAGTGTTGCAAAAAAGAGAGCCTTCTTTAGTAAACTCAAAATAATCTGGTAAATAGAATTTTTATAAAGGGGTTGGGGACAGAAGGGGGGGAGGATCAAAAGTTCATTATATTTTCAATGCATATACTATGGGTCCTACATTGGGTGGCTGAATAGTATTATAATTAGCGTTTTGTTTTGTTTTTACATTTCCGGCTCATCGCCAATATGTGAGAGAGTGATTAAACGTGTAGCTACGCACACAGGCTGTACGAGTAAACAAGAATGAGGAGGTCAAGTTGCTGGAGAATCATCGAGGGGGAAGGGAAAAAAACAATGCGCAACTCGGTCGTTGATAACGTCTAAAAACAGCCTAAGATTTACGCTCAGTGAAAATCATTTTATCAAACGGGTCATTGGGTATAAAAAAACGCATGCACTATGACGAGCGAGAATTGACTTGCACAGCTACAGCCGCGTAGCTTATCCATTGATCGCCGATTGATTTTCATGTTCCAGCCGCCAAGACGCCAAGACGCCAAGATTCCTGCCAAGGCTCCGAACATCTTTTCCCTTTCACTCACGTTGATAATCTCGGTTTTCTCGCGTCGTCTTGCCGATTTCTGCCTGAAAATTCCCTCATTGAGCCGCTCCGACACGACGGCAAAAATGCGGATTCCCAATACTACACTCGAAAAAAAAACACATTGAATCTAGAGTCCAGGCTCTTCAAAACATCGACAAGAAAAAATACTCTTGATTCAATCAAAATCTAGGTTAAATCAAGAACCAAGACTCTTAATTTGAGCGGATTTCCTTTTGATTTAAGCAAAAATCTGATTGAATCAAGATTCTTTTTTCTTGTTAATGTTTTCAAGAGTCTGGACTCTAGATCCAATGTGTTTTTTTCCCCCAGTGTATCGTACAATGGAAAAACGCCGTATGAACCTTCAGTCATCGCCAAATTTCCTTCGATAGAACACAAATCGACGGTGTAAGTTGGCAATAATCACATAACTCGTTTGCAATGTCTGAAAATCTCCGGCTCTGCGTTATTTTTTTAAAAGGAGAACGAATTGACATCATTCCTTCAGGTTTTTGCAGAATTTTCCTCGCATGAAGAAGAAAAATCACGGCAGTTTAAAAGAATTGCCGATGAGTGGTTTTCCGTTTAAAAAATAAAGTATGGCGGGCAGTCTGCGACGTCGCAAACCGAGTTATGTGATTGCCGACTTACACCGTCGAAATCTCCTGGTAAATTTATGGATATTTTCCTTCAAATTTTTCTGAAAAAAAAAACTGAGGTTTTTAGAACGGAGATCGGGAAATCGTTGCACATTTCAGCTCTGGAAGGCCTCGCGTGTGTGGTTGGCCGAGGAGCAAAATACCTACTGTGCAATTACCCGATGGAGTTGGTTCATCCGATGAAAAGAGTAAGAAAGACTGATTTCAACGATTCTGTCCGCTCCGACGTGCAAGGACTGCGTGGAATCAGAACAATCGAGCGAGGAAACCAGTGAAAATCAGCGACAGACAGCCTTGCAAATCGCTACTAGGTGCATTGTTCATCATCAGCCTTCGCGTTTCTATACACTCTATAGGTCGGGGAATTGGAGAATGCACTTGAGCTGGTGTCAGTTTCACCAATGAACCAACTCACTGACCCACATGCAATTTTGTGCTGCTCTAACTTTCCTGTTCGTACACCTACTCCGCTTTAAAAAAAACTTTCTCCCTGTCTGACGTTGGGAAAAGAAACCTTACACTTCTATGAACTCATCATGTCGATCAACGGAGGTAATTAAAACGAACTTGATCTTCTGCTCTGCCAGATGCATCCATCCGCGTACACTCAGGAAAATGCTTTGGTTTCACACCAAAAATGAGCAGCAAATTTCATGAGAAGGATTGCATTTTTCATACAGGAAAAAAAATTAGTTTCCAATTTGTGTCAATCGTGACGTATGGAGCTCATTATTCCTGCAATTAAATCCTAAAGTCAAAAGTATTGACAATCGACCGTGACGTTCGCTTTTTGGCGTAATTGGACGCAAAATATGGCTTTAAAAACTTTCTAAAATAAGATTTCCTTACCATAAACCAAAATTTTCGAAAAAATTGACGACAAAAGTGTCTACCCACTTCCGTCATGGACCTATATACGATGCCCTAAAGGGAAATACCTTTTTTTTCTACAAAAATCGTTGGCTATCAGCGTTAGAGTACGATATTACATGTACAGAAATCTAAGCGATGGTGAGTTTATGAGCTTCAGGTGAAAATGGTGGGATACTAGACTATCCCATGACTTAATATCAAGCAGAGTTAGGCTCAAACTCTAAGAAAATTCAATTGATTACTCGGACAAAATATTCGGGTTTTAAAAGGAACATAATGACAACTTTGAAATCAACATGGAATTATTTCCTAGGTACAAATTATTTATTTATTCATTCATTTTGTCGGGCAAAGCTATTTTTGCAGTCTTGATCCTTTTTTTACGGTATCGCGAGTAAAATTTGCCAACTTTTCTCACTGGAGAAGCTGGCAATTTTTCATTGATGTTATGCCAATTGAAAGCATAATCGCATTTGATCTTACGCCAGAAGTCCAACGTGTGCAACCATTAAGATTGCACAGCGAAGAAAAACAAGTTATCCATACAACGAAAATAACATTGCAATTTCTGCTTGGCAACCTAGTTAGCGTAGATGCTGAACGAACAGAAATGAAGTGACTTTTGAGGAAACTGTATGCACTCAAGCACTTACACGTGGAAGAAATTCCTCGATTTGACAACGTAGTAAACGTCGGTTAACGCGAATAACGTTGCATTCGGTTTGCGGCGCAACGCATGCTCCTGTGTCAAGTTGCGCTCAAAAACTTCCAGTTACTCCTTTGGGAATAAATTGCAAAAATCGAGCACATTTTGACGTTTAGAAATACGCGTCAGCAGTTATTTTTTAGGACGCTCGAGTTGATTATACCAGGGTTGCCACAGAATTTAGAAAATGAAATCCCTGACATTTCCCTGACACATTTTGGTGAAATTCCCTGACAGTTGAAGATGTGACGGATGGTTGAGGAGGCATAATTGAAAATAGATTTCAGGCAAAATTTGTTGCTCGAAACCTCAAACCCTTGAAAGAAGAAACCCAAGAAAGCAATTGAAGGTGATTTAACAAATTTTCCCTGACATTTTCGTCATTTTCCCTGACATTTTCCGGTTTTCCCTGACTGTGGCAACTCTTTTATACGAGGATGAACTCAATATCGCCACATGAAGGGAAAACTCTTATGCTGTAGGAGCTGGACATAAATATCGATGGCCACGATGCAAAACCACGTATCTTTATCATGGTGTTTCAAAATGTCCGATCCTATTTTATTCTTTTGCCGAGAAACAAGCTAACTTGAAGTTTATGAAAAATATTCTGCTAACAGAGAATAAAAATCAAGCAAGTTTTCAGTTTTCAAGAAATTACGTCGAATAGTTTTCCAAAGAATAAATAAAGTAGGATAGGAAGTCTGCAATGTCGCAAACGGAAATACTTGGTTTGGTTTCATACTTTGGCCATCGACATTTGTGCAACATTTTATGCGAATCAAGGGAAACATTTCAGAAAAACTTTCAACGATGATATGGATCGATAAGAAATGTGAACAAAAGTTTGGAATGTTTGGTACCAAAATTCCCAGATTTGACCTCTTAATATTTTTTCTCTGAGGTGTTCCAATAAAATAATTGATGTTTCCAAGTTTCCGAGCGGGAATGTGTTCATCGCTATTAAGTCGAAAAAAAAAAATCAAAAGGATTTTCAGTGAATTGCAGCTCATCAGCGAGTGTGAAGATTTAGACAAGTCGAACACTAATGACTGAGGGCGCTTCAGGCTTTTTAAAATTTGTTGAGGTCCAGATATCAAGTAAATTTTTCCGCCCGCATTTGAAACATTTCAGTGATTTTAAAAGTTTCCAGCGACTTTTGAATTTCGTAGATGGATAATTTTTCAAGGTTTACGATGTGCATGGACCACGAACAAGGGAAATCTCCATGTATGACTACGGATACTCTGCCGTGCTGAGGAAGAACGCCGTATGAACATTCGAGAGTTGCCAAATTACCCTTGATAAAACATGTGTTTTTGACAACATTCATGCAGATTTTCCCTGGAAATTTTCAGATATTTTAGATGAAATTGCGCACAAAATCATCTGAAAATTGTAGAAAATAATATTCACACTTTTATCAGTAAATTCGGTTTTTATCGCAGGAAACTTGGCAACGTCTAAAGGCTCATACGGCGTTCTTCCTCAGCGCGGCGGTACAGTGCCACGTGGAGCCGCACCGTCGAAAAAACGCCTTCAATCGCGCGAGATACCCAGAAACAACGCTAAGCACGTATAGTTGTATCGACGGAGTGGAAGGTGCGCGCTGGTAAGCGCTGCACTATATGCACTTGTCCCTGACTGTGTACACCGCATGAACAAAAAAATCGGAGTGACGTGCTCGAATGGTGACTGATGACTGATTACTACGTGTGGAGAAGAATCGGGAAAATCATTTCCGCTGATAATCGGAAACAGAACCACTGATAAACTGCCGTATCGCGAATAAACAAAGGGGAAATTAGTTTCAGCTGCATTTATGGTAATAAACCGATGCATCGCATTCCTTGACCAGAGTGTCTAGTTTTTTCCCACGTCCTCATTCCCGGCTTTTCCCCGCTTTTCGGAGGACTTAATGAGCTCATGAAGGAGACTTCTTTCCTTATTTTTCGTCAAAATTAACGAAGATCAAAATGCCAACTGCACCAGTAGAAATGTTTCATTTTCAGCTATAATACACAACACTTATTTGAAATTTAAGAAGGCGACCAAAAGTATTTTATTGTACGCAGCAAAGAAATGAAAGAGGAAGAAAAAGGTTGCCGCTTCCAGGGATAAAATTCAATCTGGTAAAGACCATTATACCCCTTGACATCTATGAGTATTCCTTTTTTTTCAGTTGAGCTATTAATTTTTTTACGATCTATAAAAACCATCAGGTGAACGTGCCGGTGGGAAAGGTGTGTATAACACGCGTTTACTCGTGTTAGGCACATTTTTTGTAAAAGCCGTGTCAACACTAACAAAAGTTCAGTTCCGTAAACCCATCCCTATTTGGACAAGGCCTTTCATTTATAAAAAAGAACGAAACAATTATGAAAGAACAAACATAAATGTGGTTAAAAATTTTAATTTCCACCGCCGCGCTGCGCCGATCGCACTGTGTTGGCGCAATGCGTGAGGTATTCATGCAGTCTTGTAGGCGCCATGCGTTTCAAGCCGACCGCTGCTGACCAAGTGACCACACTGTTTGACACAATGCGTAAAGCATTTATGCAGTCTTGTAGGCGCTATGTGTTTCATGCCGACCACCGCGACGCATTTGTTCATAGTTATCCATCCTTTTTATTAATTTTGTTTTTCAAACTTTTGAATTTTGCTTATAGGATAAATATACAGTGAGCAATAATTGAAGAAAACACAAACCTGGCGGGGTTCCATTTTCTCGAACTTTACGACGGTTAGTGGTAGAAATATCGCAGCTAATGCTTTTTGAAGAAGAATGGAGTAGAGAATCAAGAATCATGCAAGTTTGATCCTCAGCCTTTTATCCCGAGCAAATTCAAGCGATCCCAATGTTTAAGAAAATAGCTCAAACTAGAAAAAATTGTGCTGCTACTCACATATTTATTTGGCATTCTCAACTTAGACAGACGGACGCCACAGCGTTTAGCTTTGAAGAGCGTTAACTCAGCGACCCAGAACCTGTGCCCAACAAATAAATACGATTACGATAAATTAGACTCCACGAAAGGCATGCATATCATACATTCTCTGAGTGAGTTGTGCGTGTATGTGTGAGGGTGCGGACGCGTGCATGTGTCATAGAATCGATTTTTGATAGATTTGATGGGTGTTAAGTGTACGGACTACCATCTCCAAGCTCTCCGTTGTAAAAATGGCTCTATAATACGTAAAATTTAAAAAAAAAACAAACAAACAACGCAGTGCTTTTTTTTCATACATTGTCCCGTGGATCATTCTTACTGATCGCATCTCGTGAATCAAATTAATCCAAGATAATGGAAACCATGGTTTGCATTATGAGGGACATGATGTGACTCTTCGTGTTTTTTAAAGCACCATATTTTGGTTTTCACCCTTAATGAAATTGATGATTTGACAAGCTTGTTGTTATTTTTTGCCGATTCATAGAATTTCGACTACCAAAAGACGATTCCCTCCGATGCACGCGCAAATCCGAGCCAATGGGACGATATTGAAATTTTTTTAGTATTCAGCAAGGCATGCATCAGATACACAACGAGCAAGACAATAATGACGAGGCGAGAATAATCGATTATTGATTTTCAATATTTTCCCATTAAATCTATGACGAAGAATCGAATAATAAGGTATATACCCCGATAGTGGAAACTTTTGCATAGGTTCAAATGGCATGTGAAACGATTTACTGCGAGGAGTTGCGAAGCGTGAGTGATCGACTATACCAATATTCTTCCGTATGAAACTATGATAAAAAAAATCGATTATCGAGGTCCACCCTAATGATCGATCCTCTTCCATGCGTTCAACTGGCAAATGAATAGATACATCGATGAACGCGCCATGCCACTGCAAGACAAGATTAGATATAGGTATAAAATTCTTGTTAGAGGGTAAATATTACATTCAAGAAACCCGGCGAAAATCAGAAAGAATGGACCACTAGACAAGGTACGAATTTAAGCATTCCGATACATGTTTCTTAACCAAAATTTCACGCTAAACACGATTCGCGCAACGAAAATTACCGTAATTAACTCCTTACGAAGATATTTAATGATTCTTGATGCGTGAATTGAAACCACCCGCTCATGAAAACTCAATGCTCTGCGTGATTCACATCGCGCGCTAAATGTTATCATAAACGTCTCTGCGATAAAAATAATCTGGCAACCTCAATCTTGACGCTTTGGCTCAGCTAAAGCAAATTGCTTATAGTTTAAACGACAGATGGTGGGAAATGAACATTGCTCGATTGAGAAGCTTGCTGAAACCGTTGTAGTGCGGGATTTGACTCACGTAGAGTTTTGAGTTTCTTGTGAGCGGGCAGTTCAAATTCCTCGTAACCAATGTGAAATAAAAATGTTAATAGCTGCGTTAAGAGTTGGTTTCAGTAATTTTCGTTGCGCGAATCGTGTTCTACGTGAAATTTTGGTTAAGATACATGTATCAGAATGCTGAAATTCGTACCTTGTCTAGTGGTCCATTGATCTGTTGATCGGTTCCGTTTTTTCAAGATTGAGTTAGATAGGACTCTTCGAGGCCTAGGACTACCTTTTTTGATGGAAAAAATGGAATGGCATTTGACATTTTTTCAGCTGTTTGTTTTTAAATTATTCGGTACATTTATTCCATTTTTTCAAAAGATCAATTTGGGCAATTTGAGAAAAAAATCGTCCGTTTTTGCGATCAACGTTTGATTTGAAGACTGCCGCATGGACTCAGAAAATGAAACTGTTAGAACCAGGAAGATCTATCGAACTTATTAAAAAAACGTACAACGATACCAAAAGTTGAAAAATCATCGTGGATGTAAACTCAAACGGAACGTATTTAAATCGAAAGAAACTGTCTCCGTTATGGCCTGGGCCTTAGGAACAGTAAGAATACATGCTAGATAGGGCCCATTGGCCCTTGAAATAATGGAGAAAGTCCCTTTAGAATTTTTGATTCAAATACGTCCATTTGAATTATATTTTGCAATAGGAGCTATACGATGTATGGCTCATATTAGAAACAATATATGCGCCTTTATTTTCCTCATGTCGATAGGGGCTTTTATGGATGAACGAGAACCACTAGTACCTTGTTGCAAAATGAGGTCCAACTGTAAGTATGTAAGTCCTCACAGCGATTCTTCCAGGGCCAAGAAAACTGCTGCATACATAACAGAATACCTACAGTAACTACTGCTGACCATGTTTCTGCGTTAAAACCCACCCGCGTCTAAAGAAAGGAAACCAAAAAGGAACTTTCCGTTTTTGGAAATCTGTTTCAGGCCGAGGGAGGAAATGTTTTGATAGTTCCAAAAGAATCTGTACACTGTATAGTCATTCTGCTGTGAAAAGTTACGTTGTGAGATTATAATTTTGGCGATAGCTGGTTAATGTCAATCGGTTCCAATTCGCCCACAGAATGGAGATGTTGCATATGTGAGGGATTTGCGATTTGACCACTGATTTTTATGTAAAAGTTCGCGAGAAACACGATGGTGCCACTGGTTTTTCTCTGAAATCATCTCCAAAGCTCAAAAAAAGCTCTCAAAGTGAGGCCAAAATGGAGGAGATATCCCGCCCTACCCTCAGAGTCCACCTCTACATCAAAACAAACTCTCCATGCAAAGATAGGGATCAAATCCATTAGCAGGGTTGCCACTTTATTTGAGGACTCCAAAACTGAAAACACGGCAACCCTGCTAATGTATTTGCTCCCTATCTTTGCATGGAGAGTTTGTTTTGATGTAGAGGTGGACTCTGAGGGTAGGGCGGGATATCTCCTCCATTTTGGCCTCACTTTGAGAGCTTTTTTTGAGCTTTGGAGATGATTTCAGAGAAAAACCAGTGGCACCATCGTGTTTCTCGCGAACTTTTACATAAAAATCAGTGGTCAAATCGCAAATCCCTCACACATGCAGCATCTCCATTGCATTCACACCAAAGAAACTAACTCGATTACGCAAGCATCCACCAAAGGCTACATTTTTGAAGCTTGTTAATGGGGAATGTTCAGCAGGGCTACGGAAAATGTTTTGATGATTTCAATTTCGGTTAGTGGATGAAGCAATGCATCATGCGATTTCAATCAAGCGATTACGGGTATGCTGTAAAAATGGAGGCTGAACTGTCGAAGGTCCAATTACTCGAATATAATTTGCATGCACCTCGGAGTATTATATTCATATTTCATTTCCCTCTTGAAGATACGTAGCTACCAACAAATTAAAATGTTAATTCCTGCACCTGAACTTTACCAGCTGTTCTAAAAATTCTGACATTTCGATGACTTGCGTCGAAAAATTCGTACCACAAGTTGCGACGTTGCAAGTTTCCGCTTAATTTTTATTTTCCTTAAGGGAAAACTGACCAACAGTTTCAATAGCGATTGTTGTGCGATTTCTTCACTCATTCTAAAAAAATCACGCAAAATTGCAAAGAAACATTATTTGATAGGTTTTCCTTGAAGAAAATAAAACATAATAATCGGAGATTTTAACTTTAACACGCTACGATTACGATGCGCGTTTTCCGCATTCAGCCATCGATTTGCAATTTTGAACCAATGATTATTCATAGTTCTACGTACAAAATTGGCTGCATTAATAATTGGGAATGATTAGAGTCCCTTTATGGAGAGAGTTGAGACAGCGCGGTTTGTGTATGTCACAAACGGCAATAAAGATTACACAAATCGGACGTTTGCTGTAATCTTTGATCAACCCATTCCCGAATTTCCGTCTCCGCTCTCACTCTTATTTCATTAATGTGTTCCTTGCCGTACCTCCTATTCCCCAGTCCATTCCAGTTTATAATCTTTGCAATTGCTGAAACTGTGATCTTTATTCCCGTTTGTGACGCGGTGAAGGCCTAAAATACGGGAACAAATCAGAAATGGATTCGCATTGTCTTCACTCTCAGTATAAAGGGACTCTAGGAATGATTAGGGCTATGGATACCGGGAAAAAATCATAAGCGTCAGAATTGTCAGCTATAGTCGTCTAGTGATCATTTTCGATCGTAAAAGCGTTAGGCACATTAAATGAGAATTGTATGTGAGTGTAGCCCATTTCCTAGGGCCAAGAAGCCTATTGCGTAGAAGTAGAGCAGAATGGCTCTACTACTGCTGTAGATATTTCCAGGAACCACGAATTGCTCAATGCTATAGTAGAAGTATAGTTAGTACTAGGTACCATCAAGTTATGACACGGATTTAAAATATCAGACATAGTTGTTCTTTTTTGCTAGAGCGCTAAATTTTCTCATGAAAAGCTTCGAGAGTTTGATTTTCAATTCAAAGAGTAGAGAATAAGAAATTTAATTTATCAATATTGTTGAAAAGTACTCTGGAGGTCGGAAGCAGTGCCCAGTTTAAGTTGGAACATTATAAAATTTGAAAAAGACCGATAAACACGTATAGCTATTGTGCTTTGAGTGAATATTTACTCGGAAAAATTTGATGAAATATTGATTTCTGGACGCTTATGAATATCACTAACCTTGACCGGATATTAATTAGTCGTCATGCACGAAGAAAAATATTCGGAAATATCTATAGGAAACGTCCTCTTCATTTTTTATCGACTTTATTAATAAAACGATCGGAATTTCTGTTGTCGATCCTACTGTATATGCTCTGGCTCTGGGACATTGTTCTCCGAGTGATACTTGCGCAGAGCAGTACATTGGGGATATCGATTAGGGTCAAATCATGTTTCGACAAATAACGACAAAAAAAAACGACGAATTGAACTTGATTACCGGAAGTCCCTGTTTAGAAGTTGGAATATGGTGTCTTGAGAAGTGCCGATGGCGCCAGAGATAAGTATGAGCCGAGCCTGTGTCGGTGAGAAAATTTACACTGATAAATTCTACACGCGTACCCTTATGCCTATATTGAATTTTAAAGTGGAAAGTGCATAGACAACGGTGCTTCGATGGTGTACGGTACGGGTACGTGTGCTTGATCGGTGGCACTGACGCAGAAATGAGTGCGCAACCATGCACTTCAAGCCTTCTTCAGTCGAGTGAAATTCTAAGCATTCAATGATCCGTCATTTCAATACCCAAGTCGTCATTTAATTTTCAAGACAAACGAAGGAAATTTCATTTCAAGGCTGCCAAATTGACTCAAACAATGGACCACTCTACGAGGTACACGAATTAAATCGTTCTCACACATAATTGGATTGCATTTTGCAAAAAGGAACCAAGAGCATTGCACAAGGTTGCTTAAATTGTGCAACTTCTTTTGTCTTGGAGGAAGAACCTGACCATCTATACATTTTCTATTTTACGCGCTATACCAACTGATAAGTTCTTGATCACCAGGCGCGAACTCAACAACGAAACGTAAATACCCGCACCCCGCATTTTCGCGCTCATCGGGATCGGCGATGCGGTATCGAACTTCCCTTGAAATTGTCCAAATGGCCACGACACACGTGCTCCAGATTACGGCCAAAATCACGACGAACCCGACCACGGAGATAGAAAACTACAAGTCCATCTGCATGAGGTTTTAAAACGCAGTTAAAGCAGCTAAGTAGCGCCGCGCGGAGGAGGGTCAGGACCTCGAACCACCCGCGTCCAGTACCACGAAATTCAGCGGGAAACATTTTCCTAGCACTTTACTCCACACGTAATACGTAAAGACGCACGAAACCAGTGGCGTGGCGTGAATTGCGATGTATCGATTGTTATGCCATTTAAACCTATGGAAAAAGATCGATAAATAGGGTGTTCGCAGCGAACACCTTAATAATCGATTCTTTACCATAGGTTTAAATGGCATAACAATCGATATATCGCAATTCACGCCACGCCACTGCACGAAACAACGCAGACGTAAAGACACGCAAAACAGACTGAAGCCGAGAGCTAGCCGTCCAAGGGACAGAGCCGATTCCCAGAGAGAAATATCTGCAACTTCAGCAATAAGGGACAAGTGGGTGCAAACCTCCCCCCCCCCCCTCCCCGTAAAAGACCAAGCGAAACTAATCACCGAGGGACTGGTGCCAAGTTAGAATAAGAATTCAACCATTTCCATGAAAGAAAAACACTCTTTAATTTTTTTTATTTTTTTTCTCTCTCCAAATTAACCAGCAACTTCGGTTAAACTCTCCCCTTGTAACAATCAATGACTTATATTTAGACCTTTCATACCGGAACGTGTTCAACAGAGCATTTTAATAGGAGTGCAATTCGCACCACCCACAGGGTTGCAACAAGTTCTTAGGTCCACGCAGTTTCGAGCAACTGAGATTTCAGCTTACGCACTGTAACATTGGAGATGAGTGGGCGTTGACGGCGGTACCCGGCGATGCCGTGCGCGTTCGCAATAATTTTCTAAAAATTGAACGCGGTGGCATTGATTTTTCAAAACTTCTACACTTAGACGCGGTAATTTTCTCAAAAATTTGACGCTTTTGTACTACTTCTGTAAAAATCTGTGTATTTGCACTAATTTTTACAAAATATCAACATCCCTGTCTTAAGTTTTCGTAAAAATCATTGCCCTGAGTGTTCACTCTTTTATGATTCGTGTAGCAGAGAATTCGGTTCATGTAGGTAACCGAACTTCTTTCATCAGCTCTTTTAAATCGGTTACACAAACTGAAATTTGGCTTTGACGAACCGAATAGTTGGGACAATATACCTAGAACACTATTTTCTCCTTCATTTGATGGATATGCAATTTTATCTTCTTGGAAGTCACACAATTTGTATCACGGTTTCGTCCCATCCCACTTTTCTTCTCTGCGTTAAAATTTCTGAGTTAGCAGAAAACAGACATTAGACTCTGTTTAATTGTTGTGGACATCTGAGAAAGTTTTGCCATGCAAATCGGAGCAACCGCCGTAACGTTAAGCATTGATTGAAGTACATAGATTCCATTTTCGGATATGTAAATATTATTCAGATTAAAATAAGATTAATTTGTGGCGAGGTCAGGCAAAAGGGCCCCTCAGGTAGGTGGGCAATAAAACGAAAAGATTATAATTACCACACTCACCACGTATTGCTTAAAGAGATTCATTCTCCAAGATTTGACACAAAATCCGCCCAACCAAATAAACATTCACCCTTTAAGGATTCCTCTAAGAATATTGTAGTTAGGAGACGAAAGATGGCGAATTTGGAAAAACACTGCACTGATGAAATTCCCTATGGTACAGTTCTAGAAACTAAGTGATTCAATCCACATAATTATGACATCAATGATAACGCTTATAGCTAGGAATTGTGACCCAAGGCCAAGGCTCGGTTAAAGGTATTAGAAATAAGCCTTTAGCAGCGAAAATTGAAAATCTATAATTTAGATTCAAACACTTTTTTTTTTTGCTGAACCTATAGGACAATTTGAGTTTCCACTTTCCACGACATTAAGGCCCGTTTGTTTGACTCAGTAACATTTATTGATTTGCAGTATTTCAACCCCCTCTCTCCATACAACTATGCTAGAATAAAGCTGTATTAAGGAAAAACGCCTTACGAACAATTGAATGTTGCCAAATTTCCTCGATACAATAATTTTAAGCACTTTACCACAATCTAAGCACTTTACCACAATCTAAGCACTTTAAATCAGACGGGTAATAAACTTCTGATTGTGAGTCAAAGAAAAATGTTCAGTGGTTTAGTGGTTTCCCAGAAAATAACGGCACCACAGGAAATTTGGCAACGTCAAAAAGCGACATTCTCTCACCTCATAGTACTACGCCGTCCTAAGGAAAAATGCCGTGACTCCAATCAAAATTTTGCATTCTTCTTCCACACACTGTTCTATTACGAGAAAACCCAACCACTATGATGCTTCATTTTTGTAAAATTGAATTCACAATGGTATGCCACGGTTATTTCAGAGTAAGGAATGGTCGTTTGTTTCGGTGAGGAAACATTTTGTCGGTAAAATGCTGAAAAAATCTATGATGGAATTGCGGCATTTTTGCTGAGGACGGCAGAGTACTGCAGTGCTAAGGAAGAACGCCGTATGAACCTTCCGGCGTTGCCAAATTTCCTTTGATAAAACACGAATTTCCTAATGAACTTCTGAATATTTTCCTTCCAGTCTTTCAGATAATTTTGTTCGCAATTTCACCTAAAGTTCCTAAAACTTTCAGGGGAAAATATACATATCTTTACACTCAAAAATAAACATTTCATCGACGGAAATTTGGCAACTCTCGAACGTTCATACGGCGTTCTCCCTTAGCACGGCAGGGTAGTGGACGACACTTAAGGACTTTGGCTTTTACTTACTGATTCCTGGCGACGCTAAAGTTATTCGCTGGAGTTAGAGACATATCGACAAGGTATATTAAGCTAGAAACGATGAACTAAGGCGCACAGTAAACTATACTGGTAAAATCCCGGTTGATTTCACAATAAGCGCGATGTGAAACGAAACGGACTGCTTAGGAGTCTGAAATTGCCGGG
Source organism: Bemisia tabaci (assembly GCF_918797505.1). Classification (NCBI taxonomy): domain Eukaryota; kingdom Metazoa; phylum Arthropoda; class Insecta; order Hemiptera; family Aleyrodidae; genus Bemisia; species Bemisia tabaci. Next base: position 53,223,972 of record NC_092796.1, read on the forward strand.
CCGAGGTGCGCGAAAAAGAGTCATTGAATTTATCGGGCGGTGGTACTGCCGTATTTAACGATCTATGTAAATGAGCTAACGAGAATACAGAGATTGTCCGTGACCGCGATATGATAACGTGTAGGGCAAGGGGATCAATAACAACACACATTTTCAGGAAGCTCTCTCCGGTTTAAAAATCCACCAAAGTCACGGACTCTCAAACGAGGGAGAGGAGGGTGGTGCGACTTTGCGACAAGCTATTCAATTCCCCGTCGTCAGTCTAATGCCTTTTGGAGAAGCTCAAAGACAGTCAAATCTGGGTTCCCACCGGCGCAGCGGCGCGCAGTAGACAGAGTCGATGGAAGAGGTCGGACAAAATTTGGAAATTTTAAAAGCTCATTAACTCCGTTTGAACAAAACTTTAAAGTTCTGAAGGTGGTCTCGTTGATTTTCTTGTGAAATTTTCTTCTAGAGGCACCCCTTAAAATTTAGAATATGACGATGTAAACATCAAAAGTTGCAGTTTTAGTCAAAAATACCATGTCCGCTCTGGTAAAAATTGGCGATAAGAGCTGCGTTTCAAAATACCATAGGAATTCTTATAGCCGGCTAAAGAAGGCTACAGAAAATCATATAGCTGGCTGTAGAATGCGGAGAAAATCATACGGCCGGTCTATGCGAAGCGTTAAAAAATTATGCAGCCGGGCTATAGTTCCTATCACCGGGCTTTACACTTTACCGCCTGGCTGTTGCTTTTTCACCATCGACTACAAAGGGCTATAAGAAATCGTGTAGAAATGCTTGTGCTTTGGAAAAAATTAAGTTTGATACGGAACCACCTTAATATTTACAAAACACACATTATATTTTCCTTTAAAACATATTTTTTTTTTTCATCAAGTAAAACGAGAATAGTCCATACAGAGTGAGCAAACATTTCAAAATCATGAGTTGAATAACGCTGACTCCGCCAGATTAAATATTAAATCCTAACACAAAGCGGAGCGGCGACGCACTGGCGCCTACAAACCCAACAGGGATACTTCACGCATTGCGCAACGCGTGAAGTATCCCTGTTAGGTTTGTAGGCGCCAATGCGTGTTTCGCGCTGGCTGCCCGCCTGCCACGGCGCTTGAAGCAACTATTTCACACCAGAGGTATTGCACAGTATCATACGAAACTGAAAACGCTCTAATATATTAGGAATGGCAGGCATTCATCAAAAGTACGGAGCTTTCCTCGCAAAATAAATCAAGAAACTACGGCCCAGAAAGAGAGCAGTAGTCCAAAAACTCACTAAGTCCTAGCATCCGTAATTAGTAACGTTTAGCATACACTTTATCGCCTGGCTGTTGCTTCATCGCCATCGGCTATAAAAGGCTATAAGAAATTGGGTAGCCGGCTATAGAAGCTATTGGAAATCTTACAGCCGGCTGTAGGTCTACGGTATTTTGGAACACAGATTCTACCTACTGTCAATTTTTACCAGGGCGACTTCTCTGATTGACTCGATCCACTGTGCGGCGCGGCGTAGCCAGTTATGTTCCACGGCCGAAGAATTTGATTCCATACTGGAGAATCCCTGAAAACCATGAGGAATTATGGGGTTTTTCGGGGATTCAGAACAGAGAACGAAATTCCCCCACATCCTCCCAATTTCCCGGACGAATTTACAGGGGTGCTGTACCCATCACGCACATCACGCATAATACTCCATCACGCGCCCGCCCGGGTGCGTGAACACATGTGAAAGCCCCCAAAAATGTGGAGGGAGGGACAATTTTGAAGAGTCAAAGGTCGAAAATCAACGCAAAACAGAACAATAAGGTCATCTTTAGTGAAATTGGTAGGAAATTTTGTGGAAAAGCGATGAAGAAAATTGTGGAAAGCCGGCGGGCGAGCGTGTGAAAAAGTGGAAGCTTGGAAGATTCTGTATAGGTACCCCTGCGTATTCATATAAAATTCCCTGGCATTACACCTGCACTTCGATCATTGAAGTTGATAGAAAAAACGATAGACATAGAGAAAACGGAGTGATCCGATTCTGCTGGGCTAAGGAAGAACGCCGGATGAACATTCAAGAGTTGCCAAATTTCCTCCGTTAAAATGCTTAGTATTTAGGAGTGGCATGGATATTTTTTCCTGAAAGTTCCAGGTGATTTAGATCTATTACAAATAAAATATCCTCTAAAAAAAACTCGATGGAAAATATTCGCCAATTTCCCAGATAATTAATATTTTACTGGAGGGACTTTGGCAACGTCTGAGGGCTCATGCGGCGTTTTTTCTTAGCAGGCAGTATTGGTAAGAAAGATGCGGTTGCAATGGACAAGAAATAATTAACTAACCAACGAAAACGCACATGGGATCCTGCAGTTTATCCATCATTTTCTCCACCACTCTATAACAACCACCTTTTTCAATCAAATGGATCACAGGATCACTCCTCGCTCCGTTTTACCGTCGTCTTCGTTGTCCATCCATTTGCTTATCGATGCCAATAATCATCCCGCAGAGTCGGTTTTATGCATTATATAACATGGAGCAAGATTGATTCAAGCGCACGTGACGAAAGATTTGAGGGACTCAAAGAAGAACACGAAGTAGGACACACAAATGATAAAAAGAGTCTCTCATATGGTATTTTAAGTATATCTGGTGCTTTCCGCTCCTTTGCTCACTTACTTAAAAGAAAATGAGCAATTGAAGAAAAGAGCTCACGAGTTCCCTAATTTTACTCGTTGGTTGATTCTTTCAACATCATTTCATTTAAATAGCCGCGTTTAATCAGCTTTAAAAAATACCTTATCACTTCCATGTTTTTAAAATCAAAGGTATTCATTAAGCTTGCTTTGAACGATTGAACCAACTAAACATTTAGAATAAATCTACCCAAGCCAACGAAATCAAAACACAGTAAGTGCTACCGAATCAACTTCAAAAATTCGTAAATTACGTAGGCGAATACTACTCACACTGCGACTTTGGTAGTTCAGAAGACAAAATATTACGTATAAATTTCGTATCTCTCAGCAGTCTCCTAGCCTTAATAATATGATTGGATGTATCCATGCGACAGTTAGAGGTACAATATTACCAAAATATAGGGACCTCCATCAGCGTGAGTAAATCTGTAAAAAAACGGATGTGAGGCAATTCGCTGCGCCTCGCTGAATACAGTTAGCAGCTGACGTAAGATGTATTGGGCCGAGGCCAATGAGTATGTGCACTTGAGTACATCAGGAGCGATGTAATGTTATGACTCTCACTGCAGTCCAATTGAATGAGGTAAGTAATCTGTTACAAAACAGAGCACAGCCTTTCCTAGACAGAATAACTGTCTCCTGCAGCCTGTTTGTTGATACTTTAACTGGCTATATCGGCAAGATTAGACAAGACATAGCCCTCTCTGCGCCGCGTAATGAATCGATTTTCAATTCTTGTCGTGACGACATAAATTCCAACAATCAGGCTGCTGGATTGAAAACGCAATGACCAGTAATTCTACTATGTAGACCATGAAACTCAATGTAATCAAGAAAGGAAGGGCAGAAGAGTTTAATAGTCCTAGAAATACAAGGGTATACTCACGGATAGACAATGAACTCCAGACAGCCAAAACTGCGAATTAACGTTTAAACCACACATGAATATTTTACGAGACAGAGTCATGTTAAGATTAGTGGAAACTCGATATCAACCACAGCAAGAGGATCAGAGTTGAACTCTAAAGATTACTAAAACTGAAATCCTTCTAGGTAACTAAAAACTGAGAACAAAAACTTACTGGAGCGAGCGAAATGAACCGACGAGAAACGCTAAGATTCGCTGATAAGTGATAACAAGAGCAGGGAAATGAAAATATCGAGCAAATGTCTCTGGTGATACACGCAACATGAAGCGCCGATTTCTAGGGCTCTAATTTTGACTAGTGTTGCTCGTAAATTTTAATGCTCACTGATAAGAAAAGAGAAGAAGAGAACCGTCACCGACTCACCGTCAAAGAAAACTTTATGCGGGGAGAACCGTTAATTGTTTTGATAAGAAGTTGGAGGGTTATCAGCTGATCGTGGCACAAAAAATAGCCCATTTCGGCGCCATGTTGATGACGCACTAATAGGAACTCAAGAGGCGCCAACTTTAAATCTTTAAATTGACGCGTCTTGTGCAAGCGGTGCGCGATCTGACTGGTGCCATTAATAAAAAAGTCTTATGCGCACACTATTTATTGTAACAGAATATAGAACGTGTATTAATGGAACGCATAAAAATTTTGTTTAGAATGTGTTTTATTATTATTAATATTATTATGATAAGTAAATTATTAAGATTTAGTCAAGCAGAATGTCCTCTCTAGCATATCTATACCTATAATGGGAAAGTGATTTTCAATTATTATTCCTATATTGTTTTTTCTTGGGGGGGGGGGGGGGGGGTGGATCAATGATGGGAAAATCATAACTTAATTTCATTAAAATTCATTGACCGAGTGTGCATGGCTTCTTTTGGCTCCCCTCTTGAATCCAGAGTTTTTGGCGAACCAGGTGCTGTCATATTATAATGATATTTCCATAAACCCTCAGATGCTGAAGCCCGGTCAAATTGACAGGAGGCTTGTTTAAAACACTTGCCACGCGAGTTGTGAGGGACCTCGACATTGTACATACGAGCCGTAGATGTAGGTCTGTATAAATATTTGTGCATTAAAAAAAGAATCAAACCTCAAATTGGAAAAAGAAGACGAAATTGAGGAACAACAGAGTCGAGACAAAATCGGGCATTTTATATTTTTCTCTCGAATCGGAGCGACACCTCACTGGCAGCATAGAAAGGAGCATTGCGAGTTCACGCATAGCGCCAGCGCGCCTTCAATTCTGCAGATGCAACACGGACATCCATCACGTACGAAGAGTTGTATCTCTGCGCCGTCATCAATGCGCCTCCTTTTACTTATTTGCTCTATTTCCATACTGTGTTTGTTTCAGTTTGTCGGATTTGTATTTTTAGCGGTGCTTTAAGGACTATATGAGCAACACAGCCCTAAATAGGAGAGCCGTAATAATCGAGCCTCGTTTCTTAACTTCTCTCTCGACACATCATTGGCAGCCTAAAGCGGAGCTGCGGAACATCGCGAATTCACAGCTCGCGCCATTGCGCCTTCAATTTTGCAGATGCAACACAGACTTCCATCAAGTACAAATAGTTGTATCTCTGCGCCGTCTTTCAATTAGCTCTATTTTCATATTGTGCTCTTTTCGTTTGTCACATTTGTAGTGGTGCTTCAAGGGCTAAGTGAGCAACACAGCCGAAAACAGGATGCGCCCTAATCAATTATCGCTTTGAAAATAAAAAAAAATTTAGAGGTCTCTCAAGCGATCAAAAGGGCGCACGTCTAAAAATTGACTGTCCTACCTACTCCGATGAAAGTGACAAATGGCGGATGATGAAGGGAGAGGGGAGGGGCTGATAAAGCGTCTCCATGTTACCAAAAAGGTGAACATTTCGAAGGAAAGGATCTTTCAACCGTTCTCAGAAATTTTATAGGAATGTATAGGTATTTGGACACTTGACAAAAGTTCAAGAGCTAGTCTGATTTCCTTACTTAATCACGCTTTTTGTCTCCTTTTCGAAAACTATGATCGAGAAGAATTTTCAATGCCTCAAAACTAATTTTACGACGGAGAGTGGCCAATTTTTCGCGTAATAGCGAAATCTAAAAGCGTAAAGCGTAATATTACGCTTTACGCTTTTAGATTAAAACTACCGCTATATAGCGGTAGTTTGCACCAGGCCCGCCACATCCCATCTCGGGCCCTGGTACCAATTTTCTGGCCCGGGCCCCTAGCACAGGAGGGGGGGGGGGGGGTCCGGGGGGCCTCCCCCGGGAAATTGTTGAAATTTTAAATCTATTTGGACGCATTATGAAGCTCTTATGATGGAGATTTTCCATCAATTTCTGCAGAATAATTACGCCTTTTTGTTTACTTTCGGCACCAAAAACTTTCGAATTGTTGCATTCAAAACATCTATAAATTTTTTTTTGAGGGGGCAGATGATAATTTTCAATTCTATGGGGAGCCGGGCCCCCCTGGACTCCCCTTTCGTACGTCTATGGCAAGGGAGTTAAGCCATTGAAGTCGAGGATGCCCAGAAAGGAGCCTCTTAGCATCCAACAACGGAAGAAAATGAAACACCGTTACTAAAAATATCATTCTACATATACTCAAAATCTTGAAAATCTCTAAAAAAGTAAGAAAAATTTTATAGTGCCCTAGCGTGTTTTTGAAACTGTATTCACCTTCTGCGGAATTTTTAGGGTAATTTTTTCACTTTTCCCTACGAGACAAGGGTTACACATGAATTCGTAGTGGTTTGTCACCTGCGTCACGGGCCCCTCCAGGGCCCGGGCCCCGGTGCCAGGGACCCAGTATCCCCCCCCCCCCTTGTGGCGGGCCTGGTTTGCACACTTTATTTACCCAATCGAATGTCTGCTAGTGAGTGAAATAATTGTCATTCATTACAGCTTCATCAAATCAGGATGACCCAATTTTTCACATTCTCCTCTTCAAAATAATGAGCGAGGTTTTTTTTTCTTTTTTTAATTGATTACCTATTAATTTTTACTTTTTATGCAATGCCCCGTTAAAATTTTGTCTTACGAGCAGATCCATAGAATATATCTAATAGATCCACGAACACGAGACTGATCGTTATATGTACACCGAAAAAAAAGTAAAGTTGATTTACATAACACTCTGGATAAAAGTGTGCAAGTAGTTACAAAATTCTGAATTAATTGCTACAGCAGTTACTTCAGCAATGACAAGATGTAAAACTAACTGCTGTAACGGGTAGTTTAGCATTTTGTTAGTTCTCGCTTACTCTTTTATCCAGAATAAGAAATCGTCCTCACTTTTTTTCGGTGTGCGAGGTGCGGTATGCGCAGACATTCTGATAGGCGAACGATGCACATGAGTTAAATTTCCAGCCCTTTGCAAGTTCCTCCTCAGCATCTTGATTTATCTTGTGAGAATAGCTCTGTTTTCTTGAAGGATACCTATCATTCTTGAAACGTAGGAGCGCCTTGAATTTCTTATGACACCTCTGTCATCGTGAGATAGTTGCTTGAAGCGACGTGGCACTCCGCGTCCGCGGCCTACGGGCGACCAGCGTTACATGCGCATAGGCGCCTTCAAACCTAACAGGGATACCTCACGCATTGCGCAATACGTGAAGTATCCCTGCTGGGTTTGTCTTTGTAGGCGTCAGCGCCCGTTTGCGCTGGCAGCACGCCGCTGAATGACCCACTAATTGTAAGTGGGATTTTCTGGTCAGAAAAGCTCCCGAGCCCGGTGAATCGCGCGGGGAGCCTCGAGACCACGCGCAATTGATCCAGCGCCTAGGATTTACTACTCGATGGTGAAAGTGCAGAGGTGCGTATCTCAATTTTTGACAGTTTTGAGGTACCTGGATGCGTAAACGTGTTGTTGAAGATGTCGTCCATCTGCCAGCAAGAGATTATGATCGAAAAAAATCGGGAAGTTACCTAAAACCGTTGAACTTTTTCCGCGTATCTCAGGCTTAAGTGCAGAAATTCGTTTCTCGTTCTGGCCCCTTCATTTAATTCGGCGCGCCTTACGCCCTACGCACACCGCGCGCTCCTTAGCCTTTCCCGTCAACAGCGCATACAATAGCTGATCTGCTGTTCTGTTTTTATTTATTCTCAGGAATTCGCTGATTTTGAAAAGTTGCGAAATGCTTATCACTCGATGGCCCTCCAGTTGTACCTATTACTAGCGACGCGCGGCGTTCATGTCCATTAGGTATTTTTGTATGTTTTTGTAAAAAAATATCATTTTTGAGGTTTTTTATGGATCTGCTCGTTAGACAAAATTTTAACGGGGCATTGCATAAAAAATGAAAATTAATAATTGAAAAAAAAAAAAAAGGAAAAAAGGGAAGCCTTTGGGTTCTATAGACGCCAGTCTGTTGGACCGTTAACATTTTGGGATTTGGATAATGTCACATGAGAGCAGAAAAATATTTGCAGACCCAAGAATGAGTTGCTTTCAACAAAAATAAAAATTTCAGAGAGAAGGAAAGTTGACCTGACAAAGGTTCTTCCTTTTTAAAAAGAGATCAGGTTTTTGGATAGTTTCAATCATTAGGTATCAGAAAAGTATGTAGATCTCTGCAAAATTAACCTCAATTAAAGGGTCTGTGACGACGAGAGGGGACGGAAATAAATGAACTTGTTTCTTACAAAACATAAAAAATGTGTATTTCAAGTAACAATTTTGCAAAAATAACAAAAGAAACTTTTCCTCAGAAATATCGAAGAATAATCACAATTAGCAAAAACTGATACAAACATTTGTAAATTATTAACAGATGCAAAATTTTGTACTTCAGGACTCTACAACAATGTGAGATCAGGCATAACAATATGGCTTTTTATGGAAACTAATAAAAAAAAAACTACAAATTTGTCACCGAATTAAATAAGTGATCATTTAATAAGACCCCTCATGGTGAACTATCACTTGAAAATGGTCAACTAAAAGACAGAGTCCAGGAAGATTCGAGTTTCTTTCTGTTCTCACTCTCCCTTAATTCTACTCTTTTCCTCTACAGAAAATGGATTCTCTTTTTTCTGTAGCAATACTGAAAGCCCAGAAATTATTAAGAATTTAAAATCAGCATTTTGAGTTGTCATCAATGTAGACTCTTAGAAGTGTAACTAAAAACCAACATACCGACAGTGATACTCACAAAAGACGTATGTATCTCAGTTTGCGACATTGCAGATTTCCTATCATACTTTATATTTAAATGGAAACCTAGTGGACAATTCTTAATAACTGCTATGAATTTCCTTCTATGTGCAAGGAAAATTTTATGAAAACTTGAAGGAATGACGTTGATTTGTCTACTTTTGAAAAATAGAATAGGAGCAAAGATTTTTAAGCACCACAAACGAGATACGTTCTTCAATTGGGAGTTCCACCGTCAATAGTTCAACTAAAACATTCAGGCCTTTATTTTTATCTCAGTCTTGTTAAAAAATCTTGGGTTATTATGATCGTTTCCAATATTATTTTAAAAAGATAATCTGATCCCATCTCTTGAAATTAGTACACCAGAAACACACACACAAAAAAGGATGTTTTCATATGATAAAAGAACAATTTTTCCTTTGATGACACTTTCATTTACATCTGTGCGAGGGAGGAAAATGCTGTTACTGATTTGTAACATTTTTTAATTAGTAGCCGAGATGAAAATCGAGAATCAAAGAGTTAAGGGAGAAAGTTTATCATCTCTTTCAACAGCCAAAGCAGAGACATAATGATTTGAATAAAAAACAGAATCTCCTGGACTCTCCCAATCTCTGATTGGCCTAACACAACTATACGGATTTTTCTCAAATTCTTTGATGACTTTTACCCTGATATTATGTTCTATACTTTCGTTTATAAGTCTGTTGAGGTCACGCTTTGCCTCTTCCTTGGTGTAAGCAGTTAACATAATTGGAACATCTACATGTTTTAGGAAATAGGGTAGACTCTGTTTCCACATATCATTATCCGTACCCTCATCTTCATGTAAACCGCAGTTGAAGCTGACAATCATATTAGGTATGCTCGCATGGAAAGAATCACAATATTGATGATAAAATTCCGAGTGAAAACGAACTTGGATTGATTTGTTGGCATTCCAACAAGTATCACATGGTCTCAATATAGACGGAGAGTCTTCTAGTTCTGGTCCTATGTGAATTAGCAACAGAGAATGGAGCTCAGGAAGTAAGTGTAACAAAGTTTCCCAGTACTTCATGAATTGAAATTCATACGATGAACTAGCACCTACGAGGTGGATGATTAATCTTTTCCCAACTGTAAAGTTTGGCATCTCGCTGATGATGTGAAATACAGTTAAAATACCAGAGTAATACTGACTTACTAAACTTTCCAATCCAGCATTTAGTCTAGAATGGATATGATTGGTTAGAAAACTTTTGGTATCGTGTGCATCAAATTTAGTGTTGGGTTCAATCAAGTAAGATTCCAAGGAAAGTAAATCTACATTTTGCATGAACAAATCACAATCTAGAACTTTTTCAAAATCTGAGCAAATTTTTTCATGATCATCTATGATTTGATGTTCACCTGAGCAGTATGAGACACTATAACATTTCAAGCATGTTAAATCTTTTAAGATTTTTGTTGAATGACAAACTTTGCAAACTCTGGGAAAGAACAACATGTTCACTTCGTACAAACTTAAACATCGTTTCAAATGCTGCTCAAAAATAGTTTTTAACTTCCATCGTTTTTGACACCACAGTGAATCAGAATTTGAGCCATTAGAGCAAAAGGGCAGTGCAAACACATTGTCTAATTTTAACTCACGGCATATTTTTTGAGCAGTTAAGCAGAAGCTTTTGTGACTCTTCCAGTGAAATTTTTGATGATCAATGCCGCAGTAACTAATAAGTTTACATCCTGAACACACTTTCGATTGACAGAAAGATGCTTTGCTCTTGCAGATGTGGCACAAGAAAGCATTAAATGCCTGATCTCTCCTCTCTATATCTAAGTCTTCGTTTATCGCCTTCATAGTTGTCATTAAAAAACCGAGCAAAAAGTTTTTACTTACGAAAAAAAAAAAAAAAAAAAAAAAAAAAAAAAAAAAAAATCTTGAAGTAGCTAGAACTGGCAGAATAGGTATTCAATATTCGTTCATGCTGGATGATATCTTTAAATCTTCTTCTCAGCTTCCTTTTTCATAGAAGTCCTAAAAAAGAAAAAGAAAATAAAAAACTTGGAGTAAATGTACAAATTATGAATGATTCATTTTAGGATATTTGTACTAGTAGTAAGAATCTTTGAGAGAAAGGAGAAACATCCTTATAGTTAGAAAAGAACAGAATAATCGACAGCTTATACATCTTATACAGCAGTTCTAGGCCTTCACTTGGATTCCAGGCTCAAGTGGGGTGCACATATAAAGAAAAAGGTTGCACAACTGCGCCTGGAATTTGCAAATATGCAGTGGCTTTAAGGCCGAACATCATGCTAACCCCATCAACTAAAGCTGCTCCTCTACAAGTCAATGTTAAGGCCGTTTTGGAGTTATGGCTGCCAATTGTGGGGTTGTGCAGCCAAGTCAAATCTCGACAAAATTGAAATCATGCAAATGAAAATACTAAGAGGCTTAGTTAAAGCAAGATGGTATGAGAGAAACGCAGATATTCGCCCTGACCTCAACATAGACTTGGTAGAGGAGCACATTACTAAAATATACAACTCTTTCGTATCTCGACTTCATTGGCATCTTAATCCAGAAGCACTTGCTTTCTTGGAGTTAGACCAATGTAGAAGGCGATTAAAATGCAGAAAGCATGACATGATCGGGGGTTCTTCTGACTTGACCAGGTTCGGTCGTCCGCTGTTCTTCAGATAATACAAAAAGATTTATTAATTAGAATTAATCTTGTCTTTATTATCTCCTCAATGTATCAGAGGTAGTAATATTTATTATTTAAAATAAAAATTGTATATAGAGTTAAGTATAAATCTTAATGGATAGATTAAGCTTTTCAAAGACAAGAATTTTGTCTAAAAGTGTTTAATTGTGCATTATTATTATCTTGTGCAAAAATAAAATTAAAAAAAAAAAAAAAAAAAAAAAAAAAGCAGTTACAGCTTTTTGTTCACTGAGTAAGTAGTTACTCACAGCAAAAGTAAGAGGAATGGTTTGTACCTTTTTAACCTTAATGGAAAAAGTAAGACTTACTGGTAAAATCCCTTGAAAATTGAAAATGTTAAGAACAAAATCAATCTGCCAAAAGTTGGTCAGCTTCTTAACGCTACACCGAGAGGCCAAAATTTTCTTAAAGAAACTGTCTTCTAATGTATGGTGGCAAAAATTGTAGGTTGGTAATCTTTAGAGACTTACTCATCATCTTACAAAGAGGAATCTTTAACAGATGAAGCTACTTGGATATCCATGGAAAACATCAATTGATAATGGATATATTAAGCAAGATTTTTACAATATATGTTTGAACAAAAGCCAATGATCAATCAGGTAAGATAAAAATACTTTGCTACAAAGCGCTGGTGCTTAGCAGAGCACATAGAGGTGATATGATTACTCTCTCAATACCAACCTTGAAAAGCAAATTTGAAGACAATTTAGTTTCTTTGTTATGGTGCATAAAAAATGGGATGCACTGATCAATTGGCATAATGGACTAGCACACGTCCGATTTCTGTCAGAAAGTTCATCGGAGGCCCCTGAAAGATGACAAACAAACAACATATAATATAAATCAAACATAGTAGATACTGCAATTTTTGGCATGATTCTTATTTTAATTGCCTAGCATCCAAAACAATTACTTAAAGTTTCCTATGAGATTGCGCACATTTCCTCATTCAGTTCTTACCACCAGTTTCTCATCAAAGTAAGTTAACATATCATTACATTGCAAGAAGGAGAAACTGTGACACTGAATGCTGATTTTTTTCGGCTTAGGGTGATGGGGCTTGCAATATAGGAACCATATTTCTCCTGTAGGGTGATTCAAGGTACTTGGTTCTATGTACTATTGATACCGCTTCTCTGCGACCACTTGTGCAAGTATGATCAATTATGAGTTTCTTCGGATTATCAAAAATTGGATTGATAGGAAATGGATCCATGTCTTCAGGGTAAGAATTAAATTTGTAAGTCACTTAACCCAAAAAGATTCATTAGTGATACTGAAAAAATGCATAGACAGTGGGTACCCGGAACGCGCGGTCACCATCTCAACCGAGTGCGCATGCGGCAACAGTCATCCATCGGTGATGCGCTTTGGCCGGAGCCCCCGAATTTGCATCAAGGCTCCACTTGGTGCTGGACAAGCCTTGTCTGAACATGTTCTAGTCAAATTTTAGCGTGAAGCTTTAGAGATTTTTAGAATTGTTTTGAAATAAGCTGATAGTAAATTTTAGATAAACTGCGTGCAAGCACGGCGAGATAAGGAAACGCACTGTCTATAAGTTATAATGTCTTCAAAAAAGTGTTGTTAATCAATAATCAATTTTGATCTACGAAATGTTACTGATAGCACTTCTGACCATAATTAGAAGCCAAGTAACATCAAAAATTACAAATTTTTAAGAGAGATGTTGATCTGATCATTGTCAAACCAAATTTTAGGGAAAAACTCAAATAGAACTCATGTTCATTGATCAAGGTGGTGGCGATACGTACACGTACACAGATATGTTTTCCTCTACCTACTTACCTTGGGAGCCTGAAGCAGGTTTAATTCACCACTCCTTAAAACTTATCTAGTAGACCTGGAGCAGATGAGGTCAGTTCTCTCTTAAGTTGACAAATAATATTAAATAATACAAATCAAATTCCAAAAATTTAACTTACATCCTGTGTTGTTTTTGCAATCAGACTTGGCAATTCAAATATTCTCGGTCTGATAATTCAATGCACACTGTTTACATAGCAGTAGTAGTTCTTACAGATAACTCAAAAATATTGTTCTCTCATCAAAAGGTTAAAAATGTGAGAAAAAATGATAAGAAAGGCAAATGATACTGTTTTGTGGTTTTGTTATTCTACAAATTTGAAATTGGCTCTCATTTCTTGTAGGTTAGATTATCGACTAGTGATTTTGGCAGAGTAGTCACCTTGACAGAGGAGGGGCCTGAAAGCTCTGCAACTTGCAGAACTTTAATGCATTGCAAACTGTGCTCAACACGAAAATTTGTTTCTTAATTCTTTATATTTACAGCTTTCTGAGTAAATATATCAATCATGTATTTCACCATATTAGAATTTTTTTCTCATACTTGAAAGCTAAGTTTTTGAAAAATGCTCTATCAATCCATAAAATCACAGAATAATCAATTGAAAAGTGAGGAGTTCAAGGGTGCTGAGGTCGACCTACATCTTCTTCTAGCTTTATCTGTCTACCAACTCGATCATCTGGCCCGTGTTGTCTTGTCAGTAGCTGTAGAGGGGATTGTTCACAACTTTTGTCAATGTTTGGGAGCTTTTTTAAAGTTTTTCTGCAATTAATTGATTAAGAACCGTGTGTGCTTTTCTGTTTTCCTCATTCTACAGTTCTCATTGTCCTATGCCTTTAGTGCTGTTTATACTGTTATCTTATGGCCAATTGTGAGTATGAACTCCCTTCACACTTTAGTGATTAAGTCAGGGTTAATCAAACTAGGCCACTATTTACACTTCATTCTTATTTTTCAATCCTGTTATTCTATTTTGATCGTAAGACAAGGCTTCACCACTTTCCTTCCACAACTGGTTCAGTCTAAAAGCTGAACATGCCTTGATTATGTGGCTTTTGTCAAACACAGCTTTGTTCTGTGGTATCAAGCTTGGTTATCGGAGTCTCAGCACTATGTTTACTTTAGTATTTGACTGATGCTCATCTCCAAATTATTCATATTTATCACTGATTAATCTCTCTAAAATCCCTAATTTCCTCTCTCTATTATTTATGGATTATTCCATGCGAGTGCAAGAATGTTTATCTATCTCATATGTCATTTTCTGACAAAGCCTTATTAGGGTTATGCGACATCTTCATTGTGCCTGTGGTATGGAACTCCCTTTCTACACTGTTATTTCCAGTCTGAGTTCTCAACTTTATTTTCAACTGACTGCATTATGCTGCTGTTAAGTTTTCTAATATCAAGCTTACTCTAGATGAACACTGTATTTTCTCTCACTAATACTGCTCTTAAGTTCTACGAGGGTCATTAACCTCTCATTGCCTATGAATGAAGTATCTCTTTTTACTATATGTTGCCTTAGTTTTGTGGCACATCATCTAGAATTTCAAAAATGTTGTACCAATTTGTACATTAATGATGATCAGTATCTCCATCTACCTTGCAATACTCATTTTCGACTCTACAACTTTGATAGTGCCAAAGATGACAGGTGTTCTGAACTTATCACACTTTGCCTTCTCAGTTTCTATATCTAGTCAGGTGTTTATTTTTTAAATTCAGAAAATCCTCTTAAATGTCAAACTTAAAGTCTATAAATCATTGATGAGGAAGCTCAAGGGATGGTGTGGCTGTACTTTTATCTACAGCTCAAGGTCTGTTGCTGTTGAGGCACTGTAAGTAACCAATTCCTGCACAGAGTTACCAAACTTTCTGCTGAATCAGCAAGATACCTCCTAAATTTTGTTTTATCTTTGTCAAGTTAAAGTTTGTATTGAATGAGGATGGAACCTTGATAGATGAACTACGTAAACGGAGCATGAGCCATCCTCCCCTTTGATTTCGTGACAATTTTTTTTTCTGTTTTTAAAAAGATAGATTTGTGGTGTTTTAATACCTAAGTATTGCATTATCAAAATATCGCGATCTTTCAATTTTACATGCCAACATTCTTGCACCAATTTAAGTATGAATAATTATGAACTAAATTCTAGATCGAGAACAAAGCAATGTCCATATTTTTATTAATTAGTTACCTTGTTACTGTACTGAGGTATTTTATTTGGTAACTTTTAGTAGCCTTTATTGGCATAAAAAATTAACAGAACTCCATCCACTCGGCATTAGATTATCATTCAGTTCATTTTATCCTCTAATCCTAATAATTTTCTTTTTTTCCAGCTTTTTGGCCCTAATGCATTCCAGAAGTCTTCGGTCTTCCTAAGTTTTCTTCTATGTCCGAATCACCACTTGATTTAGACGTTTACGCTAATAGGAATACTACAACCAGCTTTCTGGCAATGACCAGACACGACACGGTCTAATTGAGAAATGAAATTCTGATCATACCTTTCCTTCCTTGCCAAGTTCAGCAACAATCTTATCAAGATGATGAAAGGAGGCCTCCCGAAGAAGGAATCGAAGATGCGAATCCGCTCTTTTCCTGTAAGTACCAAACTTAATTTCGACGGTGAAACTACCAAACCACGTATCTCGTTTGCGGTGTTTAAAAATCTACGCTCGCATTTTATTTTTTTGAAGTAGACCAAATCAATATCATTCCTTGAAATTTTCACAGAATTTTCTCTGCACGAGGAGAAAAAATCACAGAAATTTTCAAGACTGGACGCTAAGTAGTTTTTCATTTAAAAAATGAAGTATGACAGGAAGTCTGCGACGTCGCAAACCGAGATACGTGGTTTGGTAGTTTCACCGTCGATTTGTGTAAATTTTGGATTTTGTGAGATGTGATCCCTTTTATTGTGTCAGATGGACGTACGTAGGCCAAAAAAAACTTTTTTGCACGCCAACTGTATGCACTTACTTACTTACTTCTTTTAAGCAAAAACACATCCAGATAATAGGTGATTGAGATCAATGTAGGCTACTAAAAATCAAACTGTCCCTCTTTTCTATGATTTTTTTCCACAAATAAATAACTTTTAATGATGGATACATACTTAAGTTCAATGCCACTATGAGAAAATAACAAAAAATTATAATCAAGCAGTAAGAGTGAAATGTTATGAGTGCAGTCTACTTAAAGGTCAATAATCTTTAGCGTATCTAATTCATAGGCATCAACTAAGTATCCAATGATTTTCCCCACCAAAATTTTAGAAGGTACCTGTCCAGCAAAAGTAACCTTTAGGCACCATCAATAATTTTCTTGGGAGCAATGAAGGTCCTCAAAAATTTAGCAGGAAATTTTGCAACCTGCAAAGATGTATTAGGAATGAAAGCTACAAGAGTTTTTAGGCGCAAAATTTCACTAGAATCTCTTAATCCTTATTTATTTCTTAATCCATCTGGCTGGCGTCCCTTGTATAAAGCAAATTTGGTCCGTATGGCACAGAGTGCCTGAAACTGGTTATTGTCAAAAGGAAACGAAAAGTATTTTAGCTACCTGATGGTCCTTGAGTGCGTCAATATACTTCTTTCACTGGTGATGTTCAAATGTTCAATCCGGGCTACTTGGCATTTACCAGAAACTCTTGTTCACTTTGATGTAAGTTTGAGTTGTATGTGGGCTCTCTACATCTTCAAATTACAAAACAAAACACCTCGTTGTTGTTGTTCTAGGTTGATTCAAATTACAGAACAATGTGTTGAACTTTTAATCAGCTGCGTGCATGCGTCTTTTTATATTAATTTTTTTCTGCTTTTTAATCCAATCAGGTGCAATAAGTTGCAAACATATTGCTGAATTAGAGTGAAAAACAAGATCAGTAGTTTTGTCTCCTTTGAAGAACTTCCCTTGTTTATTTGTATGTAATTTTCTTTTGTGGAACAAGCAGAGGGGAAGATTCCTCTTAAACAGCTGACGTATAACCTTCTTTCAATTCCACTAATTTGTCAGCTGTTCTTCTGAACCTCAATCTCTATAACAATGCAATTATACTGGGCACATTTTTTAATATATTTCCAAATCACACAACCCTAAATTTTCAGTGTAGGTCTTTTTTGACTCAATTTTCTTTGCTGTGCCATTAAAAACTCGGAAAATCTGGCTTAAAATAACTGAGAAAATTTGATTTTTCTTCTTATGTGCAATTTCAATTTTTCCAGTGTTCCTGTAGTTCAGCCTTCATTCATTTTCTACTTTCAAATCTGCCTTGTTTTTCTGCAATGATTTGCCATTGTATTCCCCCCCAAAATTGTTTCATAGCTCGCAAAAAACATGCTTTGGCAAGACTTCATAAATGTGTGATTCCAAATTTTCAATGCAGTTAAACATCCATGGTTTTGTCTAGTTTGCATTTTTGTTGACTTCATCACTTGACAGCTTTTGTGTCCACATGTCGAGAACCCATGATCGGTCTCAGACTTATGGCGCAACTCATTCGAAAGATTCAAAAGACCCCTTCGGCCTCAGGAGCAAATTTAGAATTGGAATATGGGATCTCAATATCCTCGACCCACCATTTCAAAAGCATTTTGACAATGGGGTAAGATCTCTGCTGAGCTCAACCTTTATCGCGTGTTTAATGTGGATATTTGTGCAGGTGTGCCACATCGGAAAATGTCATATATGATAGAGCTAAGAGACGTCTTCATTAATCTGACTACACGGTCTTTTAAAGCACACAATTTGCATAGAATTTTGATATTTATCTTGATTTCAAAATCTTTCAAGTAGTTGGAATACTCTGCTAGCTTGATTCTCTTGAGTTAATCAAGGCACTAGCATTGTTGTAAGTAGAATGTTTGCCAAATAAGTTTTCGCACTTTTAGAATGCGACAGAAAATCTGTCATCTTATGTCTTGCATTTACTTTCAATGCTGAACTGCATTGAATGCATTGATTCTTTTGCCACAGTCTAAAAGTGCGTACTCTTTTTTGGCATGGACTTTAATCTGGAACAACTCAATTCTCCATTGAAGCAGTTTTTCAACCATTCTTCGTCAAATTAATTTGTTGCTGTTCCCATTTTGACCCGTTTGCTGTATGATCATGTTGTATACAGCTTTTTCACAAGAACTTTCCTCACTCTGTCGGATCTAAATTTCTGTTTCAGATGTCCATGGATGAGAAGTATGTGGAGAGGATTTGGGCCCTTCTTAAGAATGCTATTCAAGAAATCCAGAAGAAAAATAATTCCGGCCTCAGTTTTGAAGAGCTGTACAGAAATGCTTACACCATGGTACTTCACAAATTTGGTGAACGGTTGTACACTGGGTTGAAAGAAGTTGTTACGCAGCATCTTGAATCTAAGGCAAGTAGTTTTTTTGTTGTCGTTGAGATAGATACATAATGTTGTTAGCATCAATACGAGCTTTTAAGGTGCTTTTTTAGATCCGAAATCTCGAGTTGAGATTCTAAGGGAGTCTGGGATTTCTCGGTCTGGGGACCAATCTATTCAAATGAGCTATACATATCCTGGATGCACATCTTGTGGTGAAGTTATTTTTTCATTTTCCAAATTACCCTTGTGTTTATTCTACAGTAATTTGAATGTATAGAGCATAAGATATCAGTTAAACCTAAGTCAAGCTGTAATGAAATGAAATGAAGGCTTATCATAGTTCCATAGGAAGAAAGAAAGGGGATGAGGGCCCATATTTAGTCTGATGACTGTCATCTTTTCAGCAGTAGCACACAAATCATTTAAAATTATTTGCAACAAATTTGCAGGAAGGACATGTCTACAAAAGACTTCTGCACATAATACCTAGAATTGCACATTTAAATTTTATTATCATTTGATACACTGTTCTTTGCAACACTTGGAGCACAGTAAGCTTCTACATTGAACTTTGTACGTGTCAACTTCGAGAGAAAAGGGCTGAAAAGTGAAATTTTCAGTATTCTTGCACTCGTTTTCATACAGTAATGTGGGATTGTTGCTATGTGTGTGTGTGGATGCTGCTCTGCACGTTGTTTTTTATTTTGGAATAATTAGATCTTCTTGTCTATCTTATTTCTCCAACAAGCAAAGAAACAGAAGCTCTCCTCGATCGCCAATCAGATGTCATAACATTTCTGCTGAATGGTGCGTTTATAAACGCTGAAAAATTCACTCCTCAGCCCCGCTTTTCTGCAAATTGGCTTTTAGAAAGTTTGATGTTTAAAGCTCATTGTGCTTCAGAAGAGATGACATGTTTGTAAAGGACATAATATTAATTAATAATTACTCCACAAAATTCAGCCAACTCTGAATTCTTTGGTTCTCTGTGCTGGGTCCTTTGTGGTATAAATAATCGTCAGCATCTTTTGAAGAAAACGAGTTGCATTTAGGAACCTACTACAAAGTAGCTTCAGGGCAATGGACAATTTCCTTGAATCTGAAAGTTAATCATTTATATTTATTAACAAAATTATTGGGTTTTCAGCCAGTCATAATGAAATAACAATATATTGAGCTTTTAGCCAATTTTCTCGTTACTAATATGTAAACTTAGGCCATGCTTAAAAAAAGAGTATGCAAGAGAATGTTTATTTAAAAAGTACCTTAGCATGGCGATAAAAGCAAACGTCTTGGCCATGACGATGACCTACACTAGTGCAAAGAACAAAGGCAGAAAAACACTGGAAGGAAGCAAACAAGAGAAAAAATTACAAAACTTTTGCTTTTATCACCATGTTAAGGTAACTTTTAAATAAACATTCTCTTGCACATTGTCTATTTTAAGCATGGCCTTAGTTTACATATTATTAAAGAGAAAATCGGCTAAAAGATCAATATTTGTTTCTTTCATTTATTAATAAATAAAAGCACTTGAGTAAGCAAAACCCTTAATTTTTACACTGGACAAATATTGAAGAAAATTTAATATGTTTATACATATTAAACTGACTATTATTAGTCAGAGCCTTTTGACTCGTCCCTCCTCATTGTTAAAATTCATTTTGCTGTCCAAGTAGTTGACTAAATTACAAAGAGAGCCTATGTCACAAAACAGAAATTAAAAGAAAGAAATATATGGGAAAAAAATACATAATTGAATCTATTCCCTTAAGTACTATTTTAAAAGTTCAGTGCGCAAATTGCACAAACACTCTGCTATATATCTGCCAGGTTTTGTGAGATGCCTTTTTGTTGTTTTGCAGGTTCGAGAAGATGTGTTAAAATCACTAAACAACAATTTCCTGCAAACGTTAAACCAAGCCTGGAATGATCACCAAACGTCAATGGTCATGATCCGTGATATCCTAATGTACATGGATCGTGTGTATGTTCAGCAAAACGATGTTGACAATGTATACAACCTTGGTCTTATCATCTTCAGGGATCAGGTACAGGATTCAAAAATAAAAAATAAAAAATAAATGTGATGCAAAATATTCCTCTGCCCCATTTGGTTCTGCAAATTACTCTAATCATGTTACAATTAGTTGACAATTGATGCAGGTAACTGCTTAGGATATTAATACTAAAAGAGTAAGAGCACTTTATCATGTGCAAGCAGCTGGAAACACGCACAATGTGCATTAAGTGCAGAGGTAAATGTTACTAGAGTTGGACGCAATATCCAGCAACTATGTGCTCTGCTATATTATCTTGCTGGACATGATTTTTGCGGGTATACAAATCTGGTCAGATAATTTGGCATTACGTGGCAATTAGATGCAACAGATTGTGCTTTTTGCCTGCCACCCAAATTTTTTAATTTTTTTGTTTAAAGTCTTGGAGAATTTTTTTATTGAAAATTGGCGAAACTATATCTGTACTCATGAATTTTAGAAAATTTTAATGGAAACAACTTTCTGCATTTTAGTCCAGAGCTAATAAACTGTTTTGACACAATGTAATAAGCTTAATTTGTTTTCTTTTTCAAAAACCAGAAACATTTATGCCCTCAATCAAATTTTTTCACTTTCAGAGATGATAAGATGTAAGGATACTTTTATTTGTCCCTCCATGGTGTTCATTGCAATTTTGCTCCCTTCATATGTTTTATTTTAATTTTCTTCTGTAGGTCGTCCGATATGGCTGCATTCGAGATCACCTGCGGGACACATTGTTAGGTTTGGTAATGCGCGAGCGAAAAGGAGAAGTCGTTGATAGAATAGCGATAAAAAATGCCAGTCAGATGTTGATGGTTTTGGGAATCAACAATCGGGCAGTATATGAAGAAGACTTCGAAAGACCATTTCTACAACAGTCTGCTGAATTTTTCAAGGTAAAGATAATTTTTTCAACAACCTGCCAAATTATTCATCCTTTTTTTTCATTTTTGGTGAAAGCTACTACTACACTAGGGTAGGAACCTGGTGGTCTGGAGAAAGCGGATGGTCAGGAAATTTATAGTAATCTGGAACGCAGGAAAAGTCAGGGAATTTTGCAAGCAGCGTTCAGCAAAAGTTCCAAGGAAAAATCTCAGTGGAGGACTTTGTTCAAAACTCAAAGAATCCAGAAATTTTGAAGTCATGGAGAAGCAAAAAAAGTCAGGAAAAGCTAGAGAAAGTCAGGGAATTTGAAAAGAAGAAATTATGGAAATCCTGGGCACAGAGTTTTCTTTCAAAGTAATTATGTAGTCGTTCATCACAAGTAATAAATATATTGCCCAGAAGCCACACAGCCAACTGAGTGGACTTTATACCAGCATTAAAAATGCGATAATCAATATCGATGATGCGGGTATACTAAGTTGGTTAATTTGAGTTCTTTTATTTTTTCTTATACTCAAATTCTGTCAGTTATTATTACCTGCCGGTTTCTAAATTTAGTAGTTTTCTTTCCTCTTCCTTGGAACCTAACAACTGATTCCTACTGAACGATTTAGGGAATTTTAAAGGTACTATAGTCTGCGAGTTGACTTGCGTCATTACATTAAGAGTTATTAAGGTCTCTATCTTTTTTACCTGGCTGAGTACTAATCAGTGACTAAAATGAATGAAATAATCTTGATTTTGTGCAGATGGAAAGCCAGAAGTTCCTAGGAGAAAATAGTGCGTCAGTGTACATCAAGAAAGTAGAAGCACGCATCAATGAAGAAGCTGAAAGGGCAAAACACTACCTTGATGAATCCACAGAAACCCGGATTGTTGAAGTAGTTGAAGAAGAACTCATCAAAAAACACATGAAAACCATAGTTGAGGTAAATTCTTCCACAAACTATAACTTAAAAGAGTGCCAAACTTAGCTGAAAATATTCGATTTTCTTTAGTGATTAACCAACTCTTTTTCAATATTCATTCAAACACATATCAAGAGCTAAGGAGCAATGCTGCCTAAATGATAAATTTGGCAAAATTGAGTCAGTGTCTGTTTCGCATTTTATAGTATACCTAAAATGCACAAAGAATAGAGAGAAAACATGAGACTCACTCGCTCAAATTATTTAAATCTTATAAATTGTATGAATTAGATTTAAACAATTTGTACAAGTGAATTACAAATTCTCTTTATTTTAACCATTTTTTGTGCAGTCCAATCTCCCGTTTCTCAAGTGTAAAATATGCAAGTTGATTTTTTAGTTTTTTCCAATGCTGCATGGGAGCGCTGTAATAACCTTAGAAAGTATTAAAAACTGTATATCGACGGTGAAACTACCAAACCACGTATCTCGTTTGCGGTGTTTAAAAATCTACGCTCACATTTTATTTTTTTGAAGTAAAACAAATCAATATCATTCCTTGAAATTTTCACGGAATTTTCTCCGCACAAAGAGGAAAAATCACAGAAATTTTCAAGACTGGATGTTAAGTAGTTTTTCATTTAAAAAATAAAGTATGACAGGAAGTCTGCGACGTCGCAAACCGAGATACGTGGTTTGGTAGTTTCACCGTCGATATCTAGCCTCAAAATTATGAAAATGAAAATGGCAAAGTTTTCTCTTCTTCCTGCAAAGTTGTTAGTTTGCAGATAGGCAGTATTGTATCTTAAACGTCAGAATGCAATTTTATCATTTATATGCAAATGCAGCTTTTTGATGTCAAAATTAGAGATTACATCAGGAAGTTTGAGAGTCCAAAAATTGCTAATGAATGGGCCTGTTGCAAACTTTTGCTAGAGCAAAAATAAGAGTTGTTTCTTGTAGATAATGCCTCAAAAATCACGATGAGCGCATCGGCAAAGTCTGAAATGCACTCATAACTTCACAATCTGCGCAAGAAATTTGCGTTTTTTTAAGCTTCCCGCTTCAAAAACGATACTACGGCACAGGTGAACATTTTGTTAGAGGAGTCGCTCCATCGTCAGCGATATTCATCATGGCCGACGCTTGCGCGTAATTCAAGGAGAGTTCAAGGTCAATCAATTTGG
This sequence comes from Bemisia tabaci, assembly GCF_918797505.1. Classification (NCBI taxonomy): domain Eukaryota; kingdom Metazoa; phylum Arthropoda; class Insecta; order Hemiptera; family Aleyrodidae; genus Bemisia; species Bemisia tabaci. The sequence goes on from NC_092796.1 coordinate 53,247,646, forward strand.
GCGTGGAAAACATGAACGTTAAAACACGCCGATTGTTATCTGGTCTAATCCAGTTCAGGTATTATCTCGTCCCATCACACGTGTTTTGGCGGATTGGCGTCGGCCATGATGAGTATTGCCGACGATGGAACGACTCCTTTTACAAAATGTTCACCTGTGCCGTAGTATCGCTTTTGAAGCGGGAAGCTCAAAAAACCGCAAATTTCTTACGCAGACTGTGAAGTTATGAGTGCATTTCAGACTTTGCCGATGCGCTCATTGTGATTTTTGAGGCATTATCTAGAAGAAACAACTCTTATTTTTGCTCTAGCAAAAGTTTGCAACAGGCCCATTGAGCAAACATATCCAGAGAAAGTGGTACCTTAATGCAGAAACCAAGCTTTCTTAATTTTATTGAAGCTTGTTGTAAAAAAATGCCTTTTGGTTTGCATTAATTCCTCCTTGTTTTTCTATCTCTGATGTTTATGTATACTTGATTTAATTTAGATGTAACAATATTTAATGTACTGATTTTCATGATATAGTAACAGCTTTTGTCAATTCAGTCAAAACTCTGATACTAATGAGGTATTTCTTTTCGTGTAATGCTACAGTAAGCCTGAACTCCAATTCTTAGCTATTTTCGTTTTAAAGAAGACCTCAGAAAGCCTATTAAACATCACAGGGAATTTTTAACTATGATTCCCTGAGACTTGCCCTTCAAAAAAATGAAACGTGACAAGATAGTCACTAACGAAGATGTATCAGTTAACAGTTTCCTCGTTGTCATGATGTTTTTTTCGCTCTGCAGCGAGTATTACATTAGTTTATAGCTCAAGATTCATCCAAATCATTACCTAAATTGATATTATCGAGTTGATGAAAACACTGGGCTTTACCTTTCTTTAAAATTTTCAGATGGAAAATTCTGGTGTGGTCCATATGCTGAAAAACAAGAAAACAGAGGATTTGGCATGTATGTACAAACTTCTTAGTCGAGTGACAGATGGATTGAAAACTATGTCCGACTGTGTCAGTCAGTATCTTCGTGAGCAAGGAAAAGCTTTGGTGCAAGAGGAAGAAGGCGGCGCTAATGCTATCAACTTTGTACAGGTAATAAATTGCACATTGCCATACTTTTTTTATTAAAAAATATTAAATACAGTTGTATCTGGTGATAACATTTTTAAAAAGAAATGACAAATAGAACGTTGCTCTCAGAAAAACGCTTTTTCAAGCAACATTCTAACGAGAAATGGTCGGCAAGGACTTGAATAGATTAATTGTATCTTGGAAAACATTACTGCAGGAAACGATATAATAATATGCAACTGCAAGTTTAGTCTTGTCTGTTAGTTTTGTGAATTATTATTTTTTTTTTACTCAATATTTTCTTAAGGATTTTCTCCTTCTTTTTCACAATGCAAGAGGTATAAATGGGCATCGTCATTTAAGGTAGATTTTAGTATTTAGACAGGTAATTAATGCACAAATACAAAATGCATGGCTCTTGTTATGGGATAGCATACATTTTCATGGTTTTAACTTTGTCATGCACCTACCACCCTGCATTTAGTTCAGGAGACAAAGATATTTTGTAATTAAAAAAACAAATTCCATGTCACAAAAGTTGTATGATTTTCTTGGCATATCCGTAAATACTGATATCAAAACCTTTGTCTTATGATGTGTTGCACTATCACCGTAACTCATATTTTCAAGTAACTTACATCCATTCCTTACCAATTTTTTTTCAGAATCTTCTGGATCTGAAGGACAAATTAGATCATTTCTTGCACAACTCATTTGCAAACGATAAGATTTTCAAACAAATGATTGCATCAGATTTTGAATACTTCTTAAATCTAAATTCCAAGTCTCCCGAATATCTGTCTCTCTTCATAGACGATAAACTGAAGAAAGGAGGAAAAGGGGTAAGTAAAATGAATTTTATGGTTGCCTTTTAGTCGAGATCGTGGAATGGGTAAATTTTGCGTTAACCACAATCGTAACTCATGCTGAGAAAGTAAATTCAGCAAATTGAATCTTCTGCAATCTAACAGCTGATACTGAACCTGTGCTGTTTTACGCTTTTCCTCTGGCCAGTGAAGAGGAGCATTATCAGATAGATAGATGGATAACATCTCATTAAAGTCTTTGTGTCTGCAGAAGTTCGCATCTTTATAATCTACATTGAAATTTCAATTTATTTATTTTTAGGGGTCATCAAACAAATGTTTCCGATCATGGAATCCTTTAACCAAAATCAGTGAAATTGGATTTTTTAAACTTAAATTGTATGTAAATGTGTAGCTACTACAAGAACTGCATGCTTGGTATCTATCTACATGACTTGAATTTGATAGAATTTAATTACATTTACAAAGGTATTAAGGAACAAACTACCCTTAGTACAAATTATCTGGTAAAATGGGAACTATGGAACTTTCTGTCTCTTGTTTTAAGGAATGAGGAAAATAAAAATTAAGTATTACTGTTTCACCTATTTTGAAAATTGAAAATTGGGTTGAAAATGATACCACGCAAAAAAAACACTCATTTCTCTCTAGACCTTTAACCCTTCCCTCCCTCTCTGCCAAAGCTCATTTAATTTTCCGACGTCTACAGATTCTTCTTGGTGATTCATCATGAATGTTTGTTTTCTTAGTAATTTTTATATTCCTGGCCATCTCTAGTTGACACATCCAACATTTTTATCATTCTATTTTTTTGTTATTGATATGGAATTGCTCCCTGCACCAGGTGTAAAAAGAGTGATGGTCATCATCAACTCTAAGAATTGGCTTCTGCATCCCTATTTTAAACTTTCGTCTGATATTTTTGCCTCATGGATTCTGCCATTCTTTCTAAAAAGGATAGGTCATTGATGTTGACAGAATGCCTGCACACATGCAAGTTACAGCGTAGCTATGTATGCACGACCAGTAGTGCTGTGCAGCACACAGACTTCCACCTGGTACTTGGCAGCACTGAAAATGCTGTTCTAATAATTTTTTTAAACCTTTAAATAAATTCTAATCTATGATTAGTTATTTCACAGACATAATATAACGTTTGATGAAGCTAATGATTTTTTTTTTTTTTCATTTCCAGATGACTGAGCAAGAAATAGAAACTATTTTGGATAAAACAATGGTTCTGTTCCGGTTCCTGCAGGAAAAAGATGTCTTCGAAAGATATTACAAGCAACACTTAGCTAAACGGTTACTTTTGAATAAATCAGTTAGTGACGATAGTGAAAAAAGTATGATTTCAAAATTAAAGGTAAGAAGCGGTCCATACCCCCCTTTTTTTAATCATTAAAGCTTTTTGCAATTACCAATGGATGTTTTTCAATCATTTTATTAGTGAAGGTCCAACAGCAGAATTACCTAGAATCTTTTTTTACATTTTAGTTGAACCGAAATATCACAATTTTTTAGCTTATTTAGCAAGTTGCTTGTAATAATGATACTTTGTAAGAACATCTATAAGAATTGCTACCTCTTTTCAGATGGTTTTCAGTTAATGTGTGAGAAAACTATAACATGATAAGAAAAGTGTAACTCATGGTTACCTGTAAAATCCTGAATGAAAGGCAGCGTTTGTTTAAGAAAACATCACTTTTTAAGATTCACGGTGATAGTATTCAATATAAATTGCCCCTTTGGTTCAAATCTTGGCCTTTCTCATTTGTGATCTAGAGTTATAATTTAGCTGAAACTCTAAACTTCAATTAATAAACATGTATCTAAGACATTTTGTAGAGCCGAAGATCACAATATATGGATAAAGATATTTAAAATTTTAAGGGTCTGATATTCACTGCCAGTTGCTAACATCTGATGAATCTCGGAGTTGAGAATGCTGCCCTGCAATGGCACCCTTTGCTTCTGCCACCTGCTAATTTGTTGTGTGTGTTCAAATTCTAGACGGAGTGCGGTTGCCAATTTACATCAAAACTAGAAGGAATGTTCAAAGATATGACAGTTTCTAATTCAATAATGGAAGAGTTTAAGGAACACGTCACAACTTCAGGGGTAAGAAGTTTTCTTTCTCCGTTTTTCAAATCTGATTTTTAGCCTCAATAATGCCTGCCTCTAGCAAAAAACACAAGAGAAAAATTCTAGTTATTCTAGCAGGTGAAGTTGTTTTTTTTTTTTTTTTTTTTTTTTTTTTTTTTTTTTTTTTTTAATAGGAAAAACCTTTCGAAGCTTGTATACCTCCGCAAAATATCCTTCCTGTTTTTTCCCTACTAAGTTCAAGTGGCTGTATTGAGCTTTGAATTCATTTTTTAAGCCTGTTGGTGTAAGTTTTAACTTGGATTTAATGCTTTATCATAGTGTTTGGTACTTTTGAACCATAATGAAATATAGAACTTGCACTTAAATTTCTATAATGAAAGTTTAAGTTGATTTAGAAGTCTATAGATTGAAGGTAGGGTTTAATTGTAAATATTCATGTGTTCTAGAATGTAATCCTTCACCTAGGGATATAAATGTTAAATCCCAGCGCAAGAACGATAACATTGTGAAATTCTGCCGTGTGTAAACAGTGAAAGATTTTATCTTTGAGTGCAGTTCCAACGCCTGTTCCCATCAATGAGTAATTTGTCCAAGAGAATCAGATGACCCAAACCACTTAGCACAATTCCGCTACTCTTTCTACATTCCTTTCTATCCTCTGTCATTTTGTGATGTGAATCTAGTCCCTTATTTTAACATTTCTGTTTAGTTCTGTCCCAACTTTGTTTTTTTGGTAATTTTTCCGTGCTCCCTTCCATTTCATCCTGTGATCTCCTTGTGATTTTGCACCAGCCTATTTGCAAATAAATCACTTTTACTCTCCATGCATGATTCGTTTATTGAACGCAAGGTGGTGTTGCCGAGGAGCCTTATCTCCAATCAGATTTTTTTACTTGTGCTTCAGTCTCAAGCATGCTCTAGTGCAGCATATCCAAACTTAAAAAGTCTGGTTGTAATAAACGTAGAAACTCAGTATTGAGACTCGAGTTCGAGAGGTTTAATAAGAAGGCTACTTATTGGTCTCATTTCACTTTTCTTTGCATCAAAATTTTAACATCTTTTTATTTTATTTATTTTTTTAAAACAAATTTTTGATAGGTATAAATAAAAAACCAATCAAACAAAACAAAATGAATATGAAGAAGAAAAAAAGGGGGGTCCAGTGTTCCGTTTGTTTGATTCGTTTCAACTTTTGTTTAATTTGTTTAATTATTTGAGTTATTTTCTAAAAAAGGGAAACAAAAATTAATTTCTTAATAGAATAACAGAGCAAAATCTTTTATCATTTTTAATGCCAAAAAAAGAGAATCACCATTATTGGGATAATGTCTGTAATAACCGGCAATGTTTGGAGAAACCTTTTGACTGAGTTGATCTCCGATCTCTGAAATTTTTATTTTTGTCCCGGAACATGCCACCAACTGTATGATCTTTCAAATAATTTTTGCCAAGATAGTTTCTCAAGAGAAAAGAGCTTTTTACCCTGCTTCATTGCTTGATAAATTGTTTTATTTGTACTAAATTGAAAATCACTCGTTAATAAAATAAGGCTGTATTTGTTAAGGTATCAAATTGTACCCTATAATTTAAAATCATAAGAGTAACATAACATGTCCAAGGCACGAAGCGCTTTAGGGGGTTAGACTGCAAAGCTGTCAAGGGGTTTAGCACTAGTAAAGTGGATTATTTCCTAAAAGAGTTCGTACTTCATTTTCTGAGTCGAAGTTGAGTTAGATTAAAAGTATCGTGCATGAAAATGAAGGTGTAACTTGTTAAATTGAGAAGAGAAAAATGCAAAAAGAAAAATCAAATCACCCCTGGTTTGCAAAAAAAAAAGGAAAAAAAAACCTTGGGTCCAAAAGCTCCAGATGCTCATTTTTAGTAGCTACAACTTGAGCTGAGTATTAGTCTCAGATACTGAAATCACCGTAAAGTTAGCCTGCATTTTTTTTTAAGTTCTGCTCATAAGATATTCTGGTCATAATTTGACTGTATTTAGATATCTATTGTTTTGCTCCATATCATTTTCTTTGATTCCTTGCCATTCTTTTCAAGAAACAACTGTTTTTTTCCTTCCATAAACTGTGCCACAGTGATTTTTCCATGAATGTTCAGTGAGTTAATTTTGAATATTTTGATGTTCTGTGTAGACAAATCTTTTTGGGGTCGATTTAAGTGTGCGAGTTTTAACAACTGGTTTTTGGCCAACACAGAGTGCCACTCCAAAATGCAGTATTCCATCTATGCCTAGATCTGCCTTTGAAGCTTTTAGGAGGTTTGTATCAATCATTTACCATAAACTCTCTCCAAACTCTTGTTTCTGTGTCAACTAAGCCAAAAGAAGAATTTACAACCAAGTCAACCAATAAATTGAGGACACCGCACCAAGAACAGCCTATAGGCGTATAGGTCGTTATTACGCCCATCTGCTTTTTGGATTCTACGTACCCTGGACTATGCTGTGGTAGCAATAGAATATAGATAGGTAACGGCTCGAGGTCGAAAAACCTTTTTTTTCCGAGTTAAGTCACGCCTCTGAATCAATGGGTGCAAGAACGACCTATAAACAGGCCTATAAGGTGCTAGTTACCCCTTTATTTACTATCTTTACTCACTATCGACATTCTTTCGCAAAATCTACGCGGCATCCTTCAATAGAAGGGTTAGGTCACCCAAAAACACCAAAACAGGGTACCTGCATAGAAAAGTCTGCGCAGTACATCAAAAACAAAACTTCTAATGCGTTTTTCTCAAAACGCGGTCTCCAGTTTTAGGCTGTTCTTGGTGCGGTGTCCTCAATTATTTCAACACGCATTCTCATTAGACCACTCAAAGTCTTTCTAATTGCAAGGGAATTTCTGTCGGATATGCAACATTTTCTTAACCAGCAGCGTTCCCTCATTCATTTAGAATTGGCTGAAAGCAGCCTCAAAATAATCCTAAAACTCAATTCCCAATTTTTTTTTTTTTTTTTTTTTTTTAATTTTCTAAGTTTCACAAAATATATTTATCTTAAATTATAATATGTATAATCTTTAGGCAATGAAAGCTCATCTTAAGAAAAGGAGAATAATTTTTATTAATGAGTCATAAAATTGTGAACAATATGGTGCTACGACAGAGTGTCTACCATCAGTAAAAACGGAAAATATCCGGAAAATCATTTACAGATTAGGAAATACGGAGCACGTCAAGCATTTTCCAAATACATGCAGTTTAACACATGCAATAAGGGAATATTTAATGTACAATATTCAATTCATTAAATAGTTGGTTTGTAAAACCAAACACGTGTCAATTTATTCGCGCCAAAAAATTGGGCAATTTCGTTTAAAATGTTAGATGAATACAAATTGAAAATTCAGTAGACACTCTATACTATACATATGTAAAGAATTTTGTAGGTGAATGCATTTCTGGTTTATTGTCATCAGAAACCTGTGGAATCAGTGTTCTGTGACTTTCAATGTCCATTTCCTTCTTTATTTTTCTTACAGACACTTTCTCAGTAGCTCAGTATTAAATATTTTGCTCCAAGACACTAAAGCACATTCTGACTTATCTGTTTTCAGATTTTATTTAGCCAAGCATAGTGGTCGTCAGTTAACCCTTCAACCTCAACTAGGTTCAGCCGATCTAAATGCTGTGTTCTACGGGCAAAGGCGAGAAGAGTTTGAGGGTAAAGATGGAGCAAGCTCGTCAACTAGTTTAATTGTGTCTCCTCAATCAAGTTCTGCCAAGAGCAACTTACCTCGCAAACATATTATTCAAGTTTCTACTTATCAAATGTGTATTCTAATGCTCTTCAATAATCGTGATAAACTTTCTTATGAGGTGAGATCTCTTTCGGTATCTTTTTCTTTCTTTTGTTTTTATGATAATACTTTCAACCATTTTAAGAGGAGGAGTAAGGAGTTTTTAAATATGCAAAAAAAAAGTTAGTTATTTTTGAGCCCAATTTTATAGCTAAAAATAGTGTCTTGTAAATGCTTTCATTATAGATGGAAATTTTGCTCGAAAAAAGAAAAATCAAAGGCCTCTGAAGCCTTAAATTCATAACATCACATCAGAAACAGTATGCTTCAATTCTAAAGTTCTGATAGCAGAGTGAAAAAAACGATATTTTGTCATTCAGGTCAGGTAGATAGAAAGCTCACTAATCTGTGCCATAATTCTATCCTATTGAATTTCATCTTTATTTAGCCTCCTTTATTCAAGCTGTCTATTTCATATTGCGAAGTGGATCATTCTATTTCCCTTGTATTTCCCAAAAATTTCACTTGGACAGTTCTCTCTTCTAAGCCGTGATAAGTAACATGATAAAAATGTGCTCGTAAATCATATCTCTTCCTATACTGAGTGCATGAAAAAATGTGAACCTCTGCAAATCATTTCGTTGGGCAAAATGTAATTTCATCCTGTATTCACCCATTCACATGTCATTCAGAATGCGTCGGCTGCGCCTAGCCGTACTATTTGTTTTTCAATAAAAATACTTTGTTGCTTCATATGAAAAAAAAAAAAAAAATCACTTAGATTCATTCAGGTTAGTAACAGAATACTCCAGAATGATATTTAAAACAATCCTAATAGCGCTATCTTTCAAAAAGTCGGAGGAACATGACAGAAGCAATTGCTTAGCAACGCTGCCAGATGGTGTGCCATGACAAGTATACTCATCAATTAATATGAATGGATTAATGTGTCAAAGATGATTTTTGACACAACTACAAAACAAGGAGGTTTGTATACTTTCTTAATCACTGCTCGCTGTGTTGCTCCTGCCGCCTCTTGTTATGCCATCCTCGAATACTTTTCTAGAAGGCTCTTAAAACCCAAGATTAGGAAGTGGAATTGAAAAGATACTGAATTTTCCCTATGAAGTCTTTGACATGAATTCTTTGATTGTTTTTCTCACCAGGATATGATGAACGAAACAGATATTCCAGAACGAGATCTCATTCGAGCTCTTCAGTCTTTAGCGATGGGCAAAGCAACGCAGAGGATCTTAATTAAAAATCCAAAGACTAAAGAAATCGAACCAAGTCATGTATTCTATGTTAATGATTCCTTCTCTTCCAGGCTGTATCGGTAAGTCATTCTGCTTTTATTTGTTCTTAAGTTTTCACCCAGCAATGCTCAGCAAATAGTTTTGCACTGGAAAGTACATTTTTTAAAATTTTTAATTTCTCAGGAAGCTTCTGGGTTTATGAAACGTTTCTTTTAAATGTTAAATCTATAAATATTTTTCTTAAACTTTTAATCCAGTAAATTTCTATTGAAATCATACTCTACAGTTTCACCCTCAATTGTGCCAATACTGCCACTTTTCTATTGGTAAATTCTTGATTATGTGCTTAAAAATTCACTTAATCATTGCTTAGGTCAAAATGATAGAAGAAAAGAAAGAAAGAAGAAGTCCTATTTTAAAGGCTCAATATACTCGGTGGGTTCTAAAAAAAAAATATCAAAAGATGACAAAATTTACTCAGTTCTGTATTGCTTTTAAATATGCACAGTTTTTGAGGTTAAGAATTCATGAATTCAAATTTCAAATTAATGTCTAACCAATTTAAGCGTATACTAAATTGACTCTTTTATAAAGGAGACAGGTTTCAAGAGCAGTTGCAGCCCCTCCTTCTTTAAAAATAAACTTCCGTAGGTTTTCTCCCTCTCTGTCATAGAACCTTATTTTTCTTTTTTTAGTGTGAAGATTCAGACGGTTGCTGCCAAAGGTGAATCAGAGCCTGAACGTAGAGAAACAAGAAATAAAGTAGATGAAGATAGGAAGCACGAAATTGAAGCTGCTATAGTTAGGATAATGAAAGCCCGTAAAAAGATGGCTGTAAGTATACTCTTTGGTATTTCATCTTTTGTCACCATCAAAGTGGCTGCCGCACAATGTTCAATACATTTGTCTTGTATATTTGAACATTTTGGCTGCTCTGTGATGGTTAGCTAACTTCTGCAGCAGTGGACTACTAGACAAGATGCAAATTCAAGCACTATGATGTATGATTTGTCATCAAAATTTCACTGTCAAATACAATCTGTATAGTGAATATTACTGAAAGTAACACTGGGGAAAGGAACACAGCTCAGTTGAGGAGCCTAGCAAAATCCTTGGAGTGCACGATTTAATTCAAGTAGACTGTTGTTTTTCTTGTAAGAGGGGAATCTATTTCTTCGTAACCAATGCTAATTGAAAACTATACGTTACGTTGATTTGGAGTTATTAATCATTTTTGTGGCACAAATCAAGTTCTCTATGAAATTTTGGAGACAAAACACATCAGAATGTGGAATATAACATGCTAATGCTAAATATAATGCTGCGGTTATCAGAATAATGAAACATGTATTCTTAGCTCCAATTTTGTATTGGCAGCACTGCAGTTTACTTTAACAAGGAAGGGTCAAGTTTGAGTGTGCAATCCCACCTGGACTGAAGTTGATTACAATTTGGAAGCCAGAAATCAATATATTGTGATTCTAGTGGGTACAATCATACACATATCCTGTCTGGCACTAATTCATCCAGCAATAAATCCCTCAGTTCTTACAGAAGAGCGAATGCCAAACTAGACTGAAAATTGACTTTCGCAGGAGTTGACTCTGAGGACATTTTCTGTACTATAAGTTTGGAACTTTGAAAATTTCCTGTAGTAATAGTTTCAATTGGTTTACTCAAATAGTATCATTACCAATAATATTCTGGAATAATAAAACTGGAATTCTTATCATGGTAATCTTTGCAAGTACTATTACCATCTTTGTTCTATAAGTTCTAAGTTTTCGTTACTTTGAGCTAAAAGTTATTCTGTTTTTCTCAAATTTTTCTCTGACCACTAACTCATCTTTTTTTTCAAATTTCAGCATAATGTTCTCATAACTGAAGTAACTGAACAATTAAAGGTTAGATTCTTGCCTTCGCCAGTAATTATTAAAAAGCGTATTGAAGGTCTTATAGAAAGAGAATATTTAGCTCGAACTCCTGAAGATCGGTAAGTGTTTTTCTTCTCTTAACGTTTTACTTTCTCGTTTTTCTCCTCACTTTTTTTTTCTTTTTGTCCAAGTAAATCCAAAAGACATTTAACTTCTAATAGAACTCTGCTCTAACAGTTTATATACTCGATAGCAGATAGGTACGAGGGGGGGCCCAAATAAAACTGAGATTGTGCTGTAACTTGGCAACGGTAGAAAATATCTGAGTTCTACTGCTAGGAGGTGAAACAAGGAGCTAATATTAGTCACAGGCCTTTCAAGTTGTAGCACATTTTGTTTCATTTTGGCGAGCCCTCGCATGAGGGATATTTGCTGAGTTTATTGTTTTTGAAAATAGGTGATTTTCATAGGCAATGTGCGGGTAACTCTGTCAATTTTTGGAGTGAATCTTGCAGGAGACATGATATGCTTTACCTATGATGTAAGTGAATAAATGTTTTTCTTCGTTTTAAAGTGTGATTTATTGTTCAAACGTTGGCTGGAAATCAAGTGGCCGTCACCGGCTAGAACGCTAAATGGGGGATCAACTCGGTAACAACGCGTTTTAGGCCCACACTTTTCACAGCAATGTTCTGAATATGCTGTATTACATCCAAGTGATATCTGCTAGTTAATTAAATGATCATCAACAATCTTCATTCAAGCAGCACTTCAAAAGATCAACAGAGGAAGCCGTGTTCTCATCGATTAAGAGAGAAAAATTTGAGCGCTGAGTGTTGTTACTGAAGTTTACCCATCTTCAAAAATGACAAATTCGCCAAACACCCCTTAAGCCAAGTCTCGCCTAAATGAAATAAAATGTGCTACGATGTTGAAATTTGGCCTAGTGACCCTTCATAGCTCCTAGTGTCACCTCCTAGCGGTGGAACCCGAATACTTTCCATCGTTGCCTAGTTACAGCCAAATTCCAGGTTTTTTTGGGTCCTCCCTCGTACTTATTGTGATAAGTTGCATTGACATGAATATATGATAAGAATATTGGGATCGCTCAGGGTCTGAATGGTGCATTTTGAAGAGGTACCGGATGAAACTTAGTGATCCTTGTCATGCAAGATACCCAGAATACAAATTAATGGAGGCACAAGCAGGGTGTGTCATGTTTCCTACAGCTATGGCTGCTATTTTACAAGATGGCCATCAAAAGCTGATTTTCACAATTTTCTCAGTTTTCGAAAGTTTGACCTCACTGGCATGAAAGACAACAGAAATATACTTGACCACATCCTAAATGAAACAAAAATTAATCGACTGAAACCCATATTTATTCAGTGACGCGTTTTTACAACAGGTGTTGCCAGTAATAATCCTCCGTTCTTTCACTGTGCTAATTGTATCATTAAAATCCTCTGTAATTTTCTTTTGCAGAAAGCTATATGTGTACGTCGCTTGAGACATCAAATTTCTGGTAAGTAAGCAATTGATTTCCTTTGGGTGCTTGGGTCAATTTGAAACCATCCTTTTAAAAATCAACAAATTATAGCGTGAAGAACATCAGATCAGATTCACTGTTCTTATTTACATTTATTTTAAATTTCTGGAACTCTAAAATAGGTACTATTTAATTATATAAAATCATGTAGTTTTATTTATTTGTTTTTTTCTGTAATTTTAAATTCCCAACAAACTCATTGAGATAATTAGATGGGCAATATAATATAATTTTATGCAAGCGTTGGACCTAAAATGCTCTAATCAAACTGTCGTCACAGGTATAGTTTTTGTATTGATCGATGTTTCTCTTTACTTGTAATGTGACTGTCTAGTCAAAGTTATCTAGATTCAGCACTCCTAAAACGAACAAAGTTCTGGTTAAGTTTGTGAATTAGTGAATGAAGAAGATTCAATTTTCGAGTGTCAGTTGATAAACTGCCTCAAGATTGCCTTTTCAAACATGTTACCACAAGTTACCTCTCCAAAACAACCGTTTTTTGAAAGATTATTGACTCACGCTCCAGGATCTGCATTTCCCTATCACATTGATATTTCCCTATTCCATCGTGCCAATCCTTCTATCATCCATTAAAGATATAAAGCAGCCCACAGTCTGAGAATAAAGGCGTCCTATTGGTATTCAGTATATCGGAACAGCTCTGTTAAAAAGTAGTCACGACAACAACGAGACTCTTACCGATGGTTATTGGAGTTTTCGGACATTATAAAAATGAGCTGTTGTCATGTTTACCAGTTTTATGGGCCAAGCAACCCAAAAGGGCAGACACATTAGGCAACAATTCTTCTACTCGGAGCTTGTGCAGTTTCAATACAGCTGCCAGTTTCTGACAAGAGCAGTCTTATTGCAGTGTAACGGTGTTTCGAAACAAGCAGGAACAGCTAGTTTACCGACAATTTGTCGAACATCCCATTGTGACTGCTGCACTGAGTTCCCTCACAGCAGTAAACAAGTTGATGTTGTGTTTTGAGTACCTGAGGCCCCTGTTTAAGTGAAATGTCTACCAGTTGAAAAGCAGGTTGCAATTATAAGAAAGTAACTAACATATCGCGAGTAGATGAGGTTTAGCACTAATTTTGCGGATTGATTATGTGTGTTCAAAATTCAACTCATATTGCTTAGAGCTGTCATGCAAAATCCTGCGCTATGTCAATCAATACTGTGGGTAACAAAATAAAGTTTGTGTGATCGTCAGTAAAATGATCTCAACCTATTCTCTGTCGGTTTATTTTCTTTTATTTTGCTTTGAGCAAGAAGTTCAAACTTTGTGCAGTCGATTTTATCTGCCAATTTTGTAATTGAATGATTAGAAACAAGCACTGGTTGACTGTGATTATAGACATTATGGAATAGGGAGGTTTTTTTTTTTTTTTTTTTGTGATGAACCAAAGAGTTGCTCCACCACTGGGAAACCACTGGGAAAGATTTTGAAAAAGCAAAGCTTAGCAGTGCTACCAAGCAAATTCTGCTATAGTCCGTGCCACGAAAAGTGGCGAGTGAGGGATGGAGCGAGTAGGCCGGTCTAGTCTATCGTTGAAGGGTTGAAGCGCAGGTACTGGCCCGTAGTTCCGACAGGGTAACGACTGGGCCAATACCTGCGCTTCAACCCTTCAATGATAGACTAGACCGGCCAACTCGCTCCATCCCCCATTCGCCACTTTTCGTGGCGCGGACTGTAAGTATAAATTGAGGAGATTTCCGGAAAAAGGACACATACCAAAAAAACGCGTCGTGAGAAAAACGCATTTGAAGTTTTCATTCTTACTTTCTGGCCACTGATGATGACATACATTGGAACTGGGGTACTCATATCAACGTTCATACACCCTAGAATGAATAACGACCATCGGTAAAACTTACACTTCTTTTAGTGTTGTGGGAGGAATTTTCTAAAGTTTTCCGTTATGTGCCCTTTTTCCGGAAATGGACTGGTGGTAATAGGTTTTGGCTTTTGAAGCTGAATTTTCGAGACTTTAACGAGTTTCCAAACAAAAATAAATAATTCCGATAAATTAATAAATAACAATTTCCATCGTGAATGCGCGGGTGGATCATCTTTGATCATTTGTAATGAAAAAGACAGCGGAACACGTGAAATAATCGAAAAATTCAAACTCACAAGAGACCATGAAAAATTGAATTATTAATAATTACGAAAATTCATGTGTGGCTGGTGCAACGCGTAAACAATCACTGCAACTCGATGACATTGCATCGATTAGCAGTATCAGTGGGATGCACCTGTAGTGAGGGATCTTTATATCAGTACCCATCACCTGCCTACCTGCTTGCGCGCTATCTCCTCAACGTCGCGGCGACCGTACGCAGAGGCAAATAGATGAAATATGCTTGTGACCCCTGACCAAGACCAATCCACACAGGTCAGTCATTGCGCAGCTTTTTTGAAATCCACTCCCCCGCCCGGCCCTAACTCGCAGCACCCATTGTGACGTAGCATTGAGTGCTCCCATAAGAAATACATTGCAGGCACTCAATACTACGTCACTGCGCAGTAGAGTACCAAAACTCGTCCTCGGAAATGACTGACCTGTGTGGATGGGTCTTGCCCCTGACTTAGCCTCACAAAACTTGGTCTCTTAGCTCCAAAAATTGATTAATTAAGCTGAAACTTGGGACATTGGTACATTAGGATGCAAGGAATCCATTTCTGCCATTTCTGGAAAAAGGGCACAAACGCGTATGTGCCCCTTTTCCGGAATGCTTCGCAATTCGAATTATCTTCTCTGAAGCAGCTCATTCTTGTGAGTTTCTCAGTTTTTGTATTAAAGTCAGTTAGCAACAAGCCATCTAAGTTTCAATCAGTTAGTAGCATTGGTCATCTCATTAATGTGAGTGGCAAAGTAAGAACTCGTTGTTGAATTTAAAAATTTTACTCAGGCTTTTAAAAGCCAATTAGACCATTCTGCTTCTAATTTTATTTCTAAAAAAATTCTGAATTCTTAGGCTTCTCAAAGGCCTTGTCCACACAAGCAATGGTTGGCGGAACTTTCAGCTGCGCATTGTTTTTTGTACCTCCTCTGTCTCCGTACGGAATAAGTTACAACTCCGCTTTAACTTTTTCCGCAGAAGTTCCAAGAACTTTGCGCATGTGGACAAAGCCTACAATACCTTTACTTTTTTGTTACGCCACTTGATTTGGTAGTAATGTGAGGCATTCAATCCAATGTCCTTCATGAGCTGAAACAGCCAAAAACAGCTTTCCCCTACTTCTCAGGGAATTGTTATTTTGTGAAAAAATGTTAGATAGTTTAGAAAAGTAATTCGAAGTTTTGAAGCGAAGTATCCTTTGCACTCACTAGGTTCCATAAGTTCACGCATACAGAATTCATGTGGCCTTAAAAGTTCTGGATCATCCTTGGATATGTCTTTTTAGTTTTCATGTCCTTTAAAGTATTTGAAATTCGTCCAAATTTGGAATTTAACATCTCATTTCGAAGAAATGAAGTTTCCTGTCGTAGTAAAATGTATGTGTGTAATAATTCCTCTTTTATCTTCTATGTTAAGTAATCCTATAGACTTGAGTCCACCTTCAATAGAGGCTTATCCTTAGGTGATTTTAGATTGTGCTATGTGTGAGTCAATTTGTCCAAGGATTTTCGGAAGACAATTTTTACCCAATGCACTAGTCCCTGAATCTTTAAAATTTTGTTGAAAGAACTTGAAAATCGAGAATCCTGTTGAAAAATTGGTAATCATCCATGAAAGTTATCATATTTTGTTTTATTTCGGCTGCATTAATCTGAGCATTATGTATTATCCTAAAAAGCTAAATTCAACAACCGCTCCATTTCTTTGGGGGAGTTAAGTCAGGGCTTTGTCGAGGAGCAATCAAAGTTCTGATTTAATTTAGTTGTGCGATCCTTCAAGACCCCTCTTGTCCTTATCAAGAACTAAGAATTCAGAATACAACCATTTTAACCGTGCCCTGTTATAATATGTATTTATTATATCTCAGAAATAATCTTCAAAAAGAATTAAGGAATTCGCTCATTAAGGATGCTTCATTTCATTAATTCATCTCTTAATGAACATTTATTTCTCTCTTCAGTAATTTTTTTTGTTTTTCAGATTATTTTCGTAATAGTTTTCTTGACATTCGCGGACTGTTGCAAAGGAACAGGCATTTTTAGACTGTTTTCCCACCTCATTTTGGCTCCACGCAGTCATTTCACGTTGGCTCGTTTCGCGTCCAATCCTGCTAATCGGCGAAGGACATAGCGTTAACACTGTTTTTTTTCTTTCTGTTTCATTGGCTTTTCACGATATCTCAGCTTCATTTCTGTCGGTTAGTTCTTCCTAAACCTTATTAGATGTGTAGATGAACTGATACTCGTTTTTAAGTCGCTCACCTTTTCCTAGCGATTTTGACGCAGTTGTAAGACTAGGTGGACGATGAACATTTATCAACATAATTTTAGTTATTAATAATGCTCTTTAGTAAAATATATTTGTGAAATATCTGTGATTCCTTGTTAGATGGAAATGCAGGAAGGTGTAACTATATTTTGGTGGATGCAAATGCTGTTCAAGATTCTTGAAGCTAAGTTTGAAGAGGCTCTGTCATATATCAGTTTTGTGACAGAGTTAAGAAAAAGGCTTTGAATATTTTATTTTTATCATTTTTCCGTTCAATTCAATGGTTATTTTTTTCATTTCTTTACTTTTTAAATGGAGGTTTTACTCTGACAAACTTTTCTCAGGAGCATACTTACTTTTAATGAGTAAGAAGATGGAAGGAAGATTAGTCGTGTTACTTTGTCAAAGACCCAACCTTGGATTTCCTTATCCTTCTCTTATTTCTGATGTAATCAGTAATTTTATCAAACTTTTTGGCAAATCTGATTTTGTTTGACTATCAAGTTTTAATAATATAAGATTTTTTCATTATGGTCAAACCATGAGTTCAGTTCAAGGTTTTTTTTCAAATGTGAGTGGTCTCTAAAATCATCTATCCTTACTTTGGTGAACCCAGTTACTTTCTGTTCAAAAACTAATAAAGTTTTAACACAAATTTGATCGTTTGGCTCATCTATGCCCAAAGTGAACCTGACCAAATTGCAACCGAAGCCCTGATGGCTCCCTACTCTGCGTGTAGGCATCAAAATTGAACATTTTTTTCTAAGTTTTGTCCATTCTTTTTGATAATTCAGAATCAATGCTCCAACAAGCCTATGTCGTTTATTGAATTCAGAAGTAGTTAAAGTATTTTGAAGTTCCCTTTTATCTTTGAACCCTTTATTTCTATTTGAAATAATATTTTATTTTTCTCCCTACTGTAGGTAAATCTATTTTATTTCAAACTTTTCGAGTAAATTTAGTTCCATTTGAATAATCTGTAATCAAATTTACTCTCAGTCATGCTCAATTACGTAACTATGTCAAATTCCTGCAAGTAATCCTCCAGCCAAGTTGTTTAGTTGAAATTAGCTTAAGGTCTCGTAAACTAAGTGATTATTGCATGTGGTAAGCAAAGGCCTGCTATCAAGCAGTCAGAAAAAAGTGTTTTCTCAGAATCAAAGGACTTTCTGTCCTTGTTTGAATCTTTATCAGGTATGTTTTTCATCATCGCAA
This sequence comes from Bemisia tabaci, assembly GCF_918797505.1. Lineage (NCBI taxonomy): Eukaryota > Metazoa > Arthropoda > Insecta > Hemiptera > Aleyrodidae > Bemisia > Bemisia tabaci. The sequence goes on from NC_092796.1 coordinate 53,265,697, forward strand.
GGATTCATCTAAGAAGAGTTTAGACCATTGATTAAGTCATTTGTTTAAAACCATCCATCAGTATCACTGGTATGCTGCTTTAAATTTCTTTTAAACCCACTTTGAAGTTAAAATAAGGTTCATGATAACTTTTTACTCTTATTTAAGTTTATAAATTCCCCTACTACGTAAAAATTACTCATGATGAATTGGCAATCTGCCTGAAAAGAACCAAGTAGAACACTTGTGAATTAAATTAGAATGTAAAGAGGGTTTTCACTATCAGCCAGCACATTATTTTCTAAGATAATCAAGCTTCCTTTTCTAGAAAAATGCTAAAGCAAGTTTGAAAGGCCATTAAAGTCTGAAATTTTTGATTGATTTTTTCTCATCTGGTTGCTTGACTTTATTTCTTTTTGAAATCTATTGCCAGTGCCTTAATTTTCTAAGGGTGGTATCATCAAGTAAACTTGGCACGCACTCCTGTTGGCATATTTTTCTTTGCAAAAGGTGCATCCAAAAGTACTCCTCACCCTTATTCCTTCAAAGAAAAAATTATTCATATCCAAACGGTACTTAGAGCAAGTCATCAAAGCAACTGTTTATTTCTCTGAAAAATCAAGAAAATGATTAGATTGTTGAGGTGCTTTCTTTGTTCACAAATATATTTATCTTTCTTCTTATAGTTCCTCTGCTTTCACAACGAAACTAGGAAATGAAGTACTCTTTCCTGGAAGAAAAGGAGCAAAATTGTGCCACTAAAACCCGATAAATAATAGATGATAAGTAGTCCATAGCAAATTGAACATGGAAGTACAGTTGGGTATCCAGGATTAGCCTTTCATTTTGATCGTTTCCATTCTGATTGAATGCTTACAGGAAATGTGCAACGGTTTCTCAGGCATGTGTCACACGATCAAACCGTGTTATCAATTTTTCAAGGTCAGGTGTCATGATTGGTCCAATCATTGAGTAAGCCAATCATAACTCCTAACCTTGATATATTGATAGCACGGTTTGATCGCGTGACACCAGCTTTACTCAATCAGGTGAATTTAGGCTTAGGTGTCGATAACAATGTTCTCGTAATATTCTTAACTTGACTCACCTGGACTAAACTATTTTCTTGTTATACCAGCCTTTTTGACGCCCTCTAAATTCTATTTTCAGAAAATGAAAATTTAAAATAATAGAACATAGATTAATAAATGGGATAAGCAATGAAATCTGAATGAGTTGTGCTGCAATTTTAGATTTATCATTGTTTTCCATTAAGCTGATCTGTTCTCATCTCTTCCGTTGTGGAGTTAGTTTGGAGAGAGTGCAAAGCCACTAGTGCTGTTGAATTGCTAACTAATTACGAATCTAAGAGCCGGTTGAGCTCTTATTCCTCAGTCTCTAGATGTTTTAACTAGTTGAGTTTAATGCCTTTTCTGAATTCTCTCATTAGATCTATCCTGTGTTTCCCAGGGTCATGATCTGTGTCTGGAAGATGATCTGCAAGTGATGAATGTCCAATTAAGCCCCTTCTATGTGCTTTTCATGTGTTCTTTAAATTTTTTTTTGAATTTTTCTCACAGTCTGATGCACATATTTGGCACTGCATTCTCACCCAATTTTATATACTTCTGAATTTTGTAGTGGAGGCTCTGTCTTAGGTATTTCTCAGTTAGCCTCATAAATTTTTACTGTTGCTGTGCGTTGTTGTAATTCTTCTTTGCGAGCCTTTAAATTCTATCTGATATGATATGGGATAGAAATCTGCTTCTTTTTTTTGTCTTTTTAGTATTTTTCAAGAAGATTTTAGATCCATCCCTGTGCCTTTTTCTTCTTTACCATCCATAACATTTGCTCTTATTGTTTCATCATCTGTGGCTATATTTATGGTTTTGTCTGAAAAGAGTAGGTATAACAAGAAAAATAGTTTGGTTTAACTCATTTGATCATAGAAAGTTGCAAGTGCGTAACACAATGAATTATTCTTTTAGATCTTGGCCCAAATCTTGTTGGTTTACAGTCGCAAGTCGTGAAACCTGACCTCTAAGTTCGACTTTGAACAGGGAAAATTATATTCTAAACTCAAACCGAATGCAAGTAGAGCTTTTTTTGCAGCATTTTCCAGCAGTGATCCTTAGTTCCTGAATAGTGCAAACCCTTAATCAGCGATCGAATTACAAAATCAACATTCTTGCCGCAACTTTTAGCCGTACTCAAACTGGTCAACAAGATTTGGTCCCTCACCTCTCTTTGTAAACAACACAAGTCAAAGTCAGTAAACAGTTATTCAGGTGAATCTGTAATGACTGGGTAGTATTCTGCTCAATAAAGAATAAAAATCAAGGAAGATTTCAAGAAATTAAGTGGACCTGTCTCCAAAATCAAAGAATGAAATATGAAAGAAAGTCTGCAACATCAAAAATGGAGATACGTGGCTTAGCACTTTGGCCATTGAAATATGTGCCTATGGTGATTTTTTTTTTGTCTTAGATTTCATTGCCTACTTGCTCCCCACTAAGTTTCTTTCGCACAAAATTTTAGTGATCACATTTAGACCTCAGGATAAACTTGGCTGGAAAAAATTAAGGTAATTATGAAGCACTGCTATTTTTTCTTTTTCTTTCGTTCTAAAAATTGTCAGAAAAATTTGCTTTAATTGCTTAAGATAAAAACTTTGTCTCTTAAAAGTTACTGATAAGACTGTGCACTAGCTAATCTTAGGTAAAATGCTCTGTAAATGACAAAAATGAATTTTCTGTGCACATGCAAAACATTCATTGTGAAAAAATTGTTTTTTCCTTTGTCACTTAGATAAAGAACCAAGTACTTGCTTTGTCGCTTTTCTTTACAGTCATGTTTCATTGAATAGTCATCGCCATCCAATGTCTTGCATCAGTTGTAGATAATTACTGTAAAAACTATTACTAATGATCATCTTTTCAGTCGGCGTTTACATTTTTGATGAAATCCAAATTTCATCATAATTCAAACCATCGTTGCATTATGATGTGATAATCAATTTTTATTGAATGCGTATATGTATATTGTATTTTGTATGTATAGTTTTTAAAAGTTTAAGTGTAAGAAATTAAATTAATAAACTCTGTCAATTTGAGTCGATTTTTTTTCTTTTTTCTTCCCATGGCTGATGTCTGCCTCCATAGTTTTGTTATCCTTTTCTTCGCCAGCAAATCTTTGATTCCACCTCCTCTTAACGTTCTTTCTTGTGACCCCTACTTGTCTATGGTGCCTGGAACACACTCCATAATCTAAGAATTGGACATTCGTACTTAGAGGCCGGTCATGGTCGATAGGAGGACAATGCAGGGATTGGTTTTGAACAAGGTTCTTTTGTAGTTGTGCTGCATTTCTTCAAATTTGAAAGATATCATTTCAACTTACAGAGTGTAGTTACTGGAAATGGTAACTTGCTGAGAATTGCTGGCCTTTTAATGGGCCATTTGTAGACACTTATGATGTGGGGACATTATAATGACAGGGTTTTATCATGATAAAAATCCAAACCAAAGCCTTGGGTAGGTATACCAAATGTCAAATTTTCCTCTGGGTTGTCATTTTCATTTTTTCCCCCTAAAGATTGTGAACAGGGCCGAAAAATTGTATTAAAGGAGTTACAATTCGATCTGAAACATTAGGTAGTGAAAGTACATGGAAACAATTTTAATTTTTCGAATGAGATCATGCATCGGCGGATCCAAGAAGTTGGCAACAATATTTTTTCACCTTTAAACCTTTGGAAATGTATCGATTTTCGGAGGAGCCTGATTCTCCGACAATAATCGTTTATTCAACACAGGTTTAAACTGAGGGAACCCAGTGTTGCCAAACCGCTGGATCCGCCCTTGCCAGCATATATTCTGATAACATGATTAATTTCGTTTTTTGTTCGAATTTTGATTGGTTTTATTCCACACCACCCCACCCCTTTAAATTGTTTTAATTGATAGTCGACAGAAGAAAAGTATTGAGCGTTCTGTATTGTATGTCCATCATAAATTAGAAGCACATTTTCAGGGTTGCCATAGTCAGAGAATACCGGGAAATGTGAGGGAAAATGACAGGAATGTCGGGGAAAAATTGTGAGGTCACCTTTATTTGCTTATTAGAATGGGTTTGACGTTTCGAACATCAAATTTTGCCTGAAAACTGCTTTTAATTATGTCTTTTTAACCACCTAATATTTCTTCAACTGTCGAGGAATTTAATTCTCTAAATTCTGTGGCAACCCTGTCCGCCGTATCAATTTGACCACACTTCGTATCAAGGAAGTACGTGTAATATTAATGGCTCATTCATAAAATCAACTGACCGCACCGGGAAATTAACTACAAGTACGTTGTTTTTAAAATGAGGCATAGATAATATAGTTCCTCGAGGCGAATTGTAGTCCAATGGAGATATTGCATGTCGACGGTGAAACTACCAAACCACGTATCTCGGTTTGCGACGTCGCAGACTTCCTGTCATACTTTATTTTTTAAATGAAAAACTACTTAACGTCCAGTCTTGAAAATTTCTGTGATTTTTCCTCTTCGTGCGGAGAAAATTCTGTGAAAATTTCAAGGAATGATATTGATTTGGTCTACCTCAAAAAAATAAAATGCGAGCGTAGATTTTTAAACACCGCAAACGAGATACGTGGTTTGGTAGTTTCACCGTCGATGTGTGAGGAATTTGCGATTTGACTGCTGATTCTTATGTACAAGTTCGCGAAAAACACGATGGTGCCACTGGTTTTCTCTGAAATCAACTCCCAAGCTCAAAAAAAGCTCTCAAGTTGAGGCCAAAATGAAGGGAATATCCCACGCTACCCTGAGAGTCCACATCTACATCAAGACAAAATCTCCATGCAAAGATAGGGAGCAAATACATCGACAGGGCTGCCACTTTATTTGGGGACTCCACAACTGAAAACACGGCAACCCTGCTTATGTATTTGCTCCCTATCTTTGCATGGAGAGTTCGTCTTGATGTAGAGGTGGACTCTCTGGATAGCGTGGGATATCCCCTCCATTTTGGCCTCAACTTGAGAGCTTTTTATGAGCTTGGGAGTTGATTTCAGAGAAAACCAGTGGCATCATCGTGTTTCTCGCGAACTTTTACATAAGAATCAGTCGTCAAATCGCAAATTCCTCACACCTGCAACATCCCCATTTGACAACATTGGTTCCGGGGGCGATTTGAGCCCGGCAACACGATACGAGACACCTGGAGTAAGTTCAAAGTTGGCCGACATGTTGGGGCTTTACTCTCAAGTTTGGGATGCCGGGAGGAGGGAGGCTTTGGGTGGAGTTAAGTTGCTTTCACCTTTCTCATCGTCGTCGTCGGCGGCGGCGGATAAAGACGAAGACGGAGGTGTAGAGCGGGTGGCATAGTGCATGCCGAGCACGGCGTCGAGCCCAACGCGAGGTGAATAAAAGAGAGCTCTCCGCTCAAAGGACACTCCTTTCATGTCAACCCGAATAATAGAGCCGGAGACAAGACGTATAAGCGAACGGCAGTTCCTCCAATTACATTTTTATTAAAAACAAAACAGACAAAAGGGCGCCTTTCGTCGGACCCGCACCGTAGCGTCTCGCCTCTCCGAGCTTTTCATTTTCCCGCCACTATCGGCCCTCGCCCCGTGCCGCGCCGCGCCGTCTCAAACCTTCACTGGAAAAAAAAAAAAAAAAAAAACACATTGGATCTAGAGTCCAGACTCTTGAAAACATTGACTAGGAAAAATACTCTTGATTCAATCGGATTTTTGCTTGAATCAAAACTAAATCCGCTTAAATTAAGAGGCTTGGTTCTTGATTTAAGCTAGATTCTGATTGAATCAAGAGTAGGTACTTTTTCTAACTTTTAGGTACCTACTTCGTACTTCTACTCTTTCTTCTGTTCTTAAGAGTCTGGACGCTAGATCCAATGTGTTTTTTTTCCAGTGTTCCTTCCTGTCATGTTTTTCTCATCATGCCTCACTTTTCCACTTAAGTTGCGGGCTTTTAGTCGATTCCACTGAAAAATCCATTAAATCGAATACATATTATTAGGCTGAATCGATGCAATTTTGCGATATTTTCGATTTTTTTGGGCTGCCAATATTTTCACCAACATTTTTCTTTTCTGTTTTGTGATGATTTTTCCACCCCTGAAAATCGTGGAAATTTCATGGAAAATTTAAGTTCGCTTATCAGCGATATGAAATTTAGTATCTCCGTTAGATGCGGGAAAGTCAAATTTTTCGAATCCGTTTTCAGAAAAATCGACTTTTACACTTACATCGATTCAGCTTTTATTGATTTTCGAAAGGAAATCGATTTTTTTCCAAAAAATCCCCATCCCTCCCCGCAAGAGTGTAAGTAGATAAATCCAGTGGCGTGGCGTGCTATTATGCGATTTATCGATTGATTGATTGTTTATTTATTTGTAAAACCTTTTCCAAGCGATGGCATCGATATCAATCTCAATGAGCTGTAGTTGGGTTGACAGAAACTACACAAAAATGAATAGAGGAGAGGAAAAAATCAAGAAGCACGCAATCTTTAATTTTAAACTATTTGTACATCTATTTTCTAGAGTGAAATACGTCCAAATTTGAGCGGATGGTTGAGCGTACACCACGCTGCAGCACAGTAAAAATACAAAATCTAAAAGAAAAAATCAAAGTGCTTTGGAAATCATTAAATTTGACACGGAATCACCTTCATATTCACAAAACACACGTTATATTTTCCTTTTATACTTATTTTCTTCCATCATGAGTTTAATCCATGCAGAGTGTGCAAACATTTCAAAATCATGAGTTGAAAATCGCTGACTCCGCGAGTTTAAATATCAGAGCCTAACACAGAGCGGAACGGCGTGCTGCCAGCGCGAAACGCGCATTGGCGCCTACAAACCTAAGGGGATACTTCACGCATTGCGCCGCGCTTGAAGTATCCCCTTAGGTTTGTAGGCGCCAATGCGCGCTAGCCGGCCGCCCGCCGCGCCGCGCCGCAGCGTGCCACGGCGCCTACAAACCTAAGGGGATACTTCACGCTTTGCGCAATGCGCGGGAGTGACACCCTTGCTGGTTTCTTCCAGCTTGCCTTCATCAGTCAGTGTGACGCACATTTGAACCAGTTATTCAACGTGAAACTCGGATGTTGGCAAGGTGGAAGAAACCAAGGGTGTCACTACCGCGGTGGATGACGTCAAAAACCCGACCTTTCAAAGGGCGATAGCTCGGTTAATATTGAAAGCACAAAGTTGCGGTTTGAACAGAACTTATTATTTTAGCTAATCTACCAGAAAGCATCAAAATACGGTTCTGTGACCACCGCAACTGACCCATCCAGATACCTCGTAGAACCGTATTAGATTAAGCCTTTGAGTCAAACTTGTTGAACTTTTAGGGAAATCGGCTGTTTCTCATTAATTTTGTACTTAGGTGTTCGCTGGGCCTTCGCATGAAAGGTAAGCTTTACTCTGAAATCACGTCATCCTGTTAAGGTATGTTGCAAGCAAGTTCTGGTCTGGAGAAATTTAATCCCACTCCTTTCCATCCTGATACCCGTCCGCGGTTTGAATTCATCTCGCCCAGTGGCGTGGCGCGCTATGCGATATATCGATTGATCTGCCATTTAAACCCATGGTAAAGGATCGATGAACAGGATATTTGCAACAAACACCTTAATAATCGATACTTCACCATGGCTTCAAATGGGGAAATGTCGATAATCGATCATCGACGCCTCGCCTTTTGAATCCAACGATGTCTATACCGTGAGATGTTCGCTTAGCTCCACATTAACGTCAGATCACTTGGGATTATCTTCGTAGGGAAAGTAAGTATCGTCGTGTCTATCCCTTCACCTCAGAATTGGCATCTACGGCCGTTCGATTTCTTTATTCCAAGCTGAAACGGAACCTGCAACGATCGAAAACAAGATGACGACAAAGTTCTACCAAGTTCTAGACGCGTGATTTTGGATGTGATGTAAATTTTTTTCATATCCAACTTCTGAGGAGTTTGGATCGACCTTCGATGGATATGGATATGATTATCATTCATTTTTCAGCCGATAATACGTCCCGATTAATTTGTCCCTTTGGGACACGGATTGTCGGGATTGTCTTACTACTCTACATTGGTCGAACTTTGGAGCTCCATGATAGCCTAAAACTGATAAACCAATCAAAGAGCGGCACAGAGATGGCAATACTCTCCCGTATGCAAGTACTTCAAGCCTTACAGCTTGTAGGGCTGGACCCTCCACAGTATCCTCAGTGACCTACCCTAAAACCGTCCGGGGCTCAGCACAAGTTGCGTGTAGTTGGCTCAGCACCACAGTGTAGGTCTCAACGCTACAATTGGTTCTTTAGTGTTTTCATTAGTTTGCAGACTGAATAATTGCCGAGGTGCATAAAGCGCAATTTACTCTCGCGGCGCTGATCTTATCTTTGTTTCACATGAAATTTAATGATATTTCAAAAAGTTTCTGAACTTTCATGAAGAACAGCCTGAAAGTTCATGAACATGGATAAAACAACTTCGCCGAGCCATAACACTTAAGGTAAAATATACCCAAGTAGCACAGTGCAACAAACACATTGAAATTACATTGCAATTTGGTTTCAATAAAATTGTAATTTTTTAACATTAAATTGCAATATTTTTACATCATTTAGTCGATTTATGCCGATTTTAAACAAGCAACAAAATGAGCTTCATGTGTCAGAAAGATAGGCAATGTGCAATGTAATGAAAAATTGCAACAAGTTTCAATTTGACTAACAATAAGTTTCAATAAATGGGGCTCCTTCAAATAGGAGTAAGGCAACATACACAACACTCGGTCAGTGGAATTGCAATATTTTTACCATGCAATTGCTACTTATTGCAATCTGTGCTACTTGGGAGCGCCAACCACAGGTCGTAGTGCTCAGCCCCACAGCCTTAGGGTCCAGCCATACAGCTTTTAGGTCTAGCCTTACAAGCTGTAGAGCTCAGCCTTACTGCCTGTAGTTGGTGCTATTTTACCTAAAGTATCAGGGCTCAGCGCTAAAAATTCAATGCATTGAAATCCCACGGGAAAATCTCATGAAATGTCTCGTGAAATTGAGCTTGATGCAGAAACGGCTTTTTTCGCCCCCCCTCTGGAAGACTCTCAGACTTTGTCTATTGATTACTCATACTTGAGCGCTTCTTTTCCCAAATTTTCAGACCCCCAAAAAATTTTGGGGGGAAGCTAGGGGGGGTGGAAATCAAAACCTGTGAACCTCGATATCTCTTGAACAAAGAAAGATATCAAGGTCCGGTTTGGACGAAAAATCGTCTAAAATTGCATTCTTTAAGATTCTAAAGGTCGAAATCCCGATATCACATTTTTAAGTCAACATATGTGCTTTTTTCCACTTTTTAGGTCTAGAAATTTTCTTTTAAACGAAAAATTTACAAAGATCTCAATTTTTTATTTGAACCAAAACCAGTTTTTTAAATTGTTCGTCTTTTTCCGCATCCAACGAGTGGTCCATTAAGATGGGGAACCAAACGGTTCCGGAGTTATGATCGATTGAAGTTTCCGCTCAACGCGCGCCAACCGATTTTCGCGCGCAAAAAAGTCGGATTTGACTGTTATTAGATCAGATTGAATGTTCAAACTGAGCAAAATGCTTTATTAGGGACTTTTGAGGGTCGCTGAGTTCAGAAATTACCGATACTTCCAAAAAATTCACGTTTTTAAAATTGCAGCTTCGGACAGGACCACTGAGCGACCGGGCGGCGCTCAGTGGGCCTCTAAAATAGCGCTGCGGAGCTGTAATTTTAAAAACGTAAATTATTTGGAAGTATCTGTAATTTCTGAACTCAGCGACCCTCAAAAGTCCCTAATAAAGCATTTTGCTCAGTTTGAACATTCAATCTGATCTAATAACAGTCAAATCCGACTTTTTTGCGCGCGAAAATCGGTTGGCGCGCGTTGAGCGGAAACTTCAATCGATCATAACTCCGGAACCGTTTGGTTCCCCATCTTAATGGACCACTCGTTGGATGCGGAAAAAGACGAACAATTTAAAAAACTGGTTTTGGTTCAAATAAAAAATTGAGATCTTTGTAAATTTTTCGTTTAAAAGAAAATTTCTAGACCTAAAAAGTGGAAAAAAGCACATATGTTGACTTAAAAATGTGATATCGGGATTTCGACCTTTAGAATCTTAAAGAATGCAATTTTAGACGATTTTTCGTCCAAACCGGACCTCGATATCTTTCTTTGTTCAAGAGATATCGAGGTTCACAGGTTTTGACTTCCACCCCCCCCCCCTAGCTCCCTCCAAAATTTTTTGGGGGTCTGAAAATTTGGGAAAAGAAGCGCTCAAGCATGAGTAATCAATAGACAAAGTCTGAAGAACTTCTAGAGGGGGGGGGGGGCGAAAAAAGCCGTTTTTGCATCAAGCTCTTTCACCTTGAAATTTCAAATGTGTATCTTTAATGAACTTGTCTATCTCAGTCGCGGCGAATATATTGGAGGGATAAAAAAAGTAGGTAAGGTTCTCAAAACTGCACAAGGGGACGGGGGCAAAAATGCTCGGGGAGCGACGTTAACTGAGAAGGGTAAGTATTTCCGCGAGACGTCGGCCAACTCGTGTCCCATTTCCCGGGATCCTTTCCCTTTTTCAAGGGGAAATCTGAGGGGCATTGAGTGAATTGAAGTTGCACCGCACTCCTCTCAAGTAACAAATATTTAAATGAGCTCTCTTCAAACGGACCGGAATCGGCGTGTTATTTACATTGATTCTCTTCCCAGTTCCCGAGCCTCAAGTGAAAGCGGCCCGAGCTTTCGCTCCGGCAGCCTCCCAAGTTCTCAACTTTCTTTCCCAAGCCTCGTTCAGACTCGCACATTTTTCCTCGCAGTTGATAAATTATGAAATACCTAACAAGCAACAAACTTCCAAACAGTTTTAAATAATTCTCTACCTTTTTTTCGACACTCGGGAATTAACAGCGCCGTTCAACTTTCTCGTTTAAATTTCCACGAAACTTCCGCAAATTAGTGAGATCATTTTTCAAGCGCTGCTGCTTATAATTACTTGCTACAGCTCCCGGATATATTGACAAATCGATGGCCAAGAAAATTATCCTTGCCAAGCAGTATCTCGCAAGGCCAACTCTCCCGAGTTTCTTCGTTTTCTTTTTTTCCCTCGTTAAGTTACAATTTCTAAATTGTAAGTTTCCTTTAGCCGCAAATGTAGGGAATTTAATTAAATTCTCAAAACCTATAGCTTGTGGGAATGCATGGGAAAGCTCCGGCATTCCTGGGTTTAAAACGTTGATAAATTTCGCCCTGGAGAACATTAATGTGGCATCACGGTCAAAATTTCCAAGCCTCTACATTAAGAGTCACTCGTTTTTTAGGCAGAAGAACGCAACTCTGCCATCCTATAAAGTTGCAAAGTTGACAGTTCAGTTTTTTTACCAAAAAATGACTGCAGTTTTTGTTCAAAATTTGATTTTTATTGCGTGTAATCAGAAAAAAGATCGGTGAAAATTTTTAGTTGGAAACGCTCAAGAACTCCCTGGTAGCGGTACACTTTACGCATCAACAAACGCATCAGCCACGCGTTGTGCTTAAGAAAACCAGAGCGCCTACACTGTGTCGTGTATGCGACACGGACATATCCCTAGAACACGAATAGTTGCATCCAGACCTGGTCGTAGAAAAAGCTGGAGGACCGTCTATTTTTTCGCTTGTGATCACAAAATGTGTCACTCATTACATTCATACGTCATCGTTGCACGATTTTTTGTCACTCGCGGTATGAATAAGACGTTTATTAGATGAAATTTTCTCTAGTGCGACACTCAAAATCTGTTTTCAGTGGACACCCGCAACAATATGATTAAGGAGGCATTTGTACCGACACGCTAAGTGGCATCAGACATTTTAAAACACATGTGGTTTAATTCAAAATGTAATGTATTAAAAACAAAAGTTGTGACTTTTTTCTGACTTTTAAGTTCAATAAAAACCTAATTTACTGGGAAAATCGTTAGTATTTTCCTTCAATTTTCTCAGACAATTTTGTTCGCAATTTTATCTAAAACGTCTGAAAATTTCAAGAATAAATACGCATACTTTTCTTTAATAATACATAGTTTATCCGGGGCAATTCTGCAACTCTTGAATGTTCATACGGCGTTCTTCCTTAGCACGGCAGTATACTCGTTGGCAGTAAATGTATACCCGCAACATTTTCAGGTGCGTATACAATGAACCGAGAGTAGGTTAGGAAACGCAGGTTCGTCTGAGAGTGAGCCAGGCTTCGCGCCACGTTCGGGGAGTACCCACACTTGTGTGGTACTGAAATAAAGTTAAGTCCGATTATGAAGAGGCGATAAATTACGGGGGAAGATGCACTCCCGAACACGATGCGGCACGAAACACATGGTGCCCGTAATTACATTCGGATTAACCTCTCCCCCTCCGCTCCATTCCTTTTCTCCAACGCCGTCTTTCTTACTTTTCTCTCCGGCTCCTCTATTTTTCCGTCTTCTTAGTTTTAATTACAATCTCAATCTCCCATTAATCTTGTTCGCCCCCGACTCATTTGTTTTCATTTCCATCTCTCCCTTTTTTCTTAGCTTTCCTCTTCTTTTCCTCCTATATCACTCTTTTGATACTGGTCCCTCATTACAGTGTCGTGGCGTGCTTTGCGATGCATCGATTGATCTGCTACTGAAACCTACGGAAAAGGATCGATAATGGAGATGTTGCATGTGTGAGGAAATTGCGATTTGACTGTTGATTATTTTGTGAAAGTTCGCGAGGAACACGATGGTGCCACTGGTTTTCTCTGAAATCATCTCCCAAGCTCAAAAAAAGCTCTCAAGTTGAGGCCAAAATGGAGGGGATATCCCACGCTATCCTGAGAGTCCATCTCTACATCAAGATGAACTCTCCACGCAAAGATATAGGGAGCAAATACATTGACAGGGCTGCCACTTTATTTGGAGACTCTAAAACTGAAAACACGGCATTGCTAATGTATTTGCTTTCTATCTTTGCATGGAGAGTTTGTCTTGATGTAGAGGTGGACTCTCAGGATAGCGTGGGATATCCCCTCCATTTTAGCCTCAACTTGAGAGCTTTTTTTGAGCTGGAGAGTTGATTTCAGAGGAAACCAGTGGCACCATCATGTTTCTCGCGAACTTTTACATAAGAATCTACAGTCAAATCGCAAATTCCTCACACATGCAACATCTCCATCAGGGTGTCCGCAACGAACACTTTAATATTCGATTCTTTACCACACCTCCAAATGGGGAAATATCGATAATCGACCATTAATACCTCGCAACTGCTTCTTTACGTTTCCCGGATTCAACGTCCCCTTGAAAATAACAGGAGTATCTGACAGTAGCAGGGCGTGTTTTACGATAAGTCGATTGATGTGGCATGTAAATCTATGGAAAAGGATTAATTATTGAGATCAAATTATCGAATGAAACAGGCCGGCCAAAAATCGGTACTTCCACAGTACTTTTTCAGTACATTCTCGAGAAATGTAGTACCTCCTCAACAGAAAAGTTCTGTATTTGTTCAGTACCTCCATTTGACGATATTCGAAAATTTGACATTTTCGCTTAAATTGCGAAAAAAATGACGTAAACAGTAAACACTTCATCGGTGACTTGGAGATTAACAGACTGACTGCACAATCGCGATCTTGCAGGCAAACTACTCTAAGAATCAACGCGCAGGGGATTGCATACTTTCTAGGCTCTATACAAAAACACGCGTGGTGTGAAGGAAAACATTGCGGACCGTCTAACAGAATTTCGAAGTCTTTACCTCTGTTAGCCGGACTGAGAAAGTATCTTTGCCGATTCCAATGTTTTTTCTAAAATATGAACTTCGACCATTAAAATAAGATTCCGTGACTGGAGCAACTTCCGATAAAATTATTCCGTGCGTAAAACAACGAAGCCCGATCAGAAACCTTTCCTTTAAGTACCTCATAAAATAGACAAGCCCGCTTGTTTCCTCTTTTTATTAAAATTATTCTCAGACTGCTTCTTCGCTATGCCCCGAGGAGCTTATGTTTAATTTCGACTAATGAAGCACGGAAAGGTCGGGAATAAAACCGGCAATTACCAGCAGTCGCTGAAATCAACGTTGTCTCGTCGCGAGGAATCATCCCCTCGAGTATCTCGAAAGTTGGGAAGGATGGCTCAACTAAGGCAGCAGGGGCGAGAAGCGATAAAAATTACCCCGAGAGCAAAGACAAGCGATCCTTTAATGAGTTTTTGATACCTAATGAAGAGCTAGGGACGAGGCTAAAAATTAGGCTACGAGCAGCCTCCCCATTTTCTCCTCTTTGTCTGCCGTGCACATCGAGATGAAAAACATTGGCTTTCCGCACTAGCCCACGAACACGCCTAAAAATAAGAAAACAGATCGCTCGGTTGTCAAATTTCACTCCAGCACACTATAGACTCGAATCAATAACCTGGAGTCGGCTACTTTCAAACTCTAGTATCACGTATTTAAATGTAATCAGCCGCACGGAAATCTAAATAATCGGTCACTAGTGGGTCTGTCCCCTGGCCGCTACGCAGCCCAACCCCCAATTAAAATCATGAGTTGAAAAACGCTGACTCCGCGAGTTTAAATAATAGGCCCTAGCATGAAGCGGAGTGATGCGACGTGCTGCCAGCACGAGACGCGCACTGGCGCCTACAAACCTAAGCAGATACTTCACACATTGCGCAATGCTTGAGGTATCCCTTAGGTTTGTAGGCGCCAATGCGCGTTCCGTGCTGGCTGGCTGGCCGCGCCGCAGCGTGCCACGTGCCGTGGCGCTTCACTATTTCACAATAGAGGTGTTGCACAGTACTATACGAAATTGAAGGCACTTCAACATACCAACAATAAGAATGACAGGCATCCTTTAAGAGTACGGAACTTTCCTTGCAAAATAAGTCGAGATAAGAGAGATAAAGGAACATTCTTGAGTATGCCGTCAAGAAGATTTTATTTTGAATCAAGAATAAAATAGTTCAATAATTGATTGATGTTGCTTTTGCATATTTTTGAGTGATCTACCTAACTTAAACAGAGCGTGTTCATAATAAAAAGAGCTACGTGAGCTACAAATGAATGGAGTCAAAAGCAACACCGAAAACATGGAAATCATTCATACATAGTTCCTTCCAGCACAAAAGCGTCCAAGCTTTGCATAGTTTCCTAAGTATCAACATTTTGTCCAATAAAAATCAAGACAATTAGAAGAAACGTATTACCCAGTGTTAAGAACTTTACTGTTAGGAGTAGATAGAGGAAGCATCACATTTTGTCGCCCCTCTGGCGTAAGGGCGTACCTCAATTTCCAATTGAGCCCTGTCTCACGTATGAATCCATGCTTTCTGGGGCTCATTTAAAAAAACAAAGTACGCCGTTATGTTAGAGGAGCGAGGATTTTTGTGCTAATAGAGGGTGTAAATCTGCATTATAATGCGGAAATTGTGCCCCCTGGGCTGACTATCGACAATCATATACAAAGCTATGGACAAAAAGAAAATCAGACAAAAGGGAAATAAAGCGATCCTATTGGTGGAAGGGGGTGGTTCCAATTGACAAAATAGGTAAGTAAGACAAACTAACGGCAACCTACGAGAGACCCTATGGTTAGTCCATCATTTCCCCTTAGTCTATAACAATCACCCGTTTCAACCAATAGGATTGCTCCATGTTCCCCGTGTACTCTTTGTCTGTCGCTTTGTGTATGATCAATTTCAATAATCAGCCTGGCAGATTAGAGGCTTTTCTCGAGAACCAAGTTTTCTGAACTGCAAACGGCAAACCTCCGTAGCTGGACGTAACTTGATTCCTCTCCACTAGAACACACTAACTCAAGGTAGATTTACACAGGTATGGACAGAACTAAACAACTGGCCTCTGATTGGCTCTCCAGCGGCCCCTTAACGTCAGCCATTTTGGATGTTTTGATTATTTTGATTTATTATGTTCGGTTTATCGTTTGTCAAAATTTTGTGGGATTTTTTGCACAATTTTGGTTATGCGATATTAATTTTAGCGTTTAAACGCACAAACGTTTGAATGTTAATTTGATTGTAATTTAATTAAAAAACGGGCCCTTTAACCTACGTCACGAGGTCATGTGACACGTACTGAGGCTCATGGGAAATTTTCAACTTTTCCATACCTGTGTAAATCTACCTTGACACTAACTGGAGTCAATCGATTTCGTCCTGTTACGGAAAAATGAGCGAATTACGCGCATTCTAGCGGCAACGCGGAGGGACGGAACGTGCTAACCACCGCACCCCACAATTTAAGCTATAGCAATTTAATGTCCTCTTAATGACCTTGATCTGCCGACGATTCGGGAAATAAACCATGCGGCAAGGAACCGAGGGGCTGTGCTGTCACGAGTAGAGGTGAGAGATAACTTATCGTAAAGGTATATTCTTGTTCCCCCCGTTTCCTCTCTTTTTTAGTTACGCACCGAAGTAACGTGCCTCGCGCCATCCGTAGTAATATTCTGCCTCCAAGATCTCTCGACCCATTCGTTTGAAACATCTTAGGTCTGCGTGTTATGGGTATTTTATTTTATTTCATCAAGGCACGTCGTCTATAAATGAATCAGTGAGTTCGGAAACACACCAACTCGGGTTTTTTTCGATTTTCACTTTTCTACGGTTTAGTAACACTTATGGATAGAAGCATCTGCACGCAAAAGGGAATTTCGAAATTGCAATCGGAAGTCCTCGAAACAGCGACGGGAAAAGGGGAAAATCGAAGTATTTCATTGGAAATACCAATATTTGGCCATTTCAGGGGAAACGGGTGACCATCCGATTTTGCGGTTTTCTTTTTCCGGTTCAGTATACCTTGTACCAACAAGTTATATAAATATTCAAGCGTTATCCAGGTCGAAAAATATACATTTTTCAGGGCAGACTATGAAAAATCAGTATCTGAAAGTCGGTGAGAACGAAAACACACCAACTCGGAAATTTTGAAACACTTAAGTCTCTGTCATGAAACATTGTGTATCGATTTCAACTTGGTGCTTTACAAAGTCTCTAAGTTCTTGTCCTTTGGCACCAAAAAGGTTTTTCTTAAACTAACTTCTTCGTTCGCTGCGCAGTTTTAGGTGTTTCCTGAACAATTTTTTTTCCCCGAGTTGGTGTGTTTTCGAACTCACTGAGACCAACGGAAACAAACACAGTATTGAAATAGAGCGAAAGGAAGGACTCGCGTTGACAACGGCGCAGAGATACAACTATTCGTGCTTGATGGATGTCTGTGTCGCATCTGCAAAATTGAAGGCGCGATGGCGCGAGGCGAGAATTCGCAATGCCCCGCTCAATGCTGGCAACGAGATAGCACGTTTAGCACTGCTAATGTCCACCTTTCCAGTCCTTAGCTATTTTGAATTGATAATAATTTTCAAAGAAAGATAGCAGATTCATGAAAGCGGTGTAAACACTCGTTCTGGGTTTACCTATCTCAACCTTAGAACGAGTCCATGCGCCACTTTTTTAATTTATCGCGACTCTTGAAAAGTTTTGTAAACTTAGAAAAGCGCGAAGATAGAAAAATGGACTTCAGTGGTCTTCGCAAAATTCAATTGGCGCACTTTATAATTAAAGCTGTCAATTATTTTAAACACACGCACGTATAGAAGTACAATTTACAGGGACGGGGTGGTTCTCATTTATAGGAGTGTGAATTCTCAAAGTTAAACGTGTCCGTGTTTAAGGTTACTATGAGTTACTTTTTCCAGGTCCCATCAACTGAAAGTACTTGTTTGATCATCAAGTTTCCGGTTTTGTAGGTTAGCTGAGACATTTGGGATGAATAAAGTGTCCTGTTGAACCAATGTACTTTTGTTGCTCTCCATGTCACGCAAAGGTTGCGACTTGCGAGTGGTCAGCACAATAGACTCATCAATGCGATCCAGGTTCAATCTTGTGGGCTGGTCTTTAAAATTGAGAGACAAAGCTATTGACAAAGAGGTAAAGCTATAGACAAAAGGTAAAGCTATAGACAAAAAGGGAAAGCCATAGACAATTAGGTAAAACAGAAATGCGAGGAAATTGGTGGGAACAGATGAATGTAATGTCAAAAGAGGAGAGTAATAGACTAACTAACGGCAACCCACGAGAGACCCTTTGATTAGTCCATCATTGTATACCTTAGTCAATAACAACAAACTTTTCTAATCAATAGGATCGCTCAGTATTCATTTTGTCTTCTTCGGCTTTGGCTTTGTCTATCAATTCCAACGATCAGCCTACTGGCGGTTCACACCCCATTTTTAACGATATTGTCGACTTTCAGCCCAAAGAAAACTTGACGAAAACGCCGAAAAGAAATTTTCTTGAGATATTATTTTGACTGAAAGCGTCGTTTCTTGTCGATAAAATTTGATTTTTTCGAGTTAAATCCGTGCAAATTTAACTTAGAGTCAGTTTTTCCGAGTTTAAGAAACGTTGTTTTGTCATCATTTTTTAACTTAACCTTAACGACAACGAAAAAACGATTCTTCTACAAAAATAAACCGACTTTTAGGTAAATCTGCACGGATTTAACGGGGGAAAGAAGCTCCGCAACCATATTTTGTCGACAAGAAACGACAATTTCAGTCAGAATAATACCTCGAGAAAAAAATGTTTCAGTGAAAATATAAACCCCTCGTTTAGGTTACACTGGAAAAAAACACTTTGGATATAGAGTCCAGACTCTTGAAAAATTGAAAAGAAAAAGGACTCCTGATTCAATCAGATTTAAGCTTAAATCAAAAGGAAATACGCTCAAATTAAGGGGCTTGGTTCTTGATTTAAGCGTAAATCTGATTGAATCAAGAGTATTTTTCTTGTCGATGTTTTTAAGAGTCTGGACTCTAGATCCAATGTGTTTTTTTACAGTGTACTTCGTGTTCTACTTCCCAATTGAACACAAAGTGCCGGTTACTTTTCCGAACCGTGATAGTTTCAATGTACACTTCTCTTCCTTCTGAAACATTAGTTTTGAATGTGATCGACATCCGGGGGATTCCGTATTTTATGAATCCCGCTCAACGGTTATTCATCCATCACAAACGAGCTAGCGTTGGACTTGGCGCTCGTATTTCCGTCGTTAGCGCTTGTCATTGGATAGAATCTGCGGTTCGGCTCCGGCTCGAACGAGAGTGTGTTGCGTCCTAAAGCCCCATGTTCATGTTGATTGCACTTCAATTGGACGTGCTTATGCTAAAAGGGACTATGCGCCTAGGGTTGCCGTGAGACGTAGTTCCTTTTAGCATAAATACGTTCAATTGAATCGGGGACCGTAAAAGCGGCCGAAAGATACAGCGGCGTCGGGCGGAGTCGACATTTGCAGCGGTTTAACGTCCTTGATGACGTGCCAGGAGCCGCGACGGGATAAAAAGGCGCTAAAGGGCATAAAAGTAAATGGGTTGCGATGACCAACCACTGTTGCGGCCTCTTTATCGCCGGACTCGCTGGCTCGTAACCCCGCCATACTGCCGTGCTCAGGAAAAACCCCGTATGAACCCTCAGGCATTGCCAAATTTCCCTAGCTAAAACACGACTTTCCCGGTAAACTTATGAATATTTTCCTCAAATTTTTTAGATAATTTTTTCTTGCAATTTCACCGGAAATTCCTGAAAATGGAGATGTTTCATGTGTGAGGAATTTGCGATTTGACTGTTGATTCTTATGTAAAAGTTCGCGAGAAACACGATGGTGCCACTGGTTTTCTCTGAAATCAACTCCCAAGCTAAAAAAAAAGCTCTCTAGTTGAGGCCAAAATGGAGGGGATATCCAACGCTATCCTGAGAGTCCACCTCTATATCAAGACAGATTCTCCATGCAAAGATAGGGAGGAAATACATTCGCAGGGTTGCCGTGTTTTCAGTTTTAGAGTCCCCCAAATAAAGTGGCAGCCCTGTCAATATATCTGCTCCCTATCTTTGCATGGAGAGTTTGTCTTGATATAGAGGTGGACTCTCAGGATAGCGTGGGATATCCCCTCCATTTTGGCCTCAACTTGAGAGCTTTGTTTGAGCTTGGGAGTTGATTTCAGAGAAAACCAGTGGCACCATTTTTACCCATGGCGAACTTTTACTTAAGAATCAACAGTCAAATCGCAAATTCCTCACACATGCAACCTCTCCATTTCAGGAAAAATATTCATATTTAAACTTTCTCAAAAATTAACATTTTATTGAAAGAAATTTGGCAACTCTCGAATGCTCATACGGCGTTCTTCCTCAGCACGGTAGCATAGAACGCGAACTCCATCTAGCCGCGATCCAAAAAATTAGAGGACACTTCTCACTTGCGAAAAGGACGTGGCGTTTTTCCTGGAAGGACGACAGCACATTTCACAGGAATTGTGAGGGTGCTGCCATTTATTTATTTATTGAATAACGGACCGGCTAAAATCCAGTATAAGAAAACAAAAGAATGTAAATTCAACTCAACAACATCGTGCCCTAACGAAATTGGCTAAAAAAACTACAAAATTGAAATGAGGGTCTTGGAGGACAAAATACATGTTTTTCTTGGTTTCATTGATTTTGGTTTAACATTTATCTTTTAAAGCTTTTAATCGTTTAAATCTAAAATGTAATTTACATTAAGGTAAGTAAAAAAAAAATTGATTAGATCGATTTAAATTTATTGTGCAGTTTTTGGTAATTCAGGAAGTACGTGTTTAAAGTTTTAAAATTACGTGGCGACTCATGGCGGGAAGTATACTCGAACTCAATTTTTGAAGTTAGAAAATTGGATTTTAGCAGTGAATTTTTCTGAGAATATAATATGTTAAAACTAGTCGTAGTTGAAATTGTTAATATCTTAATTTTTATGCAGACTGCACCCATGCATCTCCCCCAAGCTCCTCAAGCACAACAGAAATAAAATCTGATGACAAAGTAGCTATTCATTTCTACACAAAGACAACCCCTTTGCTAAACACTTAAAACAAACCAAATCAGAATAGTCTCGTAGTTCCAGTGGAAAGTCATTCACATACACCCAGCCTGCAATTTGGAAAGAAAAAAATGTAAGTTGGTTTAGATCAGTTGATTTTACCGATGCCGATGCAGTATAATTTACATTCATGTCATGTCATGTCAAGTGTTCGACTATTATGGCTCCTTACACGTCGAATGGGCAAAGAAAAACACAACTTGAAAATTGGAAAGCTTTCATTTCGCCTTCGGTTCTACCATATATAAACGTGCTAAATTTGTGATACCACTATTCGAGCAGCGCGGAGCTCAATTTGCCTATCCTGCTAATTGAAGGAGAACCGTGAGCCGACTATCGCTGGAGAAAGACTGACGCCTGAGCTGGCACTTGATAGCCTTATCACCGCAATATTTCTTGAATTTTCACTGAAAAAAGATGTTACAAAATATTTTGATTAAAATAGCAGTCAGTTTTACTACACTGAATTATAATATCAATAATGGTTAGAGTCGAAAAGTGCGTATTCCCATTGAAACAATATCAATTTTTCCAAACATATATTATTCTTCACAAGAAAACCAACATATTCTCTTGAGATTTCCCTTAAATATTTTGAATTTGCGAAGAAAATTCACAACAATTTTTAAGGGAAGTATTGATTACTCCTCTTTTAAAAAATTATTAACATTAGTAGAGATTCGCAACAGTGGGCGTGGCGTGAATTGCGATGTATCGATTGTTATGCCATTTAAACCTATGGAAAAGGATCGATAAACAGGGTGTTCGCAGCGAACACCTTAATAATCGATTCTTTACCATAGGTTTAAATGGCATAACAATCGATACATCGCAATTCACGCCACGCCACTGATTCGCAATCGGAGATACGCATTTTGCGACTTTGGCCATCGAAATGGCATATAGTTTTCAACGTCACATATAAAGTTCCACGTGCTTGTAATTTCAATATCTCTAACGATATAAATTAAAGTTATATGAAGTATAAATCTAATATTTAAGTGATCAAATGAAAATCTATAACTTTAGACACGTGCTCCGACAATTACAGAAATTTATTCGATGTAATCCGCTGAAAATTGAGATCAGATACTTACGTAGTTCGGATGATCGCGATTCATGTAATCCAGTGTCTACATCATCGATGTCGGATTAGGTAATAGCGAAACCCCAAAGGGTCCCATTCTTGACTCGCCGATGTAACACGGTAATTGCGAGCGATACCGGATAGTACCTTTTAGGTCAAAATAACCCTACTCTCGGAGGCTATTATATCCGCGATGTTGGACCGCCGAAGGCGCCCATTAAGATCCACGGGTTGCCCAAAGCATCCGTCTCCTATCCCATCGTGATTGGCAGGAGGGCGCGGGGCCGATGGGGAGGGAGGGGCGCACGGCCGAAACGAGCTTTTTACCGGGACCTTTTCAACCTTTTGAACCTCTCAGCCCCTCACCAGTTGCACGGTGGCGGCGAACAATACATTATGATACCGCGCGCGCACTCGGAAGGCACGGGAATAAAAATGTTATGGGGCTTTCATGTAAAAGTCTCGCGCTGCCCAAGGAAATCGCGGATGCTGTACGGAAAAGCGCGTGGAGAGAGTGGCCCAACACTCCGCCACTGCCAAATCGGGCATCAATTTGTCGGTTCTTCCATCGGATTTCTCTTCATAGCCGTAGTCCTTCATGAGGAAAGTATGGTCACTGAACGATATATTAGTCTGATTGACCCAGGTAGGCTTCGTGGAGCTGGTACAGAAACATGATGTGACACATAGTACCATGTAACTGGGGAAGACAAAAGCACTAGCTGGAATCGTAAGAGTAGAAAGCTTTCACAAACATTGAGCTGAAAATACTGAGTTTTTGATTCTAATAGATGGATTTTTTTGCTTGAATCCAGAAACAACAATCCAGCTGCGCAGAATTATAGAGCGCCATGGCGATTTTTAGGCCATTTAGCGAGATTGGCCTGCAGTTCGAACACTGTCAAGCAGTAGTCTTATAAGTCTTGTCGAACGTTTTTGATACCAGTAGGCTTCTGGAGCTGGTAGATCAACATGTGTTGACACTGCGCATTGCAGGGAAAGCGCGTGGAATACTGCAAAAAATTAGCCACCCTCCCTTCTTCAATCTCCTTCCGCTCAAAAGAAAAGGTCTGCTTTAAAATTTCTTTTCGACGAAACTACTTGCTATCATGGAAAGCGTCTCCACGTATTACAAATCAGTATAGGGACTGAATATTAATAGGGAGGGAAAACAACTATCAAAAACTTACAAAAACACATAATTACCAAAATAATTTGACTGACACGTTCGCAATCGTATGGATTTAAAAAAGGGGGAAAAATCCAAAAGCAAACTGATTCAATATTTGTGAAAAACAAAAAAGATGCAATACTGGGTCACTATTTAGCGCATCGGAGCTTTTTTTGTCCCAATTAAACGTCTAAAATATCTACGATGCACCGATAGGTCAAATGTCTCGACGAATTAATTTGAATTTTTTGTCAAGTGTGACAACATTCCGATCCATACTCCACGGGGGTAATGCGCTTAAGTGCGCGCTCTGGGATATCAAAACGCCATTAAGTCGGCACTAATGTGCTTGCTTTGATGGAATTATTCATTTAAGACATCGCAGCCATTGTTTCTTCTCTCATGTGTGGTCCAAGTCTTTGTCAAACTGCCCCGGGATTCGTCAAGTTGCGTATCGTATCGACCCGTATATTTCATCTGCGCGATCACAATCGGCAACGTAGCTGCGAATTCTTGAGGTGGCTTTTTCGAAGCGTCTCTCCCTCTTCCGGGAATCGGGAATTTTGTTGGTACTTTAATTTTATTTCCTACTTTCATTCTGTACGGTCGGAAAAGAGATGTATCTCTCTACGCAAGGGTGACCAGCCGAAAATTCTCATTTCTACCGAGAATGGATCAAAAAGTGCCCTCATTTTCGAGAAGAAAATGAAAGAAAAAACCCTAAGCTACTTCAATGGCCACCTCTGACGCACAAGGAAGCAGATTTAATTCCGCTTATTAGAAAGTATTTTATTGAAATATGCGCCAATCTCCTGAAAGAAATCAAAACAAAATCTTTACATTAATATACAATAGATCAAGGATATCTTTTAGCAGGAAACCCCGTTTTTTTTAAAAAATGATCAATTTTATAAATTAAGAATTCTTGATCTCCTGTGGAAATCGGATCCCGTTAAAGTGTTATTAGCATCATAGGACAGAGCACTCATAGAAATTCAGAGTTAAATACGTCCTAGTTTGAGCGTTTGGTTGCGCTCACACCACGCTGCAGCACAGTAAAAGCACAAAATATAAAAGAAAAAATTAATGTGCTTTGAAAATCATTAAATACGACAAGGTAACACCTTAATATTTACAAAACACACATTAAATTTTCCTTCCATATGTATATATTTTTTTTATCAATTCAAATCAACTCAAAATAATCCATGCAGAGTGTGCAAACATATAAAAATCATGAGTTGAAAAACACTGACTCCGCGAGTTTAAATAATAGGCCCTAGCATAAAGCGGAGTGATGCGACGTGCTGCCAGCAGGAAACGCGCACTGGCGCCTACAAACCTAAGCAGATACTTCACGCATTGCGCAATGCTTGAGGTATCTCTTAGGTTTGTAGGCGCCCATGCGCGTTCCGTGCTGGCTGGCTGGCCGCGCCGCGCCGCCGCAGCGTGCCACCCACGGCGCTGCACTATTTCACAATAGAGGTGTTGTACAGTATCATATGATTGAAGAAGTCCCAACATATTAAGAATTTCAGGCATCCATTAGGAGTACGAAACTTATATATATATATAAAGTCGCTTTATAACGCACTCTGGCGTTCTACGACACCCAAACGCCACATATGCCTGTCTTCCCAGAGGTTATCGGGCAACTGACACCGCAACATCTCTTCGTCAACGCCCTGCCGCCAACCCTTTACGGGACGTCCCCGTCGCCTCTTCCCAGGTGGTACCCAATCCAAAACTTGTTTGGGCAACCTCTCCTCCGACATTCTTTGCACATGTCCATACCAGCATAACTGCCTGGACATGACGTCGTGCACGATATCTTTCTCAACCTTCATCACCTGGCGAATTCTCTCATTACGGACACGGTCCCGTCTCGAAATGCCGGCAGATCGCCGCCAAAAATCCATTTCAGTTGCCCTCAACATTTCTTGCGTTCTTTTTGTCAAAGGCCACACTTCACTACCATAGAGCACGATACTTTTAACGATGGCGTCATATATCCGGTGCTTGTTTGCCTTTGAGATGCTC
Source organism: Bemisia tabaci (assembly GCF_918797505.1). Taxonomy (NCBI): domain Eukaryota; kingdom Metazoa; phylum Arthropoda; class Insecta; order Hemiptera; family Aleyrodidae; genus Bemisia; species Bemisia tabaci. The sequence continues at coordinate 53,290,979 of NC_092796.1, forward strand.
TGATCCCAGAGCACCCCGTTCAGCATCGCGATGGCTCTCCTGCCCTGGATGATCCTGTCCTTAATTGCTCTATCCATCCTTCCATCCTGATCGAGCCAAACACCGAGATACTTATACTCGTCACACTCTTCGATGCGCCGTCCATCCTCAAGCTCTATGCTTTGCCGTTGATGCGCTGCTCCCACGACCAGCTTCTCTGTCTTGGACACACTAACGTCCATGCCCCATTTCCGATATTCTTCGACCAACTTCCGCGTCATGTAATCTGCATCTTCCTCATCTTGAGCTACAACGATCTGGTCATCGGCAAAGCATAGAGTATAAAGGGTCTGCCCATCAACGAGTGGAACGCCCATTCCCGCAACCTTATTTTTCCATTCCTTTAACACGTGCTCTAGGTAAACCTTAAATAGTGTTGGTGACAAACAACAGCCTTGTTTTAGCCCTTTTGTGACGAAAAAAACCTCCGGGCAACTCTCCACGACATTTAATTTTTGCTGAGTACGAAACTTTCCTTGCAAAATAAGTCGAGATAAGAGAGCGAAAGGAACATTCTTGAGTATCCCGTCAAGAAGATTTTATTTTGAATCAAGAATAAAATAGGTGAACAAAAGCGGGTTTCTGCTTGATGTAAGTGACTTTCCTTTTTATAAAAGCATCTCTACTTCTTTAAGAAAACATTATTTCCTTTATTAACTCATAAGGAAATCTTCTCGGCGGTAAATTTAAGGATATTTCTCCTTAAATTAGGTCACTTGTTCCTTTAATGAAGTTAAAAATCATTCTAAACGTTATTAAATACAGATACTAGGACACTAAGTTTTTCGACTACCGCTCTCTTTTTGTTGTCGTCACTCGATTTAATTTGCGAGGGAACTTCGTGCTTTTGAAAGATGCCATCGATCATTATAAGTTGGGGTGATATAAGGATCATGATATGTTGGAGACATACTATTTTCATGTCTTTGCTGTTTGTATTAATGAGTACTTTTTGCTACATTCAGGAAAATATATTAATCATCATGTAAAAATGAATGTAAATTAGCTTCATTGAAAAAATAAAATGACATCGTTATTGTGGGGGAACATGTGGCTGATTTTATGAAGGACTTTTCAAGGGTTTCCCCTGAGAAGTCGATTCGGTTCTTCGGTGAGTGAACATGAGAGTTGGACAGTATAACGGTTCAAACACGAAAAAATGGATCCGACGGAAAACAAATTTGGACCGCTCATTGAATAGCATTGGTTTATTGGTGTGCTGTAGCTGTGCTATGGTACATCCTAGTAATTTCAAAAAGCGAGCCCTACTGGTGAGCTTAAAAGTCGACTCTTTTTCAAAAGCATCCAAAATTCCATATTAGAATAATGAAAAACTACGCCGACCGAAAATTCGAGTTTGTCCGCGGGGTTATTTAAGGAATCGGAGGCCGGGATTTCAATTAACTGCTTGAAAACTGGTTGAAAAGATTAGAGTGTCTGCCGAGCTCAATTAAGTGGTAAAATATTCAAGAGCACGCCCGCCCGCCCGCCGCCGCTCTCTCCAGAGTGACCAACGATTTGTTGAGAGGCTGCGAAGCGGGGTCAAAGTCAGGGCAGGGGTCACGTAATAATTCCACCGCGCGGCCGTGAATTCGCCGACTCTCGCATTAATTATTCCTCTAGATTTTCCCATCGCGTGAAAACATCTGCCGCAATTTTCCCCTCTCGCAAATCCATTCCCCAAAAAGACCTTTCGATCCAATACACCGGAAAAAAAACCACATTGGATCTAGAGTCCAGACTCTTAAAAACATCGACAAGAAAAAGTGCTCTTGATTCAATCAGAATCTCGCTTAAATCAAGAACCAAGCATCTTAATTTAAGCGGATTTCGTTTTGTTTCAAGCAAAAATCCGATTGAATCAAGAGTAGTTTTTCTTGTCAATGTTTTCAAGAGTCTGGACTCTAGATCCAATGTGTTTTTTTTTTTTCTAGTGTACTTTTCTCAAACACTGAAAAAAAAAAAAAAAAAAAAAAAAACTCCGGCCGTGGAAGCCGTACTTACGGGCTATAAGATAGCCGTCCGTGTTCCGGGCTCAGAGACCGAAAGTTCTGGGCGTAGGACCCAGAGCAATTGAAGCCACAGCTCCAGCACCCGGAACTTCCGGCCTCTGAGGACGGAACGAACGGTATGTCTATACAGTCCGTAACTTTTTTTTCAGTGAAGGTCGGAGCAGCAGGAAAAATAGGAGCGAGATCGTGCAGAAAAGTATTTCCTGAGAAAATATCGATGAAATTAATCCTGTTTATGATTAAATATCTGTAAAAGTTACCAGCGAAATAAAAATACTCCCATTAAATTTTTTTTTTTTTAAAGAACAAAATCAGTATAAGCACTGAATAATATACAGATTATATAGACATACTGTCCGTTCCGGGCTCAGAGGCCGAAAGTTCCGGGTGCTGGAGCCGTAGCCTCAGGTGCTTCTATGGTGCTACGCCTGGAACTTTCGGCCTCCGAGCCCGGAACGTGGACGGTATATCCATTTAGCCCGTAAGTACAGCTTCCACGGCTGGAGTTCTTTTTCCTTAGTGAGGCACCAGAGGGAAGCTGTATTATATTTATTTCTATTACGTTTGAAAAATACAGTGACGAAAATTCGTTGTCATATTTTCATAAATGCTACAGTTCTGAGTATTTATACGAACATGACAGGCAAATCGGGAAACACCAAATAAGATATGCCCAAAAATTGAACAGAAAGCGTTCAAACTTTGACTGATATTCTACTCCTGCCCCTGTTTTTTGGTCATCAGTTTTGAGTTTTCTCAGTCCTTGGAACGTAAATCTCGGAATGTAAAAATAAAGACGAAGGTCAATCTTAAAATTGACGGTTGGTTTTTTTCTCCATGTTGAGCACGTCAATAAACTTTCAATCGTAAAATTCAAGATGTTTTCTAGGGTCCCTAAGAAACCTATGGAGAAATTTATGGGATTTTCCCCTCAAGTTGCTGTGTCAACATTTTTGAAACTCCCTCATTATTAGGTATCATAAGCATATTTTCCTTTCTAACATTCAACTGTTATTCCCAAAAAGTTGAACTTCAAGTTTTTTATGACTTTCGCAAATATCCTTCATACCTTAGTACGTACTTTGTTTACTTTGTTAAAAATTTTGAATACCACGCCTAATTTTAACATTTTTTTTTTTTGGTTTATACATAGTTCAATGCTGCAAACATTCATCCGAATTGTTGGTACATACCTACAAATTTCGTTCGCTCCTAATTTTTGAAATAATACCAGTCAACATTATCAGCTCAAAATTGGAGGTAAGCACTTTTTATTTTGCAAAATCATGATTTGTTGAGGGTATCTTCCAATATTACAGTGTAAATAGATTTTAATTAGCATGGCTTTGTTTTAAGTTGTTTCTTATATTTAATGTCTTAAAATTTTATTTGCATTCAAAGATCATCCGGATAGTTAGCTCTTGCTTCTGGTCATTTGAAATTACTACCCTTACTTTTCGTTCGTGAAGGAATTTTCTTAAACTTGGATCATCCATAAGATAATTTACGATTAGGAATCACTGGATTATGAATTACGATCGTGGCAATTGAATCATTAAATACCTAATCATTCCGAGACTTGTTAGCGTGAATTTACAGGTATCTTTTCCCCCGGCCAAAGAAACACTCCGTAGCTTCCGTAATTTACTTTTAAAGGAGATTCTTACATTTACAGTGCATTGGTGCCGATCTCTGAGCACGAATGTGCTAGGACACACGCAGAGAGACGAACGCTGCAGTGGCGTGGCGTGAATTGCGATCTATCGATTGTTATGCCATTTAAAACTATGGAAAAGGATCGATAAACAGGGTGTTCGCAGCGAATGCCTTAACAATCGATTCTTTACCATAGGTTTAAATGGCATAACAATCGATACATCGCAATTCACGCCACGCCACCGGAACGCAGAGCAGGTTTTCCTCAGGAGCGAGAATTTTATGTTCCCTGGTTTATTTCAGCCGATTTAATCTCGGCAAAATCGAGGTGTCTCCCAGGCGCGGCAATCAAATGGAGATTGAATTTGTTTACGAAATGTCGGGCGAGAAAAATGTCTGGCGCCGTAACAATTATTTTTATCTAATTTGCACCACATGTTTTCCGAAGTGGCTGAAGGTAGTGGCATTGCGCCCTCCGAAAGTTTTCTCTTCGTTATTTCCCCCTCGGAAACTTGTAACTTTCTCCTCGGTCCATCGAAGTTTACTTTTCATTTGGAGTAAACAGCTCTTCCGCTTTTCACTGCTGCGTATTTGCATTCCCTATTGTTGGGTCGATCGACCTATTCTGCCATACTAAAGAAAAACGCCGTATGAACCCCCAGACGTTGCCAAATTTCCTATGATAAGATACAAAATTTATCGGGGAAATTTTAAATATTTTTCTTCCGATTTTTGAGACTATTTTGTACGCAATTTAATTTAAAACATTTGAAAATTTTGAGGAAAAATATACATAGACTACGTCAAAAGTACATGTTTAATCCGGGAAAATTTGGCAACTCTCGAATGTTCATACGGCGTTCTTCCTTATAGCACGACAGTATTTCTATTTCGCGCAGTCTTTGAGTTATTTATATTTTTTCTCCAGACGAGAAAAGTTCCCTGTCTTATGCTAAACATTGAAGTGTTCGACAGGAAAATAAAATTAAAAGATTGGAGATGTTCAAGGAGCCCGCTCTGCCATGGCTGAAACGCTCATAATTTAGAATAGACTAATTTCTGTATCAATTATTGTCTCATTTTGCAATTCAATACTAGTTCAACTTCTTTCGAAGTTTTCTCAAAAAACCTGAGAGTTCAGAATGCTTTAAAAACGAGTGTCTTTGAATTATGTACCCTTATAAAACGTGTCAAAAGAAGTGCTATTGGGAATAAATTCAGTCCGGAAAAAGTCGACCGCATTGAATTGTACCTGTTTGTACCTCGCAGATATAATTTAATCCACTGATTGTGAGCCAACATGTAGATCGTTATACTCTCGGTTTGGTTTCATGACATTTTGTCAACGATATTTGTCGCGCACTTTTGTCCGTAGTTTACGCCCACACGTATAATAAGCAACAGTGACTTAGTCCAAGCGTTTTGGTCCACGTGCCAGTTGAGACCCGCAAAGTTAATTGGTCCACATGTAAATACAAACGACAATTGCTCACGGCGTTTTTGGATGAAAATGTATAATGTCTTGGAAGAATGAGGGTTTGTTTGTTTGTTTGGTCCAACGGAGAATAATATATAATTGAGGTTTTTGGTAAAAATGGGGGAGCGTCAATTCCATTAGACAAAATTCACTAAAACTCTCTACACCTCTTTGGTGTAACAGGACTTAATTATCTTTCAAGAAATTCCCACCTTGTTATACCTGAACCGGATAAACCTCTTGATTTGCTTCAGCTAAAGGCTGATTTTTCCTGTGTACGATAAGTACCTTGATTTATTTTCGCGAGGAAAGATCTGTACTCTTTAAGGATGCCTGTCATTCTTAATACGTTCAATTTCGTATAACACTGTGCAACACCTCTGTTGTGAAATAGTTGCTTCAGGCGCCGCCGCACGGCGGGCGGGCGGCCAGCGCGAAACGCGCATTGGCGCCTACAAACCTAAGTGGATACTTCAAGCATCGTGCAATGCGTGGAGTATCCACTTAGGTTTGTAGGCGCCAGTGAGCCTCTCATGCTGGCAGCACGCGCCGCTCCGCTCTGTTAGGCTCTAATATTTATACTCGCATAGTCAGCGTTTTTTAACTCATGATTTTGAAATGTTTGCACACTCTGCATTGATTATTCTCATTTAAATTGATGGAAAAAAAATATGTATCAATTTATCAAAGTAGAATAATAATATAATGTGTTTTTTTAAATACTGGTGGTTCCGTGTCAAATTTAATGATTTCCAAAGCACTTTAATTTTTTGTTTTTACATTTTGTGCTTTTATTGTGTTGCAGCGAGGTACACTTAGTACGCGCAACCAAACGCTCAAAATTTGATGTATTTGACTCTAAAATATCGATGTACAAATGGGTTAAAACTAAAGATTGTGTGCTTCTTGGTTTTTTCCCCTCTTTTATTCATTTTTGCAGTTTCCGTCGGCACAACTGCGGCTCATTGAGATTAATATCGATGCCATCGCTTGGAAAAGGTTTTACAAATATTTGTCACGTTTTAAAAATATAAATGTTTACAAAATGAAGTAGTAATTTCGTAAAAAAAATTTTAAAAAAATGAAAAAAAAGTATCTATACATATGTAAGGTATATTGTACATCGAATATTTTAAGGATAGAAATAAAACCAAATATTCACCAATGACAATTTAAAAAGATGAATGAAAAGGAGAAAGTAACATTTCATTTAGAAAATGAGAAACCATAACAACACCTCCTTCCCTCTCAATTTCTCATTTCCATGCCGAAAAATCGCGTGGACGTAAATTACTGGAAAAAACAGGTGCGCGGACAAAAAATCGTCGACGAAATGTCCTATAAACCTGGGTTTGAATGCTTCACTTTTTATAATTAATTATTGTTAAGTCCTCATAGAGTGTCTCGATTAAAGCAGGTACGGAGTTTATCAAATTCGTAAGCTTGTAGTATATAGATAAAAACTATGATCACACCGAGGAAAATTATGAGACCTAAACTTTAAATGCAGCTCAATCATACACGACCACTTAAATGATTAACAGCTCAACATATTTTCACTTCAAAGTACCACCCCCCCTTTTTCTATTGAAAAAAAGAAAAGCTGTAAATACTTTAGGATAGATTTCACTCCATATTAAGATACTGCACTCCACATGAAACGCGTTATTGTTCGCGCATCGGAACTCGGGCAATACGTATCGCCTGATTGATAAAAACAGCCTCCATCGAAATCAGGAGGAAACGATGAGAGTCTAAGAGGATGATGAGCGAAGAGGTGAGGAGGAAAATCACTTTTGATTTACAATCGGGAACATCTGTCAGCCGTATAAAGTGCGTGGCGAAGCAGTCTCGCGGGCACGTCCGATTCCGGATTTTTACCGCTCAAATCTATCATAAAGTTCCGACTTTTCCGGTCGCAATACTGCAGCTCTCGATCGGTTTCCTGGAAATTTGGCACGAAGTAACCACGCTATTCGACCGACGATTCCCGAAGCTGCACGTGCAAAAACAGCATTTCGATACCGAGTTGCGAAGTCTGCAGAGTCGCGATTTTGTATGGGGGTTCTAACGGGAATCGAGAATATTTTTTCGTGTGGCATCACTGACTTTTAGACTCTACCTGAGAAAGCTCACAGGAAAAAGGCGGCCATTCAATCATCCCTCGCCACCTGCCGTCGCATGAGAGGACACGGGGCGTTCGGAATTCGGTGTGCTGCGGTGACTTTTATGCTGCTCGGGTTGATCTTTCTCCGATCTTGCCACTCAGCATTGCAAAAATTCATCCCACGTCTCTTATAACCTAAAAGAAGAAAAACTGGACTGCACGAAATACTAAGGGACGAACTCATATTAGAAAAAATGTACACTGGAAAAAAAAAAAAAAACCACATTGGATCTAGAGTCCAGACTCTGGAAAATATTAACAAGAAAAAATACTCTTGATTCGCAATCGGATTTTTGCTTGAATCAAAACGAAATCCGCTTAAATTATGAGGCTTGGTTCTTGATTTAAGCTTAAATCTGATTAAATCAAGAGTACACTGAAAAAAAAAGTTCGGTAAATCCGAACTAGTTAGGATCATATGGAACCAGGTTTTGTTCGGTACAAACAACTGAATTATTCGGTCTGTTCAACCGAATTGTTCGGTTTGTGCGACCGAACCATAATAAATTCTTACAGTTCGGCTCGGTGGACCGAACAGTTCGGCTCGGTGGACCGAACAGTTCGGCTGAGCAGACCGAATAATTCGGTCGTGTGTACCGAACAAAATCGTGGTTCCATATGATCCTAACTAGTTCGGATTTACCTACCGAACTTTTTTTTCAGTGTACTTTTTCTTGTCGATGTTTTTGAGAGTCTGAACTCCAGATCCAATGTGTTTTTTTTCCAGTCTGATTAATCAAATCCAATAAAATTGACACGATTCAATTAATTTTTTCGATTTTCCCCAAGAAAATCTATCAAAAATCCCCGCAACTATCATGTAGTAGTCTGCCGTTCTGAACGTTCACTCGGGCGGACTGTTTAGCCGACTCCGTTATTTTCGGTGGTATCCTCTTGCATTTTGAGTTGACGCTGTCTATTTTTGAGCCTCTCTCTGGCCGCAAATCGAGGGGTGACTTTCTTATGGGGTAATTGATTTATTTCGTGGAGACACGGGGAGGAGGCAGCTTCCGCGAATCCAGTGTGGTGGTGATTAATTCCTTTTAATCAGGAAGAGCGAGCACTTAGTGTCGGAAGACGGACAACGGGGGCGTCATGGCTCGTTGGTCGCCTCGAATCCGTCCCTTTCCCGCGCCACCCGGCCACCCTTACTCTCGTGCTCCGCAAAAACGTCGTATGAACCCTCAGGCCTTGCCAGATTTCCTTTGATCAAATACGATCTTATTGGGACATTATGAGTATCTTTCTTTCACTGGAAAAAAAATAAAAACACATTGGAAATAGAGTCCAGACTCTTAAAAACATTGACAAGAAAAAATACTCTTGATTCAATCGGATTTTTGCTTGAATCAAAACAAAATCCGCTTAAATTAAGAGGCTTGGTTCTTGATGTAAGCTAGACTCTGACTGAATCAAGAGTACTTTCTCTTGTCGATTTTTTAAGAGTCTGGACTCTAGATCCAATGTGATTTTTTTCCAGTGTTCGATTTTTCAGATCATTTTGTTCGCAATGCAGATGTTGCATGTGTGAGGAATTTGCAATTTGACTACTGATTCGTATGTAAAAGTTCGCGAGAAACACGATCTGAAACACTTAACACCTACGGCCCCTACTGATTATTCCCTCTGGAAGGCGACAAAGTACCTTAAAAATCAGATTTTTTATTCACCGCCCATATTAGATAAACATAATGTTAAAGTAAAAGACGATGAAGGGAAAGCTAAAGTTTTCGCTGATCATTTGGAAAGTATATTCACTCCTAGGAAAAGTCTTAAGGACGAATGCGATCTTGCTGACAAATTGCTAGAAATAGAAGAGCGAGACAATTTGGAAGTTCCTAAAATTACAAAAACAGAATTATTTGATCTAATTAAATATAAAGTTAAATTAAAAAAAGCCCCGGGCGCTGATGGGATCACTGGTGAGATTCTAAAACAGCTCCCAATGAGAGTGATTGCCAAACTAGCCGAAATTTTTAATGCAATTATTACAATAGGATATGTGCCAGAATCCTGGAAGACTGCGGAAGTAATTGTTATCCCGAAACCAAATAAACCCATGGAAAAGGTAGATTCCTACAGGCCGATTTCATTATTGTCAGTGGTAAGTAAACTATTTGAAAGGGCTTACTTAAAAAGACTATTACCAATTTTAGAAGAAAGAAAGATAATACCAAATCACCAATTCGGTTTCAGGGCGTCACATTCTACCATAGAACAAGTGCACAGAGTTGTGAGTCTTATAGAGAGAACATTGGAAAATAAAGAAGTATGTTCGATGATTTTTTTAGATATTTCAGCAGCTTTTGATAAAGTCTGGCATCTGGGTCTTCTCTTCAAAACACGAATTTTTTTACCATTTAATCATTATAAGCTAATCAAATCTTACCTGGAGAACAGAAAATTTAGAGTTAGATTTAATAATTGTTATTCAACATATAGAAGAATAAAGGCAGGAGTACCGCAAGGATCATGCCTGGGCCCATATTTATACAATATCTTCACTAGCGACATCCCAAAACCGAAGAGGGGCTTTATCGGCACTTTTGCAGATGATACTGCCTTAGCAGAAAGAGACAAAGACATATTTATCTCTAATCATAGATTACAAAAAGCTATCGATGAAATGGTTGAGTGGGTTTCTGACAATGGCGCCACGCTCAACGCATGTAAATCTGCTCATACTGTTTTTACAAATAGGAAAATACCACAATTACCAGTTCTCATAGAAGATGAACAAGTTCCTTACGTTACAAGCGCTAGATATTTAGGAGTTTATTTAGACTCTAGACTTACTTTTAAAGATCACATCAGAATCAAGGTGAAAGAATTAAATAAAAAGTATAAAAAAATGTATTGGTTGTTAGGCAAAAGATCAAAATTGTCAAAGAAAAACAAAATTTTGCTGTATAATCAAATATTAAAACCTATATGGCAGTATGCTTCACAACTATGGGGTTGTGCAAGCAAATCTAATATAAATAAGGTAGAAAGATTCCAGTCGAAGGTTCTACGAGAAATTATTGGAGTACCATGGTTCGTAAGGAACGAAGACATAAGGAGAGAATTAGAGGTACCCACGGTTAGACAAGTAATTGCTGAGACAACGAAGAGATATGAATGTCGTATTGAAAAGCATATCAATGTAGAGGCTTTAAACCTTTTAGATAGTACAATACCTGTGAAAAGGTTAAAAAGGTGGGAGACCTTTGAACTCCCATCAAGATTTAAGTAGTCTGTAAGGTATGAGTGAGAGTGTGAATGGAGTGTGAATGAGGGTGAAAGGAAGAATGCAAAACCATTAAACTAAAAACCTTTATGTTATAATACATTTAAGAAAGAAGGCAGAGAATTTACAATTCCTGTTCTTTTAGATAATCATAGTATTATCTAACGTTAACATATAAAATTAATGCAGTTTGTTAAGTTTTAGTTTTAAGCCACGTAGATAGATACAAGAAACACTTGTAGTAGTTACGATATATTTAAATAAAATTTCTTTTTAAAAAAAAAAAAAAAAAAAAAAAAGAAACACGATGGTTCCACTGATTTTCTCTGAAATCAACTCCCAAGCTCCAAAAACGCTCTCAGAGTTGAAGCTGTAATGGGGGGGGGGGGGGGGGATATCCCACGCTGTCCTGAGAGTCAACGTCTACATCAAGACAAACTCTCCATGTAAAGATTGGGAGCAAATATACAGTAGCAGGGATGCCGTGTTTTCAGTTTTAGAGTCCCCAAATAAAGTGGCGGCCGTGTCAATGTATGTGCTCCCTATATTTGCATGGAGATTTTGTATTGATGTAGACGTCGACTCTCAGGATAGCGTGGGATATCCCCTCCATTACGCCATCAACTTTGAGAGCTTTTTTTGAGCTTGGGAGTTGATTTCAGGAAAAATCAGTAGGACCATCGTGTTTCTCGCAATCTTTAACATAAAACTCAATAATCAAATCGCCAATTCCTCGCACATGCAACATTTCCATTTAATCTAAAGCCCAATTCATACTATCGAACTTTTCATCCAACTCTTGGACGCAACTTGTCGAATGAAAAGTCGACGGAAACCGAAGGCTGATGACGATATCAAACTGCAATGGTAATTTAATCATATTTTTGTGTGTTAAACTTTCCATTCAAGTTTTTGTTCAATTATATCGGATGAAAAGTTTGATGGTGTGAATTCGGCTTAAAATATCTGAAAATTTCAAGAGAGAATCAGCATGAATGTCTTTCAAAATGTAACATTTTTTATCAGAGGAAATTTGGCAACGTTCGAACGTTCATATGGTGTTTTCCTTTAGCACGGTGGGCCATAGCTTTCATCTCGCTCCGAGTCCGAGTTCCTGCGGTCAGAGCTGCCGTGCTAAGGAAAAGAGCCGTATGAGCATTCAAAAGTTGCCAAATTTCCTCCTATTTAAGAATCATTTTCACAGATAGCACTGGAAAAAAACACATTTGATCCAGAGTCCAGACTCTTGAAAAAATTGACAAGAAAAAATACTCTTGATTCGATCAAATTTTTGCTTATGTCAAAAGGAAATCCGCTCAAATTAAGAGGCTTGGTTCTTGATTTAAGCACAAATCCGATCGAATCAAGAGTATTTTTTCTTGTCGATGTTTTTAAGAGTCTGGACTCTAGATCCAATGTGTTTTTTTTCCAGTGAGACGTAGATATTTTCCTTTGAAATTTTGAGATACTACGAGTTAAATTGTGAATTAAATTCTCTAAAAAATCAGGAGAAAAATATCGGGAGGAAAACACTCTGTAATATCTCAAAAAATAAGCTGCGAGCGGTTTATTCCATATTCAAGACAATAGAGGCGTTTTTAAAATTCCATTTCCTTTCGACAATTGTGAGCTCCGATTGGATGCGAGTTTAGACAAGCTTGAAAACCCCACGATATGGATATTAAAGTCAAATCAAAGAATACGAAATGATCCAATCGAGCAGAGACGTATCAGTGCTCATAGTTTGGGTCAACGATATTATATTCCTCTCTTTTAATAGCCGGGGGCAGAAATCTTCAGCTGATGGAGGCGGTAGATATGTAAAGCTTATACTGCCGTGCTAAGGAAAAACGCCGTATGAACCATCAGGCATTGCCAAATCTCCTTTCATAAAACGTGAATTTTCTGGTGAATTTGTGAATATTTTCCTCTCAATTTTTCAGATAATTTTGTTCACAATTTTACCTAAAGTTTCTGAAAATTTCAAGGAAAAATATCCATAACTGTCCTTTAAAATAAATGTTTTATCGAAAGAAATTTGGCAACTCTCGAATGTTCATACGGCGTTCTTCCTTAGCACGGCAGTATACAGGCTCCGCCTCCGCGTTTCCACTCGCATTTCAGGATTTTATTAGCGCGGTCTCATCGATAGCATCTTCCATTCACCTCTTACTCAATTCGCGGGTTCGAACCCAACTCGGGATGAGATTTTTCGAGCGGAAACCCAACCCGTGCATGTTCCTTGGATTCAATCGGCTCCGTGCGCCTCTCGAACCGCACCATACAGCCGTGCTAAGAAAAACGTCGTATGAACATTCGAGAGTCGCCAAATTTCTTTCGATAAAATGTTTGTTTTTGAGGAAAGCCATGTATATTTTCCCCTCAAAGTTTCAGGAGTTTTAGGTGAAACTGCGAACAAAATAATCCGAAAATCACGAGGAAACCAATAGAACCACTTTTAGAACCTCAAAGTTTTGTGTAGACGGAGTAATAAAGCGTCTAAAGTTTCCAAATTTTGTCCGACCTCTCTATTGGCTCGATCCACTGTGCGTCAGCGGGGCGACGTATTGTGTGAAGTGTGGAGACGTTATAGACATGAAGTCTGTGAAGAAACCTAATGCACTATTTTACCATAATTCGTCACACTTTCACTGTATTCTTTAAGAGTTCGACACAATGGACCACTAGACAAGGTAAGAATTTAAGCAATTTGATACATGTTTCTTAACTAGAATTTTACGTCGAACACGAGTCGCACAACGAAATTTACTGAAACCCACTCCTAACGAATATAAACCTTTTTATTTCACATTGGTTACGAGGAATTTGAACTGCCCGCTCACAAGAAACTCAAAGCTCTACGTGAGTCAAATCGCGCACTACAGCGGTTTCAGCAAGCTCCTCAATCGAGGAATGTTCATTTTCCACCATGTGTTGTTCAAACTATCAGCAATTTGTTATAGCTGAGCCAAAGCGTGAAGATTGAGGTTGCCAGATTTTTATAGCGCAGAGACTGTCATGGTAACGTTTAGCGCGCGATGTGAATCGCGTAGAGCATTGAGTTTTCATGAGCGGGTGGTTTGAATTCACACATCAGGAATCATTGAATATCTTCGTAAGGAGTTCATATCGGCAATTTTGATTGTGCATATCGAGTTCTACGTGAAATTTTAGTTACGAAACATGTATCAGAATGCTGAAATTCGTATCTTGTCTAGAGGTCCATTTTTGTGACGTACCGCACGTAACCGCCAACGACCCAGATTTCACGAAGCCTTGGCTATACTTCCATCTCCATTTCACAGCTCTATGATTTTCCCAGCGATAGCGCGGGAAACGCCTAGGTTTCTGGTAGCCACGATCTTGAGAGGTGGTCTGAAAATGCTTCCCTCGCCTTCCGCGGCGTGCCGTCAGGTGTTACGGTTCGGAGAGCGAAGCCGGTACTCGGCAGTCGGGGCCTCCAGGGAAATAAAGCCAGTCTTCCTTGCTGCCAGCTCTATGATCCATCGCTTTGTTCACGATGATGCTGTGAAGTAGGGAGTGCTGAACGCTTCGATAAATTTATGCATTGCCGGCGGAAAGAATTAGGGAAAATTTTGGTGTTTTCTTCGTATTCTCTGAAGTCTTGTCCCCGTCAAAGTGAAATTGGACGGAGTTAAACAGAAAGGAACCAAGCCACATCGGTTCGAACCGAAGAAAAAGAGGTTTAAAGTTTGGCTCTAGATAAAACTCAATGTCAAAGATAAGAGCTTCAAGTTCTAATTTCTGCAAGATTTGCTTGAATCAAGAACTTTGAATTTTTGGCGACAGATGGTTTAGCAGTGGTTGAGTTCAAAATCACTCATAATCAATTTTTTCCAAATGTGGTTGGTTCCTTTCTGCTTAACTCAGTCAAATTTGCCTCTTTTCCCTTTAGATTTTAATTTATGTGGCGCTGTTTCATTTATTATATCTCCACGGCAGAATGGGCTGATTGCGCTAGCCATTGAGTCGTATTTTGATGGCTGACACTTAAAGAGTATAAGTAGGCGAGGAGAAAAAACGAAGATTTGATCATATTCCAAGTCTTTAGCACCCCCACCCCCCATAATATCCATTGGAGCATCCAAAACTGCAATTGACGTCATCTATCGTGGTATTGCGAATTAAAAACAGTTACTTGATTTAAGCAGAAAAACATGATTACATTTGCCCCCTAGAAGAAATCGTTCCCGAATCAAGAAGATAGTCGCTTGCATCATGCAAAAACCTGCGTATACATACATGAGTCGCTTTTACAGCGCTCTCTGGCGCTCTGCAACGTCTAATCGCCACAAAACTCGGTCCTCCCACAATCCATCAGGGAGTTGACATTCCCTCATCTCATTTAAAACCCCCTGTCGCCACCCTCTCACCGGGCGTCCCCTTCGTCTCCTCCCAGGAGGAACCCAATCAAGCATCTTCTTTGGCAGCCTCTCTTCCGACATCCTTTAACATGACCGTACCAGACAACACTGGAAAAAAACACATTGGATCTAGAGTCCAGACTCTTGAAAACATTGACAAGAAAAATGACTCTTGATTCAATCAGATTTAAGCTTAAATCAAAAGGAAATCCGCTCAAATTAAGAGGCTTGGTTCTTGATTTAAGCTTAAATCTGATTGAATCAAGAGTATTTTTTCTTGTCGATGTTTTTAAGAGTCTGGACTCTAGATCCAATGTGTTTTTTTTTTTTTTTTTTTCCAGTGAAGCTGTTTGGTCATGACGTCGAACATGATGTCATTTTCGACTTCCTTGATATGACGCACTCTCTCATTACGGACCCGGTTTTCCCTAGAAATTGCCCAAGGAAAATTTGGAAGAAATTTAGAAACACTCAGTGAAACTAGAAAAATTATCATTGAATGACACATTTCCTTTGTCGTTTTGCTGATCTGTCACAAATCAAACGAGTGATGGGTGGTGTGGAGATACTTATTTTTTATTTAAATCGTCCAAATCTCGAGAATGACCATGGTTCAGATCTTGCACGAAACGGCATCCACGTGTCCTCTCGCCGTGACCGTGAGCTTGCGACCTCTGACACTCTCAACCTGCGCCTGTCTGGATGTCGTCATGGTTGCCTAATTACAGGGGCGCCTGAATCCCACCCTGGAAGCGAGAGGGAAATTCCGTTGAAATTTCTCAACGGATGCTGTCGTCGTCGCGGTGACAGGGACGTCCCTCAGGTGCGACCGCGCTGCCTCTTACCGTGACAGGCATGTTGGAGACATCCATCCCTCAGCCTCCGCGCCCTCCAGTCGAAGAACCCCGTAACTCCGCCCAGGGATCCCCGCGCGGATCGCCGTTTTGCTCAAGGACGGAGGCTTTCAAGTTCGATGTGCAGACAACCTTGACTCAAGTTCACTGCCGAGCGAGCTCCCGGGAAGCGATTCAATTTTACGGCTCTGAGCAGTTTGATTTAGTGATAACGCCCGAGGCCCTCGATACACCCTACGCCTCTAATAAAATAAAACAAAAATATTCCCGGTTGAGGTAAGATTTCTGTCCTCTCCAATGTAGACATATGTGAGCGTCCACAGGGAGAAGGGACCTTAGGGTCGTATCCATCGTCGTTCCTGTAACAACTCCTTTCCTGTATCCCTTTATGGTTGGCATTGTAATCAAGGGAGGTTCGAGGAGATCCTTGATTTAGGATCATGAAAAAGACTGTTGGGCGTATTTCCGCCAAATGAACCATAGACGAGTGGGAAAGATGGGGTGAGCTCTAGAAAGGTGCATAAGAAACAATGTAAAAGTGGGCGTGGTTCGCCCTTTGGAGAAATGGAAAAGCAGGATTTTACTTTCTGTCAAACGGAACACTGGAAAAAAAACACATTGGACGTAGAGTCCAGACTCTTAAAAACATCGACAAGAAAAAATACTCTTGATTCAATCGGATTTTTGCTTAAATTAAGAACCAAGCATCTTAATTTGAGCGGATTTCCTTTTGATTCAAGCTTAAATGTAACTGAATCAAGAGTATTTTTACCTGTCAATGTTTTCAAGAGTCTGGACTCTAGATCCAATGTGTTTTTTTTCCCCCCAGTGAACTATGTGTCAACTGAATGCGGCAGTGCGGCACTCATGAGCTATGAACATGTGACAAGAGCGTTGTGGACAAGGCTCATGAGTTAATGCGGATAAAGGGCGATCGCGACGGCGGCTTTGCCGCTGACGTCACTGGCACTCTGTAATTCCCATTTATTCTTACGGCCCTTCCCATGGGGTGTCACTCAGATTTGGAAGAAAACTTAAAAATCGAAGCCCAATTAATTCGTTCCTATATCCGGATGTGTTGCTCACTTAGCTTTTGAAGCACCTCGGTTCGGATAGCGCAAATAAAATAAACAGAAACAAACACAATATGGAAATAGAGCGAAAGGAAGGACGCGCTTTGACGACGGCGCAGAGATACAACTATTCGTGCTTGATGGATGTCCGTGTTGCGTCTGCAAAATTGAAGGCGCCATGGCGCGACACGTGGACTCGCAATGCTCCGCTCTATGCTGCTAACAACTTTTTGCTATTTCGAGAAACACATGTTTGAAGTTTTGAAATTACATGGATCCTGTTGGTGGAAAGAAAATTCAAACTGACTTTTTGATGGTTACAAATCGAAAATTGGAAGCGATTTTTTCACAGAATATGCTTTGAGACTAGTTTTACTCGAAATCATTAATATCCCAATTAAAAAAAGAAAAGAAAAGAAAAAAAAAAAAACTGCACACCTTGCCCTCCAAGCCCCTAAAATGTATAGCGCAAAGCTACCATATTCCTCGTTATTAATATAAGTATGAAGAATGAAAAGGAGAGCCTCTTAATTTATCTGAGGCTCCTTGGGGGAGCTTATTTCCCTGCGAAAATTGCAATTTCCGTGTTGGTGGTGCTCGGC
This sequence comes from Bemisia tabaci, assembly GCF_918797505.1. Lineage (NCBI taxonomy): Eukaryota > Metazoa > Arthropoda > Insecta > Hemiptera > Aleyrodidae > Bemisia > Bemisia tabaci. The sequence goes on from NC_092796.1 coordinate 53,308,473, forward strand.
CGTAACCGGAATTGATTGATTTGCTCACTCTGCGATCCCCGGGGATGAGGCTAGATTTATGGGGCGGCGAGGGGCGCGGCAAGGGCGGAGGGAGGGGGATCTGCTCCCCAAATTTATTTTGGACGTGTTCAGCGTCGGCGATTAGTAAGGGTTCCAACCGACTGGGATTCCGTCATTAGCCGGCTGTGGCTGCTCCTTCCACGTCGAGAGCAGCGGCGGCACCTTTCGTCTCTTCCGACCCGTTTCATCTCGTTTATCGTCGCTCATCGGATCGTCCAACAGCAGATCCTTGAGCCTTTCGTCACGGTTATAGGACATTTCGTCAATGATTTTTTGTCCGCGCACCTATTTTTCCAGTTGTTTACGTCCACGCGTTTTTTTCGGTGGGAGAGTTTCCTCCACGCACCGCCTTGAAGGTTTCCTTATGAATCAATAAAAAAAATACCGCTCGTATAAAGAAGAACATATGCTTACATAAAAAGAATGGTCACTTACGTCGAGCAGAAACCCGCTTTCATTCCGCAATTTTATTCTTGATTCAAATAAAATCTTCTTTACGGCATACTCAAGAATGTTTCTGCCTAAATTGAGTCATTTTTTCTCTGATGAATTTTTTTTTTTTTACTACTTCAAATACCACACAAGTGGTTATCCTTGCGCTTCCAGTTAGAGCCCCTCCCGCTCCGTCCCTATCATGTAGGGTCCTAAATTCAAAAATTATGCCAAACGTTATTAAATACGGACGCGAGAACTTAGTGAGTTTTGTGACTACTGCTCTCTTTTTGTGCCGTAGTATCTTTATTTATTTTGCGAGGAAAGCTCCGTACTCTCAAAGGATACCTGTCATTCTTGATACGTTGGAGCGCCTTCAATTTCGTATGATGCTGTACAACATCTCTGTCGCGAAATAGTTGCTTGAAGCGCCGTGGTACGCCGCCCCGCGGCGGCGGGCGAGTGCGACCAGCGCGACACGCGCAGTGGCGCCTACAAACCTAACAGGGATACTTCACGCATTGCGCACTGCGTGAAGTATCCCTGTTAGGTTTGTAGGCGCCAGTGCGCGACACGCGCTGGCAGCACAACGCTCCGACCCGTGTTCGGATCTAATATTTAAACTCGCGGAGTCAGCGTTTTTCAACTCATGATTTTGCAATGTTTGCACACTCTGCATGAATTATCCTCATCTAAATCGATGGGGGAAAAAATATGTATTAAAGGAAAACATACTGTGTGTTTTGTAAATATTCAGATGATTCCGTGTCAAATTTAATGATTTCCAAAGCACTTTAAATTATTATTTTATATTTTGTGCTTTTACTGCGCTGCAGCGTGGTGTACGCGCAACCAAACGCTTAAAATAGGACGTATTTGACTCTAATAGATCTATGTACAAACGGGCTAAAACCAAAGATTACGTGCTAATTTGTTTTTCTATGATTCATTTGTGTATATATGTAGTTCCTTTCAACACAACTACGGCTCATTGAGATTAATATCGATGCTGTCCCTTCGAAAATTTTAAGGATAAAAATAAAAACCAAATATTCACCAATGACAATTTGAAATGATGAATCAAAAGGAGAAAGTAACATTTCATTTACAAAATGAGTTATCATAACAACACCTCCTTCTCTCTCAATTTACTCATTTCAATATTGTCACTATAATTTTACACCTGGACCATAAAACGTGACGCTTGGACCAAGTCACTGGAATGGATTCACATTGTCTTGACTCTCAGTATAAAGGGACTCTAGGCCCTACGAGCTCCATCACCTAACCTCAATATTACTACATGTCCATATACTCTCCCTTTATAGATACTCTTACAGGAACGACACCGATCGAAATCTGCTCGTACGTCTGAGATGTGGTGATTTAATGTCCGAAGCAACCCACAGGGGGAAATCTTGGAGAAGCATGTAGTGAACCCGAAGTTGGTAAATAAAAGCTCATTCTCTCCTCGGAACTATGAGCGGCAGTTATGAGGGGAAGGATGTGCGTTAGTCGTCGGCGAAGCGAGACTTGGGAGACTAAAGGTTGTGTATCCCTAGTTTTGGCCTCTGACCTGGGTCCCCGGCCGGCGAGGGGGCCAGAAGACGTAATTTATGTGAGCGGCGGCAAATGGCAATTGGAGGATTCTGTCCGGCCATTAATTATTAAGTTACATTCAATTTGCCGGCATAATTGTGAGTACAAAGTTTCGCTCGTAAAACTTGCGACGGCCACCGCAGCAGGTCTTGCGGTGAGGGCTGTCGACCTAGCCGCCGCCAAGGAGAGGGGGCCCAAAGAAAAGCTAGTTTTTCCTCATCTGCGCGAGGTGTCCTTCTCATAATGTTGCCACGCTTCCCCTCCTGAAGGAATTACAGGTGAAATGGGCCTGTTGCAGACTTCAGTTAGAACAATAAGAAGAGTTATTCCTTACAGAATACGCTGGGGGAAAAACTTCGCTCATATGAACCGAATGCACAGTGTAAATATTGACCATATTGTTCGGTTCATGGGACCGCACTCTCGGTTCGTGTAACCGAGCACTCAAACCGAACAGATTTATAAGAAAAAATCTTGGTTGCATGAACCGAGGATACGGCTCTCAGAACCGAGGGAGCGGTCGCATGAACCGAACAACACGGTCGATATTGAACACCGTACATTTGGTCCGCATGACCGAACTTTTTTTCTCAGTGTATGACTCAAAAATCACAATGAGCCCATCGTGAAAGTGTACATACACTCTTAACTTCATAATCTGCGTAAGAATATGCGTTCTTTTAAGCTTTCCGCTTCAAAAACGATACTACATCGCAGGTGAACATTTCGCAAGAGGAGTCGTTCCATTCAGAAACTTTTTTTTATTTTCTTATTTTCAAGTTATTCGAGGTTTTCAATCCATTTCAGGATTCTTCAACCTTAATGAGCATCGTGTTGGAGTCAGTACGTATCCATGCTCCAGGTTTTCAAATTTTCAGGGACTATAATAATAAGACCAAGTGGAGTCTGTTTCTGCAGGCGATCTACTCGTCAAATCAAAAACTTACCTGGTGTGCAAATCGCGCTTATCACTTACTGTGTTTTCCCAAAATTTATCCTTTTCCCAAGCAAGTATAGCTAAATTTTGGCGGTTTTCCAGAATTTCCGTAACTTGAGCCATCGATGAAATTTTTCCGACGCAAGATCCATCTTAAACGAGGCTATCGGCGCAGGTGGCAACCCCGAGTTTGAGCATTAGGAGTATCCCTTTCAAGAGTTTTGGTCTGAAAGACTACTCTCAGCGGTCGTGGTCCTGGTTCAAGGTACGGGGGTTGGTGGGGGGTGGGGGGTAGGCAGGGGCAAGTTCACGCATTTCGGCACACGGAGCCATTCATCCAGATCCCTGGCGGGCCGTTGCGTAAATAAATAACACCTTTTCGAATGAAGACGCTTTAAGGTCGGCTTTATTTTATCGACGTCTCCGCGCAGGGCTGCAACGTCTCCACTAATATCCGCCCCGCTCAGTGTATCACACCGTGTACAACATTGATATTTTCCATTAGTTTGAGCGTGAGCCGTTGTCTCCGTCTCTTCCACCTTGCCTGTTCCATCCTCCGAGGAAGCAATTCCACTGACGTTTTGAATCCGCCCTCCCTCACCTCGGCTACTTTATTTTCTCTTTTCCCCGCGTTTTTTTGCTTATTGTTAGTCTTTACAACCAAATCCTCCTGCGCCATCCTCTCGGAGCGCGACAACTCTTAACCACTTGTCACATTCAATTCTCGTCAAGAACGTTTCTTCAGTCTACAGCCGCATTCTTCGGCATGCTTTTCCATTAACTTTCCGTCCGTGTATTATTATATTACACCCGGTGGCAAATGTTTGTTTTAAACATTGTCTCCGCGTTGTCACCTCTAGTTTTGTGCTTTTGCTTTTTGCACAGAAAAAATGCATTGCTGATTTGAGGATATAATTGTTGAAAAATATGTCCATGTTTCAAATGTACATTTTGCAATAAAGGAAAAATAATTCAACCACGGGGGTGGTTAAATTATCCATTTTTCATGGTAAAATCTACATTGAAACATGTCGGACACTTTTTTTGACTACAAATTTGTTAAATCAGCCATATAATTTTTGTCGGGCGTTTCGTATTACAACTGCATCGAGGCAAATGGAACAAATCAACGTACATTAAAAAAACATCAAACATCAAATCACCAAAAGACTGAGTTACCTTTTTCATTAGAATAATCAGTTTATTTTAACATTTGACACAATTTTGCGGGGAAAACATGATAAAAAAATTCCAAAAAAATTTAATTACACAAGAAAATGTGAACTTTAATGATTATTAGTGCAAAGTTGAGGGGATATACTTATCAGAGCTCAAATTACTTTTTGACTCAAATTGAACATTTTTGGAATTTTTTTGCCTTTTCCCCCGAAAAATTGTGTAGAATGAGCATCACGTTTCCACCTTGTTTGTTACAGTTCGGGCCTCATTTTGAGTGTTTTTTTTTTGCCTATACCATTTAACTCTAATACATTTTGCGAGTGTTTTTGGCAGTAGAGAGGGTTTACATCAATGGACTCGAAAAAAAAACTCCGATTTTCCTTCTAGAGTCCAGTGTGCTAGATGATTTTTTCTGTGATCGATGACAAAATCCAAAGAGGCATCATGTTGCGATTTCCTCATTCCAACCCCCCCCCCCCCCCCCCCGTCGTCCATTCTGGTAGGGCAATAACGCTCTCGTTTGGAAGGAGTAATTTTATTTTTATTTCCGAATCAATCCGTTGTTCAATTTTGACCGAGATAAAGATAAGGTCCCTCTCCGGACCACATCGCATTTTTTGCCATTGCTGCGGAGTCGTGCATCCCACGAACTGATTTATTATTCGCGGAGACCGACAAAACAAGTGGTGCAGACCTGCGATGCACTCGAGAGTAATATATGTCGGTACTTAAGGCGTTCAATTGCTCTCGGTAAACGATAAAACAAATGTAAAAGAAAGAGATTTAGGAACGCGCCAAATTGTATTTCAACTCCCATCTCCTCCTTGTGGATTTACTGAGATGCTATCTGCCCGAATGGATCCTCGCCTCCTAAATTAGCAGCTTGGTCGGTTAAATTGAAGAAGAGTCCAATACGCATTCTAAGATCGTTTCTCTCCAAAAATTGTCGAACAACACAATAGTATTCTCGATACGTACATTTTTGTAACGACACGCCTATGTAAAGTCTCGTTTTCATTTTCGAACCTTTTCGTCGTGATGTATCAGCTCGGAATCGGCTCACAACTAGTGCCATCAGCAGGTCGATTTTTGAATCGCTATCGAATGACTTTGATCGATATGTAGCACTGTTAAGATAGGGAGTAATCAACAGTGGCTTGGCGTGAAGGATCGATTATCGATATTTCTCCATTTGAAGCTGTAGTAAAGAATCGATTGTCAAGGTGTTCGTTGCAAACACTTTGATAATCGATCCTTTTCCATAGATTTAAACGGCAGATCGATCGATATATTTTATAAACGATTCAGCAATCGACCCGCAGATGATCGGTCCAAAACTTCAGTGCGGCATAAAACTTAACCGAAGACGAATATCAGCCCTAAAAAATAGTTGTGTGACAACGGAATCATGAAGTGTTGAGCGAATCAGCATATCAAATGACATTTTCATAATTCCGCCAATAATGTGCTACACAAGTTGTGATAAGTTACAGTAGGCATAATAGTCTCCTATGGTCTGACAAGAAATTGAATTGGTGTTACACTACCTAAAATTGAATTGTATAAACCGCAGTTAGATGAAATATTTTGACGTCAGCACTTCTCCAAACACTATGTCTTCAATTTTTCCAAAATAGCGCTCTTTAGAACATCCCCACGGTCTAATTCCTCCCGATAATGTAACAATTTCTGAATAGTTCGAGGTTTACTATTTGGTGTGTAATTATATTATGTCTTCATGACCAATTTATCTTACTGTGTAGAAAAGCTAAAATATTCTTTACATTTCAACATTATTATTTACTCACCAACTTTTTAATTTTGTTCTTGAACCGAGTCGATTGTTTGAAACTATTTTTATCGTATGAAAAATGAATTCTGTCATGGTGAAAAATGAGTAAGACATACAACAAACTTAAGAATAGTTTGAAGTCTTTATAAGTCCTATTTACAATTTTTATAAAATCATTAATCAGTTTATTACATTTTGCAATCAATTTTGGGTGATTACAAATAACATTTTTGTCGGAACCTTAATTACTTTTACAATAATTTTTATTATGTATCAATCATTTTTCTTTAGTTTTAATAATCATGATAACTGGCATTGTAACTGATCTCTCCTTACCTAGAATATAAAGCTGAAAAGATATTCAAATTACTCCCATACCGAGGATAAAGAATTGGCGGAACACGGTGAGAGACAGTATAACCCGCTGAATGAGGTCAATATTTCAAAAAAAGGAAATAGAAAAAATAACTCGACCCGAGGAAATAAAGGCGATAAAATAATTTCAGCAATATCCGTTGGCAAAAACTGTCATTAAACTAATAAATGGGGTTTTGATATACGCAGGAGGGTCTCGGAGAAAAACCCAAACCCGGAACAAGGTATCGTTCATAATAACTTGGATCGGTAGGAACGACAGGAAAAGTTGCCGAGAGGGGCAGAGCAAGTTCCGACTTTACACTATGCAGTAGAGAAAAATTGTCACTTTTAGATGAAAATTGGCAACACGGAGAGAGCTGTGAAGACAGCGGAAACACGGTGGCGGCCACCCATGGCTAGCGATCGGGTCTGGAAACGGAGAGAAACAAGGGATATCGGACTTATTATATTTTATTATTGGGAAGGGGCCCTAATAAAAAGGAATGTCCTCATAAAATGACGCGCGGCTCGGGAAAATTGGCAAGTTTACATTTTTGTGAGTACATCATCAAAGCTAAAATCTCAGGCATTCGGGGAGAGCCAGGCGACCCGGCGCCGAAAAAATACTATCCTTTCTCTCACAATGTTGCCTTTTTTACGGCAAGCCAGGATCCAATATATATGACCAGAAAGTAGGTATTCATCACATTGGAAAAATTAGGTAGGTGTGGACCAGTCTTTAGTCATTTAAAGACCCTTCATGTAGCATCCATGACTTTTTGTCCGACTTTTTGACCCCCATCCCCGTTGCCGAGTCGCTTGGATCCAGAGTCCAGACGCTGCTTAAAAATTTGACAAGAAAAAAAACCCTCTTGATTCAATCGGATGTTTGCTTAAATCAAAAGGGAATCCACTCAAATTATAAGGCTTGACTCTCGATTAAAGCAAAAATCCAATTGAATCAAATGTATCTTTTCTTGTCAAATTGTTCAAGATTCTGTACTCTAGATCCAAGCTACCTTTTCTCCCAGTTTACCCAACTTTTTTAATCACGTCCGAGCTTTGTGACTCCCAAGTTCTTAGGAAAGAATGTAAAAAACCTGGAAAAAAAGATAAGAACATTATTTTCATCGGAAAGTATTCTTAATTTTTATTACTTGAATAGGATGCTCATGTATGATAGGGTTTGACCCCCTCTCCCTCTCACTGGAAAAAAAAAAACACATTGGATCCAGAGTCCAGAATCTTAAAAAAACATCGACAAGAAATAATACTCTTGATTCAATCAGATTTAAGCTTAAATCAAGAACCAAGCCTCTTAATATGAGCGGATCGCCTTTTTATTTGGACCGCGTTTAACAGAAAGGAACCAAGCCACATCAGCTATTGCCAAATTTAAGGGGGCAATTTAATTTTTTACGAGAGAACGTTTGTGCGGGTTTCTTTGAAAATGTTAAGGAATTTGCCTCGTACTATGGAGAAAATTCACTGAACTTTGCACTAAAATCCGAACAACTGTTTTTATGGAACAAATTAAATTGCCTGATTAAATTTGGCAATAGCTGATGTGGCTTGGTTCCTTTCTGTTTAACGCGATCCATTTAAGCTTAAATCTGATTGAATCAAGAGTCCTTTTTCTTCTGAATGCTTTCAAGAGTCTGGACTCTAGATCCGATGTGTTTTTTTTTTTTCCCGGTGCTCGTAAGACATGCTCCGAACGTTTCCACAAACGATCTCACCTAAGACTCGAGCAGGCCGTTTTTAACGACAAATTAACGTGTAAAGATGTGCGTTCAGCCATTTGAACAGTCGTCTAAAAGGTTCTCTCGAGAGATCTGATTCTTGCAATGGGAAAGCGAGGACTGGAGCGGAGCTAGCCTTCTAATTTCTCGGAGGTGACTAATGTCCAGGACAGCCGCAGGCTCCGCGCAGAAGGGGTGGGTGACGGAGCCGGGAATGAGGGCGCCGCGCATAAACTTTGGGATGGGTTCGCGGTTTCCTCATCAGAAAACCGCACTTTACATCACACAGGTAAACCAGGGCCCGCGCCGCCCGAAAACATCGCCCCTCAAGAATTTATGCCTTACACCTTTGCGCGCGACCCCTCGTCAGGGTTGCCACGTGGTCCGGAAAAATAATCACTTTTCTGCCGTGCTTAGGAAGAACGCCGTATGAGCCTTCAGACGTTGCCAAATTTCCTCCGATAAAAACCGAATTTACTGGGAAAATTTTGAATGATTTTTTTCAACATTTTCAGACAATTTTGTACGCAATTTACTCTAAAATATCTGAAAATTTCAAAGGAAAATGTGCATGAATTTCGTCAAAAATACATGTTTAATCGAAGGAAATTTGGCAACTCTCGAATGTTCAAACGGCGTTCTTCCTTAGCACGGCAGTTTCCCCCTTGATGCAGTATGTAATAGAGGATGTTGCGCAACTTTCAGGATATCTAAGTTTCAAGTTTAAGGGTGAGGGGGAGGAGACAAGCTTGCGGATGAGGGGGTGCTTCCACTTACGTGGCCTTTGCTGCTCGCTTTCACTGGGAGCTACCTGTCTTCACAGCATCTCCCAGTCATTTGAATGTATTTATATACTCTTCCGGCAAAAAATTACATACAGTACAAGTTGGCAACACTGTAAACACTCTCTTTAAATCCATTGAATATATCGATTCTTGGTGAGACAGGCCGCCTTACCTAGAATCGATTGTTTATCATACTTTTAAATTGATAAAAAACAGTGTTGCCAACTTGCAAGATTGCCACTATGATACTATTCGGTTAATGTAACTGTCTCACTCGGCTCCAGAAACCATATCTTCGGTTTAGCAAACCGAACTATAGAAACAACTCTTATTGGTCACTTGTCCAAAAATTTTCTCTCAGTGTAGTAATTACAAATATGAGTACAAGCAATAAAAGTACATTTATCTCGTTAATACTTGCCCCATGCCCCGTGTATACATCGAAAACAACATTCCAAGGATGAAAATATTTATATTTGAAAACCCGGAAATTAAATAAGTAAAGTAAATGCAATGATCCTCTATACATCACCGAACTTGAACTCGTAAAAAAAATGTGAAATTCTTTCAAGAAAATGTAATTTTTTCTTGAATGAGTGGAAAAAGCGCTTTCGGCAATCAGAGAGAAAGAAGGCAATCAGCAATTCCAAATTACGTTTATGAATCTTGTCATGATTGAAAAAGCATTCCGTATATACCCTTGCTCGGCCCATATCATCGCAGATCAAACACCGGATACTGGAACTCTCAGGGAGGCATTACGAATGACGCTTCTACGCCAACGGTCTGAACCCAGTACTAGAGCCATTAATTAGCTATGTCTCGAGCACAAACAACAAACAACAACAATTCTAGTACAAACAAATAAATATCAGCTAATAGCTAATCGAACTCGTGGATGTGCATTCAATAAACATGGAATGCGACAAGACTGTTTGTCCACCCTTATTATTTATCGTCCGCTGTCTCCTAGCAGTAGTGCCGGACTGAGCAATACACATTTCTGAAAAATGCACCTAGGTATAAATATTTCTCTGAAATATTGCAATGGTATTTCAGCACCAACGAACTGCACTTCCATTAGAAATTTTTCAAACAGCATCCAATCGTTTTTGACTCTATTATGATTTATTCGATAAAAGCTTCAATGTCGTTTTGATATTCAACTTAGAAAAACTCTGATGCATGCATAAAACATCGATGTGCGAATCCACTTTCATCGTTCAAAAGATACCTCACATACAACCGTCTAATCTCTAATATCATCCTTCATAAATGCAAAGTATCATTATAAATCGATTTTTGGTTTGAGTTTTGCCACCATGAAGTTCCATTTTCGAATAGCTCATGTATTTTTCTCTAGATGGCATTTCTCTATTACAAATAGTCTTATTCGTTTAACCTGTCCTCAACGTTCCATAATTCAAAAGAAGTCATTATTTATCAACATCTCCCCTACTTTCTCCTAATTCTTGCGATAGAAATGCCTTGGTAGCAATCGACAACAAATCCAGCCCGCTATTCGATTTTGATGCGCTAAGACAGCCAGCGCGCCTTCAATTGTGTCTGTATGCAATACAGACATCCGTAGAGTACGTATAGTTGTATCATTCTTGTGATAGAAATGCCTTGGTAGCAATCGACAAGAAATCCAGCCCGCTGTCAGATTTCGATGCGCTAAGACAGCCAGCGCGCCTTCAATTGTGTCCGTATGCAATACCGACATCCGTAGCGTACGTATAGTTGTATCCAGGCGTTGTCTCGAAACTAACGTCGCTCGTTGCAATAGGTGTGTTCATTTCTGTCAGTCAGGCTATGCCAATTCGTCGGTCCTCTGACGTAAGGGCGTATCTCGATCTCGACATGACCCCTGGAAAGCATGGAGTTATATGGACAACAGGGTTCACGTGGAAATCGAGATACGCCCTTACGTCAGAGGACCGACGAATTAAAGGTGTCTTAATCCTACACTGAATCGCAATAAAATGTTTCTCTGCTCAGACAAGGTATCAACGACGAATTGAAAGAGTGAGAGGCACAGGGGCTTAATCGTATTGCAACGTCGTCAAGTTTCACTTCACAAATTATTCCTTTAAATTGAAAATTACAAAAACAAAAAAATTTAAAATTGATCTACATTGAAAAAGTCAGGGAATTTCATCAAAACACGAAGAAAATTTACAACTCATCTCAAATTGAAATGTGTAAACGCTACTGAAAAAATAAATTAAATATATAGTGAAATTTTGCAACATTTCAGTCTGATCACGCCTCCTTGGCTCTCACCCCTTCAATTAGAGCTAGCGCAATGGTCACTGCCGCCACATCAAAAGGACATAAATACTTTCACTTCCAGCCCGATGTATTTCCCATCTTATTTATTTAATTCAACGAGCAAATTTCCTTGGTTTTATGACAGTTTTATTTACATCCGTTCTGGGGTCTACGGCGCCGAATCGTCGGGTGCGTACGGCCTTAAAATCACTCCCCTATCGATTTGGTAATCAGTAAAAATTCAAATTTTTTGAATCTTAGGCGGATCCAAACTTACGACTTCACACTTGAATGCTTCAGTTGCGTTTCGTTTCATTTCCATCATACAATGTATCGATAGGTTGTTATCAGTTGCATGTATTTTTCGTCATTTTATGTCTTGGCTAGAGTTATGAGTTTTATTACTCAAGTTGAGTTTAAGGAGTATATTTACTCCTCTTCCTCCACTCTGAATTTTATAACGCGGTAAAATTTTCTCGTCGGAGAGTGTTGGTGCGAGTTAAGAACAAGATACGGATTGTTACCCTTATAATGTTATGAACTTTAAAATTTTAAAAAATTTACCCACTCCACACATATCCGATTCTTCCAATTTTGTCCGTGATGGTTAAAAAATTCAAGGGATTCGAACTCCTATCCTACATAGTTCTACCAAATTACAGGAACTAAACATTTTTTCAAGTGCTCGTAAAAACTTGCCTCATGGAAGCAGTGACAAGTTTTATTAAAATGAATGCTTATGAAGCGTCTAATAAAAAGTTACTCCCTCCAAATACATACTTTCACTATTGAGAAAGTTTAAACGTTGCTCTCGTTATTGAAAATTCTGTTATTCGCGGTTACATGCCAGTGCGAACTGCGCCTAGTCGCTTGAATCGTCGGGAGAGAGGAGAGAGGAGATGAGCTAATGTTACCGTGCTAAAAAAGAGCATAGTTCATCGGAACAAATTCGTATTTTCCGTGCGTTGTTTTATTTTAAATCTTTTATTATTTAATCAGGGGAAGTAAATCATAACAAATGATGACAAAAATTGATTTTCTAAAGTTGAAAAACAAAGATGACCATGGATCTGGTTCATAGACGTTTTGCTAGTCAGCCGAATTTAAAGTCGATTTTCTCAAAAAGCCTGCCCTTCATTGGCTGTATGTATTGGTTTTCTTATGTTTAGACCTCCCTGCCCATTTCAGTTCTCTCTCTTGTGAAAGATATGTTCTTTAATCTACAATAAATCTAACCCGCTCCTCGAGCTAGATGCGCGAGGTCAGCCAGCGCGCCTTCAATTTTTTATGTATGCAATACGGACATCCATAGAGCACGTATAGTTGTATCCAGGCGTTGTCATTGAAGTAATATATCTCGTCGCGGTGGGTGTATTCACATTTGAAGGCTAAGTTACCGATTGAGGTTGAAGTACATATACGATACATGCTCATCTTATTATTCCTCAGAGGATTCCCTTTTCTGTCCTGTAGAGAAAAATATTACGATTATTTTCCGTTCAAGAGAATGATTGAGGCGGCTTGGAGTAATTTTCGTTGCTCCGCTAATCTGCAGATAAAACATGATTTTTACCAGTCATTCGACGATCTCCTTCTATCTTTTTCTCCCTCTACAGCGCTACTCTTTAAACAATTCGCATTTCATAACGTTTTAGTTTTGCCCTCTTCTTTCACTGCTTAGTTTTCGTTTCTCAAATAAAATATACAATATGTTAAGCTATGTTTTGGCAAATTGCACCATGTACCTCTCAAATTTTTATGTTCCACCTCTTTTCAGGTGCCTTATTGCCAATAGTTGCTTTGGAGCTAAATAATTCCCACGTGCCACGTATGCTAAATATTTGTATTCATATCATGTTCCGGAAATCAGAAATTTGTAACCCTCATTTTTTAAACATGAGCACGTGCAAATTTGCAGAAAGAAGAAGTGGAGGAGGCAATCGGAAAACGGAATGTTTTGAGATGTTTGGCCTAAGATTGCATCGTCTACTTGCATAAAATGGTAAGTACATTTAGAAAAACTTGTACCCATTTTACGACGTCTCAAAATAGTCTCAAATCTATTTTGATTCTTTCGAGAGCATAATTATTCAGACATCTTCGCATGAAATTTCCAGGGAATGTATTCTCAAAAGGCGACGACATACTACAAAATCCCCGTTCAATACTTAAGATTGACAGTCATCCATTTAAGTGTAATGTGACTATAGGAATTCATCACTTTTAGGACGGAATTTTCCGAAGCCAACGATTTCCTAATCACTGAAAAAATAACGGTTCGGAAAAGGAGGTCGTAATTCGACATCATGGACGTAAAAGTTCTTTTATTACGTATTTAAAATGAGGGGTGAAAATCATGTTTTTAATCGCATTTTCACCCAAAGTGGTACCATATTATTTGCAGGATAGGTTTCGTACAGCGAAAAGCTGGAAACTCTTTTCGCCCCGAAATCCCCGAAGAGCCCCATCATGAGCGATAAATTTCCAAGCACCCGCAAGTCGAAATCAATCGGCGAATAATTGCAAATTAAGACGTCCTTCTAGACCAGGGTCTCGGCCATTGCGAATATGTCTCGCTCCATTAAATACGTGGGCGGCTAGCAAACATTTTTATTACAATTTTACGGCTCGACTTAATGCCTAGTCGCAAACATAAGTCTGGGCATTGATGGTCTGTTTTACAACTTAGGACGACGCAACGACGAGACATTTTCTCCCCCAGTAGACGGTCTGCAATCCCTCTTTTAAAAGGAGACACAAAAATTGTGCGAATAATATTTGAAATATCCCATTCATTTATGGAAAGAAATGTCGAGAACTCTTATTGCTGGGTCAGTTGCGCTGGTCACAGAATCGTGTTTTGATGCTCGATTCTCGTAGATTAGCTAAAAATTATAAGATCTGTCCAAACATCAACTTTTTGCGTTGGATATTAACCGAGATATCGCGCTTTGAAAAATTTGGTTCGGTTCGTAATCCACCGCGGCAGTGATACCCTTGGTTTCTTCCACCTTGCTTCCATCAGTCAGTGGTTCTATGTACCCAACGACAACATACCATTATTCAGGAACCCTCCGCAGATTATCGTGATAATCGATCATGTTTCATCTATGAAAATCTTATACGCCTACTATCTCTTCATATCAGATAGTAAATCTCTCAGCTCCCTACCTTACAGTATCTGCGGCGAGAGTTTTGCTGCAAAAACAGCAAGGTCGACAGTACATCTACCACCTTTGGCAACATCCTAACCAAAGTCTGCCAAGAGAAAAAAAAGCCTGGTTAAATACGAGGATGATAGCCGTGACTGTTTTATTAAACGTCCCATTATTTACGGACCAAATTATTTCCTTTTTTCAGGCCCGGGTGGTAGGGTAGGTGGGGGAAGGAGGGGTAGGATGGGCAGACAGTGCAAGAGCCTTTAGGATTCGACTCGGACATGCCTGCACTCTCCTTTTTATCCGAGACTCGAAAACGTGATGCTCAAACAATTGATTCGATTAGGACCTTTTTTTCGTCTCTTTCTGCTGGGTTCCCTCTGCCCGGCCTGAAAAATCCCCCGCACAGCGAGGATCCGCGAGTCCTTGGCCCTGAAAACGCGTCTTCTCGGTGTTGTCGGAATGATACTGAGGCGGCTCGGAAATGCTGCCGCGCTGAGGAAAAACGCTGTATGAGCCTACATATGTTGCCATATTTCATTCACTGAAAGTCCAATTTACCGGGAAAATGGACCACTTGACAAGGTACGAATTTAAGCAATCTGATACAAGTTTCTTAACCAGGATTTCACGTCAAACACGATTCGCGCAACGAATATTACTAAAAGCAACTCTTAACACAGAAATTAACGTTTGTATTTCACATTGGTTACGAGGAATTTGAACTGCTCGTTCACAAGAAACTCAAAGCTCTACGTGAGTCAAATCGCGCACTACAACGGTTTCAGCAAGCTTCTCAATCGAGCAATGTTCATTTCCCACCATATGTTGTTCAAACTATAAGCAATTTGCTATAGCTGAGCCAAAGCGTCAAAATTGAGGTTGCTAGATTTTTAAATCGCAGATACTGTCATGATAACGTTTAGCGCGCGATGTGAATCACGTAGAGCATTGAGTTTTCATGAGCGAGTGGTTTGAATTTACGCATCAAGAATCATCAAATATCTTCGTAAGAAGTTGATTTCGGTAATTTTCGTTGTGCGAATCGTGTTCTACGTGAAATTCTAGTTAAGAAACATGTATTAGAAAGCTTAAATTCGTACCTTGTTTAGTAGTCCATTGTGAGTATTTTTTTTTTCTTCAAATTTTTCAGGAAATTTAGTTCGCGATACAATCTAAAATATCTGACAATTTCAAGGAAAATCACGCAAAACTTTCCTCTGCCCTCTATCTTATTGAGATTCCTATCAACATTAACGGGCACGGAGGTCTCGGAGCGTCTTTGCTTTTCAAAGTTCGTAAGTGCAGGGTATGAACAAGCACGGCTCATCATCTCGCGGATGAATACAAATTCTTCAGGGGATGATAAAAAGTAAATCTCTAAAAGTAAACTTTACTGGACAGAGTTGTCGAAGAAAAGTTCATAAAAATCTGATTATTTCTTCTACTTTTCAACATAATTTTCAACGAATAATGCGTTTTGTCTGATGACCTTGATTTTTTAGCATCACTCGAGAAAAATAATTAACTATATGATACTGCTCTTTTTGAAGTAAGTCACGGTAACCTATTTACTTTGAGGAGTGGTAAAATTGAATGAACGGCATAGAGTAAAATGTTTGATTTTCATTTTTGTATGCTCTTAGTAAGTATTCACAGGATATCGTGTAAAGGACACTGCAAAAAAACACACACTGGATCTAGAGTCCAGACTCTTAAAAACATCGACAAGAAAAAGTACTCTTGATTTAATCATAATCTAGCTTAAATCAAGAACCAAGCCTCTTAATTTAAGCGGATTTCGTTTTGATTCAAGCAAAAATCCGATTGAATCAAGAGTATTTTTTCTTGTCAATGTTTTCAAGAGTCTGGACTCTAGATCCAATGTGTTTTTTTTTTTCCAGTGAAATATGATAGCTCATGTATTCCTTCAGAATGGAATTTCAAGAATAAAAGATGTTCAGTTGACTTTCACAGGATAATAGCCGTTTTTAGGGATTTTGTAAATTTTTGTCCCATACCTCCAAATTATGATTGATTATGAACCTACTATTGACGATGAAGCTAGGAACACGCGGATTTCGACTTCGTTGTTTTTGAATCTCCTCTTATATTTTACATTTTGAGGGAATATGAATAAATATGTTTGTTTTATTTCAGAAAATATTCGTGAGTACAGGGAAAAGAGGAATCATGAGGGAATTTTCATAATGATGGCGATCGGAAGTCTTTTGAAAAAGTACATCATACAAAATCTGCCATTTCAAAAATTGAGAGTTCTGATTTTCATTGTCACATCGCCGACACACAATGTTAGAAAATACACACAGATAATAACACAGATAACAGTATGTGTGTATGTTTAATAACAGTTATACCGTAAGTTCGTCTTTATCTCGAGCAACTATTTTATCTCTGCGGAGATCAAATTGCATACCCTCAGAATTGAAGGATTTTCGAGTGACTCCATTCTTCATGCCGCAGATAAAAATGATGTCAAAATTTACAATGAAACATTAAACTTTGTCGAAATTCCCAGGTAAAAGCTTCCCGCGGTCGATGTGACACGAATCGAAGCGGCGAGTGGAGCCAGGAAGTGAGAGAGTGTGTGTTTTCAAATTTCATTTCGTAAGCAAAAAAGCGCGCGGTGCGGGAGTCGCGAAAGCAACAAAGTTTTTCCCACCGGAAAATGGGGAAAAGAAAGTTCCCTTTTTCCGAGTATTTACGAACTTTCGACTTTTCCTCGTGAGTTACTGCACACATTCCCCGCGCTCATAAGCCACGCTACACAGCGTGACACAACGAAACATGAATTATTTTTGACAAGGACGGTGGCAGCAATGAATTCCACCCTCGCGTTGTTGCAAATTAGCCTCATATTGTTCGTCTTGCGGACAGCAGCTGTGAGCCACCACTTTCCGGCCGTAATATCACAACCACCAATCGGACTAAATTTTGTAATCAGGAAGTACAATTTCTAGCTCAACAGAGATACGACAAACGTACCATTTGTTTTCCCCATGTAGGTACGTGTTTTTATGTCTGAGCCAGAAATTGCAGTTGCTTGTTGTAAAATTCAGTATTCCAAAATCCCCATCAGACTTACCGGATTGCATTTTGCAATACGGAACTACAGTTTATGGCTCATACATAAAGACGCCTATCTGCATGCTACTGATTCTAAAACTAATGGCACATATGTTGTTTCTACGAGGAATCACAAATTGTATTTCCGAATTGCAAAGTACAGTCCAATTTAAAACGGAATGAGTCATTTACGGCTGTTAAAAACACAGCAGAGATTTAAAATTTTGGATAGATGTTCTGAATCACTCCTAACATCCGATTTGGATAAAATTTGACGAATAAAGGTCAAATTAAAGTGTTCGTTTTGGCGCTTGTGATACTCTTCATGAGAGATCTTACAGTTTCTTTCAATTTGAAGGTTCATCCCATTTTCTTTGTAAGCCTAATTTATGCCTGCTTTTCTCATAATATTGTCCAAGCTTTTTCTCACTCGAAGTGTTACCAGGCATTTAATCATGCCAAGACGGAGATGTGTTGAACAAACTCGAGAATTCAACAAATAAGTGACGAGGCGTGAATGATCGATTATCGATATTTCCCCATTTAAACCTATGGTAAAGAATCTATCATTAAGGTATCCGCTGCAAACACCCTGATCATCGATCCTTTTCCATAGGTTTAAATGGCAGATCAATCGATATATCACAAAGCACGCCACGCCACTGAACTGAATTATTTATTAGAGCTCCTCATGATTTGTGTGTCCTTCACATTCTCTAAATGATAAAATGCTCGATCTGGAAACGTCCTGGAGTACAAGTTAGAACTTTCTCCCCCCTTTTTTTTAAACCGATCGCGTATTATGTGGGCCCGTTCAAGTGAAAAAAGGAAGAAAAAAGCAGGAGGGGGAAATTACAGTGTAATTTATTGCGAGGGAGGAACGAGCAAATGTAAATCATATTAGTTAACATAGTGGCGCGGCGGAGAGAAGTAAAGTTCGGAAGGGGAATTAAAAACGAACGTCAGAAAATCACTTATGAGCTTGTCAAGCTCCTCCGTCAATTCTTAAGTAAAACCTCGGTCCTCCCGCATCTCTTCAACTGATTTGGACTATTTTCGTGCCCAGTTTGGCGACCGCGCTTAGGTGGGAAGGAGGGACGGGCAACGGTTTCACGGCTAATAAATTTCCCCACGACACCAAGTTTTTATTCCGTACATTACTTGCATCTTAACATTTCGTCGCAGGGTGGCTGAGTAAGCGAGTGCGCGCTCTGGGAGTTCCATTCAAGTTGGCACTGGTATTTTTTGAAACGTTTTTCAAGATATTCCACGGCGAGGGTCTCGCAGATCTTCAATTTAAGTGGTCAATTTCTCGACGCAAACTTGTCTTATCTTGAGTATTTCGCACTCAAACACCAAGCAAGAGAGAGATATGATATAACACATTTTTATCCCTGCTGGCATATTCTGAGCGCCTTATTAAAGCCTCCCCCTCTATTAGACGGTCACATTCTTATTTGTTTAAAAATAAATCTGTCCAACTTTCGTAAGCATCCAATGAACTAGTTGGGAATACTTTGTCGTTTTTACATAATTTAAATCGGGATTTTTCACGGTATTCAAGGCGATACCCACCTTCCATGGTTTTCCAATGTATCAAAAATACGTTTCGAAGGGTTACCATCCCTCAGTATGCCGATAATGAGACTAGAAGAGGACTCAGTTCTTGGTACTTTCTTATGTGACGATCGATCAGTACTGCCCGGATTTTTTGTAATGTGCCTTTGCCGTTTCAAGATTAAAGTCTCTGAAAATTGCACACGCCTATGTTCAAAAATTTAGGTCTGCTTATGAAAAAATACAATTAACGCAAGAGAAAATGTCAATATACGCTAAAAGTGGCACGCATTTGTATTGTCTCCATCGATATGCAACTATACAGCTTATTCTCAAGTCAGGCTCCACCTTGAAACATTCAGTGTCTCGAAATTCAATTGCCGCGCTTATTTGTTTTTGTTTTTCTGTCTTTTATGTTATCTTATTTTTATATCTTTATCCTAAGACTTTCCATTTACTGCAACACTGCGGTTCTGTGGTGTACATTCATACTTAGATAAAAAGAATTTGCAACCCTCCGATGAAATTACGTCTCCCACAATCAGACTGACGCCGTCGGTGGCGCGGTGTGCTTTGCGATGTATCGATTTATCTGCCATTTAAACGTATGAGAAAGGATCGATAAACAGGGTGCTTGCAACGGAACCTTAAAAATCGATTCTTTACCATAGCTCCAAATGGAGAAAATATCGATAATCGATCATTCACGCCTCGCAACTGGTTACCGCCGCAATCGAGCAACGCACATGCGCCCACAATTTGACGGACTTGTGTTCCATTTTGGCTCTGCAGGGAGCTATTGGATGCTCATCCAAGGAAGTGGCATCATGCAATATGCGCCAAATACTAAATACACTCTTCTGCCCTGCTAAGGAAAAACGTCGTATGAGTCCCCAGGTGTTGCCAAATTTTCAGTGATAAATCACGAATTTACGGGAAAATTTGTCAATATTTTTCTTCCAATTTTTCAGATAATTTTGTTCGCAGTTTCACCTAAAAGTCCTGAAAATTTGAAGGGAAAATATTCATAGCTTTCCTCAAAAATAAACATTTTATCGATGGAAATTTGGCAACTCTCGAATGTTCAAACGACGTTTTTCCTTAGCGCGGCAATGTTCATTCGAGAGCTTCAAACCTTGGTTGGAACCTGGGAAGACCCTAGTTCAAAAATTTTAGGTGTTCCGAAACGGAGCCACAAAAGTGTCATTCAGTACTAAGTAAGTAAGAAGAAGAAGGATTTACATAGGAGGAAATCACGAAAATTATACCTCTTTACGTGAGATATCTCACTAGCTCTGTTTGAACTTGAAGACTATGAAGTAACTTTATATTTTTAGGTCTTTAATCTTTTAGGGATTCAAGGAAAAAGATCGATAAAGTCGTGCATGGGAAGAAGTTAATACATTGGTAGGGAATATATAATGTTCTGAAATCGACCAATCACCCGCTCGTTTCAATGCGTGTTGTAGCACAATCGAATACACAAGTCACCATCAATACCTAAAATATGTAAGTAATAAGAATAAGAACGAGGTATCTGAGGTATATACAAATACAAAATTTGGCTACGCTTTTACACTGTGGATGTATCGCGTTTAGGGGGGGGGGGGACATCGATTGGAGTTTCAAACATGTTCCCTTCCCCTCCTTCCCTCTCATTTTCCTCCTCCGTGATCAGCGAGACCACCCATGCAATTAAAGGAGACAAGGGGGTTGTTTACTGCACAAATTATCAGCTTTTTAATCCCCGTTAGAATTTTGGCACGGATGCCAAATTGCCGTTAAAAGGTTTCTGCAATAATGGTGCAGATGTGCAATGTGTACATTTGATTGGCTGATGTGAATTGGTTGGGATTCTATCTGTACAATATTTACTGTTGCGATGCGCCTTGAATCCACATTTTAAAATATTACTCAACCGTGTCATTCTACGTTTAAGTGAAGTTTTTGCGGTAGTTCCAAAAAAACAACCTCTTTGCGCTGCTGAGATCTGACTAAAAAATCAAAAAATTATCTTACTAACCCAAGAGATGCATTAAACGATTTGTCCAGGATTGCGTTAAGCACGTTTTGGAGTCGGTTTTAAGTAATTCTGGACCAATTCTTAGCAGATAGATGCCAAATGGAGGGTCTCGGCCGCGGCAATGCCACGAACAGCCGAGGCACATAGTTTTCTTTTTCTGTGTGCCTCAGTCACAGTGCCCCTTTTGAAAATCTTGGTCCTGTTCTCATATCTCTCAGTTATTTGTAAATAATCTACTTGTAGTCATTTATTTGACGGCAAATAACAACAACAACAACAAAAATCTAAGACTTATAAGTCCCAGCAGCATGTGTCATTGTGTCAAGAATGCGCAAAACTTGAAACATATTTTGCAAGCTCAGTGAGCCCTAGAAAAATATCCCAGTTTCTGTTGTGGGATACCTCTTTTTAAGTGCGAGAGAGATAGCTCGATGTGCAAGAGGGGTATCCACGAATGTTGAGATCGATCGCATCAAGATCATTTTACCTAATTCTACGTTTTTCTGGGATTAATTTTTGGGGCTTCAGAGATTACATCTTTTATCCTTTTTGGTGTGAATAGAAAGATAAATGTTCTATTTACAATTTATGACAGAAATCTTTCTAGTTTATGTTCAACTCAAGGACGCATAGTAACCTGTACAAGTTTTACCAATAAATCATGCAAACATAACTTTGCAGTTTCTGGGAGGGACTCTCCGTGATCGTCCTGCTTTTCAATGTGTTGACTCATAATTCGCGATGCTCCGCTCTATGCTTACAATGAGGTGTTACTCAGATTCAGGAGAAAAGTTAAACAACGAGGCTCGATCTCGTCTCTCCGATCGCCGGCTGTGTTGCTTACGAAGCTCTTGAAGCACCACTACTAATGAATCAGCGAGTTCGGAAACACACCAACTCGAGTTTTTTTCGATTTTCACTTTTTACGGTGTAGTAACACTTATGGATAGAAGCATCTGCATGCAAAAGGAAATTTCGAAATAGCAATCGGAAGTGCTCGAAACAGCGACGGGAAAAGGGAAAAATCGAAGTATTTCATTGGAAATACCAATTTTTGGCCATTTCAAGGGAAACGGGTGACCATCCGATTTTGCGGTTTTCTTTTTTCGGTTCAGTATACCTTGTACCAACAAGTTATATAAATATTCAAGCGTTATCCAGGTCGAAAAATATACATTTTTCAGGACAGACTATGAAAAATCAGTATCTTAAAGTCGGTGAGAACGAAAACACACCAACTCGGAAATTTTTAAACGCTTAAGTCTGTGTCATCAAACATGGTGTATCGATTTCAACTTGGTGCTTTATAAAGTCTCTAAGTACTTGTCCTTTGGCACCAAAAAGGTTTTTCTTAAACTAACTTCTTCGCCCGCTGCGCAGTTTTGGGTGTTTCCTGAACAATTTTTTTTTTCCGAGTTGGTGTGTTTTCGAACTCACTGATTCAAATAAGACCAACGGAAACAAACACAGTATTGAAATAGAGCGAAAGGAAGGACTCGCGTTGACGACGGCGCAGAAATACAACTATTCGTGCTTGATGGATGTCTGTGTCGCATCTCCAAAATTGAAGGCGCGATGGCGCGAGGCGTGAATTCGAAATGCCCCGCTCGATGCTGGCAACAAGATGTCACTCGAGGCCCGAATACGTCTCTCCTATTTTCTTCTGTGTTGACTTCAGATTTTTTCTTTTTTCCAGTTCAATTCCTTAATCTTTTTTAATGATGTATTTATAGACCTATATCTAAGCTCGCAAGTGCCGGCCCCATACAATCTGTGGGGCACGTACTTTTAGCAAGCATCGGATCAATTTGTCCCGTTTTGGGGGTGTAAGGGTCAGTCAAGTTTCTTTAAAATTTTTATACGTAGAAAGATGCAGAAATAGCATAAGACATTTTACGAAATTATTAATTTTATTTAGTAATAATTTTTGAGTTTAATTTATCTTGTTTTAGTACTTATTTTCTAAACATTTAAACTGTTTAAAGTTAAAACTTAAGTAATGTTAATTAATAAAACAATTCTTGATTAAATCAATATATCTAATAACAAGATATTTGATTGTAATGTTGTTTGATTGATATGTTCTCTCGCATTAGAAGGAGAAATAACTGACGGAAAGTTTGCGATGTCGCAAACTGAGATAGATAATTGTCTTGTTTCATCATCAATACAACAAAACAATATGTATTTTACGACAGATGATCAAGGTATTACGTGAGTTGCCCCTGTCCTCCCAATGAGGAAACAACGATCCATTTTTAATTAATTGACATTCAATAGTATTGTTGTTTCTTTTGACATCGTTCTCCATGTCTAGTACTATCTGAAGACTCAAGTTTTTTTTCTTCTTTGTTTTTAACAACAGTATGTTTGAGTTTTTCTTCTTTAATGTTACGTTTTGAATGTATCTGTTTAGGCACTTGTCGTCGTTTCGCGGACGGAGGAGCTTAACTCGATTTCAAGATTGCAAAAGATACTCAAACAATTAAATTTTTCCTAATATTTACCTGTGCAATTTTTTCCAAAATTTTTCTGATGGTTCCATGAGATTAAAGAAAACAAGTTGGTTTTTGCAATCGCTAGCGATAGCAATATTCGTCATGGGAACTTTTGCTTCTGGGATATGAAAATTTTAAGGTACAGTTCGTTTGTAGTATCTTCAGAATTGAAGGGGCTATGTAATTTTGTGTCGACATCTCTTTTTTAACATTTTTAATTTTTTTTCTTTGCATACAAGAAAGCTGTTATTTACCAATTATTTATTTTCGTTGGATTATGTATGGTTTTTGGAAGTTAACGCATTTAACTTTCAGTTTCGTTTTTTCGGCGTAAAGTATGATATTTTTACTCTACGCATATGCCCGAATACGCATCATAACGACGGTGAAACTACCAAACCACGTATCTCGTTTGCGGTGTTTAAAAATCTCCGCTCACATTTTATTTTTTTGAAGTAGACCAAATCAATATCATTCCTTGAAATTTTCACAGAATTTTCTCCGCACGAAGAGGAAAAATCACGGAAATTTTCAAGACTGGACGTTAAGTAGCTTTTCATTTAAAAAATAAAGTATGACAGGAAGTCTGCGACGTCGCAAACCGAGATACGTGGTTTGGTAGTTTCACCGTCGATAAGTGACCTATGTGCTTCCTAAGTTGCCATTTTTTTCATTCAAATAGATGTAACCGAAATGTTAGATGTGTACTACCTATACTACTTTCATGTCATTGCTTTATTTATTTATTTACTTTTTGCGTAGGTATAAATTGTTATTTTTTGCTGAATTTTGGAGAAAATATTGCTTTAAGAACGTGGAATGTAAATTAATTTTATTGAAAAAAGAAAATACCATCATTAATTTGGGCGAACAGAGAAAATATACATCAATATTTGGGTCAACATCTCCCTGATTATATAAAGGATGAATATATTAGTATTTCTGTATCAAAAAACTTAGCTTTTGTCTTCAGAGATACGATGATTCTAGTCCCAGTCAATTTGTTTTATTGAAAAAACAAAAAAAACAAAAAATAAATAATAAAAAAAAAAAACAACTGAAATGTTAGACATACTATTTTCATGTCTTTCTATTTGTATCAATAGGTACTTTTTGCTTAACTTACGAACGTTGAATGCAAATTAACTTTATTGAAAAAAGAAAATAACGTCATTAATTTGGGGGAACATGTGGCTGATTATATGAAGAAGGTATATTCCAGTATTTTTGTTTAACATATTAACTCACGAGAAAATGTTCGTACATTTATCATCTACTATTAATTATTTTTTGATGATTAGTCTAAAACATTCAATACAACCATTAAAAAGTAGTTTCCATCGTCGGGTATCGAACTCCCGATCGCCGGGTGCCCGCACCGAATCAAAAATACGAGGCGGTTTAGTCAACTAGGCTATGACGGATCCACGTGAGCGAGAGTAAAAATAGCATACAAAAGACTCAAGCAATGGGCGGGACTTATCACAAGAGACTGCTTTTGGGATGATATGAAGCGCATTGCTGTATTGCTGTAGGAGCCATGGTTCGCACTGTTTTAATGCGTCTCGAGGTCCATCCCAGCACGCATTCCGATCGCGGCAGTTGAGCTAAGGCAATATTTGCGTATCCATGAATTAAATCAATCAATCGAGCTCTGATTTTGACTTCTTTATCCGTAACGAGTCCTCCAGAACAATTTTCCACCTTGTACGATGGTTATTATTTCTTTACTTCTATTTTTCAAATTTGAGGTGGGATAATGGCGGCTTCTCAAGAACACCGAGGTAGGCGATCTTTTGCACCAACGAACAGAAAACTGATGGCGAAAAATAACCAATCAGAACCTCCCAAAAAAAAGAATTTGCCTAAAAACGGAACTTCGTGGTTCTGCGCAGATTTACCAGTCAGACACGACATCTCGAGGTGGAAAAAAACTCGCTGAAAGCGAATTTTAGCAATCAACACAACTTGACGTAGAGACATGATTGGCTAAAAAATACAACGGTTTTTGATACATCGGAAAATCAACCAAAAATCGGAGACTGGGCGAAACGCTCAAGGTCGCAGAGGTATAGGGAATCCCATAGCGAAAGCAACGGAACGATTCTAATATCATGGGGAACTCCGTTCCCATGACAAAAATTAGCGAAACTATCAGAATTGCCCAAGATTTATCCGACAAACCTGCAATTTTCAAGGATAAATTTGGCAACATTGAAATATAAATACATTCTTTCGTGAGGAAAACGACTTTGTATTCCCTGAAATCATCAATTTCGTAGTAACCTGCTACGACAACACTGGGGAGCGACTCAGGAACGACAAAAACACTTAGCTTCCTGCTGATATCGGAGAGGCTCGGTGATTGAAAATATGCCGTTGAAAATCCTTAATGAACGCCCCGCGCGCAAAAGTGGGATCGCTTAAGCGAGCCCGCTTTTATGAGCAATTATTAGTGCTGCAGGATATTAACCTGAGCCTTTTCTTGCTACTTATGTTAAGAAGCAAGGTTGATTTACATACTGTTATAAGACGCCTTACCCCGAAAGTTGACGCACTTCAGGGCTAAGTACAGAAGACATTATTCAACCACGGCGTGAGGTTTATTAACTAAGATTCCGTTCTGTGCTCGAGTAACTTGCAGCCGTGGTTTCCAACGTCTTAATTTGGCGTCGGATCCCCCTATGTTCCTGTTAATGTGATCATGTTAGTAATTTAGGGCATGCAAGGTTATTTTCAGGGATCACATAAAGGTACTTCTGTTTCAACTTGTATAGTTTATCAATTGGACCGCGTTTAGCAGAAAAGAACCAAGCCACACCAGCTTTTGCCAAATTTAACGGGGCAATTTAATTTTTTACAGGAGGACGCTTATGCGGATATCTTTGAAAACTTTAAGGGATTTGCTTTTTACTATGCAGACAATTCTTTGAAATTTGCACTAAAAACCGCGCAACTGTTTTCATGTAAAAAAGTAAATTTCCCGATTAAAGAGCCTCCAAAAATAAGGGCTGATTTTCGCCCCTTTTTCGGTATTCGATTCGACCATCGAACCAAGGTTTAAGTAGACGCTTATAATAACAGAAAACTCAGGAAAAAATTTCAAGATGAATAAAGGAACCGTTTTCGAGTTACGGGTGGGCAAAAGGGTCTAAACTCCGGCCTTATTTTTCGCAATTTTCTTGTTGAATTGATGTGTCTACGGGGTTGTTATCGTTGTTTACACATGATATACACACAGGTTCCTACGTATTTTTACACGCAAAATCAAGTTTTAATGTTGACGTGTCGATATATTGATCGGTTATATCGATTTTTCAAGATTCTTTTCGGCAAATCGACGATTTTTTGAGATTGACATTGGTCATTTTTGATTCATGGATGACTTAATGCACCTAATATGACTGTAGCACACCGACACCTACGTATTTTTTCATGTAGAATTGATTTTTCACGTTAACTAGTCGATATATCAATCACTTTCATCGAATTTTTGGGATTTTGTAGGAAAATCAATGATATATTGGTATTGAAATTGGTTATTCTCCATCCGAGAACGACCAAATTTTGAGTTGGAACACATTTCCGGCCGGGTCGATTTCCAGTTGAGTCAAGTTTTCGATTGGGGCACATTTAAGGTCGAGTAAAAATTAAGATTTTCGATTTCCGGTCAAGTGGAATTTCGGGTGGATAACGAATCCCATTGATTGTGGTTTCCGGTCGATAAGATTTCCAGGTGCCAGGTGCGCAGCCCCCGGGTTTGGCTCCTTAGGGGTCAGGGGGGCAGCCCCCGGGTTTGGCTCCTTAGGGGTCAGGGGGGTGACCCCCGGGTTTGGCTCCTTAGGGGTCAGGGGGGCGGCCCCCGGCATTGGCTCTTTAGGGGTCAGGGGCGGCCCCCAGGATTCGGCATATTAGGACGATATTTCTCGTAGTTCAAGAATACGATAGTCACCACTGATGTATCCAGCAAATTGGCAACATCACTTTTTCTCCATTTAAATCTACGGAAATGTATAGATTCTTGAAAGGACCAGGTGCTCCGACAAGAATCGATTATTCATCATAGGTTTGAATGGAGGAAATCCCGTGTCGCCAAATTGCTGGATTCGACCCGTCGCGACTGCTCGCGTTTCGATCACCCCCGATGAGATCGAGCCAGGTATAATAATTTAAATGCATTAAAAATGAACGGGAAAACTTAAAGGTGAGTGAAAGAGAAAGAATAATTTGTCGTCCTCGGAGTCAAAAGACGAAGATAAGAGAAAAGTAGCGCGGAAAAAGCACAAAATATTCGGATTAAGTTCGTTTCATGAATTGAGAAGCTCATTTCCGATGCATGGGTGAAAGCATGCGACCTCATCAGTAAACATGACACAGGGCTGTACCTACCAACCATCATCAAAAAGAAAGGGTGGGAGGCGCGGTGGGGCTCGAGGGGGGTGCCTGTCCTCCGCCTCGGAGCCTCCTTCTCGCTCTCGTCCGAGAAAAATGCAAGTGACAACGCGGTGCGGTGGCTGTGCAAGGTGAGATAATAATCCGGGATCAGTGGGATTACCCTTCTGTAATATCCCTCCCCGAGCGCAAAGCCGCCTTGGTCACCGGAATCCGTTTCACGCTCGTAACTTGCAAAGAAACTCGAATCAAATCACAACCCTTCCGGCGAAAGCTCCTCGGGGTCCGGCGTCACGCCGAGGGGAGGCAACGCTCCTCCAGAATTAAAGCTTAAAAATAACATTCGCTAAAACCTCGGATTATTCCTCAGTTGATGCAAATTGTGTCTTGTGTTTTTATTGGACTTATTTCGCTCCGGTGCGGCGTGACTTCTCCGCAAATGAATAGAATTTAAATATAAAAGTAGCCGACAGTGAAAAGCAATATTTTCCTCCTATTTAGGTCCTGAAAAAATGGGCCAACACCTGGACTGGGGAAAAAAACACATTGGATCTAGAGTCCAGACTCTTGAAAACATTGACAAGAAAAAATACTCTTGATTCAATCAGAATCTAAGCTTAAATCAAAGGAAATCCGCTCAAATTAAGAGGCTTGGTTTTGATTCAAGCCAAAATCTGATTGAATCAAGAGTATTTTTTCTTGTCGATGTTTTCAAGAGTCTGGACTCTAGATCCAATGTGTTTTTTTCAGTTATGTTGGCCTGAATGGGCAACATGTCTCTAAAAGAATCGGATACAAGTTTTGTAACAGCTAAGAATCGCCAGTTTTTATTTCCATTTTCGGTAGACGCTGAGAAAATACTATGATCATTTTTGGCAATTTTGAGTTTAATGCGTGCGGCTTTAACTAAGTCAGGTGTTGAGTCAACAAGCGTCGTTTTCTGTCAACGTTTAAATAACAAAATAGTAAAATAACGTTCTTTAAAAAAATAAATTTTTCGACAAGAAACCACGCCTAAGGTCAAAACAATATCTCAAGAAAATGTTTTTTCAGTGTACAACATCATCCGCTTTTAACCAGTAGGATCGCTGCACTGGAAAAAAAAAAACACATTGGATCTAGAGTCCAGACTCTTAAAAACATCGACAAGAAAAAATACTCTTGATTCAATCAGAATCTAAGCTTAAATCAAGAACCAAGCCTCTTAATTCTAGCGGATTTCCTTTTGATTTAAGCTTAAATCTGATTGAATCAAGAGTCCTTTTTCTTGTCAATGTTTTCAAGAGTCTGGACTCTAGATCCAATGTGTTTTTTTTCCAGTGTACATTGTCCTTGCGTCCTCTTTGTCCATCGCTTCGCTATCAATTTCAATAATGAGCCCTTAGTGTGGCTTACGGACATGAGGCGAATCGGCGAGCCAATTCTGCCCGATACAGCTCACACAATCGCAGATATTACAGAGGAACTTTATCTGGATGTGCTGATACTCATCGCAGAAATCCGGATGCAGGCACCGTTGGTGGGGCCGCATTAGTATTACTCGGAGTTGACTCATCGTGTGTCGTTAAACAGAATAGAAGGAGAGCTCCCTCCATGAGCGAGCGTCTAGCTATCGGAGATGCATAAAAAAATGTTTTATAACCTCAAGTACGCGTGCTGAGGCGCCGTCCCCGTCCGGTCTTAGCGTCGCTTTCTGACGAGAGGGCGTATCTCTACTCTCAATTGAGCCACGGAAAGCAGGGAGTCATCAGTGGCGTGGCGTGCTTTGCGATATATCGATTGTTATGCCATTTAAACCTATGGAAAGGGATCGATTAACAGGGTGATCGCAGCGAACATCTTAATAATCGATTCTTTACCATAGGTTTAAACGGCATAACAATCGATGTATCGCAATTCTCGCCACGCCACTGGGAGTCATGCGGAGAAGAAGGCTCTCGCGGAAATTGAGATACGTCGTTACTTCAGAGGGGCGGCGATCCGGGGGGTTTAGTAAGACCCCCCGTTTTTTACCCATTCTTTCCGGCTTCCTGTCCCGCTCTTTCTGATGCCCTTTTAGTATTGTTTTTATTTCGCTTTATGTTTGCTCGTAAATTGCGCGATGGCTACCTCATGTTTTTATGCGAGAGCCGCGGACTTTTGCCCCGCCGATTTATGTCTTTGGATAATTGAAACATCCCTTCCTTGCTTTGATGGTCGCTCCCGTCTCGTCGCGGTCAGCTTTCAGGTGTCTCGCCGCAGGCGTGTGCGCTGCGCTATCGACCGGAAATTTGATTTCGAATGGGTTTGCCACACGCTCGCGAAACAGAATAGTGGAGACTAGATTCCTGATCATACTTATATGATCTCTAGGAACTCTAGCTCTGTTAAAAATCGAGAAGTGAAATATATTCGCTGCCGTAGTCATAGGTAGCGCTCAGAATACCCCAGTGATATGAATACAAAATGAAACTAGCACCCTAAAAGCGAATGACACTCCACATAAAGAGAGGATTCCACTCCAAAAAAGTGTGAGTCCATCCATAAGGAGATAGATTCCGCTCCGCATTCATATCACTCGTGGTTTTTGGTCGCTATATGGACCCCGGTACAGTATTTTCACTCCAAAATGTTTAACAGTGTGCAGTGGTGGCCAGTATTACATTACCGTCAGTGCTTACGACGCAGCTGGGAAAACAGAAATGCATGTCGACGGTAACTGCAAAAGTGCGTGTCTCGGAAAACACGATTTTTCAAGAGATTAGAAAAACTCTCCACATTCTTCATTATTGTAAGAAGAGGGGAAATTATTTTTGAGGATCGCCAAGATAAGATGCTTTTTCAGACACCAATAGAATTTTGAACTGTTTTTCAAACCGTCAGGGAACCCGGCAGAGATACCGATATTCGCATGTTCGGCATTAAGAACTGATAGTGTAGCCTGAGGTACGCAAATTCAGCCTCAGGGCGCTGAGTCGGTTTTTCGCCTGTCAGGACCGTAAAAAGAGTCTAAAGGAACATAGTGCTTAAATTTTCTTAGCAGGAGCATACATTAATAAAAAAATCGCTAATTGCGATATTCTGCTCTAATTCCGATGGATTGATCAAGGAAAATTCATACAGCGCACGCAACGCAACGGTGGCAGTAGAGGTAACTGCAGAGTAGAGATAAATCGGCACCGCTTTGATCCAGCCTCTAACATCATTTTCTATTTGTGCATGTAAAAAAAACAAGAATGGCATTCTGGAGGTTTCAGGGCATTCCGTCAACGATTTTTTGTCCGCACACCTGTTTTGTCCAGTAGTTTACGTCCACGCGTGAAATAAGCAACAGTGACTTGGTCCAAGTGTCATATTTTAGTCCGTATGTAAAATTATACAGACAATAATGAAATGAGAAAATTGAGAGAGACGGAAGAGTTGTTGTGGTAACTCATTTTTTAAATGAAATGTTATTTCCTCCTTTTGATCAATCTTTTTAAATTGTCATGGGAGAATATTTGGTTTTATTTCCATCCTTAAAATTTTCTATGAAAAATAAACCTTATAAATACTTTTTTTAAAGGAAAATATTACTTTATTTTAAAAACATTTACATTTTTAAAACGTGGCAAATATTTGTAAAACCTTTTCTAAGCGATGGCATCGATATTAAAATCAATGAGCAGTAGTTGTGTCGAAAGAAACTATGCACAAATGAATAAAAGAGGGAAAAAAACCGAGAAGCACGCAATCTTCGGTTTTAGCCCATTTGTACATCGATCTTTCAGAGTCAAATACGTCCTATTTTGAGCGTTTGGTTGCGCTCACGCCACGCTGCAGCACAGTAAAATCAAAACCTATAAAGGAAAAAATTAAGGCTTAAAATCATTAAATACGACAAGGAAACACCTTAATATTTACAAAACACACATTTTTTCCTTTCAGATATATATTTTTTCCTATCAATTTAAATTAAAGTAATCCATGCAGAGTGTGCAAACATATAAAAATCAAGAGCTGAAAACGCTGACTCCGCGAGTTTAAATAACAGGCCCTAGCAGAAAGCGGAGTGATGCGACGTGATGCCAGCACGAAACGCGCACTGGCGCCTACAAACCTAAGCAGATACTTCACGCATTGCGCAATGCTTGAGGTATCCCTTAGGTTTGTAGGCGCCAATGCGCGTTCCGTGCTGGCTGGCTGGCCGCGCGCGCGCGCCGCAGCGTGCCATGTGCCACGGCGCAGGCGCTTCACTATTTCACAATACAGAGTGTTGTACAGTATTATACGAAATTGAAGGCACTCCAACATACCAACAATAAGAATGACAGGCATCCTTTAAGAGTACGGAACTTTCCTTGCAAAATAAGTCGAGATAAGAGAGATAAAGGAACATTCTTGAGTATGCCGTCAAGAAGGTTTCTACTTTTGAATCAAGAATAAAATAGGTAAACAAAAGCGGGTTTCTGCTTGATGTAAGTGACTTTCCTTTTTATAAAAGCATCTTTTCTTCTTTAAGAAAACATTATTTTCTTTATTAACTCATAAGGAAATCTTCTCGGCGGTAAAAAACACGTGGACGTAAACTACTGGAAAAAACAGGTGCGCGGACAAAAAATCGTCGACGAAATGTCCTATAACCATTCTGGAACTATTCAATCGTCATCGGTCCTGACCTGATTTTCGTTCGGAGGTATACAGAACTCACCGTTGCGTTGGTGGAGCATAGGATCCGCCATTCTATAGTTTTTTTTTTTTTTTTTTTTTTTTTTTTTTTTTTTTTTATCGTTCTTTACTTTTACTCTGTCATTTTCATTGAAGTTCGAATTGCTGTTAATAATCCTTTCTGTCTAGAGTTCGAGATTTTTACTTGAAATTTTGTATAGAATTGCCTTTCAAGTTGTCGAGATCTGGTTTATTACTTTAAAACTAGAAAACATCGGAATCTACCCCAATTTTTGATCTAATGATAAGTTAAAAACCGACTAGTTTAAAATTCTAACACTTACAATCCATAAACTATATTTATTCCAAGTGACATTCCTTTTGATTCTTATTTTAGCGGGTAAATTTTGAATGTAGTCTCATTTCGCCAACACCGGCCGAGGTGCTTTGCTCCGGTAATCTATTTACTGTAGCTTTTCTTTCCCGGTATTTGGCTTTTATCGTCATTCCGCTGACGTTAGGGGGTATCTCAGTTTCCATTTGAGCCTTGTTCTCTGTATAACTGTATGCTTTCCAGGGTTCACGTAGAAATTGAGGTAGGACCTTACATTAAAGGAGCGGCGGTATGTGCTTCTTGCGGCCTAATACAGATTCCTGACGGAGGAGCACGAACAACTAAAAAGCTCGCACAAATCTTCGGAAGAAGGAGCGATGGAGAGCAGGCAGAGATGCTATCGGAGACGGGCGCAAGGAGTGGAGGTTAGGATTAGACACAGCCGTGTTGCCGATTAGACCGTGTTGCCCAACTATTCTTTCCTTGGTGGACGGACGCTGCATCACTGAAAAAAAAAAACACATTGGATCTAGAGTCCAGAATCTTGAAAACATTGACAAGAAAAAGGACTCTTGATTCAATCAGATTTAAGCTTAAATCAAAAGGAAATCCGCTCAAATTGAGAGGCTTGGTTCTTGATGCAAGCAAAAATCCGATTGAATCAAGAGTATTTTTTCTTGTCGATGTTTTCAAGAGTCTGGACTCTAGATCCAATGTGTTTTTTTTCCAGTGATCCATGAAAATGCCTAGATGCAACTGTTCGTGATCAGTAGATAGTTAAGTTGCATTTAAAAGCAATCTAAGGCGTTACGGCTTTTCTTGTTCCTTACTTAAGAGAATTATGATGTTAATTTTTTCGACGAATCGTCCTCGAGTGACATGAGATTATCTATAAAATGAACTTATCATCCATTTGAAAGCAAGTAAAACATTCATTTTTAGATTCGGTGAATCCTCGTTATTTTCTGTGATTCACTTCTGAAACTTTTTGCCTCCCAATTTTTTTACTCCCCTCTTCCCCCCTTGTAACGCACCCGTAACGTAGCCCTACACCTCCCCTTTTGAATTACCTAACGCTGGACCTGACCCCCCCCCCCTCTACTCCCAATTTTCAAAAAGATTCATTCGGGAGGGGGGCATTTTCAATTTTTTGCACGTTTTTTTCAAATTTCCCCCCACTCCCCGGCTCGGATTTGTTACGAAACGCTGGGCTTGACCCCCCTCCCCCGTAGTGCGTTACGTAATACTTGAACTACGTTAATACTTATACGTAATACTAAGCTGTAGGTTCTGGATCTCCTTTCTCAGCTGAGGGGCGGCAACCCCGGGAAATTGGATAGCGGAAGTGGGTTTAGGATATTGAATAATTGATCTGAGTTGGCAACACCTTGAAGCAATAACATTGCAGGGGAAAATAACCGGGACTTTTATTGCGCCCTTGAATCTTTCATGAGCACCCCCTCTCAATTCCGGGTGCACAAACCCACTTCCTTCCACCTGTGCGGCCGGAGCTTCAATCCGCCGGCCTGACGACGCGACGGCCCGCTCGGTGCAAGAAGTCCACGGAACAAAATATTAAAGCAAGTCAACCGACTCCATTTAACAGTTGTTCTTTTGTACCGCTCCCCCGCGGATTAATTAGGGAAACATTAGTTGATTTACGATCCACAAGAGAGAGCTGCATTCGTGATCGCTCCGGAACTTGTAAGTGACGGAGATAGTTCCCGAGCGCAATGGTCCCTGAAAGCTTGTCTTGTCAGTTCGTTACTCAACTCCCTCTGCTTTCTGTAATATTTCCGAGTTTTAAGAGGAATGGATCGAGCGATAAAGAATGATTGAATGCACCTATTAAGTGAGCAAAATGATGATGAGAATATTATCAATTCTCATTTTTGACGAGCATCGGAGCCGGCCAAGTTTTAAAAATAGTTGGAGACTTGTGTCATGAAAAGATTTCCAGGGTGAATATTTTAGATCAAGTTCAGCTTAAGAACATCAGTATAACATCCGATATCAATCCATTAATGAAAGTTTCATTTCACGAAATTTGCCACAAATTGTACAAAAAACAAGTACGTGAGATCAACGATCTTTTTAGAAATTTTAATAAATTTAAACGGCATTGCACTTTCTGTGTTCAGCATTTTTTAACTAAGCGGTTGTTTCTGTCCAGAATCCAAAATATTATGCGCGGGTATAGGAGCGCCTATCACCTCCAAAAGTTTCAGCAAAAATGATTTGGAATATTATGAAGCGAAGAAATAAAGGGAAATTTATAATCCAGTAGAATTACAATTTATTCTCAAAAGAATTGTTTTCTCCACGAGAATGAACAAAAATTCGGCCCCTGAGGCCAAGCTAGGAAAAATATTTTAACAATGAAAGCGCTAGAAATGCTTGGACACGCTGCATTAAATAATTATCTGAAGCACAGTACTCGCTAATCTACGCACGCGTCTGCACTCTTGATCGAGTTTTTTAATGATGCAACTATTCGGCCTCCGCGGCTATGCTAGGAAGTATCTTTTCACAATGAAGGCGTTTTATATGCGTCATCACTTTTCATCATAGACTATCACCTTCGATAGCCGCTATTTTGGCGCGAACCTCCAAAACATACTCTAACTTTTCAGCTGAAATTATACTTCCGAGGTTATGAGGCACAGCTCCCTTTAAATTTTGAATGCTACTGTAAAAAAAAATAATGTTTAAGAGATACATTTAATAATAAGCACGACAAACTCAGGCAAAATGGCTCAGTTCAAAATATGAAAATCCGAGCATTCCTTTGCTTATACTCTTTCAATGGATTTGCATTCAGTGCTCTTGGCAACACAAAAACCGATATTGGAGGGCATGTGGAGAGAGGGCTAGGATGAATTCTGTGTTCTGCACAAGAGAGAGCACTCTGAACTGGAAACTATATTGTCTCCGATGTTACGAAGCGGAAAGTTTGCGCGCTGTCGGTCTCAGTAAGCAATGTAAGCCCGTAATGCTCAACCGCAATCTAAGCTGCAATGCGTTACATTGATTCCCGATATATTTTTCTGTCCGGATCTTTGTTGCGAGGCTAATTCTATTGCTCGGTCTTCATGAATAAATGACCTGGATTTTTTTTCTTTTACATCAAAAGTTACTTTGCGGAGATGCGTTTTAGGAGTTATGATAGAAACAAACCAACAAATCAGGTTTTATTTTTCTTTTTGCTTTCTTCCAACATGCATAGACACGGCCGACCCGATATTTGCCAGTTGTAATATCAAGAGTTCGTTACTGCAACATTAATCTTGACCGTAACGTTGTGACGTATATCAGCAACCACTTTTTGGCGAACAGGGTCGGTATATCGAAATGTTTCGTACATTATAAAGAACAAACTTGCTGTTTTGAGATTTGCTGCAATTAAAATTATCTATGTTAATATTAGTTTTTCATTAACTCTTACGATGTCAATGCAAGTAAATTTGGAAGAAAATGTTCAACTAAGGAACTAAGTTTTGAAACTCTCAATCTGTACGTGAGTTCGTCAGACACTGACAATATTGTGACTTGACGAAATTAAAAGTTGATTCGTGCCACTGATGGTGTCAGTTAACGCAATGCCCAAGTTTCCCTCTTTCCTGAAATAAATTAATTGCAATGTTCGTGTAACTATGAGCGCAGTTTTACTAATTTGTCATGAATTTAAATTGGCTTCAATGAATATTAATTATTTACCAAACCACATACTTTCCTTTTTTGAATTTGTCGATTTGATTTTAAAAATTATCATGTCGCATTTAAATGAAACTTTGACTTTACTTTATAATGTTCTAAAACCTCATACATTTTCCCCTCTTATTTTTAATAATCATCAGCCAGAGCTTTTTCAAAACCTTTTGTAAAGTAAAATCGAGACTTCGTCAACACGACCAAGCCAGGATAGGTACGGATCCGCATCCACATCCAACCCTCTTTCGTTTCCAGCATATTGAAACGAAAGGGGGTGTGGACACGGACACAGCTACCACAACTGGGGCTCAGTTAAACAGTGGTAGAATCTGTCCTTGAAAAGACGGCAGGCGCCAGAGAAATAGATTTGGCAAAATTAACGTCTGGAACTAATAAAAGAAACCTTATGGAACAAACCATTCAACAGTTTCGCCAGAAAAACTTTTCAAGTGATTTGGCACTCGGTCCAGAGGTTCTGGAGCCGGGTTGATCTCTCTCAACTCGAGTTTATGCGAGCTGTAAGCAAACATTCCTGATTAACAACTCCTGAACCCAAGCCAAATAATAAATAATGAAATTATCAGAACGGAAACCGCAATGAATCCTATCCTAGTGGGTGGCAGAAGTATTTAAACTAAAGCACAAAACAAGTACAAACAACCCTTCTCTGGCAGTGAGAAAAAATTATAAATTCTCTTTCAGTGCCGTTTGATAATTTGTGGCAAAAATAATCAAACAAATCTAGCGCAAAACCAATATCATCTGGTCTTCGCAAGCTTTCCAATTCGGCTGTGAAACATTCCAAACCACGCATCTCGTGTGCGCCATTTTAAAATCTCTTTTCTCATTTTGATTTCTTTAAGCAGAACAAATCAACATCATTCCTTGGAGTTTTCACAAAATTTCCCTATAACAGAGAAGAAAAATCACGGACTTTTTTTTTAGCATTGACGTTAGGTTGTTTTGTATTTAACAAATGAAATATGACAGGAAATTTGCAACGTTGCAAACTGAGATACGTGGTTTGGAAGTTTCACTGTCGAATAACTTTATCCTCTGATTCCATCCTGTAATATTTCCCAAATATCACCTTACGTATCTCAGCGTAGCATTCGTCAACACACAATGAACTGCAAAGTTGAGGGCTCAGGAATTGTCAAGTTTTAATAAGTATATGTATTTAATAAGTACCATGACGGATAAAAATGTACTTCAATAATTTACTGTCAGGTTGAATCTAATGAAATTTTACATAAAATCGGAAGGAGTAAAAGATCGTAACCATATTGTAAAACTTTCATAAGAATCTTCTAACCCAAAAAATGTCACTGCGATCTTCAGATTCTAATATCAAACCAAGATGGTCAAGAACGTTAATAAATTAGCGTGAGTAAATTTATGCCAACACTAAGTCAAATACGTGCTTTACGTTTTACAAATGACGGGTCTTAACAATTGTAGCAATAAATCACTCTGGATAATTTCAATTCATATGTTGGCTGCCTTTTTGGGCCCTATAAGCTCCATCAAAATTTCAGACATGTCCGTACTCTTTCTCTAGTTGTATCGAGCACTAAAAATGAAGTCATATAGACAAAAACGAAGGGGAAATATCTCTGAATTGCGGGTTGCCTAACTTGCTAATGCAGGACGGAACCAATGTTTTGATTGTTTAAAATCGATATTTATCGCCCAAAGGATGTAAAAACACTGTAATTTCAAGATATTAGTGTCGGGGTTGTTTTGGAGTAAATTGCAACTGCATTTCAATATTTTTGATGCAAGCTGCAACTCGCGGGTGAATAGCCGAAGGTGCTAGCGCAAGAGCGGTGAAGGGTGACTGATGAGGGGGTGGAGGAGGGGTTGGAGCAGCGCCGTCGGTCGTAAAACTATTCGCATGTCGGCGCCGCGACGCCAGGACGCTTGGCGGCGCGGTGCTTTTGATGGTGGCCAGACATGCGATAAACCACCGACCGGGCAGTCCTTGTTGTTGCCAGATGAACAAAGCTAGAGGTTTCAACACTAGAGTACCTTCACAAGAAGAGCGTTGACACAGGGGGATCCATCTCTGCACTGAAAAAAAATCTCGGTGTATTTACTAAGAAAAGGGTAAAATTACCAAGAATACAGGGTTCTATTTGATCCCAGTTTTTTCTTGGTAAAATTAACATTTATGGAATTGGAAATTTTACCGAGAAATCTCGGTAAAATTATTGAACTTTCTTGGTAATTTTACTGGACCTTGGTAAAAACGCCAATATTTTTTATCGACTGTGGTAGAATTACCGAGATAAAATGGCAAAGTTACCGGGAATCGATTACCAATAAAAGTGGTATTCTTACCTGGAAAAAAACAGTAAAAATACCGGTTTTTAGGTAAGCTTACCAGTCTGTCTTGGTAAAATTACCAATAATTGGTAAAAAAAGTGAGATGGTAAAGGTACCAACGGACCTTGGTAAAAACGCCGAAATTTTTTTTTCAGTGTGATTAGCTCAGACATCTTAGGCTCCATGGGGCTGGCTGTAATTTCACTTACACAGGGTGAGTATATCTAGAATCCCTTCATAGAGAGAGTTGAGACAACGCGGTTTGCGGATGTCACAAACGGGAATAGGTACAGATTGCACAAATCGGACGTTTGCTGTAATCTTTCACCAACCCATTTCCGAATTCCTGTCTCCGTTCCCACTCTCATTTCATCTGTTCCTTACCGTACCTCCTATTCACCGGTCCATTCCGGTTTATAATCTTTGCAATTGTTGAAACTGTAATCTTTATTCCCGTTTGTGACAATGTGAAGGCCTAAAATACGGGAACCAATAAGAAATTGATTCGCATTATCTTTACTCTCCGTATAAAGGGACTCTAAGTATATCTACGTCTGTATTCCACTCTCTGATTGGCTCATCAGTTCAGGTTTTTCTTCAGGCTCTTCAGGATCCATGTTCACATCACTGGGAAAAGAAAACACATTGGATCTAGAGTCCAGACTCTTAAAAACATCGACAAGAAAAATACTCTTGATTCAATCTGATTTAAGCTTAAATTAAGAACCAAGCCTCTTAATTTGAGCGGATTTCCTATTGATTTAAGCTTAAATCTGCTTGAATCAAGAGTCCTTTTTCTTGTCAATGTTTTCAAGAGTCTGGACTCTAGATTCAAGGTGTTTTTTTTCCAGTGTAAGCATCAAAAAGTCAGTTTGAATTGTCTTTCCACCAAAAGGATCCATGTAATTTCAAAACTTCAAACGTGTGTTTCTCGAAATAGCAAAAAGTTGTTAGCAGCATAAAGCGGAGCATTGCGAGTTCACGTGTCGCGCCATGGCGCCTTCAATTTTGCAGACGCAACACAGACATCCATCAAGCACGAATAGTTATATCTCTGCGCCGTCGTCAAAGCGCGTCCTTCCTTTCGCTTTATTTCCATATTGCGTTTGTTTCTCCAATCAAAAGGAATTTGTACTACCGAGGGAGAAATGAATGATACAGTGAAATTGTAATTTTCGATGAAAATATCAATCGACGCTTCTTCAGAACCTACGCCAGAGGTTAGAAATTAGAAAATCCTCATCCTTCTCCATAAGTAGGAGCAAAAGGGGCCACTATTGGAGTCTATAATTTGCCGACCAATCAAGTAGCGGGGCACCTCTATTCTGTAGTCAAAGGATTGAGATAGCTCTCTTCTTATACATACCTATAGATATTCCAGCTGTCTAAGATGAAAGAAATGAACGGACGTTGCATTTTGATGGTGCAAGATAAAACAGAAAACTAGGTTTTTTGCTTGTATCGTTCTGAGCATTTTTAAAGAACGGATTCGGACTCGCTCAGTTTTGGGAATAAGTGGAGTCTCGGTTCGCAACGAAGTGAATCGACGACTCAATTTTTCACTTTTTTCGGTTAAAAAAGAGATTTTTATTTCGTTAAGATTTAATTTTTGATAATTTTTTCCGGAAGTCCCTTTTTTTCTGTTTTTCCCCCTTTTAAATTTTATTCGCCGGATTAAGCTTTTATTTCATCTTGGAAATGATATCATTCTCAACCTACCAGCAACTCCTGGTGACAGCCAATTGCTGGATATAAATAAAATGTTGGCTTTCACCTATACATTGGCAACTATGTCTCGGATCAGAGGCTGAGTGGAAATGGGGGAGGGCATTAGAGTTCCATAACTGGGCTAACTTTACTTTACATGTCATAATGCAGTTGTGCATATTACGACTGCGCGACGCATCTCTCCCCCTCCTCCTATCTTCCTGGAAAGTCGTTGGACTAAAGTTGCATGGAATTTTGAGCAATTGAGCATGAGACATAGTTTTTGTAGCATAGATCAAGAGAATGAAAGCGTTGCCCCATGATAAAAAACTATTGAACCACACGGGAAAAAAAAAAAAAAAAAAAAAAAAAAAAAAATCTCGTCAGGTAATGATCGAACTTGAGAAATATCCTATACCAGGAAATTTAAATTCTACGTGCAGTTACTAAAATTATGTAAGCCTCCCATAAAAAAGCAGGCGTTTAAAGAGTGACGTATTTGAATGGTCATGTTGATGAAAATTTAAAAAAGCACTGATTTGATCAATCGGAAAACAGATTTGAATGCATGAGTGTTAGTATTGGATGTAAAAACTGTTGTTTGCATCGATCCAATCATTGTAATGTATTAGCTGCATTCAAACCCAATCCATTAAAATCTGACAACTCTCCGAATATAATTTTCAAAGTCCCGTCGATGCCTCAAGTGCAAAACCGCGTATCTCTATTGCATCGCAGAGCTTCCAAATTTTCCCTCGTATGTTATTCTTTTGAAAAGGAACACGCAAACTTATTGACTGAAATTCGGCCAGAATATTCTGCTGACAGAAAGGAAGTTTTCAAGAAATCACGATGACTAGATTATGATTCGGAGGGATTTTAGTCGATTTCAGAGGTACATTGCTCGAAAACCTACGAATATGTTATCACCAAAACTTTGAAAATCCAAAGATCAGAACACCAAATGCTAATGGAAGTGTTTGCATGTGTGAGGAATTTGCGATTTGACTGTTGATTCCAACGTAAAAGTTCGCGAGAAACACGATGGTGCCACTCGATTTCTCTGAAATCAACTCCCAAGCTCAAAAAAAGTTCTCCAGTTGAGGCCAAAATGGAGGGGATATCCCACGCTACCCTGAGAGTCCACCTCTACATCAAGACGAACTCTCCATGCAAAGATAGGGAGCAAATACATTAGCAGTGATGCCGTGTTTTCAGTTTTAGAGTCCCCAAATAAAGTGGCAGCCCTGTCAATGTATTTGCTCCCTATCTTTGCATGGAGAGTTCCTCTTGATATAGAGGTGGACTCTCAGGGTAGCGTGGGATATCCCCTCCATTTTGGCCTCAATTTGAAAGCTATTTTTGAGCTTGGGAGTTGATTTCAGAAAAAACCAGTGGCACTATCGAATTTTTACACAAGAATCAACGGTCAAATCACAAATTCCTCACACATGCAACATCTCCATTGAATCAATAAAACTTCCAAAAACTGACTAAATTTCAAGGAAAAGTAGACTTACAGCAACGGCATTGCCCGTTTCTAGACACGTAATTTTGAACGATCTGGACGAGCGGATAGTCCATCTTGGGCGATGCGAGTACCCGCTTCTATTCTATGTTACCCTAATCGACATTACCACCAGTGTTTATGAATAGGTATCTATCAGCCGGCATTCCGTGCGGTTATGAGTGGTAGCCTATAGTGTTGGTTGCTCAGCAGGTGGCCGAAAGTCAAACTGCGAATCCTGACTTGAGGCATTACATCCCACGGGAGGAGTTCCGCAGTCTTAGAAACTTTTGATAGAACCGCACACATTTGCATTCAACTGCACTCGAGTGTCAAGACGAATTACCGCACTGCGCGCCACGCCGACTTGCGGCATTCAGATTAGTCACTCAAACGACCGCTGCGCCAGTCACCGTTGCCATCATTTTATCATTCAGTTGCGCGGGGTAATTTGCGATATATCGCTTGATCTGCAATTTAAAGGATTTACCTACTTGCCGTCCATGGGCCGCTAGTATTTTGCTGCCCCCTTCTCATTCGTTTTGAAAATCAATGAAAACCATCAAATGAACGTGCCAGCGTGGGAGGGGTGCATGAGACGCGTTTACTGGTGTTGAACACATTTTTTGGGAAAGCCCTGTCAACACTACTAGCAAAAGTTCACGGAACTTTGCGCAATAGTTAAGTTTCGTAAACGTATCTCTGTGTGGACAAGGCTTTCCATTCATAAGAAATGA
This sequence comes from Bemisia tabaci, assembly GCF_918797505.1. Taxonomy (NCBI): domain Eukaryota; kingdom Metazoa; phylum Arthropoda; class Insecta; order Hemiptera; family Aleyrodidae; genus Bemisia; species Bemisia tabaci. The sequence goes on from NC_092796.1 coordinate 53,351,295, forward strand.
ACGAAAAAATTATGAAAGAACAAACATGAATGTAGATCAATGATTTTAACTTCCGCCGCCGCGCCGCGCAGACCGCACTGTGTTTGACGCAATGCGTGAAGTATTCTCGTAGTCTTGTAGGCGCTATGCGTCTCACGCTGATCGCACTGTGTTTGCCGCAATGCGTGAGGTATTCATGCATTCTTCGCGATCCGTTTCACGCTGTCCACAATGACCACACTGTGTTTGATGCAATGCGTGAAGTGTTCGTGCACTCTTGTAGGCGCTAATATGTGTCACATGCCGATCGCCGCGCCGAGGGCTTCTCCTTTTCATCTCAAGCCCTCGTCATCATTTCTGTCTAGGTAAGTCGCGCGTTCCAGGCCAAATTGCGTGTTTGGTTCTCTATTAACTCGACTAATTAAAGGTGCTGTCTCTTGTATCACTGAAAGATGACAAAAGTAGAAATTACTATACTCTCAGAAAATTAGAGATTTTGTCGCCTTTTCTCTTTGGTAATTTTTTTTTGTAAATCCGAATTTTTTTATACCTACATTTAAAAAAATTGCAAAATTTGCCGCCCCCTATAGATTTGCCGCCATGGGTCGCGGCCCATGTGGCCACCCCCTTAATCCGGCCCTGATCGATAAACAGGGTGTTTGCAACAGACACCTTAATAATCGATTCTTTACCATAGCTTCTAATGGGAAGACATCGATAGTCACATCATTAACGCCTCGCCATTGTTATCATTCCTCCTTCTCGTCGTGAGGAATTAGCTGCCCATGCCCTAGAGAAACATGTCGTTAGAAAGTATGTGTCGTTAGAAAACAATTAAATTAGTCCATGATGCTTAGGGCCGGGGATAACCGGGAATTCCAGGATTCATAAGGGAATGAAAAATTGTCATGCACATGACATGCTCCTAAATCTTTTAAGATGAATAAACTTTAGACAATACGAAGAAGATAAACATTATATCCTAAGCTTTATGTATTGCATACAAACCCTTTAGTGTGATCACGAGTCGATATCCCATAGGGAAAGAATATAACATGTAAGAAACTTGAAAGCCATCATTATAACCGCGGCGATCACTGCTTGGTAAGGTGCTAAATTGGACGTATTTCTGTCAACAGAACTATGTGCATTATGACATGAGCCCTGTTATGCAGGTATTCTTATGAGTCTCAAGGCTCGTGTCTTAGTACACGTAGTTCCGTTTGACAGAAACACGTCCGATTATGAAAATAAATTGTAAATGGGTTTGAGTTGAGGGGGTTTATTTCTCCTTTCTCTTTGTTTCCATGTGTATTTAGAGTTTTTGTATTATTTCATATACGAGAGTCAGGAAAATAGATGAGGTAATTGACGTATAATCAAATAATCGGGTGATCGACTATCAATATCACCAATTGCATCCTTTTTCTTTTCGAGAGAGAGAGACCAGGTTTGATAAATTCCACTGAGCTAACGACCAAAACCTTTTTTAGACTCGGAAGGGACCCGAAAGGAAAAATTATTCGCACAATAAATCAGAGAACTTAATAAAAACGAGAATACATAATTTCACTTTATGTTTACAGCGATTATAATTTTTTGAATAATTACAAACTCCAGAGAGTGAGGGGGAGGGGGTGACGAGAGGGCGTTAAAATTCTTATTCACCCCTTTTCGAGGGGCCCTCAACATCTCTGCCCGCAATTGAGTGTTTCGCTCCGGGTTCTTCGCGGAATATTGCCGGGGCGCGCGGGAAATAAAAACGGTCCATTAATGCGGCCGTTAAGAGTTTTTTGACCTGACTTGGTTTCGGAATTAGGAGCGATTTGCAAGCGCGTGCTCAAAAAAAATTAGTGGAACAATTTCTCGTTTTTAATAACAGTTTTTACATAATTATTAAACTGGTGCCGAACGGCGCACCATGCCTCCCTCCGTCCACGCTGGTGAATGGCTTGCATAAAAAGTCTCTTCATTCCGACACCACGTTTCATTCCTGGCTTTAGCACCGGAGTTCAGAGTCGCTCTATCGATGGCCAGAAATTCCCCCGTCTAAACGCTGTTTTGCAATGGTGAAAAGCACGGTTGCATTAGTCAGTGTTACTCTTTCACGGTTAAGTCTTATGACAGACGCAGAAAAATTAATACTTTTTATGACGCACAAAATGTAAATGCACTCTTACAAAACAAAAGTTAGTAAAAAACGACCGATATAAAAGTACGATGAATGACTTAATGTGCATTAGCGAACGCCGCTATTATCTCTGGTATTGTCTTGTCAGTGATGCACAGAAGCTGTTACATATGTAATTATATGAATTACATTTTGCAATAAGGAACCACTATCTCTGACTCTTCTATATACATGCCACAGCGCGCTTTTGTATAATGAAACCAATGGCATATATGTTGTTTCTAAAATGAGCCAGAAATGGTGGTTCTTTACATTGCAAAATGTTATCCACATGTCTTCTTTGGTTGTTGGTAGGGGATGTATAGTGACTACAGGATGCCAAAATGAGTTGTCTAACTCTTCTCATCCCTCTTATACGGAGCGATTTGAGAATGGCATTGACTCTGTAAAAATTTTAACCGGAGTACCGAAGTACTTTAAATGCGTGATCCAAACTTCAGCAGCTGGACTTCAAGTTTTCAGATGCACGATCCAAAAACTTCTGAGATTCATATCACCTGAACTTGAAGTCCCATGCATGAAGTGTTTCCCTTCGCGAGGATTTCCATGATGGCATTTATCAACAATTCCCTTGTGGAAAATCCAGGACTTTTAATATTGAATGTCGGGCTTTTTATAATGGACCTTTATCATCGAACTCCTGTAATAAACCTGTTTTCCTCTCTATCTCGTTGCAGATTTTCGTGAAATGGGGATTGCATGTTAAGTTTCGGGCCGACAAGAAATCCCGAATACTTCAGAACTTTACCTGCAGGTAAGATAGGGAAACCCCATCATGATTTCTGTATTTTTGTCCTTCCTTTTCAAGTTTACTATCAATACCTCTGCCTTCTTATCTTTGGTTTTAAGGCGTTGTCTTTCTAAATCTACTTTAAAATTGCCTTGTGACCCATTTTGTGTCTTCTTCCAGGTGTTTTTTGCCATCAGATTCATAGTTATATAGGATTGCAGATTATAACTTTTATATAAAAAAACTAGAAGAAAGGTTCATTATAATTATAGCTTGTCTCCCTCACTAGAAATAAGAGTTTGGAAGAAACCATTAAAAACACGTGTAACTTAAACCAAAAAACTGGCTATCGAGGGGAATGTAGAGCATGTAAAAAAGTTATCAGCATTGATCAATTAAGTTTTATAAGTATTAACATACTTTTTAACGGGCTCTTCCATACAGCGCACTCCAATCCGTAAAAAAAATCCGTCACCAAGAGTCTGTCTAAGTTCAGCTACGAGTAATTATACAGGGCAAACCCATGGTCAGGAACAATTAACAGCACGAGAAATAAATTATTGCGGCTGTTAGAAACTTATGACCGCAAAATGCGACGGTCAGGTCGGGCTACTTTCGTTCTCCAATTAGAAGCGACAAAGTTCTCCCTTGCTCGTACAATGTCTAATAGTAAAATTTGACACGATTCTTGAGCACGCTATGTGAATATCTATACTCACTTGAAATATTTTGAGTAATTCAAATATTAGTGGAGAGTTTTCTTCACATACACACTAAGAACCGGTTTCACAGCGCTCTCTGGCGCTCTGAGAAGTCTAAACGCCTCATTATGTCCGTCCTCCCACAGTCCTTCAGGGAGTCAGTACTCCCTCATTACATTTTAAAGCTCCTGTTGCTATCCTTTCACTGGACGTCCCCATCCTCTCTTCCCAGGAGGAACTCTCTGGAATTCTTCCATCATCCACTTAACAGGATCATATCAGACAAATGTTTGATTATGACGTCGAATATGATGTAATTTTCGACTTCCATGATCTAACGCACTCTATCATTACGGACATGATCGCCTCTATGAATTCCTGCCGAACAGACGATGATCAGATGATCGAGCTAATCTTTTTAGATTTTAAATTGGCGGGAAGAAATATTTCTGTACCTACTGAAAAAATTATTCGTTGATGAAGCTGATGAAAGCTTTTGCCAGCACTAAAATGGGCGTTGTTTATACGTAGATCTGCTTCAAAATCAAGATGAGTCCGTTGAAAAACTGTAATATGTACTCTTCATAATCTACATTTTTTGGACGAGACATGCGTAATTTTATCCCTTTAAAAATGTTTTGAATTAACGACCACTCTTGCCCTTAACGACCACTGTTACCGCTAACGACATTTTTCCCTTCTCGACACTGTTTAAGAATTCAATAAGCATGAAATTACGTATTTGCTTCCCCTCTCTTATTTGATTTGTCTTCCTTGCGTTACGAAAAATAGAAGCAAGTAACTAAAATTTGAATAAAAAATAATGGTTTTTGTGCCGCATTCGACTTTTCCGGTCAGTAAAAAACAGAAAAAACTTCTGCTGTTTACTTTAACTACAATTTTGACTGGAGAACTTGTATTTATCAAAACTAAAGAAGAAAAATAATAACACTGAGCAAACCCTTTGTTTTCCAAAACAATTTGTCCATTCATGCTGAACTCGATTCAAGGTTGCCAGGTTATGCCATAAAATGTGGATATTTTGCATGGTGTTAAATGGGGAAAAGGGGTTACTTTTTTGCACAATCCGGCGGATCCAAAGGATCTCCTAAGCGAGCGAACCAAAACTAAACCAGGGAGGCTGAGAACCAAAAAGCGCGAGTCTTTCCGCAAAAACGTAGCCGCAATGCAGGCAATAACGAACAAGATGCGATTATGCCACTCCAACGAGGCATTGTTTATGTAGGCCACCTGCAACACGCGGACCACCTGCAAAGGGTCGGTCGGCCACCCGCCACACATGCTTATAAAGCCACGCCGCGCGCTGAGGGCGAGGGTGCCCTCGCACGTATCGCGCTCTCAGCTCTGACCCAAGTTGAGACAAGGCTCCAGGCCATTGAGGCTAGAGAAAGCAGTTGGCTTTTAAGACGGAGCAAATTAATTTACGGCAGTTACAGCGGGGAGAGGCTTCCGCCGTAAGTGTAGCTAACGAGCGAATTATACACGTTCGTTGTCGAACTGTGCCAAGTTAATGTACCCACCAACATTCTCATTACTGGAAATGCGTTGAAAGCTCCGTAACTATGTGCTTTGTAACGAGCTACAATGGTATACATATGAGGGGCTTGGAGGACACGGTGCATAAGTGCATTTTTTTTTTAAAAAAAAGTGAGATATAAATGATTTCTGCAGATGCCGCTGTTTGATTAGGTTAGTTTCAGGACATTGCGTCAACAATTTTTCGTCCGCGCACCTGTTTTGTCCAGTAGTTAACGTTCACGCGTAAAATAAGCAACAGTGACTTGGTCCAAGCGTCATATTTCAGCCCGTATGTAAAATTATATTTACAATATCGAATGGAGACAATTGAGAGAGAAGGAAGTGTTGTTATGGTCCTCATTTTTTAAATGAAATGTTACTCTCTACTTTTGATTCGCCTTTTCAAATCGTCATTGGTGAATATTTGGTTTTATTTCTATCCTTAAAATTTTCGATTTGAAATATACCTTATATATACTTGAACGTTTGGTTGCGCGTACACCACGCTGAGGCACAGTAAAAGCACAAAATATAAAAGAAAACATTAAAGTGCTTTGGAAATCATTCAATTTGATACGGAACCACCTTCATATTCACAAAACACACTTTATATTTCCTTCAATACATACTTTTTTTTCATCAATAAAAATGAGAATAATCCATGCAGAGAGTGCAGTCATTTTAAAATCATGAGTTGAAAAACGCTGACTCCGCGAGTTTAAATATTACAGCCTAATATAGAGCGGAGCGGCGTGCTGCCAGCGCAAAGTCCACATTCGCGCCTACAAACCTAAGGGGATACTTCACGCATGGCGCAATGCGTGAAGTATCCCCTTAGGTTTGTAGGCGCCAGTGCGCGTCCTACGCTGGCAGCCTGCCGCGCCGCGCCGTGCCAAGGCGCCTCAAGCTACTATTTCACATAAGAGGTGTTGCACATAATTAAACGGACTTCATAGCACTTCAACCTAATATGAATACCAACATATTGAGTATGCCGTAAAAAAAATTTAATTTTGAACCAAGAATGAAATCGCTGAATGAAAGCGGGTTTCTGCTTGATGTAAATTACTTTTTTTTTATAAACATCCTATTTTCTTCTACAGTTTAAGGAACGGGCCCATTAGTGACCATCTTTCGGAGCTAAATACTATATTCAGCTATTAGACCGTGATGCAAGCAATTTTTATTTATATTTTGAATTTGTAAGTTTAATTGACTCAGTGAGAATGAAAACACACCAGAACACTTGACTAGACCCACGTTTGTATAGATGAACCATCTAAAATAACTTTTGTGGAATTTGAGCATCTTTAATCCAATTTGTGCGTTTACAAGTTTCCGAGTTGGTGTGTTTTCATTCTCACCGATTCAATTGAGGATGACTTCGATATTCAGTAAGTTTTTTTCATTGTTTTCTGAGCGCTGAAATCGGCATCGATGTTGGACATTGTCGGTGTGGCGTCGGAATCAATCACAGATGGTTTTGATTGGTTTCCGCCCGGCTCCGTGGCTCGATTGTCGAATGGATATCGAATGACCTTGATCGATATAAAGCATTGCTAAGACGGAATCAATCGATCAGGATCGTTCAATAACGATTCAACAATCGAATCGCAGCATTGGAAACGCTAACAGGTTTCGCACGGGTAATTTTGCAAACTGCGTTTGCTCGCTGTGCTTCGCATGTACCCACCCGGCACCACACCCGGGAGTGATTTGCTTCAGTGGCATGGCGTGCTTTGCGATATATCGATTGATCTGCCATTTAAAACTATGAAAAAGGATCGATAAACATGGTGCTAGCAACGGACACCTTTATAATCGATCTTTTACCATAGCTTCAAATGGGGAAATATCGATAATCGATCGATTCACGCCTCGCCACTGATTTGCTTCCGTTCCACACCTGCTGATGCGTGGAGCGTAGAGAAGTATAATGCCTTAATCGCTGTGCGTTCTTAGTTCTAAGGAAGAAGATTATCCTGGTTTTAAGTAATTTTCACCTAAAGGGCTGTCAGCCTTTAGCCATCGATTAATAAATTGGAGCTGTTTTGTTCGTAGAACCATCGCGGTGCACTGTGGAAAAGTAGGACTTAAGATTGGTTATAATATTGGAAATGGAACTACATTCTAGAGTTCTGTAGAACTTAACCCTATATCTGTACCGAAATCGACACAAAATTTGGGTTTGTTTCTGTTTACTTCCTACAGTAACCTTTAGATACCCAAGTCCCAGGTTGGGCTAAATTGACCCTGACTTCAAACATTGATTTTGATTGGTTTTGAAGTATTATCCATGTTATTCTCATGTTTTGAAGTTCAGAAAAACTTTTTTTAAATTTTGACCTCTTTTAATACTTTGACGCTTTCTCGAACCCCCTCCTCACCCGCCATATGAACTAACCCGGAGATAGACGAGTTAATTCGACCCGGCTTGGATTTCTAGGAGTAGTTATCAAAAAAAATAATCCCTAACACGACACAACTCTTGCCAAATTACCAATTTCCATAAAACGAGCGCCCTTTGGGGCGTTTAAGAGACCTTTAAACATTTCCCCCCAAAATGATTATTGAATTGGACAAACCGCAGCATATTTTGAGCAAATAACATTAACTGTTCGGAAATTTCAAAAACAAGAGAACGAGGCCCGATACGTCTCTCATATCTGCGACTAGGTTGCTCACGAAGCCCTCGAAGCATCGCTTCAAATAATACAAACGGAAACACGCACAATAAGAAAATAGATCGATGGAAAGAGCGCGGGTTGATGACGGCGCAGAGATACAACTATTCGTGCTTAATCTATGTCCGTGTTGCGTCTGCAGAATTGAAGGCGCGATGGCGCGAGGCGTGAACTTGCAATGCACCGCTATGAATGCTCCATGCTTCCAATGAAATTTCGTGCTTTACTGCGACAGACGCTTCAAAATTAAACAAAAACCGTAGCATATTTTCGTCAAAACAAATCAGCGATTGGAATGATATTATCTACTTTCTCAAATGCATAAGATTATTGTGTATCTTAACGAGGATGGAAATAGAGTTTAGAAAGAGTGTGACTTAATTTTCTTTTTCCTCGTACCTACAGGGTTATTCAAAAGTCACGCACCACTGGCCATAACTTTAGTTCTAATTGGATTGCATTTTGCAAAAAGGAACCACTAGCATTGCAATGTTGCTAAGATTGTGCAACTTCTTTTGTCTTGGAGGAAAAACCCGATTATCCACTAATAGTTTCTATTTTACTCGCTAAAAACTGTAAATTTAAGACAAAAATTACCATCTAAATTTGATAGTTTTTCACAATTTCCGCAATTCTATTGCAAAAGATGAAGTTGCACAATCTTAGCACCATTGCAATGCTAGTGGTTCCTTTTTGCAAAATGCAATCCAATTAAGATATCGATTGTTCCCTGTTCATTGAGTCCGAGGCTCGATTTGGGGTTTTTGACTATGTCCTTTTTATGAGTATCGGGGAGTTAGCTTGTTCATGAATTTGCTTTAAAAATCCAAGCTTTTTTTCCTCGCCAAACTGCTTCCAAGTTTCATGATACCCAATGCCTGCATATTGCGTCACTCCTAATATTTTCGCGTGAATTCGCTTCCACTGGGATTTGAAGACAATACGTTTCCATTTTAATTCTTCAAGAGCCCGCAAATACACATGCGACCCCCTCGCCGCAAAGTGCCGTCTCCACTCTGATTTAATACCTTATAAATAAGGAAACGAGATTATGAGCCTTCTCCGTCTTGCCTTATCGTCTTCCGAGAAGACAAATGTTTAGGTATTTCGAAAATGAACCCGGGGTCGGAGATGGGTTGAGCCGTATTTTATTTTACCTACTCCGCCCGTAGGAAAGAAAAACGGAATTTGTCAAAATTAAGCGCCAACGAAGTTGTTTACCTTGGATAATGTGAGAAGCACGAGACAGCGAGGGGTTGGTTACGAGAGGGTAGGTAATACCCCCGTTATTAGGCACGTGACCTTTTTACTGATGGGGACTCGTCCCCCTCTCGCTCCTGGCTGGAGCTGTCTTTCGCATACGTGCAAGGGTAGGGAAACCACCTTGATCTCGACAACGCATTTCTTTTGCTCCGAACGTTTCTCTTCTTCCAAACTTTTCCTCCCTTTCCGACTTCCCTCGCGCCGACCGAACCTTTCCTTCTTCTTTTCCTCTTTTTTTTTCGCGAAACATAATTGATAAAACTTCCTCGTCGAGATCAGAGAACGAGGGGATAGACAATGACAGGGGCTTTACCATCGCTCGTGTCTCATCAGTCTCGTGCTGATAATTACAGAATCGGGAATATACAGGGTTATTCAAAAGTCACGCACCGCTGGCCATGAGGGGGGTGGCCATTTGAAATTTTTGAATTGCACCCCGCCCCCTCCCCTCTGAGGAGATCAAAAAGTACCTAAAAAAGTGTCCATCTCAATACGAGGAAAAACGTCACAGATCGCAAATCGATATCTTAATTAGAGGTAAAGTTGTGGCCAGTGGTGCGTGACTTTTGAATAACCCTGTAGGTACGAGGAAAAAGAAAATTAAGTCACACTCTTTCTAAACTCTGTTTCCAGGGTGGCGAAGTTCGTGTAATTATCACTAGACTCCCTATCGACTGGATTTATAAATTGCCTCAAATAAGTATGGAAAAAAATAGGTATTTTAAAAAATTACCGGTTTAAAATTGCTCAATATATGCATGAGAAGTTAATACAACATTATATAAAAGTTTATTTACTAAAAAAGACCTAATGTTTGTAAGCTCAGAACGAATAACTATTCTAAAATAAGTTCAAATTAATCCTCTCCAAACACCAAAAACAAGATATATTTGTCTTTTCAGGTTAACATATAAGTCACGTTTTTCCCGGAAAATAAACGATATACGATACAATCATGCCCCGCACGAATATTTAAATGGCGCTTTTTTTAGTTCGATATCAATAGACTGTAGACTTTTTCAGAGGAAATCGAGGCAACTCACAAAAGGAAGCGTCAAATCAATTCATGAAATTGAAAAAAAAAGTTTCGAGCGAATCGTATATGATGTAATTCCCAAGTAGAAAACTTTTAATCCGTAAATCACCGCGTCAGGTCGGGCAAAAGACTTACAACTGTCTCACTGGATGCCACATTTTTTAAATCCATCCAACAGTCTCATCATCGTAGTTTGAGCCACCCTACTCCCTGCCACCCCCTACTTGTATATTCAGGATCTACTGGGAATTATCTAGGAACTAATTTTCATCAAGTTAAACTTTCCCCCGCCCCCCCCCCTCCAAATTTCAACGTGAATTTGAGACTCTCAACATGTGGCTGATTAAACGCGGCGAAGTATCAAGCACTTAAAAAAGACGACCGTCTAATACGCGTTGTAGCACCACTTTTGAGTCTCAGTTTCTTTTCTCGGAAGCAAATACCGAGTCTAAAGCCGTGTTTCAAAGAGCTCTTAAATAAAAGGGAGATGAAAATCTAAGGTTTTTTTACAAGTGCGATCAAACGAAGTCCGAAACTTCCAATTAGCGTCATGCCTGCTTCTTGTGGTAATGTTTATTGCGCCCTAGGGATGTTTCTCCTTGTTAGCAGATCCGTCTACCCTCACACCCTTCACCCTCTCAAATCCCTTTCACGCCCTTAATGCACTATCTTTCCTCGCCGTATCTCACTCTATTAAACTGATACTCGGCAGGGTCAGTAATTACCCAACAATCCTAAGCACCCAAATTTGACAATTTCGACTTTGTGTGAAACTGCTGAGCCACATAGACACCTAAAATATTGATCAATTTTCATTGTAGAACAGTTGATCTGATTAAAAGGTAAGTCTAATTATCTTCAAGTTTTCAGGTTTTACGACCTATGTCTCACTAAAAAGTGTATATAGATCAAGTAGAATGATGTACATTATTTGTAGACTATCAAGTTCAGGTCAGAAATACTATAGAAATTTGAAGGCGCTCTAGTTGCATGTGGCAAAATGTGTCCATAAGTAAGACGTCTCTGTATCTCTGTTTTGTCCCTCCCCCACCCCCACCTCCACCCCATACTATGAAATTTTACTCTGTTGAGGTTTAAATTGTAAATTACTTACTTCCTTCAAAATTTCTTTTAAAAGAAATATATCGTCAAGAATAGGCATCTAAACACACCAGGCCTTGTGCTCTTCGTTAACGATTGTAAAAATCTAATAACGGTGGTTTCATCGACTCGTTTTTCTTAAACTAGTAACTCGGTTGTCCAAAATTTACAACTCCATGCCAGACAAAATCATTTTCAGATACCTTAGTTCTTTGATTGTCAAGACCTCAGTACGCCCGCTAGGAGTTCATGACTCTCATAGGCCTACTTTTCTTGACGGAATCTATTTGCTGGATTTTAATAGGTGGTACCTACTATGAAATCACTCATTTTTTTTCGAACTATTGAGATAAGTTACCTAACCTCCTCATAAAAATTATCCAAAAACTAAAGAAGCTTGTGGCAGTCACAACTCATTTCGAGCACAGAAATGAGGTTACCTTCTTACTTCAGTAATTCTTTCTCAAGGAATTTTTCGTCGGGCACAATTACCCTGGATGCACAAAATGAACTTTTAAAAATTAAAAGCAGGATTTATAAGGCGCGCACTGTGTAAGACTTCTTTTATTGGTTCTCCAGCTTCTCTGAAGCTTTAATCCTCTTTAACCGCAAGAAAGCGCGTTGCTTTCGCTATAAAGTTTAATGAACCTTGCATAAAAAAGAAGTATTAAGATTTCCCTTGGCTTGCAAATAACACGTAGAGTTCTTTGGAATTTGCACCAGTAAAAGGCTCTCCGTTTTACAGAGACCGACCTCTAAAAATTTTTCGAAGACATTGAAGAGGAGAATTTTGCGATGAATGCAATCCACAGCTTCAATCTACAATTAATAAACAGTTATTTGCGTCTACACTTTTGTTGTAGGAGAAACGTCATTGTTCATTTTAGAACTTCCTTAATATATACACGTATATATTTTGCATTCACTCTTCAAAGGAATCCCATCCGTTTTTGTCAAGCGAAGTTTCTTCAATATCACGATGGATTTTTCTTATTAATTATTTTATGTAGAAAACTCAAATTTTGCTTACGTTTAATAGTACATGTGATGAAGTTTTAGTTTTATCTCATTTTTGGTTACAATTTGGAGTACAGAAAATATGTTTTCAACGGAGTCGATTATTTTAGTCAAATGAGTAGGTTCGAGAAATTTCTAAAATTAATTGAAATAATTAATTCTAAAAAATTTCGTCACCGTAGGTAATAATCCTTAATTTTGTGGTTAAAAAAAAACACACACCAAAAAACAAGCAGTAAAGCTCATTGCCGCATAGGGCAATGTAAATGCGCTTTTTCCCTTTTGGTGGTAAAGAAATTTGAATCGTTCTAAAATGGTACGAACTACGAAGCACAGTCTTTTTTCTCTCTCTACAAGAGGCACCTACTACATTTAGTAGCTGTCAGTCCCCTACAAAATCTTGTTTTAAAAAAGATAGATTTTTTCTTTCTTTAATGCCAGTAAGAAGTTAAATCCTATGATAGAGGGTGTAATCAATAATAATGTCTAGCGCCAAAAAGTAATGAATTATTTATATCCCCCAGTCGCTGAGTTTTTTTAGCTCTTAAATGACATCTCGAACAGATTCGGGAGTTCAAACGGTTAAAAGGATGAGTTGAAAATACTGAGAGCGTTCAAGACTCTTTGAAAATGTACTGACAGAGCGTGTTTGGGCTTGATAAATGGTTCAAACACATTGGCAACCGTACAGGAGTCACTGAAGTTTCGGGAACTAAAGATGGGCGGCAAAAAAACGATGTATTTTCGAGGGATCCCGTCAGTTTGTCAATTCAGTAGAATCTGTTCCGCGTTAGCGGAAATGTGTACAATATAAAATTGGGAGAAAAAGGCGACATCCATAAGAAGCTGAGAATGTCACGATCAGAATGAAAATTTAAAATTAACGTTTCGTAACTTAGCATCGTGAAGCTTGAGGACTTTACACCAGCCAAAAACCAGTGTAATTTTCGTCAGGCGTTGGAGGCGCAACTATTTTAACGCAGTCGCAGTGTGGTGTTGCATCAGCGCGGATTGAAGGGTAACCGTCAGTTTTTCACATTCGCTGATAGACATCTTGGATATTGGAGATAGGCTGTACTAATAATTGCTTGCCAGTTCGATGATTTTGGATTCCACACCATGAAACGCAAGTAGTAAATATCTCCAACAAGATCCTTTCCTTTATTTGAAATTCCTCTCCGTAATCGATAGGTATCACCCAGATTGATCGGAGCGGTTGCCGTTTTTAGGCAGGAATGAGCGACTTTCTCAATCCTTCGAGTATCCAGCATTGATTTCCTCGTGAGTTGGCATCGAAGACTAAGACAATCGCCGCTCTTGGCGAGGATGTGTCCACTAACAATGGGCAAATGATGAAAAATGGGTGAGGCGAAGATGGAAGTCGTTCAAAATTACGGAAGGAAAAAAAAGAGAGGTGATTAATCGAGTTGCGACGCCCTCCCGCCCTTGCCTCCAAGGAGTGCGTTTTAAACCAAACAGCCGTCCTTCTCCTCCGCGTTCCTTCAACCCGGGGCCTAATTTGATTGGATGCCATTTTAACCCGGCTCACATCTCACCCCTCCCGCTACTCCAGGGTTGCCACGTTGTGCGATAAGAAGCGGACAGTTCTGCCGTGATAGCGAAGAGAGCCGTAAGTGCAAAATTTTCGAAATCGAGTTTTCTTCAAAATTCGTCTAAACTGTTTTAGATGAAATTACCGAGACAGCTAAAACAGCAAAATTCATCCTAATTTAATGAAAACGAGACGTATATAAAAGCCGTAAGTGCACAAAAAATGACAGTTTTTTTTCAAGACAGTCGTAGATGCATGAGAGCCAATGAGAACAGTGCTTTCCAGTAAAGTGCCGCCCTCTTCTGCCAATTTCTAACCTGAAAATGTGTTTGTTGTGACAAACCGCAACCACGAAAGCATGCAGAAGATAGCACTCACGGCTGTCTTTCCTAACAATAACCTAGCATGAAAATGAAAAATACCCTTTTTATGTAATGGAAATAAAATCAGTCGATTTTTAATCATCCATACGATTTCTAGGAGTCTTCCGGACGATTAGTGGCAATGTGACAAAGAACGGAGGCTTCTTTTAATAAAATGTTCTTGTCAGAAGCTTCTGAGCCCGTTTTCTCAAAACTTCATTTTTGCACTTACGGCTCTCTTCGCTATCGCGGCAGAGTTTACACGGGTTCAAATGGGAAAGTGTCGCTGTTTCAGCAGTATCCGGCAACTGTGCGCTACTCTTAGACCTCACAGCGGGCTTTTATCCTTCCAGATATCACGACTTGTTTTTTTCCCGGCTCGCGCTGTCTTTCTCCCACTTGGCTGTCTGTTGCCCGGCTATTTCATTATCTTGCTCATTTGATGCAACAAGGACATTACTCAAAATTTGGCGTCCTCAAATTAGCTTGGCTGCGGACGGCGGCGACAGACTGTTGACGCTCAATTCTCTCTGTCACCCCCTGTTATCCTCACGCTTGTAAATCACCTCCGTCGCTGTCTTGAGTATTTCGCGGGCGCCTTGTCTCCTCCGCAGGAAAAATACCTTTTCAGCGCTGGAAAGCGGCTAGCTAAAGTATATTCAACAAACATTTTAGCGGCTGAAATGAGTGGTTGCCGCGTTATTTTCTCCGTCGGAATATTTCTCCGAAACGCTTTCTTTGCTGCTACAAACTCATTCTCCCAAGCGAGTTCCCGGGCATGTTTGAAAATCGCTTTTCTCATAACATCTGTATCCGATACATATGAAATTTTGATAAAGTATATGTATCAAGTTTTTATCAAATTATGGTAAATTTTATCGCCAACATTTATCAAGGTATCAGACTTTGGGCGTCCCGGCTCCTGTTTGGATGAGCAAAATGTATGTGTCGCCTCTCGACCCATTATGTTCGCAATTGTCTCTTTCGTCATTTTGTTTACAACTGGACCGCGTTAAGCAGAAAGGAGCTAAACCGTATCGGCCATTGCCAAATTTAATTTCGCAATTTGATTTTTTACGTGGAAACGGTTGTGCGGATTTTTGTACACATTTCAGTGAATTTCCTGCATAGTATGATGCAAATTCCTTACAATTTTAAAAAATATTAGAGTAAAAAGTTTATGTATATCAAAAAAGAGGCACCTTTCTGCTTTAGGGCACTGACTTAATGATCTGGCGATGAGTCAATACACGCTGACGACCTTCGATTCGAGGTTTTAAATTGCTTATGTAAATTTTCGACAAACTAACAAAAATAACGCGGAAAGGTACATTATAAATTTCTGCATGAATACAGGAGATCTGTAACAAGAGATGCGCATGTTACTTATTATCATTTTTCGATTTTAAATACCATCATTGAATATGTATTCGAGTTATTTATAACCCTGGGAAAAAAAAAACACATTGGATTTAGAGTCCAGACTCTTAAAAACATCAACAAGAAAAAGTACTCTTGATTTAATCAGAATCTAGCTTAAATCAAGAACCAAGCCTCTTAATTTAAGCGGATTCCGTTTTGATTTAAGCAAAAATCCGATTGAATCAAGAGTATTTTTTCTTGTCAATGTTTTTAAGAGTCTGGACTCTCGACCCAATGTGCTTTTTTTTTTCCAGTGAATCTTATCTCAACCGGAATTCGAGTGTTTTTAAAATCACGCGCCAATAACTATGAAAAGACAGCAACCCTCTATTCTTGATGCATGGCAGAGTAGTATAGTTGATTCGTGTCTCTGTTTACTTACCTTGCTTTGCGCCGTGAGCCCCGCAACATGTTCCCTAACTTCACGCTCGAGGCATGCAGGTTGATTTGAATTCGCAGCTCGTCGCGAAATGTGGAAAGAGTCGCGAGCTCCGTTTCAATTAGGTCCAATTTATTTGTGACACATGCCCCTTCTGGCATCTGTATTCCTCTTCCAATGCCCAAGAAAGAGAAGTTAAAGCATCAAAGTAGCTGTCTAATTACGCGCCTGGGCGTAGATGCCGATGTGTGCCGAATAATCGCGCTCCACACCATAAGAACAGTGTAAGAAATAAGAAACTAACACTGAGTGATCCATAAATCTGACCTCTTTTCAGCGCTACTAATGGAGATGTTGCATGTGTGAGGAATTTGCGATTTGACTGTTGATTCTTAGGTAAAAGTTCGCGAGAAACACGATGGTGCCACTGGTTTTCTCTGAAATCAACTCCCAAGCTCAAAAAAAGCTCTCAAGTTGAGGCCAAAATGGAGGGGATATCCCACGCTATCCTGAGAGTCCACCTCTACATCAAAACAAACTCTCCATACAAAGATAGGGAGCAAATACATTAGCAGGGATGCCGTGTTTTCAGTTTTAGAGTCCCCAAATAAATTGGCAGCCCTGTCAATGTATTTGCTCCCATTCTTCGCATAGAGAGTTGGCTCTGCCAAAAAAAAAAATGAAGGCTCTGCGCCAACGTGGCCCCTAAAAATTGTCCCCTAAAACTATGAATTTTCATATTAGGTGATTATTCGAAGTTTTCAGCACCACAAGTGAAAGCTTCTTCTATTCTTCACGATTTCATCATTTGTGCTTTTGTCTCCCCAAGTTACAGCTACTTACTAGTTCTGTTACGAAAACATCTTGCGTCTAACTTTTCACTAAATGCGCCGTAATATATAGGCAAAAAGTCAATTTGGCCCCTAAAAAATCTTCAATGGCGCCTAAAAATCGGGCTTGATGCGCCACATGGCTCCTAAAACTCAAAGGTGAGTTTCGAACACTGGTCCTGGTGCGCATGTTCAAGGAGGAGAGGGAATGAGCTGAACGGAGGGGACGGCAAGGATGCACGAGTCCGCGGCGTAATTGAATTATATGCCTCCAAAAGTGGAAGAAGAAGAAAATTGGAAGGTGTCTCGGAATAAATTTGAATAGCTACGGCGCATGGATTAGCCAACTTCAATCCCCCGCCGCCACCGCCGCCGCCGCGCCGGCACCGCTCTTTTTTCCCTCTCTATTTTGACAAAAGACATTAGTCCGCAGTGGAGACTTGTCACGAAGAATAAGAATACGGCGAGGCAGAAGGGAAAAAATTAGATAAGGGAGGGGAGGGGTCGTCGCGAGCGGGGGTGGAATTGAAGGGGCGAGGGAAGGAATTTAAAGTACGGATGTAATCACGCCTCGACTACAAATTTATTAATGGCTTAAAAGGTATTACGCCCAGCGACAAATTAAGAAACCTGCGTTTCTCCGCCGAGTTGGGGTCGTGTGGGGTTAAGAAACGCCCGCGGTTGTCTGGTCCAGCAGCCTCGCTTCGGCCAGATTCCTCGGGTCGGAGCTCTTTTATTCAAACTCCACGAAAAATGGCCGTAGCAAAGCAGCAATTAAAGCGAAAAAGGCAATAATTCGACAAGGTACAAAGGGGGTTGAGCACTGGCGAGGCGTCAATGATCGATTTTCGATATTTCCCCATCTGAAGCTATGGTAAAGAATCGATTATTAAGGTGTCCGTTGCGAAAACCCTGTTCATCGATCTTTTTACATAGGTTTAAATGGCAGATTAATCGATTTATCGCAAAGCACGCCACGCCGTTGGGGTCGAGAAGTTTCAATGTTCTGTCTCTATTCCGCAGCTTTTACTTTCTTCCAACTCAGTTAATGGCAGCAAAAGGTGGATCGATCGGCACTTAAGGGCATCTATTAAAAACAATTTGTTTTTCCCCGCTTTTTTCTTCAATTAATCCGGCCTTGCTTAAAGATCTCCAGTTTTGGTTTGTAGCTTACCTGCACCATGTCTCACAAACCGATATCAACGAAATTATGCAACTGTTTCAAACAATAATGCAAAATTGTACCTCCTTATCTTCATTCATTTCACCTCCATATTCTAGATCCAATTCGGAGAGAAGGACCCGTTCAATGAAGTCTATCCTGCTATCTTGTAGGCGCTATGCGTTTCGCGCCCCGACCGGTGACCGCGCTGAGTTATGCGCAATGCGTGAAGTATTCTTGCAGTCTTGTAGGCACTAATATGCGTCTCGCGCCAACCGGCGACCGCCCTGTGTTTGGCGTAATGCGTGAAGTATTCATGCAGTTTTGGAGGCACTAAAATACGTCTCGCGCCGACCAGCGACCGCACTAAATAATAAATAATGAGTGACTTTAGAAAGAATTAGGGATGCAGTTTTTACGGAATAACTATAGTAGAATTGAGCAGATATTTTACCAGTTGAAGGTCGTATTTCTACGTTTTTGTAAGTCCTCAGGCAATTTGAACTTTAGCTTTCTAAATGTTGAGAAGCGGACGTAATATTTCCCAAAGCACTTTTTCCGTTTTTGATTTTGAGCATTCTTGCTCCTTGTAATTGTAACGTATTCGTAAACTAGTCGTAACACTAACTGGAACCCCTCTCTATGAAATACGGGATGTTGGACATAATTCCCCTCTTATTTTCATGCGCTTTATGATGCCATACTGTGGCGTGGCGTACTTCGTGATTCATCGATACATCTACCATGATGCCATAAAGTTTACCTCTTCAAAAAGTTACAGAAGCTGCTTTTAAACACTGTATACGGATGGTGGTCGCTTAACTTTAGCTCCATCCCTCGTAACACATCGTTACGCAGACTCTAACCTCCTCCCTTCTAAGTGCGTTGCTATCACCGTTGATATGTGGTTTGTTCAGGGCAGGGCTGCATTTGGATTTAAATGTGATCGCGGCACGCGTTTCAGACACAATCGAAATCCTATCCGGTTTCTCTGATGATTCCTCCTCAGAAGGACAAAGCAAAACTGGATTGCATCTCGCGAAAAGGAACCACAAGCATTCCAACGCCGCTAAGATTTTGCAACTTTTTACTTGCAGGTATAAACTGGTCATCCAAACAAGTTTTATCCTTGCTCTTAATAAACTATACATTTAATACAAAAATGACCTTTGTAAATTCAATTTTTTGTAATGGTTTCAGGAATTGGATTCCAAGGAATGTAAGTTGCACAATGGACCACTAGACAAGGTACGAATTTCAGCATTCTGATACATGTTTCTTCACCAGAATACCACGTAAAACACGATGCGCACAACGAAAATTACCGAAATCAACTCCTTTCGAAAATATTTAATGATTCTTGGTGCATGAATTGAAACCACCCGCTCATGAAAACTCAATGCTCTTCGTGATTCACATCGCGCGCTAAATGTTATCATGAACGTCTCTGCGATAAAAATAATCTGGCAACCTCAATCTTGACGCTTCGGCTCAGCTAGGGCAAATTACTTATAGTTTGAAAAACACACGGTGGGAAATGAACATTGCTCGATCGAGAAGCTTGCTGAAACCGTTGTAGTGTGCGATTTGACTCACGTAGAGCTTTGAGTTTCTTGTGAGTGGGCAGTTCAAATTCCTCGTAACCAATGTGAAATAAAAATGGTTAACCCAACTCCGTTAGGAGTTGGTTTCAGTAATTTTCGTTGCGTAAATTGTATTCTACGTGAAATTCTGGTTAAGAAACATGTATACGAATGCTGAAATTCGTACCTTGTCTAGTGATCCGTCGTAGCACCATCGGAACACTCTCGGTTCCTTTTTGCAAAATGCAATCCAACATGAAGTTGAGAATAAATTAAAAAATATGCAACTTCGCAAGTGGAGGGTAATTTTTTATTCGGAGCGTAAACGTGGTCTCCTCAGGGCCGCTTTTCGATTTAAACTTGCGGAGAGCTTTTGTCGATTGCGAAAGGCGTTGCAGACGAAATCGAAGTCCCGATGTAATTCCGCGGAAATTTACCTCAGATTACACGCTCCGGCGGCAAACGCGGGCCACGTGCGGAAAAGCAATAGAAATGCAGTCGAGTCGGAGACAATACTGCCGTGCTAAGGAAGAACGCCGTACGAACCCTCAGACGTTGCCAAGTTCCCTTCGATAAAAACCGAATTCATTAGGAAAATTTTAAATATTTCCCCCCAAATTTCCCAGACAATTTTGTACGCAATTTAATCTAAAATACCTGAAAATTTCAAGGAAAAATGTGCATGAATGTTGTCAAAATTCCATGTTTTACGGGGGGAAATTTGGCAACTCTCGAATGTTCTTACGGCCTTCTTCCTGAGGACGGGAGAATAGGAATGGGATCCGGAAGCACAGTAGTGAAACTTGACGTTCAATACGCGGAAGGGTAGTGAAAGTTGAGCTTTGGCTGCGGGGGGTCGGTCGGCACGGAGCGGCTCAACCCTTCTCCCGAGCACCCCAGGCCTGCGCCCTGCCGCGAGCCGTTTGTTAGTCGCTCCGGCCGAGCCGTGTCCGCCTTGTACCTTAGTTATGGCCGTTTAGTTCTCGCTTTTAAACAGCTTTCCATTGCAGCCTTTGTGACAATTCCTCAACGCATTTCCCCGCTAACCACCAATCACAGGTAAACGCAATAACAGTTCCCATTCATGTGCCGTTCGAGCCTCAGCTCCATGCCGCGCTCACCTATGGGCCTCGATGCCTGAGCTAACCTCATTTTTTCGTCTCAGACAGGGCTGCCTCTTGGCCAGCGTGAAATGCACGTTCGGGTCGGATTTACAACTTGCGCTTACAAGTTATGCGCAAGAACAACACCCGCTGACCTTAAAATTTCTTTTTGAACCGTCGCTCAGCACCATTCATCTTTATGAACCCGGCGGAAACTGTAATCAACGTTTTACAATTGTAGTGATCCAGAGCTGTACTTAACCTCACTTTTCGGGAAACCTGTTAATGATGTTCGCTTAATCGTGGAGGTGGAGATTTTACCCTATCTGAACAATGACTCTTCTGTTTTTCATGTGGTGGCACTCTGTTAGTGCAATTCTTTGCACAATAATAATAATCATTTTTAATCTTATTATCCGGAATAGAAAATTATCGTTCAGCTCATTCTTTTTATTGGCATTCAAAGCTGCAGCAGCTGTATACTTTTCTGACCACCCTTAACTTTACTCTTGATTTTCGGCTGTATACTTGCAAAATCCATCTGTGTTTGGTCCTCGGAAATATCCTTTCACGACTTGACATTCTAGATTAAACAATCCGGAGATTGCTTTAAATTTGTGTATGATTTATGTGTCTCGTATAAATATTACTTTTTGGAGTATATATATTTCCGAGTTTAGAAGAATTATTACAAAAGTAATATCGTAATGCGGTCACACAGATACTAATTTCAACACACCTAATCCAAAACATCAAAGATGACGGCAAAACAAACTGCAGTATATCTAGGTTTCAATTGGATAACTTTCATGAGAACCTTGTGAAGTTTAATTATTTTTTAATATACATTTCGATAAATTTTGGTGTTTTCCATCATCGTGGAATTTAAATCGTTTTTAATTCGCCAAAGGCTTCTTTTACGCTGTGGATAGACATTGGTAGAAATAGCGCTAAGCTCTACCTAAAAATTGTAAATAATGCGGTCAACCTTCAGTTTCGATTCCCCCCCCCCCCTCTCCCCATTTAAAGCATGTAATTTACGGAACAGGCTACAGATTCCAGCGAGAAAAGTATTCTTTTACGTGTCGATCGGTCAGCCATGATATATTTTTCAAACGACCGTCGGGAAAGTTTCTCTAAACTTTCCGTTGATTTAGACCGTGTTCACATTTTGCTCATAATACGACAGCGAGTGTAAACGATTCTCACTAATGCAAGGAATGAAACAAAATCTAAGGTCCGAACGTCCATAACTCTGAGTAAGGAATATTTTTCACAAAAAAAAAAAAAAAAAAAAATGCGTGGCCTCCATTGACCCTAGTAAAGTAAACGACATCTTTCCAGGAAATTAAAAAAAAAAAAAAACCATGAACACATAATGATGACACAACAGCCAAGGCTAAAATCTTAAACGAACTTCCTTGGTACTTACCTCAAAATAATGATAGTAAGCGGTTTTCCTTTAATATGGGTTGAAGCCTTGATTGTACCAATTATCTGCTGTATGTAAATGCTATCGATTATTGACCGATAATGAGTTGGTGAGTTTCCAGCATGATTAGCAATTAGACCCTTCATGTACCGATGACAAGATGACAAGTGTAGCACGATCGTCAAAGGGATCAACATTAACGTCAATATGCAATCATAATCGAAGTATGTGGGAGTCTCATGCAGTTCAGAATTATGTCAGCAATATCTGAGCTGTTATCGTCTCTAGTGGTGTGGCTTGCTTTGCTATCAATAGATTTATCAACCATTTAAACCCATGGAAGGATCAATGAACAGGGTGTTCGCAGCGATCACCTTAATAATCGATTCTTTACCACGGCTTCAAATGGGGAAATATCGCTAATCGATCGTTCATCGCCTCGCCACTGATCGTCTGGTGGGGATCAAAAGATCTTGAAAAGCGATTAGCAACCAATCCGCCTACATTTTGACAAGATAGGCAGAAGCGGTTATCCTCAAGGCGCAATAATGGTATCCGATATTAGAAAGTTACAAGCTCTAACGGTTGTAGTTGACAAGCAGCTTATCTTGACCAACGGGCTTGAGAGTAAATTGCGGCTGAAAATGAATCAGTCGAATGAAAAAACAAAACTAAGCAGACGGGTTCCAGTCTAATTCTATGTTTCATAATCCACACGAATACAAACATTTTCTTTACGGAGAGAATCGTGCAGGCTTACCTGCAAGTGTTCACGACCAATTTTCATGACAGTTTTTACGAAAAGTACAATTTTTACCATCAGTTTTATCGAAAATCAACTTCCAAATTTCTATGAAGCTCTTTAAATTAAGACATGAATTAGCAAAATATTCCATCATATGAAAGTTTACCTTGCAGTGTTATTCAATCGAATCTCGATTGAAATGCGATTGAAAAAAAAGGCAGAGGTGTCAGACTTGAATTAAAATTTACTTGATTGACAATATTGACGTCCTCTAGCAGAATGATAACTACTCTTTAACTCAGTTTTACCTCTAAGTGTGAGTTATTGACACAACCGAACTCTCCTATTTTTGTTTGATTTCATATCTCTTACCAACACAGTATCAATTGCTGACCTTTTTATGAGTCTGGGATATTTGATCGTGGACAAAACCGCAGGCATCGTCAAGTTCTTTTCTAAATTGTGTCGAGAAACACTCGGTCAGATTACAAATCTGAGCAGCACCAAAGACAATCCACTGATTTTTCCTTGCAATAGCCTGTATCGGCAATTCTGTAAACCTGTTAAATTTCCCCTCAAAGATGTTAAAGCAGCGCAATAATCAGGTACACTTGTTTTTAATTCACCCTTCCAATTGCTTGAAACATGGCGTTGCCTTTTGAGGTATCGCATCGCAATTTAAAATCCAGTAACCATGTTGCGTCTCAAATGTGTATAACCTAAGACGGCAACAACAATGCAGGTCTTGAATTCCAATTTTTCAAATGGTTCCGTAAACCTATCTCTATGTGGACAAGGTCCTCCATTTATAAGAAATGAACCAAAAAATTATGAAAGGAAAAACATAAATGTGGTTTAATAATTTTAACTTCCGCCGCTGCGCCGCACTGATCGCACTGTGATTGGCGCAATGCGTGAAGTATTCTTGCAGTCTTGTAGGCGCTATACGTTTCACGCCAACCGCTCCTGACCGCACTGTGTTTGGCGCAATGGGTCAAGTATTCGTGCAGTCTTGTAGGCGCTAATATATGTGTTACATGCCGATCGCCGCGCCGAGGACTTGTCTTTTTCATCTCAAGTCCTCGTCATCATTCCTCTCTGCGTTGAGCTCCAGGCCAAATTGCGTGTTTAGTTCCTCTCTTCACTCTACTAATTAAAGATGCTGTTTCTTGTATCACCGAAAAACGACAAAATTAGAAATTACTATACTATCAGGAAAGAGAGATTTCGTCCCCTTTTCTCATGGATAATTTTTTTTCTGAATCCGATTTTTTTATACCTACATTTAAAAAATTGCAAATTTGCCGCCATGGGCCGCGGCCCATGTGGCCACCCCCTTAATCCGGCCCTGGTTACTGGCAGAAATATTACTCAGTACAAGTAGAATCCCGCGCTTTAGAGGGTACTTTCGATATTTTGCTTAACGTGGCCGATTGTTGGTGAATATTGAACACCAGTTCCAGTTGCGCGAATTTTTCAAAGCGCGATGTCTCGATTTATATTGAACGTAGAAAATTGCTGTTTGGACAGTCTTAATATTTTTAGCTGATCGACAAGAATCAAGCATCAGAATACGATTCTGAGACCAGCGCAGCTGACTCATTCAGGCGTATGCACATTTTAAGGTTTGGAAAATAATGCCACAAAGCACTGTCGCACGCATCATCGTACTTCCTAACGGTCGATAAATCCCCTAAAATAATACTCGCCATGAACATTTTGCTAATCGGGTGATTCTTATGGCATTCGACTCATTTGTGAGTCTCAACCCTCGGAACTGCAACTGACCCTTCGAGACACCGAGGTCGTTGTCTTGTTCTCTGGAGAAAGCAGGGAAGATCTGAAACAAAAGCTGTTAACCCGAGATTTACGCCGGGAGGAGAATAAATAAGTTTGTCGAGTCAGGAAAGAATAGGAGGAAAGAAAGACAGTTGATTTCCCTTCTCCTCTGCGCCATTCTTTTTCACCGAGGATCATAAATTAATTAGCCTCTCATAATTCATTTCAATTAGTGTGCGAATAAACGACAAGAGAAACGCAGCGCGCTGGGCTCGGCTTGGTAAGGAAAGAGTCGGTCCTTGCCAGGGTTGCACAAGTGAAATGAAAAATATGAAAGATTGGAAATTCGAAATTGAATACACATATACTACATTTTGCAATTAGGAAGTACAATTCCTCAGACATGTGCATAGAAACAGTGCATGTAAGTACCATCAGTCTCCCAATGCACGCACGTGTTTTCACGGGTGAACCAGAAGTTCCTAATTGGAAAATGCAGTCCATATTTTCTAGGTTTTAATTTTTGACGACTACTCGTTAGGAGAAACACAAATTTTTAGCAGTTTTCATTAAATTCGTCGTTTTATCAATGCTTTTCCTCTTATTTATTTCTGATCCGGCAATAGCTGGACAAACAAGGCTTACACAGTTGAAAATTCCCGTGTTTATGGTTTCTCAAAGTTGTTTAGAGTTACTTTTTTATCGGTCAAATCAACCAAAAGGTCTCGGTCGATCGACCAAATTTTTGACTGAATTAACGAAAACCGTGGGTTACTCGGAGGCACCCGGGGATGAAGTAAGTGTCCTGCTGAATTAATGTACATAACTTTGTTTTTCACGATTTCACCTAGAGGCAGCGACTTGCGAGTCAACTTCTATCCTGGCGACTCACGCCTCATTTTTAAGGAGATAGCAAATTTTTAATCCAAAGATTTGGTCAAAGTAACCCAAAGAAAAACTAACAAAAAAGTATGAGCAGCACGCATTGGTTACTTAACACAAACCGTCCGACACTTTTTCTTACCGCACAAAGAGGGCTTATACCCTAGTCAAAAAAATACGATGATTAACCCGCTATGCCTACCGTTACGAATTCGTAACAACGTATTGCTACGGTTTTCAAAAATCGAATCTTGCCCCTCTAGCATAAGTTTGCAAAATTTCGTGATTTTTTCTTTTTTTTGAAAAATTGATTCCCTTAAATTGAAAATTTGGAAAACAGATTTGGTGCTCCTTTTTTATGCAAGCTACAAAATAGATTAGTGTTCCCTTGACTCTGAGATCCAAAATTAATTCTTGCGGTAGAGGGTTAAGAAGAAAAAGAAGAAGAAGGAAGTTTTCATGAAATTTTACAAAGCTGTGAAAATATATGAAAATAATCTTTTCAGGGGCTGGGTACGCAACACGCACATAAGTACCACAAAGCAAAAACCATAATTTTTGTCATTCACACGCAAAAAAATTATCTCTCGTTATCTTTCACTGTACGTTTCACCTGAAATTTCAATATTTGAGGCTTCCGGAAAAATTGCAACCCTGGTCCCGGAGGAGGTCGAGGAACTCGGTGAGTTGGCATGGCGTGGCGCTGCCTGCGCTTGGGCGAAATACGATGCAAATCATCCGGTTACTTAGTATTCAATTCAATTCGGTTCAATTCAATTCAGTCTGATTCGTTTTAATCCTCAATGTGCGCTCAAGTAATTAACGGTGCTGAGCTGTCGCCGTGAGGGGTTTTCTCGGATCGTGTAAGGATTTACGGTGGCGCCTCGAAATTCCTCTCCGATCTCGCCTTTGTCACCAACATCTTTTGTATCTATTAAAAATAAATCGAGTCAAATCATCAAGTTGTTTGTGCCATTAGTTTCAAATTCCACGAGACAGTTTATTTCTTTACTCATAAATGGTTGTAACCTTGACCGTCGTTGTTAAATTGCTCTGTATTTAACGGAAATGTCTTAAACGCTCCAAATAAAACATGTATATGTTAATACATACGTTAATGAATAAACTTATAGGTTTCCACTTTAAACTTTGCAATCTTGTAATACAATGAAGCCCCTTTGACGTTTAGCTTATTCTTTCAACTCGAACTACTATTAGAATATACCAACGGAAAGTAAGGGCTGAATCTCTAATCTCACGACACAATTTGATACTTTCCATACTGGAAAAAAAACACATTGGATCTAGAGTCCAGACTCTTGAAAACATTGACAAGAAAAAATACTCTTGATTCAATCAGATTTTTGCTTAAATCAAAGGAAATCTGCTCAAATTAAGAGGCTTGGTTCTTGATTTAAGCAATAATCCGATTGAATCAAGAGTATTTTTTCTTGTCGATTTTTTTAAGAGTCTGGACTCTAGATCCAATGTGTTTTTTTTCCAGTGTGTAACGCTTGACGAAGCTTACTACAAGGTGCGTGAACACTCGACGGATAGGTACAGAATGTAAATATCAACTTCTGAATCCGTCACGAACTTGCATGAACATTGATGATTTCAAGGCTCACTATTAATAAATTACACTAACATATTATATAATAGTGAAGAAATTGTTTCATAAACTAACTAATAAGTCATTATCCGATGAAACTCAGCGCCACGGATCAACCCAGCATAATGGATTAGTAACGGTCCCGGCATCGGCATCGTGACTTCAAGCGCCGAAGCTGAGGCGCCTTCAAATAGTCGTATATGCAACCAGGGCATCCTTAGAGCACGAATAGTTGTATCAAGGCGCCGGTAAAAAACGTCGCGTTCCTCAAGCAGCCTGGGCACTAACTAAGTAGCGTTTGGCAAACTTGAATGATGCATCAACCCATGGAGTTTATAAATTGGAGAGCCTGTATTTTCAAAAAGATAAAGACCACCTAAAATGCTCATTCATGAGACGATTCAATACGAAACACGTCGTTGCGTCTGCTAGCCGACAAATTGAATCCGGGTTGAACATTCTCAAAATTGGAGTAAAACGAAGGCGAGAGCGGAGGTTGCTGGTTGGAGCGTGAGCGGAGCCCACCGGCGCGCTCCTCTTTGAGCAAACACCCGAATGGTGAAAATATAGCGGCCCTTTGAAACGATTCTTCACGCCAGCATGCAAAATTCATCCGCTTTTATCTCCAGAAGTGCCTTTTTCGGGCGCCCGAATGACACAAACGACAGTTTTCCTCTCACAAACGAATTCGTTCCGAGTCGGCTACGACCCCATAAAAGTTCCAAACTGCACTCCGACCGCCTGCAAAACGCGCGAAATGTGCGCTGAAACCTCTCGCGAAGAGATAACTTAAACCTTCCTCCCGCTAATGACAATTCGCGAATCAGGTACCATCCATCAGGTTCCACCCCGCGCGCGTGGGAACCGCCCCCGAGCTGATGGCCAAACTCGCGCTGCACCGTATCCCTCCGACTTCAATTGCACCTTTAGACAGGTGATAACGGCGTTATCGATGTATGTGACTGGGGAGCAGTTTCTTTCGGAGCGGAGAGGAGCGTGCAAATATTCGGCCCAACTCCTGGGAGTTCCCGGCGCAGGGGTAGTTGAGCTGACGCAGCAAAGGAGATACGTTAAATTTGACACAGTCAGCGCCCTCTCGTGTGTGCGTTTCTTTTATCTCGCTTTCCGCTATTCGGGGAAGAGGGCTTCGTCTTATCGCCGTCATCGGAAATCCATTTTCCTTCAATTCCGCATTCGAATGATAGCGCCAGCGCGCGACCTTTGTTGCATCAAAAACGGGCGCGCAAGCATTGATGCCGTTTTTTCATTCAAATAATCTCAACTTTACTTGGAGACAAAAGTACCCTAATCTGGCCTAATATTGACTTTTTTTTCTCTCCTTCACTGAGTTGAAAAGCATATCTCCGTTAGCCTACTGTGTTCTCAAAAAGTGGAAAAAAATAAGCGATTAAAAGTTTGCTTCTGAATAATTAGTGCTGATGAAGTTTGTGTAGAAGGATTCATGGCATGGGACAACTCACGCACAATCTTCATATCAAGAACAATCTACTCGGGTCAGTCATTGCGCATCCTTTTCGAACCCACTCCCCCGCCAGACCATAAATCGTCCGCAGCCAATATAACGTCACATCGGCTGCTCCCATAAGAGATACATTGTAGAGAGCCAATTCTACATCACTGCGCAGTGGAGTTCCAAAACTCTTCTTCGGGAATGACTGACCTGTGTACGATACATAAAAACGATACATACTTCCAAAGCCATGTATTCTGTTCCCGAGAGAATTAAAATCAGCATCACTCTAATCGATAAGAAAATCAACCAATAACTGCGTGAAGATTTGACATTTGTTTTTACACTCGACTCAAGTAAACGATCAATATTAGTGGAATTGGACGATC
The DNA here is from genome assembly GCF_918797505.1 of Bemisia tabaci. Lineage (NCBI taxonomy): Eukaryota > Metazoa > Arthropoda > Insecta > Hemiptera > Aleyrodidae > Bemisia > Bemisia tabaci. Next base: position 53,380,239 of record NC_092796.1, read on the forward strand.
AAAATTGAAAAGAAAAAAAAATTACAGACGTACCTCTGGTGTAAGATGTAAATACAAAACAACAAAACAAAAATCAGGAATATATTTAGAGTCAAGAGCTGTTTCAAATTGCAGTACACGTCAGACCCCTCCCTCCCCCTGTGGTCGTCGATGTGGCTGGAATACATTGATACCACATATAATTACTGGCAACCGAGGTCTGAAGGCCATTCGATCTTAGTAAATGATTGTGCATCAATTTTTGAGAATGGTCCGTCCGTCTGGAATGACAAAACGTTCGCATCACTTTGTTTCTCGTTTCCTGCAAGCAATCTAAAAATTAATAATAAATAAATCACTGCGCAAACAAGGTCCATTGTTGAACAAACAGTACGAGAAAATAATTTACTCCATCACGCCGGATGCAAGAGCTTATCGGTTTTTGATTTTCTGATTGGATGCATCTCTTCCGAATTAATCCTCGGTCAAACAGTTCCGGACTCGACGTTATCCTCCGTTTTAAAAATGATCATGACGGAGAGCTTTTCGACGGTGAAACTACCAAACCACGTATCTCGTTTGCGGTGTTTAAAAATTTACGCTCACATTTTATTTTTTTGAAGTAGACCAAATCAATATCATTCCTTGAAATTTTCACAGAATTTTCTCTGCGCGAAGAGGAAAAATCACAGAAATTTTCAAGACTGGACATTAAGTAGTTTTTCATTTAAAAAATAAAGTATGACAGGAAGTCTGCGACGTCGCAAACCGAGATACGTGGTTTGGTAGTTTCACCGTCGTTTTGTAACATATGAATGAGAGCGGTCAGCGGGTGTTGCAATGTTTATATATCGAAATCGAAAGACGTCGCTTAAACGATAGACAGAAAGAGAGAAAAAATAAATACCAATAATAATATGAATTTTTGAAGCATGGCTTATTAAGGTGATTCTTTGTGATCTAGGGACGAGATTCGCCACTAAGATGCGCTGTTATATGCGCGGTTTGTGTCTTTGAAGAGCAATAATTCGTCACCTTCCAGGCAAAGTATCACAAGCGCCATGCGACGTTTAAAAATTTCCGCCGCCATTATATTTTTTTACAGAGAAATTGTTCAACGAACCTGTCCGAAAATTACACCGAATTTTCTTTGTGCTGCCGATAAAATTTAGTGAAATTTTCGAACAGATTCAACCAACAATTTCTCAGTAAAAAAATAAAATGGCGGCGGAAATTTTTAAACGTCGCATGGCGCTTGTGATACTTTGCCTGGAAGGTGACGGATTATCGTTACATACAAGCTAACGCAAGAAATTGATCCATAACGTGTAGCAGCAGTAATACCAAGTAGAATAAAATCACATTTGTCATGAGTCATTGTAAATTTACACCTGAAACTACGATAACGGACGTCGTCCATTGACTCAGTGTGTAAAAAAGTCGTTATAGCGCTATTCCTTTCTTTCACATTCAGTCAATGGCGGTGACGTCCGTTATAGTAGTTTTAGGTATTTTACAATAATCTTAACAAATTTGATGTCATTCTACTCAGTATTGATGCTGCTACACGTTACGGATCAGTTCATCCTATTTTAAGCGTTTGGTTGGGCGTGCACCACAATGTAGCACAGTAAAAGCACAAAATATAAAATAAATAATTCATAAGCTTTGGAAATCATTAAATTTTACAAGGAACTACTTTAATATTTACAAAACATACATTATATTTTCCTTTCATGCATATTTTTTTTTTTATTATTTAAATGAGAGTAATCTATGCAAAAATTAAGAGTTGAAAAACGCTGACCCCGCAAGTTTAAATAATAGGGCCTAAAATAAAGCGGAGTGACGCGACGTGCTGCCAGCACGAAACACGCACTGGCGCCTACAAACCTGAGGGGATACTTCACGCATTGCGCAATACGTAGAGTATCCCCTTAGGTTTGTAGGCGCCAATGCGCGTTGCGTGCTGGCCGGACGCCCGCCGCGCCGCGCCGCAGCGTGCCACCCACGGCGCTTCACTATTTCACAATAGAGGTGCTGTGCAGTATCATATGAAATTGAAGAAGTCCCAACATATAAGAATGACAGGCATCCATTAAGAGTAAGGAACTTACCTCGCAAAATAAATCGAGATAAAAGAGATAAAGAAACATTCTTGAGAATGCCGTCAAGAAGATTTTATTTTGAATGATTGACCGAAACTCCCCTTCCGAAAAAACGCGTGGACGTAAACTACTGGGAAAAACAGGTGCGCGGACAAGAAATCGTTGACAAAATGTCCTATAACCTTAGAATCCCCTTAAAAAGGTACGTCCATGTTCGGATACTATGACCTTGTAAGTAGCACACAAAAGAAAGAAGTTAGGGACCAGCCCATAGACTGGATGCGCAATTTTCTTCTTACTCACCTCTGTTTAAAATTTCTGATTAATGGCAAGACCAAATTATATGTTTTCCGAAATGGACAGGTTATACTCACCGAGTGACGTCAGAATTCAAGGAAAATCGTCGGGGAGTAAACAACCTTTGCATCCTATCCACAGCCTCTGTACAATGGCGAAGAACGTGAGAGGAGAGATGGCCGATGAAAGGCCGGAGCGGGGAGGGGGGCAGGCGCTTCAATTAAGATCCAAATCGAGGCATGACGTTGATTCCCTGTCAGCAAGACCGTGTCAAACGTTATTTGACGCCTGTTAAACAGCTCTGAAAATAGGTGCCGAGGCCCAGGAGCCAATCTGCTTAACATTCATTTACTCAAATGAACCAACTTCATTCGGCCCGATTCCTCTCATCCACCTGTTCTGATCAATTTGCATAATTCCAAGTCCTCTGTTCATTCGTGTCTTGCATGGACTCCTGCCGGCTCTGTTGCCATGCTTTAGCGCCTTCGCAATCAGTGTTCGAAACTCACCGGCGCCAACGCGCCTGATGCGCCTAAAAAATGAAGGCTCTGTGCCAACGTGGCCCCTAAAAATTGCCCCTAAAAATCTGGATTTTCACAGGAAGTCACGTAAAGAAAGAAAAAGAAATCTATTTGAATTGAAAAAACTCACAGTTGTCAGCACTACAAGTAAAAGCTTGCTTCTTCTATTCTTCACGATTTCATTCTTAGTACTTTTGTACTCCCCAAGTTACAGCTACTTAAAAAAACTCTTCAATGGTGCCTAAAAATCGGGCTTGATGCGCCACATGGCTCCTAAAACTCTAAGGTGAGTTTCGAACACTGTTCATAACTATCCTGCCGTGCCAAGGAAAAACGCCAAATGAACCTTCCAGCGTTGCCAAATTTCCTTTGATAAAACGTGAATTTCTGGGTAAACTTATGAATATTTTCCTCCCAGTTTTTCAGATAATTTTTTTCGCAATTTCACCTTAAGTTCCTGAAAATGTCAAGGACTTTCAACAACTTTCCTAAAAATTAATATTTTATCGAAAGAAATTTGGCAACTCTCCTATGTTCATACGGCGTTTTTCCTTTACGCGGCAGTACTATCATAGACTTACATCACGGTCACGAATCGTTTAGGTAACGATTTTTCCCATCCATACAACTGAAAGAGGTTTCGTCTTTTTCAGTGGGAAATCTTTAAAGTGACCTCTTGTCTATAACATTGGCGATTCCAGCAATTTGGCAACATTGTCAATACTCACTTTAAATCCATTGATCATACCCATTGATGCCTCGCCTAGAATCGATTGTTTCGCATGTATTTAAATAGAGAAAGATGGTATTGCCAATTTGCAAGAGGCGCCACTGGTTTGTAATAGTCTGTGCGCTGGTAATTTCTCAGCCAGTTCTGGACAAAATATCCTGAGAATCTCACTAATCTATGACCACATCGGTTTCCTTCAATGATCGTCGGCCGAAATGTTTGAAAGGTAATAGACAAAAATTCCACCGATGAGCCTCTTTGAAGCCTCCAGGCGTTAAAATGTAATCGATTCCTTTTCATCGGTGGCATTCAAAGAGGCTATAGGTATTATTTTCAAGTCCAATCCTAGGTAATACATTATAGGTATAGATGCTAAGGAATGGGTTTTAACTGTAACGCTTTACAAAGCTTACTACAAGGTGCGTCAACACTCAACGGGATAGATACATAATGTAACTATCAACTTCTGCATCCGGCACGAACTGGCATGGACATTGATGATTTCAAGGCTCACTATTAATAAATTACACTAACATATTATGTAGTAGTGAAGAAATTGTCTCATTAACTAAATAATTAGTCATCATCATCAGATGAAACTCAGCGCCACGGATCAACCCGGCATAATGGATTAGTAACGGCCCCGCCGGCCGGCGCGGCGCATCGTGACTTCAAGCGCCGAAGCCGAAGCGCCTTCAAATAGTCGTATATGCAACCAGGGCATTAGTAGAGCACGAATAGTTGTATCAAGGCGCCGGTAAAAAACTTCGCGTTCTTCAAGCAGCCTGAGCACTAACTAGGTAGCGTTTGGCAAAATTGAATAATGGGAAATGGAGGAACTTGAAAAGGAACATAATATGTTTCAAGTTTCATTCCTTCATGATGTTGAATGTAAAGATACAAAATTTAGGGCTGGATACAAATTAATAACTGGATTGAACAAACGTCGAGGTATCGAAAAAAAGATTGCAGACACGCCGGGCTGGATTCACTTTAAATTTTTGTTGTAACACGGATCCATTACGCCCAGAGGAACATTCTAGCTGTTTATTCCAAAACAATTAACTACATAATATTTTCCCTTCTATATTTAAACGGGCAATTGGTTCTTTTTACTTGCAATTATAAGGCTGTCTCAAATTTTTAAAATTATTTTTTGTTTCAGGTAAAAATTGGCACCGTTTTAATAAATAAATCACCACCTCGTTTGCAAGAAGTCAGGTAAGCTAATCCTCAATGAGTGATGCAACCTTAACTCATTCAGTAGGTACAGTTTTTTTTTTTTTTTTTTTTTTTTTTTTTTTTCCAAAATTAAGAACAGTTAGATTGAATTTTAACCAGAAATTTGACTAAAGGAGGAAATGCCAGCTTTCGCATTTCATCGGTTTGTCGACAAAACATTTCTTAAATGGTCTTACAGATCACTTGAGCGTATTAATGCTAAAATGAACTAGAGGCGGTTCGGAAAGAAAGCGTGTTCTCGTTAAAAATGTATGAATTATTTTTTCAGAGTCACTATATTATCAGAAAATTTTCACACACTTGAAAAAGGCTGGCTAAAGCAAGGTAACTCCAATTTACCTTTAACGCGATGCCCCTTCCTCTCCCAATTTGGGTTACGTATTATTAACTGGATCCAACTGGATGCATGTTGAGCACATGCTCCGAACATTTAAGTCGCCTCAAAGTCAGTCGGGCCATTCTCTTCGCACGGACGAATTAGATAGGTACAACCAGGAGCCGAAACCTTTTGTATTCGGCAGAGCTGCCCGGTGGGAAAGTTCATCTGAGTGAACATTGTGTTCGGTATAATTTCGTTATTAGTTTCTAACTCGGATTAAGGATCCTTGCCCTTCCTGCTCCGCTATGAGCGGGGGAGGGAACCGGTAAGAACAGGGGAGGGAACATACGAACTCTTAAACTCGGCGGAAGCATCGTTGGCCGATTTGACTCGGAATATTCCCTCGACCATTTAATCCCCGACGCCAAGTTTCTGACCTTCCCCCTCCCCCATTATAATTGACTTCACTAATTCAGCCGACTTTTTACTTTCAGTTCGCACTCACGTAGCACGAGCATTCGACTTCTGCCACCTTTTCCCTTTTATACTCCTCTGCCCTCTTCTTTGTATTTTCTATGTCTCTCCTCCTCCTTGTTTTACCTGGAAAAATTATGGTAACGTTCACCAGAAGTTGAATTGATTCTTGAAACAGTGATATGTACTTTCAGTGAAAGTAACTGAACTACGAGTATGATAAAAACCACGAGTCGAGTTTTTACAACAGTTTGTGATGTCATTGAACACGTATGCTAATGGAGATGTTGCATGTGTGAGAAATTTGCGGTTTGACTGTTGATTCTTATGTAAAAGTTCGCGAAAAACACGATGGTGCCACTGGTTTTCTCTGAAATCAACTCTTCTCAAAAGATGGACAGAGAGGCACTTTCACCTCCTTGATAATAGGCCAACCTCTACACCCACCAAGGAGTATTTACAGAGGCTCTTCTCTACCACAGAAAAACACAAGGAGGTGATAGTGCCCCTCTGTCCACCTTTACTCTGTTTTTCAGTTTGCACTAATTCCTACCTCGGTCAGTTGCATGCTCATTTTCTCGTTTTAATTTTTACATTTTTTAGTTTCTGTTCCAGTTGAGAATGGGCATGTAACTGGCCCGGAACGTCCTGGTTGTTTCATGTCTCCTCTAGCCTTGTATACCCATTTGTTTTTTGTATTTTAGTGTGTTTTTATTGTTGGAGTACACAATGTAAGTTAGACTTTCTGAGTGACTCGCAGAAAAATTTTGAGTTCTCGATAAACGCGAGTTCAATGACATGGAGTTCCGAAACGAGTGACGAGCGTGGGTGTCCTGGCCACGGAACTTTTGCGTGAGTCTTCATTATGTCTAAAAAGTAATACTGCACTAAAGCTGTTCAAACCTCCAAAATGAGAACTTGACATGCAACTTCGGTTCAAGCCCGTGTCTGCCCGGTAAAATTCCAAATCGATCTCTTGTGCATTTACTTCCGCCTGAATTTTTTTAAGGTCTGCGAGTTTGACGCTCGAGTTCCCGCGTTTTTGTCCCCGACTCTGTCCGATCGAAAAAAACTTGGACCTCCCTTTATTGCATCGCAGATTTCCTGTCATTTTACTCTTACAGGACGATTCATCTTCGTTTTTCGGTGAAATGTCTTGAAAAATTGGTCAAGCCTTTCCAAAGCATACGTCATAAATTTTATGTATAAAAAAAAATTAGATGATTCGTTACCGTGAAAAGTAAAAAAAAATAAAAATCGCCCTTAAGACGCGCGTTCCTCTAATTTCATTCTCACCATGAGGCATTCAAGTAAGGTGTAAAAGCGTTTAAATTGCAACGCTCAAACAGCTAAGCCCTTAATTTTTGTGGGTTTCTCTTGTTTTTAACCTATGATAAAAAAAAAAATAACACAAAGATTTAACTCTTTAGACGTTAATTTCAAAATACATTTACTAAACCTGCGACGGTGTTCCCAATTTGGCCCTTCTGGCCATTAAAATATCTTATTTTCTTCCTTGGAACCTCTCCTCGTTACAATTTCATTTTGTCTCGATTGGGACCCTCTGAGAGGCTGAGATGAGTCCTTTGCGGGGTCGTTGCTCCCTCCGTGAGAGCGTAGCGCGCAAGCGCTAAAAGGATCGCTCGGTCAACTTTACATAAATATCCTGGCACAGTTGTAACGGCACCTATCCAATTCTTTATTTATATTTTAATTTCGCGCGCTTTTGACTTCTCGCCACCATTTAAAACGTAGCACTCCTGTTTTTACGACCCGGAACCGCGGGCAGTTGGAAACTGTGTGGTGAAATAAACATTGATGTCAAACGTTACACACTAAATAAAACTTTTCTAGCGATTCTTAACCCACAAACCACCTCATATCGATGATGATGATAAGATGATATGAATAAAGTATTGTGGTGAATGAAATTTGAAAATTAAAACACAAAATCTGCGTTTCGATTTTCTGTTAGGTCGTAACCAGTGTTGATTTAGTGATGGCTTCCTCTTTTACGGGAAACTAGACGTCGAAGGTTTAACGCTCATCGCGGGCCGATTATTAAATTGAATGACAAAGCTATAGACAAAGAAGACAGAAGGGATATGGAGGGATCCTATTGGTGGAAGAGGGTGGTTGCAATGGACAAAGGCAGTGGGTAATAGACTATAACTAACGGCAACCCGCGAGAAACCCGATAGTTAGTCCATCATGTTCTCCCTTATAGTCTACAGGGACCACGCATTTCAACCAATAGGATCGCTTTATACTCCCCATGTCCTTTTTGTACATCGTTTTGTCTATCAATTTCAAAAATCAGCCCGCATGCAGTGGTGGCCCCAGCAAAGATGTGATGACATTTGGACTGAGTTAAGCAGAAAGGAACCAACCCACATTTGGAAAAAATTGAGTTATGAGTGATTTTGAACTGAGCCACTTCTCTACTATCGCCAAAAATTCAAAGTTTTTGGTTTGGGCAAATTTTGCAGAAGTTGAACTTGAAGTCCATCTTTTACATTGAGTCTTATGCAAGAGCAAAACTTTAAACCTCTTTTTCTTGGTTCCATCCCGATGTGGCTTGGTTCCTTTCTGTTTAACTCGGTCCATTTCAGAGGCACATAAAAGAGGCTTAGCTAGCTCGAATCATGCCGACACGAGGTCCAGTACTCGCTCAGCCGTGAAATAATTGAAACAAGCAGTTCCAACGCCAAAGCGTTGGAGGGCGCTTCTTTAACACTGCGCATGCGAGGAACGTTTTCATACGGCCAAGCGAGAGTATTGCGGACGGACGATGTATAACAAATTGCCTACGTGAAGGTGGTCCGGCAGCAACATACCCGCCGCTAGTCTCTGGAAAACAATAGAAAATAGTAGTTGCGTACGTTGCCAGCGAGCGCGCTGCGAGCGCATCTGTTTCAATTACCTAGCATCGAGTCGGGCCTCTAACTTTCTATTCTCTCTGACATAACCTTAAACCTTCAACCCAGAGCCGCAAACAGCTGACGCTTGACGATGCTGCGCCGAGAAAATGAACCAATCACAAAATAGCACAGTAATACGTCACTAAAATGAAGAGATCACGTGACTGTTCGTGATTTTTTCGAATCAATCTGAAACTACAACCTCGAATATGAGGCATTTAAGCATAACGAAGCCCCAAAATAGTTTAACCAGGTAATACGTCCGTGCGAGATTGTTATGCTTAAAAGCAAAACATTTCACGAAAACTTTTACGAATACCAGATGCAGAAAAAAATCAAATTTTCCCGGGTGTACCAGAATGGCGTCATTACCCATAAGGCAAAACGGTATGTAGTATAGGACATGTTACATCGGGGGAGTCGAACGGCTGGAAAGGGCGCATCTGGTGCCCAGAAGCGCCCAAAATAAGTACGAAAATGAAATACACTCGAATGTAATGATAGTAAGAGGTGGGGTTTCTGGGCACCCGAGAAGCATCCCCGAGCTCGGAGTAGGAAGAGTTGAAAAGCCACTCAGATCTGGCAGTGAGGCGGCCATTACCTTGTGCATATTTGTTACTCCTTGAACATAAATTACTCCCCTCCCTTCCTGGTCATAACCTCTCCTCTTGCCCTCTCTCGAGAATTACAGACTCATGTTCCTCAAATTAGAAAACCGTTCCTCTATGAATAATGTGCGTAATTTGATGCCCTTCCACCCCGGTTGCCACATCCCACCCACGACCAAGGAGCGTAGATTCACTTTCCGCGGATTTTCAAGCCGGTGTGACACCGGTGGCCAAGTTCAATAAGCTCCTCGAAGAGTACGGGAGGGGGAGAAGAATACGGAATACTTTTTCCTAATTCGCAAGAGTCCCATTTTTATTTATTATTCCGAAATCCGTGCCGCTCAAGTTGGTTTCCCCGCTTGACGTCGTTAGAACGTTAGCGGATACCTGAAACTTTACACCTAGCCGCACATGAAATTCTATCTTTTTCCGGTCCGTTTTGGCAACGTCGACGATGGGCCGCGGTCGGAAACCACGGCACTCCCAACGATTTGCATACGCAACGTCATAAATCATTTCGGCAAGACTCGGCGGGTGTATTACGAGTAGATTTTCGCAAGGTTTTTTATTAATAATGATTCATCATGCTCAGGAAGAAAGAACAGTAGTTCACGCTGATGTACAGTCCATTTTTGGTTTTTTCCTCTCTTTTCTCCACGGGTTAAAAGTGAATTTCATGTAATTAGTATGCTTCTTATTTATTTTTTTTGTCAATTTTGTCAAAGCTATGTGGTCTCGCCCATCCACAGTGAAGTTAAATACTTAAGCGCTCTTTTCAAAATCTGACCGCTCTCCTCATTCTTAAAACGAGACTTATCCTTTTGCCGTACTAAGAGATTTCTTCTCGATTATTTTCTGCAAAGGCACGAACTGGTCATCGCAATCTCTCCTCCTCCCCCCCCCTCCCCCGCCCGAGTCCCGAGTTGATACGGAATGCAGACATTGAGTGCTCCTTCAATTCGAACGTCATGCAATTTGAGCCACTTGGAAGTTAAAATAATTGTATTACGCACTTTGATTCATTAGTGTCACGTTTATGCTCAATGGACAGGGTACATAAATTGAGAGACTTGCACGATTTCCTTGTTCCCAAGAGCGATCGACTCTTAAAAATTTCCGTATTTAGTCTCCATGTGAAGGATAATCTGAAAAAACTTCAAAGCTTGATGATGCTTTGTTCTCCTTGAAAAAAATAAAATGAGAGCTGATACTTTAAAAGCCCGCAAACGAGATGCGCGGTTTGTAAGTTTGCACCATCGATATGTAATCTCAATATTTTACCATTGAAGCTGTTGTAAAGAATCGATTATTAGGGTGCTCGTCGCGAACACCTTGCTTACCGATCCTTTCCCGTAGGTTTAAATGACAGATCAATCGATACATCGCAAACACTGACACGCCTCTATCACGTATACGTAGGTTCGAAAATCAGAACACGATTCTATGACTGACATATTATCAAAGAACCTCTATCACCAATTTTCTTCATACCGCCAAGCAAGAGAAAGGAAAGCGTTGGAACAGCCGGCTGCCGGCTGCAGAAGAATAGAACTTGCACATCGATCTGGTTGTAAGGGGTTTTGCATTATGTATGAGTTTGGTCCTTGTATCTTATGCGTTCTTCGAAAGACCATAATAGCATCACAAAGAATGTTCAGATCTCATGACCCAGTACTGCAGCTCTAGCGCTAACATAAATGAGGGAAGGAAAACCGAAATAAAGAGCGAGAGAGAAAAGAGATTGTCACTGTTGAAATTTCTGCAGCACGTAAGATATTTCATAGTGCTCTTGTTGCCGGATGAAATCGTCTTCCTTTTTTCTCTCTTCCGTTTCTTTAAACTACACGCTATTCTCATAACATCATAAAAACTAAATCGCGAACACTCCAAAGTCAAAAATATCGTTTTAGAGTATTTAAATTTTCGTAAGTAAAGTTGTATGGAAAAAATTCATACCCACAAAAATCAATGGAATTTTTGAGTAAATATTTGTGCCATTACAGAATCTTACTTATTCGAGGGATTTTTGTGTAATCGCCAAATGCTGGGTAAAATCAAAGTGAAGAGGAGATGTGGTCTGATAATAAAAAGGAGTTTCGAAGCAATTTATCTTTTTCTATAATATGATCTTATTCTATAATATGAGTAAAGCATAACGAATAACGCGCTTGAGCAGCCTGCTGCCCCGTCCACCCTGCGGCACATGCCACATCCCCCACTCGCATCTAGCACTCTAGACTTATGCAATTCTTTCATTTTTCATTTTTAAACCTTTTATAACATTCGTTTTCAGTTCATTTTATAAACTTCCCTTTTATCTTAATTCCGTTTTCCTCTCCCCAGACGTCCAGACGGAGTTTGTTATGGATCATTGGCGAGGCGTGAATGATCGATTATCAATATTTCCCCTTTGAGGCTACGGTAAACAGTCGATTATTAAGGTGTTGGTTGCAAATACCCTGTTTACCGATCCTGGAACTGTTCGACCCTATCTCTTTCAAATATTTTTATCACTTTATTCAGGCACTGTTTGAGAAAATCTCGAAGGCCTCATGTTATCAAACACCTCGAGTGCCGCACCTGGCACTGGGAAAAGAAACCGCAGTGTGGTCAGGGGCGACCTCTTGAAAATCATCGACAAGTCTGTATCTTGAATTTAATGAGCATCACCCTTGTAATCAAGAGTACATAGAGTCGTAATGTAAATGGGAGAGCTGGCGCTATGTTCTGCTCGACGAATTCCGAGCCGTGTGGGCGAGTTCGGGTCACTTTTTCGTACATGTTCGATCCAAAGGCAGTGTGGAACGTGGTGATCCTATCTTCTTTATTTACATCGGATGGCCGGTACCGGGTATCGCACATCATTGGAATCGAAAAGTGACCGGCGTCACAAGGAGCTCGGATCGGCCTAGATAATGCTATGAAAGTGCTGCAGCTCACCATTTACATTGACCCATCACCCTTGCAATGCACAGTCCTTGTTAGGATAGGTCCGACTCGTGGTTGAAAGTGTGGCTAATCCAACCTGTTAGGATCAGCTTTCTCCCGATCGGAATCGCCTGGAAGGGATTGAAAGTCGAAACGAATAAAAAAATAATTCGATTCAAGCAATTTACAGAAAAAATGCGCGTTAAGCGGCTTATAATAAGGTGATGAATCCTCCTCTTTATCCTTCCCTTCCGAGCGATCGCGCGAGCTTATTCGACTCGGCTTCCTTGTCGAACCGCAATACACAACGGAGTCGTTGAATAAACCGGGAGCGGAGAACTCCCTCGCTCTGCGGGAGAAATGACGCGAATTTCATTCAATCTTATTAAAGAAAGATATGACGCTGAAATCAGCGGGAGGGGGATTAGAGATTGAGACCCGGGAGGGAGAGGAGCGGGGGGGAGGAGGGAGGGGGGAGGGGGGCTCCGAGTAATAACCAGAAACACAAAATTGAGACAGACAAAGAGCAGTTTTCTCAAAAGTCGGTCCGAAGAGCCAAGAGCCCCGGATTCTTTGAGCCTGAGTGGCCCCTGCGTGAAGATAGAGCGGGGGCGCGGGGGGGGGGGGGGGTTAGGAGAAGGGAAAAGTTTTCTCCTTGTTGCAAAGCGAGGGCTGAAGTGGGATTGAAGACGGTTCGCGGAAAGCGTATTGACAAGTATCAGAAGCTGAGAGCTTAGTAATAAACTCCAATATGTACGGGAATCCGTGGAAATCGCCGGGCGAAGCCGCGAGCCGTAGTTTTTAAGTCCTCCGGGACAAACAATCCCGCTCCTTCTTTATCCCTTTCTGACACATTAAATTGCAGCGTATTATTGCCGGGCGTCTCTTTTCCACCGCCTTGCACCGCCCCCACCCCCCTCCACTCCTACGCTACCTTCAATCACCGCCGCGCTACGTAGCTTTCCTCTTATTTAATTAGGCTATTTCTTGCCCGTGTTCAGCTTGTTGTGTTTTCAAAGAGCCTTGTTCGTGTGAGTTTTGGAAATTTGCGGTTAAAAAACGATAAAAATAATGGTATTACAAGTTGCGTTCAAAATTAACATATACACCGAAAAAAGTGAGGTTGATTTAACATTCTGATTGTAAAAAAGGTGTGCGATCCGAGAACTTATAAAATGCTGCATTACCTGCCACAGCAGTTAATCTTACATCTTGGTATTGCTAAAGTAACTGTATAGCGGCTGTAAGTATAGCGGATAATTCAACATTCTTTAATTTTTCGCACACTTCATTCTTAATATTCCAGAATGTTAAATCAACTTCACTTTTTTTCGGTATACGTTTAAAAAAAAACGCTACAAGTTGAGGCTGTAATGGTATTAGATTCGTGATTTCACCGATGTTTAGCATGTTCCTAGTAGCTGATAACACTTTGTTTGAATGTGTTTGGTAAAGATAGCCAGTGCTAAATGGTTAAGTCAGACTTACATTAGATACTTCTTGCTATTAGAGATATCGACGGTGAAACTACCAAACCACGTATCTCGTTTGCGGTGTTTAAAAATCTACGCTCACATTTTATTTTTTTGAAGTAGACCAAATCAATATCATTCCTTGAAATTTTCACGGATTTTTTTCCGCACAAAGAGGAAAAATCACGGAAATTTCCAAGACTAGATGTTAAGTAATTTTTCATTTAAAAAATAAAGTATGACAGGAAGTCTGCGACGTCGCAAACCGAGATACGTGGTTTGGTAGTTTCACCGTCGATATTCGAGATGTTGCGGGATCTTAGAATTGCTTAATATAAAAGTGTAACCCATGAAAATTTTAGAGAGGAACTCGTTTCCGAGCTTAAAAAGCTCGAACCCACTTTTTTACTGACAAACAGGAGCTGAAGGTTGTTGTGATAAGAAGAACGTTTCTCATTGGCTTTCTCCTGATAACGTCATAAAAAGTGACGACCCGTGGTTTCAACTACCGTGAATTGAATGTATCATGGCTGCTGTACGACCGGAATGGATAAACACAATCGCGAATGAAAGGACCACGGCGGTCAATGATTCTTGAGACGTCACGAAATCTGCCCAAACTTTCGTATTGAAAAGTGTAATTTCTACGTTCAGGGCAGAGAATTGCTGAAATAATGCAAGTTAGTGGTTTCTATTGGCACCAAGCAAACTGAAATGCTCGCAATTCTTTCTTCAGCCAATGAAGAGGGTTTCCAGTCAAGATCTCATGATCCGATTTTTGTGGCCAATTCCACAAAATGAACTCTACCAAAAGTTTACCTCCGTGTATTATGGTCCCTTTTCCTGTCGAAGAGTCCTTTTCTGCATGGACAGGATAAAGGATAAATTTTTCGGTGAAATTCGACAACAGGAGAGACGGTAATAAACGATGATAAATAACGGAGTACATGTGGTGCATGCTTGGAGAAGCCATCTCGCACAGCGCGCTACTCCTATGCAACAAGGATCCCATTCCGACTTTTCCCTTCTTTTTCTCCGCTTCGTTTTGACTCGTATTGAGTTATTGCTCGAGCCTCCTACATTCGCTTAACTTTGAAGCCTCCTCTTGTGAGTACTTTATGTCCATGTTTTTGCATCAACTTCCCTTCTCCTCTCTTCTCTTCCTCCAACTTCAAATGGATTACTCCGAGTGCATCACTGTTCTGAAATCCCGCCCAAGAGTTGATCTGAATGCAAACTTTTAAAAAGTCGCTGCATTCCGAAATTAATTTCAACCGTCTGCACGGCCTTGCAGACAGAGAGGAACAATAATTTTGCATCGTAAAACGAGGAGGTTAACAACAATAACAATTAGCATCACAATTCACCTCTATAAATGAAAAAATTATACACTAAGAAGTGGCCCGAACTGTATATAACAAGGTGGAGAAATGGTGCTGGGTCCACACCATTTCGCGGGGAAACAAAGTCAAGTCTTTATCCTGTCCATGCAGAAAAGGGCTCTTCGACAGGGAAACCATAATACACGGCGGTAAAATTTTGGTAGAGTTCATTTTGTGGAATTGGTCACAAAAATCGGATCATGAGATCTTGACTGGAAACTCTCTTCATAGGCTGAAGATAAAATTGCGAGCATTTCAGTTTCCTTGGTGCCAATAGAAACCACTAACTTGAATGAATTTCAGCAATTCTGCGCCCTGAACATGGCAAATTACACTTTTAAATACGAAAGTTTGGGCAAGAAACTGCGTTTTCTGAACTCAAAGCTTCAACCCGCCATAACTTTATTTTGGTTGTTTTCGACAAAAATGTTTCGTTGAATCTCTGTGATCTCCTTTTCTTTGTTTTTTTTTACTAGTGAATAATCAAATACGAATGTAACACCTTGTCTATACATACTACATCACTCGCAAAACCGGAAAATTTAGTCAAAAAAATTTACTCAAACAAGTGCGATGGAAACTCTTTGCTGAAGTCGCAGTGTTTTGCTCTGATTCGAGAAAAAAGTTAAATACGAGGCCGAAATACACCTCTCCTATTGTCAGGGTTGCTGTTCACGTAGCCCTTGGAGCATCACTACAAATCGTACAAATAACACAAACGGAACCAACACAATAATATGGAAAAAGAGCAAGAGAAAGGACGAGCGTTGGCGAAGGCGCAGTGATACAACTATTCGTACTTGATGGATGCCTATGTTGCGTCTACAAAATTGAAGGCGCAATGGCGTGAGGCGTGAACTCGACATGGTTTGCTCTATGCTTACAATGAGTGGCTACACTGACTTGGCTTTGTTTCCCCGCGAAATGGTGCGGACCCAGCACCATTTCTCCACCTTGTTATTTCCATTTTCGTTCCATTTTTCACCCTCTATTCGAAAATTTCGATTTTTGAGGATCGAAATCTAGATTGATCAAACGATTATTAATGTAATGCATTCCGGGTTCTTGGCGAAGTCGAACTGGTGTGCGATATATCACACTGGATAAGTCCTCACTTTTGGCACATTTTAGCCGAAAGAAAGGAAATTAGCGCCTAATCTAATGAATCATTCTCGACCATAAAAATTGCAAGTGGAGAAAGCAAAAGAAGCAGAGAAATGAAAGTAGGAGTCTACTTGAAAAAAAGGTTGCGTGATACAAAGGTCGACAACTTATGGAATGCAACGTTTGATCCTAAGAAGAAAACGGCTTTTATTTCTTCGGATTTAGCATTTTTTAATATTTTTTAGAGTAAAGAATTATTCATTAGGCTCATGCGCAGACGCGGGGGCTATCCTCTTTTTTATGGCTATAAAATCAAAATCTGCCGAGATTCGTTACCTAACTCGTCGATGCCCAAGCGGGGTTGAATTGACCCAAAGGCTTCTTAAAATTACGAGACCCCTGGGTTGTATGGGGTCGGTGAATACGATATAGGTCTACAAATACATCGTAAGAAAAGAATCAGGCATCAAATTGAAAATAAGAAAGAAAAATATCTAGTTTCAACACAGCCGAAGATGCGATAGACGTTGGGCCTGAATTTATCGTTAACTTTTCTTCCGAATCAGAGCGACACCTCATTGTAAGCATAGAGCAAAGCATTTCGAGTTCACGCCTCACGCCATCGCGCCTTCTATTTTGTAGACGCAACATAAGCATCCATCAAGTACGAATAGTTGTATCACTGCGCCTTCGCCAACGCTCGTCCTTTCCCTTGCTCTATTTCCATATTATGGTGTTGGTTCCGTTTCTGTTATGTATACGATTTGTAGTGATGCTCCAAGGGCTACGTGAACAGCATACCTGACAATAGGAGAGGCGTATTCCGGCCTCGTTTTTAACTCATCTCTCGAATCAGAGCAAAACTCTGCGACTTCAGCAAAGCGTTTCCGTCGCACTTGTTTGAGTTGTAAGCTTTCTGCTTTTTGAAGTTTTGTAGTGATACGATATACATACCATAGTTGAATTTTAGAACTCTAATTTCAATCCGTGAACTTTGTTAAATGGACCACGTTAAGCAGGAAGGAACCAAGCCACATAACCTAGTGCCAAATTTAATTGGAAAATTTTATTTTTTACGTGATGACGGCTGTGCGGATTTTTGTGGAAACTTCAGTGAATTTTCTGCATGGCACAAAACAACCTCCTCAAAATCTTCACAGGAATGCGCATCAACATTTTCTTGTAAATAATCAAATTTTTAAGTTAGATTTGGCAATAGCCGATGTGGCTTGGTTCCTTCTGCTAAACGCGGTCCAAATGTTGTCTTCCCACAGAATATCGCGAGCATAGCCTTTTCTTTTAAAATTCTATAATCTGATAAGTGCATGCACTTTGGAGTGTCGCTTTCAATCCCTGTTCTACTGACATCTTCCAACACACTGGAAAAAAAAACACATTGGTTCTAAAATCCAGACTCTTAAAAATATCGTCAAGAAAAAGTACTTTTGATTCAATCAGATCCAAGCTTAAATCAAAAGGAAATCCGCTCAAATTAAGAGGCTTGGTTCTTAATTTAAGCTTAAATCTGATTGAATCAAGAGTCCTTTTTCTTGTCGAGGTTTTCAAGGGTCTGGACTCTAGATCCAATATTTTTTTTTCCAGTGCAGTCTTGGCAACATCGAAAGCGATATCTAAAAAAAAAAATAATAATAATACTAAGGTGTTATGTAGAGCGCGGAGGAGGGCACTCGTTTTGCAGACGGCTCAGAAGTGAGCGAGAAATGGAGAAGTCAAGGAATCGTCTAGGTCTTGATAAATGCTTCGTCCATCAGTTTTGTCAATTTGCATGTGGAAACTGAAAAGACCAGTGGCGTGGGGTGAATGATCGATTATCGATATTTCCCCATTTGAATCCAGGGTAAAGAATCGATTACTAAGGTGTTCACTGCGAACACCCTGTTCCTCGATCCTTTTCCGTAGGTTTAAATGACAGATCAATCGATATATCGCAAAGCAAGCCACGCCACTGAAAAAGACGCCTAGTCTGCATCGGCGATCATCGGTAAATCGCAATATTCCTCGCCGGAACTGCACCGTCGCGTCTGTTCTCGTGTCTGAGATTCCGAAGTTGAAACTGGAGTTTTGTAAATTGACGACAATTGCGCATCCGACTTTTTTTTCGCTCCGTTCTTAATAATGCACTTCGCCTCCGTTAAATCTTGGCTCGGAGTTCCCGAGCAGACTGCCCGAATCAGCTCTCCTTGCCAGCTCCCTCGAGGCCCCCACCCCCCCTCCCACGCCCCTTTTCCTACCCCCGGAAACTGGAACAGTCGTTCTACTTTCTGAAATGATTTGCGTGCGTTGCATTGACGAACGGAAATCTGGTGATTGCTCTGGACTTTTGGGTTTCGAGACGATTTATTCGCACCTGTATTTTGAGATTTCTTTTCTTCGTATAATGTTCTCGAGGAAGATATCGCGATCTCTTGTTTTTGTTTCTTCATTAATTTCTCTCTTCTTCTTTGAAAATACACGGAAAAAAACACATTGGATCTAGAGTCCAGACTCTTGAAAACATCGACAAGAAAAAGGACTCTTGATTCAATAAGATTTAAGCTTAAATCAAGAACCAAGTCTCTTGATATGAGCGGAATTCCTTTTGATTTAAGCTTAAATCTGATTGAATCAAGAGTCCTTTTTCTTGTCAATGTTTTTAAGAGTCTGGACTCTAGATCCAATGTGTTTTTTTTTTTTTTCCAGTGAAACATACTGAAGTACAAGTGGCTTACATGTTGCAATACGGAACCACTATCTCCCGCTTTTCCATAAAAGTACCTTTCTGCATAGAGAAACCAATAGCATTTATGATATTTCGCAAATGAGTCAGGAGTAGTGGCTCCTTATCGCAAAATGTGGTCCAAATATATGAGTGTACCCTGAATTAATCTAAATATGCTCCATAAATATACTCTTGAAAAATATACTATGTATTCGAGGCAGAGGTGGATCCAGACACCTCGATTTGGGGGGAAAGGGCGGGTTTCTTCTTGACTACATCTATTGGATGGGGAGGGGGGGGGTTTGAGGGCCTCCCCGGGATCATAGAAATTTTAAAGCATCTCATAGGACGTTGGAGCTAATTTTGTCCTGAATAATTACCAAATATAAGTGTCCTTCCCTCTTCTTTCTTCCGTTCCTTTCTTCTCTTTTCCTTCCCTGTTTTGTCCTTTTTTCTCAGGTGAACGGGGGGGGGGGGGGGGGGCTCACGTCCTCTACGCCCACCCCCTAAGATCCGCTTATGGCTTGAGGTCGTTGCACTTGCACTGCTTATGATGGAATCCGAGTCTCGCCAATTCTTCCAGTCGGAGACACTGAAAACAAAGTATGACACATTTCAACAGAAGTATAGTAAATTCCATCGTGATCTATTATAAACCGTAGAGGATAACCAGAATTCTGGTAGCATTTACTATACTTTTGGTGAATACAATTAGATTTACTATATTTGCTACCGTAGGATCTATCAGAGATTACCATTATATACTCAAATCGTTGTACCTTACACCTTACACGATTTACGTTTCTCTCATTGTATCAGTGTTAATCTTGTTGTGACACATAGTTCGGTCCCGATACACTGCACTGTAACTAGGACCGAAATAATTGTTACCGCAAAAGATAATAATGCACTTATCCTCATTTTAAAAACATCAAATGAACAAAAACAAGCATAAATAACTCTCTCGAAGAGGAACAAAAAAGCAAATAAAGAAAACATCATAAAGCAAAGTTCATGCCATTCAACTATTTATCTCACTCCGTTTGAAACAAAATGAAATGCATTTGCTCTCGTTTCTTTCTTTTTTCCTTTGATTCATTTTTCTTCTCTTGGCATAATTTATCGAAATGAACAAATTTACGTTAGACAGAAATGTTGAAAATAAATAGGCAAGAGAATGAAGTAATCTATGAGCTAGAAGAAATGTTACAATTCCTTTAAATTGTCTCGAGTGAATTTAAGCGTTGCGTTGGACGGAAAAAAGCAAGACGACGCGACGGGGGGAAGAAAGAAGACTCTTGACAGTGCTCAACAAAACCATTCTGCCCTTTGATGAGACGCCCTTATCGTGGTTACCTGAGCCATGCAAGGCGCACTGCACAGCGGAGTCTTTGCTCATTGTGCACTGTGCAGTCGCCTTGTCACTCCCTCCCTCCCCTCTCAGTATCCACTCCAGGGTCCGGAGATGCTTCCCAGTGGCGTGGCGTGAATTGCGATATATCGATTGTTATCCCATTTAAACATATGGAAAAGGATCGATAGACAGGGTGTTCGCAGCGAACACCTTAATAATCGATTATTTACCATAGGCGTAAATGGCATAACAATCGATACATCGCAATTCACGCCACGCCACTGATGCTTCCCCTGATTTCCCTCATTATGCACTTGTCAAAAACACTGCTCCACTCAACATCGTGCCTTATTAAACACACTCTAAATATAAATGAGTATTCGACTCGAGCAAATTATTTTTATTCAAAGCCCTTCTCCGATAAATAGATAGCGTTTAGGAGAACTAGTATTTCTCTATTATGATTTGAAAAATGGTGATGCGCCGTGGTTGATTGGTTAACAGTTGGGCACTTTTGTCAGAGGATTTTTTTTACTCCAGCATGCTATTCAAATGTTCCCTCATTCTATGGATGTGATTTTTTCAAGGTTTTTTCCTGTTCTTGAGTGCATCCTGCATACCTGAGACAAAATGTTGATGACGCTTTTTCCTGCTCGAAGAAACAAATTCTTTCGATCCAGGAATTTTTGTTGAAAAATTGATTATTTTGATCTCGTAAATTTGAGAAAAAAAACAACAAAAGTGTTTTTTCAAAACATTTTTAAAGGAGTTGGCAATAGTATGAGTCTCTTGGAATTTTTGAAAACATTTTGGAAGGGAGTCTAAAGTTGAATTCGCAAAATAATCTCTGAAACTGAAACAAAGTTCACGCCATTATGCTAGAATGACGGATTCAATTTTACCAATCTAATCTTGAAACTCCAAAGAGGCTCATCTTCTGTTTTAATGTGTCTCAGATTTTATTCTACGAGGTATGAATTTAGATTATTATACCAGCATCAATATCAAATTAATGGTTAAATTATATTTTAGTTGATTTTAAGCTAAAAATCTTTCGGTCAAGAGGGTAACCATTGAGACCTTTAAAATTGAAACTCGTTTTTTCCCCTCGGATCCACACGGCCGTTATTTCTATGCAGCATGAAAATTGCACGTGCAGCCAGTATATCTGACGGATATATCCTTTAACGGTGCAGTTCAACCCATATGTTACCCCATTAAAAGAGTTTAGACTGCATTTTTTCCATCATGACTCGCGTTAATTATTAAAAATCGCTCGACGTGTTAATTTATCTCCCCTGGAAAGGGGGAAAATAATTGGAAAAACTGTGCGTGATTGTTTCATTTTTCATGGGAGCTGCGTAATGACCATGCACACTGCAGTTTTAGAGCAGCGGATCATGCAATTACCCAACCCGGGTTATTGACTCGCTGCACGCCTGATCCAGCCGACCAGCACGACTTCATGTTTTAGGCTCTACTTCATTCAGCACATAAAAAGCTGGAAATTTTAGCACCTACAAATCCTTGCTTGGCTGATATAAGGGCGTAACTACACATTGAGATGAGCCCGGAAGAGCATTGAATTGTATGGCCGACAGGGTTCATTGCAGAGTGTAGTTACACCCTTATGTTAGGTAGGCAACGAAATGAACGTGCTCAGTTGTTAAAAAGAAGTGACAATGAGAGCACTTCAAGGCATCCCTCCTGCTCATTTTTGCAAATTGTTTTTTCCATACTCAGTTAAATACCATTAAGTTTTTTTTAACAAAAAACGCCAAAAATGTTGTCATTATAATTTAGATATGGAAATCACCAACTTTCCCTCTATTTTTTCGAGTTTTTATTACTCCAGGAGGTTTCTGTTTAGTCACGAAGTGACATGCTTTTCAATCAATCAAGGATAGTTTCTAGCATGAAATCTTTTTTTTCCTATTTTTTTTTTGAAAATTATTACGTTAACTCACATTGTCGAAAATTGACAATTTACCAAAATATGTGGTTTAATGAAAATGAGAAGTTAGTGCTGCTGAATTAGCGCAACATAATTAGTGCTTTACGGCAACAAAAATCCTAATAATATATTCCGTTCATTTGGAGACCAAATTTAAGGCAAATCAATATAAGGAGAAATGAGACAGAATTTGAGTTTTTTTTTGGTCAATAAAAAATCAAACAAAAAAAAATCTTAAATTTGCTGCTTAATTTAAGCTACTTTTTTGCTTAACTCAAGCATTTTTTCCTTCTTCTAGAAAAATTCAGCCCGAATTAAGATGAAAAAAAAACTTGGCAGCAAATCCAAGGAACGCGCATCAGGCTTGGGCCAAGCACCTTTTTTCAGTGACTACATCATCGTAGCATACACCGATTAAAATGTCAGATCATTCGCGAGGATCGGCAACACATTTTCATCATTGTTCCAGTGTACCTAGTAAAATTATACACATAATAAAGGAGAACGTTTCGTGTTTATGAGGCTAATAATCGCGTATGCATAATATAGGGTTGTGGAAGGCGGATTGGAATCCACGTTGTCCTTCCGTGCAAAATCGGAACTTCCGGAACAATGTTGCTAAGCTCGAAATCATTTTCTCAGAAACGGCAACATTACTCGGAGAGCATCGAGCCAAAACGGCAATAAAGTACAAGAGCCAATCATAGGCTTGGAAAATATCTGTGACTTTTTCCTTTGGACTGAATGCTTACAGAATTCCATCGCACGGCCCGAGTGGAACTCCAATAGTATTCGCGTGTTTGGGTTTTATGACAGCGCCGCACGCTCTTGGCCCATCGTAGCGTTGCCGATTTAAAATGTGTGCGAATTCTCTAATTTTTTTTAGTATTAAAGGCATTTAAGGATGAATAATCAATCTAAATCCAACGATGCTTTCTTCATTTTGTGGCAAATCATCCTGGCGTGCTGTTGAAACAGCAACTTTCAGCAGAAAAAATGTTTTGCCTCGAAAGTCGTCATATTTTTTTTTAGATTTCATCGATTCGAATCTTTCAGTATGAAATTTTCCGAAGTAAAGACCTAAGCGGAGCAAATTAATTTTTTGCCTAAAATTCTGCTTTGCATAGGCATATTTAATGATGAGTTGAGAAAAAACAAGTATCAAATGTGCATAGTGATGTGCACATTACAACATGTTGGTGAAACAAACATTAGTGATGATGAAGTTGGGGAACAAGGAGGCTTTATTAGATAAAAATAATAAGATAAAACTGTATAGTCGTATTGATTAACAAGCGAATTTTCAATAATTAAATCATTGGCCCTATTATGAAATCAGAATTTCAAAATGAGAGAGTACTCTTCGACAGTGGCGTGGCGTGAATTGCGATATATCGATCGTTATGTCATTTCAACCTATGGAAAAGGATCGATAAACGGATTATTCGCAGCGAACACCTTAAAAATCGATTCTTTACCATAGGTTTAAATGGCATAACAATCGACATATCGCAATTCACGCCACGCCACTGCTCTTCGACTATCAATCAACCGCAGAAATTCCTTCCTTTGACCTGGTAGGCAATACCGGACACCCGGAAGGCGAATTAGTGATGTCAGTTAAAATACAGAAAGGTGCATGGTTCCTAAAATGTACATTAAGTTTGTCCTAATTTGTCCAGAAATCAGATGACCAGAATTTAGTATCGCCAATGACGGTGGTTTAATTGTATCAATACCTAACAAGAAATCAAAAGTTCATAATGATATGACGAACATATTGACAAAAGCTACCAATAAGTATATAGAGTTTAGGAGAATGGAATCAAGTTTTTTTTCTACTTTTTTTTAAATATAAGTTGCTTTATTGTTGTGGAATTTCTTATTTTATTTCTCATAAATAGAATTGTTTCGTTTCGAAATTCTCATTTCAATAAACTGTAAAAGCTTTCTTTGTTTATTTTCCTGAGAAACAAGGTTAAACTTGCTGCAATTCTAATTTAATTATTAGGTCTTCTTTTTCTGAATGCACAACGAGCTAAACCAATCCGGAAAATGGAACCTAGTATACCACAGTTGGATTTCTCTCAGACGTCCTATTGGTAAAATCAATACAGAGAAAGAGAGCAACTGCTCAGTGACGTTCATGGTGGGACTGATCCGAAATATTTGTGAGCGGCCCACGAAATATTGTCCAAACTTGCAGCGGCTGAGTTTCAAAAATCATCAAATGAAGCGGTTCTAATATTTCCCTAACTGAAGTGATTTTCAACGTGACAAGATAATTGGTAGCATTTAAATAACCAAAGTTTTGCTTTTTTTTCCAACAGAATCATCAATTTATGGTACTTCTCCATGTCTCCAAGCAGAGAACGAGTAGAAACCTTCTTCGCAAAAATACGGTCATTTTTTAATCTGCCATGCTAAGGAAGAACGCCGTATGAACATTCGAGAGTTGCCGAAATTCCTTCGATAAAATGCTTATTTTTTCGGAAAGTTATTAATATTTTTCCTTTAAATTTTCAGAATCTTAAGTAAAATTGCGAACTAAATTATCCGAAAAATTGGGAGGAAAATATTCATAAATTAACGTTTCATCAAAGGAAATTTGGGAACGCCTGAAGATTCATACGGCGTATTTCCTTAGCACGGCAGTATTAAACCCAACTCATATAAGGTTTCAAAACCTAATTTCTCTCCCATATGTTCATTTCCATCTCGACAATAGATCTCAAGCTACCGAGATGAAAGGAGGAAAGCCCTGCAAATAATATGCAAGATCCTTGAATGGAAACCCGATGAAAAATTCAGAGTGGGAATCGGATCGCGGGATGCTCAGACAAATTTGTATTTCGTGAGTCCGGATTGAAGCCAGACAAGCCGGGAGGATGCGGATGTTAGACGGAATTAAAATTCGAGCAATCTCCGACGAGAATCTTTACGACACGCTCTCAAATATTGGAGAGGGAAACGCATGTGCAACATCCCTGAAATGCGTGGGGGGGGGGGGGGGGCTGGGAAAAATACGTCGCAAGGATCGAGTCAACACAATTTGGAATGTGATGAACGCTGTTGCCAAAATGCGATATACTTATTTTTTAAGAATGCATAGTTTTTATAGAGACTTTCAAAGATTTGCATTGTTTTCTGTTTGGACACAAGAGGTTGACGGTCTTAAAGGAAATTTCTAAACGAAAATAGATGCATCTGAACCAAAACTTCTCGGTTATTGTTATGTATTTTTAGCCTTTTTCCTCCGTTTTTCCCTTTATTTTTTCATGTTATCATCGTCAAGGGCTTATGTATGAAAAATTTTGGCCCCTTTTTAGGTATTCGATTCGACCATCGGACCAAGGTTTAAATGGAAGCTTATAGTAACAGAAAACTCAGGAAAAAATTTCAAGATGAGTATAGGAACCGTTTTCGAGTTACGGGGGGGCAAAGGGGTCGCAATCTGGCCTAATTTTTTGCTGTTTTCTTGTAGAATTGATGTATCGGCGGGGTTCTTATCGTTGTTTACGCATGTGTAGCACATGGATTCCTACGTGTTTTTACACGTAGAATCGATTTTTAACGTTGCCGAATCGATATATTGATCAGTTAAATCGATTTTGAACGATTTTTTAAGGAAAATCGATGCTATTTCAGGATCGAAATTGTTTATTTTCGATTCATGAATGAATAAATGCACCTGAAATGACTGAAGCACATGTAACCCTATGTATTTTGACACGGAAAATTGATTTTTAACATTGACGAGTCGATTTATCTACAGTTTGTATCGAATTTTTGCGACTTTTTACGGAAAATCGATGACTTAGCGGAATTAAAATCGGGTTTGCTCCATCCGAGATCGGAGATATGTACCCAACATGATTGGAGCACATCGACTCTTACGTATTTTTATACGTGGAATCGATATATAACCTCGATAAGTCGATATATCGATCAATTGTATTGAATTGATGCGATTTTTTGCGGAAAATCGATGGTTTATCGGGATTGAGATCGGTGTCTCTCCGTCCAAGATCGGAGAAATGTACCCTTCATGATTGGAGCACATCAATTCTTACGTAATTCTGCACGTAGAATCAATTTTAAACGTCGACGCGTCGATATATCGATCTGACATACACAACTCTTGCGATTTTTTACGGATATTCGATGGTTCTTTTGGATTGGCATTGGAAAAATCTAACAGACATGACTGGAGCACATCGATTCGTTTGTGATTATTCTCGCAAAATCAATTTTTGAAGTCCACGAGTCGATTTATTGACTGGACGTATTGACTTCTTGTGATTTTTATGGAAAATCGATTTTTTGATCAGGAATGAAATTGGTTACTTACAGTCCGAGGGTGGAGATATGCACCTAACATGGTCGGAGCACGCCGTGTCCACGTACTTTTACACGTAGAATCATTTTTAAGGTTGACGAGTCGATTTATCGATTGCGGTCATACTCGGCCAACTCGAGGGACAGTTTATCTTCCTTCAAATATGCTGATCCGGAATTCTCATACTGTTCCATAAAAAGGTAGATGCGTGTATGTATCTCCTTAAATCATTTTAAGTGAAGTCATTCATTCACTCATTCACTCTGGTGTCAATGGATTTGGTTCCAATCACATGAAGTCAATATGACCAGTCAATAAATCGACTCGTGGACTTCAAAAATTGATTTTGCGAGAATAATCACAAACGAATCGATGTGCTCCAGTCATGTCTGTTAGATTTTTCCAATGCCAATCCAAAAGAACCATCGAATATCCGTAAAAAATCGCAAGAGTTGTGTATGTCAGATCGATATATCGACGCGTCGACGTTTAAAATTGATTCTACGTGCAGAATTACGTAAGAATTGATGTGCTCCAATCATGAAGGGTACATTTCTCCGATCTTGGACGGAGAGACACCGATCTCAATCCCGATAAACCATCGATTTTCCGCAAAAAATCGCATCAATTCAATACAATTGATCGATATATCGACTTATCGAGGTTATATATCGATTCCACGTATAAAAATACGTAAGAGTCGATGTGCTCCAATCATGTTGGGTACATATCTCCGATCTCGGATGGAGCAAACCCGATTTTAATTCCGCTAAGTCATCGATTTTCCGTAAAAAGTCGCAAAAATTCGATACAAACTGTAGATAAATCGACTCGTCAATGTTAAAAATCAATTTTCCGTGTCAAAATACATAGGGTTACATGTGCTTCAGTCATTTCAGGTGCATTTATTCATTCATGAATCGAAAATAAACAATTTCGATCCTGAAATAGCATCGATTTTCCTTAAAAAATCGTTCAAAATCGATTTAACTGATCAATATATCGATTCGGCAACGTTAAAAATCGATTCTACGTGTAAAAACACGTAGGAATCCATGTGCTACACATGCGTAAACAACGATAAGAACCCCGCCGATACATCAATTCTACAAGAAAACAGCAAAAAATTAGGCCAGATTGCGACCCCTTTGCCCCCCCGTAACTCGAAAACGGTTCCTATACTCATCTTGAAATTTTTTCCTGAGTTTTCTGTTACTATAAGCTTCCATTTAAACCTTGGTCCGATGGTCGAATCGAATTTTTTCCAAAATTGTGAGTTAGGCGGTATTGTTCCTTAGCCCCCAATATGTTACACTGGAAAAAAAAAAAAAAAAAAAAAAACATTGGATCTAGAGTCCAGACTCTTGAAAACATCGACAAGAAAAATATCTCTTGATTCAATCAGATTTAAGCTTAAATCCAAAGGAAATCCGCTCAAATTAAGAGGCTTGGTTCTTGATTTAAGCTTAAATCTGATCGAATCAAGATTATTTTTTCTTGTCGATGTTTTTAAGAGTCTGGGTCTGGTTTGATCCAATGTGTTTTTTCTCCAGTGTAGGAATTGCATAAACTCCGGGAGTAAATCCAAAATACGTATTGAAATCCGGCATCAAAGGTTCGGATATTTCATCAAGCGGGAATCGGTGCATGTTCATTGCACTCCGGCATCTCATTCCGCGGCGCACGGACATGGATACGACTCCACATAATTGGATTTACTAATATTTGTCGGGCGGGTTCGGCGCTTCGGAGGTATTGAAAAGATCCCGGGTCGAGATCCTCCATGACGCCCAGGCCTACAACCCGTGGGAGAGGGATGCTCCGAGGGTTCAAGAGGGATGCTCAAAAGGGAGGCGAGGGCGAGGCACATTTGTCGCGATCACTCCCGTCATATCGGCAAATTGATCGGCATGATTTCCGCGTTTGGAGATTGAGTCGCTAAGTTGCTTGTATACGATAGTTGTTTTCAACAATAATTTGGATGGAAATGGAGATGTTGCATATGTGAGGAATTTGCGATTTGACTATTTATTCTTATGTAACAGTTCGCGAGAAACACGATGGTGCCTCTGGTTTTCTCTAAAATTATCTCCCAAGCTCAAAAAAAGCTCTCGAGGCCAAAATGGAGGGGATATCCCACGGTATCCTGAGAGTCCACCTCTACGTCATGACAAACCCTCCATAAAGCGGAGTGATGCGACGTGCTGCCAGCACGAAACACGCACCGGCGCCTACAAACCTAAGCAGATACTTCACGCATTGCGCAATGCTTGAGGTATCCCTTAGGTTTGTAGGCGCCAATGCGCGTTCCGTGCTGGCTGGCTAGCCGCGCCGCAGCGTGCCACGTGCCACGGCGTTTCACTATTTCACAATAGAGGTGTTCTACAGTATTATTCGAAATTGAAGGCACTCCAACATACCAACAATAAGAATGACAGGGATCCTCTAAGAGCACGGAACTTTCCTTGCAAAATAAGTCGAGATAAGAGAGCGAAAGGAACATTCTTGAGTATGCCGCCAAGAAGATTTTATTTTGAATCAAGAATAAAATGGGTGAACAAAAGCGGGTTTCTGCTTGATGTAAGTGACTTTCCTTTTTATAAGAGCAAAATTCCCCTTCCGAAAAAACGCGTGGGCGTAAACTACTGGAAAGAACAGGTGCGCGGACAAAAAATCGTTGACGAAATGTCCTATAACCATGCAGTGTCTCCCTCCCTTGAAACACTCTACAAGTATTCAAAGGAAACATAACTGCAAAAAAATGTAACTCAAGTTTTAAATTTTAAGAGGGAGGACTGTCTTAAAACCACGAAAATGAGGGAAGTTACTTCAAAGTTTCAATGCCAATTTCGCATCAACGATCCCATTACATTACAATGTCTCTATGAGGGCTGAAAAGATATTTTACGATAAGAAATGACGATTCATAGAGCAGTTGTTCTGACTTTCTTGACGATTATCACGCGTCATAAAACCGCAAACCCGGTTTCGTAATGAAACGGACGGACAGGCTCCCCTCCCCTCCCCCTCCCCCTCCCCCTACCCCCTCCCCCTCCCCCTCCCCCTCCCCCTTCCCCTTCGACGAACATAACCTCTCCCTCCGAGAGGGCGGCCATTTTATCGCAGTGTATTGTGACTTACAGTCATTTCATGGAAGCATACAGTAAACATGAACCGATTAAAAAGCAGTCGAAGTTTTATGCTTTACGGTTCTTTTCAATACCGTCGAGGTATTGAAACTCAGCGAATAAAACTTGATGTTTCATGCTTGTGGGCGTTTGAACTTCACCACGTGCACAGCATGGTTTATGAACATGGCGTGTGAAGAGTGAATGTTTAAAGGTGAGACAGTCGAGCCAATGATAATATATTCTGAAATATAAAT
Source organism: Bemisia tabaci (assembly GCF_918797505.1). Classification (NCBI taxonomy): domain Eukaryota; kingdom Metazoa; phylum Arthropoda; class Insecta; order Hemiptera; family Aleyrodidae; genus Bemisia; species Bemisia tabaci. The sequence continues at coordinate 53,410,075 of NC_092796.1, forward strand.
TAGGCGTGAAACAAATCGGAAGTGTGAGAGGATAATTTAATAGCAGTGAATAGTGGAAACAATGTATTGAGTGCAATATTGCAAGGAGAGGTGCAATTTATTCAGGATTGAAATGAGGCAGATCATATTCACCACCGCGTAAAATCAACGTAGATATGGTATAGATGTGCCGATTCTATATGGATGCAAAGTGTAGGAAGGGATGGATTTGGATTGGATTCTCAATTTTTGATTGGATCAATCAAATGAGGGATGGATTCATGGATAGTCAATTTTCAATTAGGATCTATGCATTAACACTGAATTTAACGTAATCGGTACCGATTCATTTTCCGATTGGAGCACGTGGATACATTAATCGCCAGTCAACGTTAAATTAGTGCAAATGCATGAATATCAAATCAGCATCCCTTTGATTCGACTGAAAGATTTTTATTCCATGTAAATGTGACACACGCATGTAGTGTGTGCGAGTATTGGATACGACTTTGAATGAATTTGGAATGTTTCAACATTGATTTAACGCGATCAGTCGATTTATCATCCATAGTCAACATGGGTTCGGGAAAGAATGCCGATACTAAAAATATTGACACCACGTAATATGTGCCTTTATTCATACACGTAAGCAGTTATATAAATAAATTTTCAAAGCCGAGAAAAATAAAAAATGCAAGCTTTTTCTCTTCCTCGTAATTTCTCGAAACCCCATATGAATCTATTTTTATCTTATCCTTTTCGTCTGGAAAGCTAAGCAAGTATCTCAAAATATTTCTCTTATCGAACCATGAACCGAGTGAAATTCTTCTGACGATCCGAACCTCTAAAGATGCAACCTTACGAGTCCTCGCGCTTCCCGGAAATTTTCCGTGCGAGCATCCGAGAATTTTACTTTTTAACTTGCAAGCTCGTGAATACTCGAGGAACAATCTTGTCGCTGTAACAAGTAGAAGATGGCGTCTATGAAAACAAATTAGCAGCGTCTTTAAAGATCAAAGAGTCATTTTAACGACTATTTACAAGGAAGGCGGGAGTACCGCGTGCGCGTTGATTATGAGCAAACTGCAAACAAGCCAATATTAATTTTCACCCGCCTACTCGCGCTTTCTCTATACCTGTTAACGTAGGATACTAGACCTGAGACAAAAATGAAACGAGATAGACTATTCAAGCGCTCTAAACCTAAATTGTTTTCTCCATCTTATTTTCTTTTTCCCTTCAAAGAGAGTGCGTGTGTCTGTGTATGTATGTCGCAGGCAAATAGTCAAATCAGGCATTTTTTTCAAATGCCTAGACAAATAGTCAAATTATCTTACTTAGAGTGTCCTGCATTTTTTTAATTTTAGAAGAAATACTTAATTTATCATGTAAAAAAGAATTCTCTGTAG